>NC_135816.1:71377981-72017962 GCF_964213995.1 Mustelus asterias | reverse complement strand
ACTAGCTTTATTGAATTCAGTTTAGAATGGTAGTATTTGAATTTACAGTCTTCGGTTTTATAGTTTAGTACCAGACCCCACACCCTTGCCTGAATTCGAGCAAAAGCTTCACAGAAATACAGCAGGGAAAGTGAGCAATCACGGGGGCAATGTATATTTCAATGTTCATTTTGTTGACCTGTACCCTGTTCATTCACAAGATGTTAGGGATAAAGAAAGCTTTATCAAACACCAACCATGGTTAGAACTCCTGTCACACAGCACCAGGGATCCAGGTTTGATTCAGGCCTTGGGTTACTGTCTGTGCGGAGACTGCACAATCTCCCTGAGTCTGCGTGCGTTTCCTCCGGGTGCGCTGGATTCCTCCCACAGTCCAAAGATGTGCAGATTGGGTGGATTGGCCATGGTAAATGTGTGGGGTTACAGGGATAGGGCAGAGGGGAGGGCCTAGGTGGGATGTTCTTTCAGAGAGTCAGTGCATACTCGATGGGCCCTATTTCATCATTTTGATTCTAAGTGCTGGGCGGACTTGAAACTGGGAGTGTTTTAGATCTGACTTTTAGACCCGTTCCGAGATGCCTCCATACGCACCCAGCCTGCAAAAATATCAGCGATTCCGAATCGCGCTGCAGAAGCCTGTGAATGGGGCTTAACGCGCCAAAAACCCCGCAGCTCCGATCGGTGCCTCCAACTGCGCATGCGCAGAAAAAAATGATAGAATGCTGCTCCCCTGCCAATCCCTCCCAGGTCGGATAATGCCTCCCCCTGCCCCCCACAGACATTGCCCCACCTCCACAACATTACTGACCCCCTTATCCCCCCCCCCCCCCCACCACCCTCCCGCCACCCAGACCGATTGTGGGGCCCTTCCCTCCCACCAATAGGCAGAGTGATCCACCCTCCCCCTTCCCCCCAACCGATCTCAGACAGAGTGATCCACCCTCCCCCTCCCCCCCACTGATCTCAGGCAGAGTGGCAGCAACCACCCCTTCCCCCCTCCACTGATCTCAGGCAGAGTGGCAGCGAAACCCCCTCACCACCCCCCCACCACCGATCTCAAGCAGGGTGGCAGCGTATCCACCTATCCAACCCCCCCCCACCCACCAATCTCAATCAGAGAGCCGTCGGACGCTAGGCACCTACCTCCTCACTCACTGGAGCACCTGAATTGGACTTCTATGAACATCTGTTTCGCGCTGATTCTAATGGGCGAACACGTGGTAAAGAGGGAAGTGCCGGTAAGGTTTAGCGTGCAGGCCATTAAGTCAATTTAAATGCATGCAAATGCATTTGCAGAATGCGCTACTCGCCTTGCGTCCGACTTTACCAAGTTTTCGTGCCTGTAAACGGATGCAGTGCGATGGTAAAATTGGGCCCATAAGTTGAGTGCCTCTTTCTGTAAGAGTTCTATGATATCGATTCTATGGTGTTATCACCCCACTGCACTGTCCAACTGTTTCTGAACTGGGTCCAGTATCCAGACCACAATGCATTGCAGCTGTTGATCACCTTCTATAAATTACCACTAAAATGTTCTATTTAAATCAATTTTAAACAACAGCTTTCATTGCCTGATAGCTTTAAAGAGTGGCTCCAGGCAATGGGTAGTCCAGATTTTAAAGAAAAATCATTTCTGGGATGTGGGTCTCGCCAGCATTTATTGTTCATCCATAATTGCCCTTGAACTGAGTAATATGCTAGACTATTTCAGAGGGCATTTAAGAGTCAACCACAATCTGGAGTCACATGTAAACCAAACCGGGTAAGGACAGCAGATTTCCTTCCCTAAAGGACATTAGTGAACTCGATAGATTTTTACGACAATCACCAATGGTTTCATGCTCACCATTAGACTTTTATTAAATTCAAATTTCACCATCTGTTGTAGTGGGATTCAAACCCGGGTCCACCAGAGGAGCACCTGGGTCTCAGGATTATGAGTCATGTGACAATATCACTATGCCACCACAAACACCATCTCCCTGGTATTAAAGTTTAAAGTTTATTTATTAGTGTCACAATGGGGAGAGTTACAGAACAAAGAGATCTAGGGGTACATGTTCATAACTCCTTGAAAGTGGAGTCACAGGTGGACAGAGTGGTGAAGAAGGCATTCGGCATGCTTAGTTTCATCGGTCAGAACATTGAATACAGGAGTTGGAATGTCTTGTTGAAGTTGTACAAGACATTGGTAAGGTCACACTTGGAATACTGTGTGCAATTCTGGTCACCCTAGGATATTATTAAACTAGAAAAAGTGCAGAAAAGATTTACTAGGATGCTACTGGGACTTGATGGATTGAGTTATAAGGAGAGGCTGGATAGACTGGGACTTTTTTCTCTGGAACGTAGGAGGCTGAGGGGTGATCTTATAGAAGTCTATAAAATAATGAGGGGCACAGATCAGCTAGATAGTCAATATCTTTTCCCAAAGGTAGGAGAGTCTAAAACTAGAGGGCAGAGGTTTAAGGTGAGATGGGAGAGATACAAAAGTGTCCAGAGGGGCAATTCTTTCACACAGAGGGTGGTGAGTGTCTGGAACAAGCTGCCAGAGGTAGTAGTAGAGGCGGGTACAATTTTGTCTTTTAAAAAGCATTTAGATAGTTACATGGGTACAATGGGTATAGAGGGATATGGGCCAAATGCAGGCAATTGGGATTAGTTAGGGGTTTTAAAAAAAAAGGGCGGCATGGACAAGTTGGGCCAAAGGGCCTATTTCCATGCTGTAAACCTCTATGACTCTATGACTAGGCTTATATTAACACTGCAATGAAGTAACTGTAAAAATCCCCTCATCGCCATACTCTGGCGCCTGTTCAGGTACACTGAGGGAGAATTTAGCATGGCCAATGCACCTAACCAGACTGTGGGAGGAAATCGGAGCACCCGGAAGAAACCCATGCAGACATGGGGAGAACATGTAGACTCCGCACAGACAGTCATCCAAGCCGGGAATCGAATCCGGGTCCCTGGCGCTGTGAGGCAGCAGTGAAAATCAACACACTATCCCCAGTGCAGCATATCTGAATGGATAAATTCAGCTGCAACATTTGAAGGGTTATACACCTCAGCAAAATCACGCCTTGACATTCATTTTTCACAAATTAATGTTAATCAATATCCAGATACTGAACTTACAGAGACATTAAATACGAAATTAACACACAAAGTCAAAAATTACCATACACAATGCATGTAAAGAACAGCACAGAACGCCTCGCATTTCTCAACACATGGCAAAACACCTCAAGGCATTCCGTAATCAAATCTTCGCCCAAAAATGTTACATTTTTATTATTAATTTCCAATTTTTTCTACTGATGAAAGTGCGATTAAATATGAGCTGGAAAATCTCCCTCACAACCTGACTTTTGAGAGGGGGGAAAGAAAGAAAAGAACTGAAAATTGAATTCAAACACATTTTTATTAAACTTTTATTTATGCTGATATAATTATAATTCAGCAATGAAACATTTGTGTAACGAAGATTTCAGACTGTGATATTGGCTCTGTTTGTAAGCCTATTCACTTGTCTGAACTAATCGTGTCAAAATCTCTGTCAAAGTTTAAAAAGTAAATGTAAATTATGGGGGGTGGAGGGTGAGAATCAATTCACCAAAAATACTTGGTTGAATTCCCATGAATAAAATATCACTAAGATGGAGTATAATATATTGTCACTTAATTTTATTCGACTGAGGAAGGTTCTGCTAGAATATCTGTTGTGCTCAAAAGCATTACTTACCCTCCTGCAAGTATTTGTATTTTTGTAGGTTGGGAATTATATTGTGAAACAAATTCAAAATTAACTTTAATACTGAAGTTCACAAAAATGCAGCAGGGATAGGAATATCATGATGATATATTGTAAAATTAAAAAAACATATTATTGCTTTTGAAGTAAATCTTAAAGATTTGGATATTCTGGGCAGCTGAGAGCCTTATAAGTACAGTTCAATCAAGACTCTGACATATGTTGTAGTTCTTCTTGAGCCTGAGGAAACTCTCAGATGTAAAATGGATTTAGCATTTGGCTACTTTTCTTCCTTTTTGTCCTTAGGAGAAAAGGTGTTGACTCTCACTCATGTTGGATTCCACGGGTCTCAGTAGCTCTGTGATATCTCAACCAGCAGCCATTTTTTTAAATGTGTGAGTTGAGGCAGTGAAATTAGGTAGGTTGTTCAGATATGATGGATGGCACATTTGATGGTGATTCCAATCAGTACCAAGAACCCTGAATGATTAACTAAAGCTGATTCCATAACACCGGCCTATTGATCCTCTGTCCCCAAGCTGGGCATTCTCTTTCTGCACCCAGCCTTTTAATCCATAACAGGAATGTGTAATGCAGAGATACACTAATAGGAACATAGAAAATAGGAGCAGGGGTAGGCCATTAAGCCCTTCAAGCTTGCTCAGCCATTCATTATGATCATGGCCGACCATCCAACTTAATAGCCTGATCCGATCTTCTACCCATATCCTTTGATTCCCTTCACTCCATGAGCTATATCCAACTCCTCCTTGAAAATGTACAATGTTTTGGCCTTAACTGCTTTCTGTAGTAGTGAATTCCACAGGCTCATCATTCCCAGGGTGAAGTAATAATGGGTGGGATTTTCCAGCCATGCTCACCCCAAAACCAGAAAATCCCACCCATGGTCAACAGACCTTTGCATGGTCCCCCCCCCCCCCCCCCCACCCCACCCCTCGCCGCCCCACGTGCTATGATTCCCGTGGCGGGCAGGACGGGAAAATTCCTTCTAAAGTTCCACATAATGCTGTCCAATTGATTTCTAATGGCAGTGTGAGTTCTGATCATTCTACTTTGCTTCTTCAAGGATGTGGAAAAGTTCTGATCATTCTACTTTGCTTCTTCAAGGATGTGGAAAAGATTGAAAGGGTGCAGAGGAGATTTACAAGGATGTTGCCTGGATTGAGTAGCATGCCTTATGAGGATACGCTGAGGGAGCTCGGTCTTTTCTCCTTGAAGAGACATAGGATGAGAGGAGACCTAATAGAGGTATATAAGATGTTGAGAGGCATAGATCGGGTGGACTCTCAGAGGCTTTTTCCCAGGGTGGAAATGGCTGGTACGAGAGGACACAGGTTTAAGGTGCTGGGGAGTAGGTACAGAGGAGATGTCAGGGGTAAGTTTTTCACTCAGAGGGTGGTGGGTGAGTGGAATCGGCTGCCGTCAATGGTGGTGGAGGCAAACTCGATAGGGTCTTTTAAGAGACTTCTGGATGAGTACATGGGACTTAATAGGATTGAGGGTTATAGGTAAGCCTATATATAAGCCTAGGTAGGTAGGGACATGACCGGCGCAACTTGTGGGCCGAAGGGCCTGTTTATGCTGTAATTTTTCTATGTTCTATGTTCTAAACTATGACCCCTAATTCTGGACTCCCCCACCATTGCAAACATTCTTTCTGAATCTACCCTGTCTAACCCTGTTAGAGTTTTATAAGTTTCTGTGAGATCCTCTCTCACTCTTCTAAACTCCAGTGAATATAATCCTAACCGACTTAGTCTCTCCTGATATGACAGACCTGCCATCCTAGGAATCAGCTTGGTAAACCTTCGCTGTACTCCCTCTGTAGCAAGGACATCCTTCCTCAGATAAGGACATCAAAACTGCACACAATACTCCAGATGTGGCCTCACCAACGTTCTATACAATTCATCTGTAAAATATTAATGTAAAAAGCATGATGGAAGGATTGAAAGTTCTCCTCTTGCTGCCGGCTGTAATAATTCCCCAGGAAATGAGTGTGGGCAGTTTCAACCCAGTCCTTTATCGGCATGAGACTGCCCATAATTCAGAAATAATTGGCACTAAATTGGCAACCACAGAACGTCCATAACTGATATGGAAAATGAAAAAGAAAACTGTCACACAAAATGAGTCAATGCTGCCTTCTGAGGTTCACAACGGGGGAGTTTAACTCTGTGGCCAATTGTGGTATAGTTCATCGAAAAGAGCTTTATATAGGCACAGGGTGACAAGTACAAAATATGTTTCATTCAACTGTAGCTTCCCTTGACCTGAGAATTCAGGTTTTAATAACAAAGCCATTTGTCGTTGGCAAGTCGGATTTTCTACAATGGGAGTGAGTGGATGCTTTTATAAAGCACTCCATGTTACAAGCACCGCTCTAGATATTTTATTGAACTAGGCACCCTTTCTTTGAGAACATACAATACAGAAGTTTTGGCAACACTTTCCTGCTTGCACACAGAAAAGATGAAACTGACTATGTTACAGATGCCAGGCTAGGCAATGGTTATTTTATTCATGAGATAGGGGCGTCACAGGTAAGGCCAGCATTTATGGGCCATCTCTTGCTGCCATCGACAAGATGGTGGCTTGTTCTCTTCAGCCTCAGCAGTCCATGTGGTGAAGGTGCTCCCACACAATATTGTCATGTAGAGCATCCCAGGAGTTTAACCCTGTGGTGATGAATGAATATTGACATTTGACCAAATTGGGGCGGTCTATGACTTGGAATGGGAACTTGGAGATGAACGGTTGCTCTGCAATTGCTGCCCTTGGTTTTCTAGATGGTAGATAAGATGAGAATATCCATCAACTTGGGTGAATCAGTTCTTAGTTATCTTACCTATTTAGAGGGACATTTTTTCCTAAGTCATTATCTCTCAAGAATACATGGTGAGATCAGAAAGTGTAGGGGGTGTGGGGATGGAATGGGGGGTGAGGGCATGTGGGGATTCATTGGCCCTGTTCACCACTAGCAAGAATCCCCAACATCCCACTGAATCAGGTGCTGGGCTAAAGCGGGATTCCCACCGGGAAGTAAACCCGTTGCCATTCACCCAGCCCGCCCTAATCGGGTTCCTGTCCAGACTGGGTAAGAATCCGTCAGTTATGCAAATACACTGATTTGCATTTCATTAGTGGGCTGGAAGCCCGATACACTGGCCACCTGTAATGCACTCTTCTCGCCAGCGGAAACGGCACTGGGTGGACTTTGGTGATGGTGCTGACAATCGTGGCCCTGGACCCTGAGGGGGGGGGAGGGGCAAGGAAGTAAGTGCAGGTAAGTTCTTACCCAGTCTGGCCGGGAACCTGATCAGGGCTGGCAGGGTGGGCTGGGTGAATGGCGACGGGTTTGCCACCCGGTGGGAATCCCGCTTTAGCCCCGGCGTTGGGATTCCTGCTTGTGGTGAATGAGGCTGATGAATCCCCACATGCCCCTTCCACACCCCCACACCCCCTACACTTTCTGATCCCTCCATGTATTCTTGAGAGATAATGGCTTTGGAAAAAACGTCCCTCTAAATAGTATCCAGCTGCCCCGAGGGGTGTCAAGGAGCTATGTGCAGTGCCCATGTGGCCCACTGCCACTGCCAGGCTGCAGACAGAGGAGCCCCCAGGGGACCCTGGGTATGGGGGACTCAGGCTGGGGGCAAGGGACTTGTTAGGACTTGTTCTGTAGGTTTATACATTATGGCATTTCAAGTGCTCATCTAAGTGCTGCTTAAACATTGTGAGGTTTCCAGCCTCTACCACTCTTTCAGGCAGTGAGTTCCAGATTCCTGACACCATCTGGGTGAAAAAGCTTTTCCTCAAACCCCCTTTACATCTCCTGCCCCTTACCTTAAATCTGTTCTTCCTGTTTATTGACCCCTCTACTAAGGGGAAAGGTTTCTTCCTATCTACCCTCTCTGTGACCTTCATTGTTTTGTACACCTCAATGTCTGAATGGCATTTAATGCAACGGATCTTCCCAAGAAGAGGCAATGCAGGGCTCTCTCAATCTCGCCAGCCAGGAGACAGGGAGGGCAGAGAGAGAGGGAGACCCCCTTCACCTTCATTAAACACCACCCATAGTGTCTATTGCTTCAGGGGAAACAAGAAAGAACATTCATTAGCATTTTACACACCTTTTGTTTGGTCATTATCAAGCAGCATTGGCATCTGCCTTACCCCAAGGAACGCTATGTGAAATGAAAACAGAAAGTGCTGGAAAAATTCACCAGGTCTGGCAACATCTGTGGAGAGCGAAACAGAATTAATGTTTCTAGTCTGTTCTAACTGTTCTTTGGAATACCATGTGAAATCTGATCATTAAAAATAAAGTTAAAATTTTAAAAATCATTGAAATAGAAAGTGGCAGGACAACATGCGTAAGCAGAATTTAAGAACTTTTATTTAGAAATATGTTTAACTTATTGAATTCAATCATTCCATTTATAAACCAATATCAGATATTATTGTTTTATAACTTTGATATTGTTTGAATGTCACTTCCAACTTCCAACACTTGTAAAACCAGCTGCCCCAGGAAGGATATTCTGAAAAGCAGTGATAACAATCCGCTATCTATTATCAACTGATGGCTGACTATTATTGACAACTTAGAATCATAGAGCACAAAAGAGGCCCATTAGAAACACCTGAGCTCCCACCTTGATTGTATAGTGGTCTATAAAATAATGGGGGCATAGATCAGCTAGATAGTCAACATCCTTTCCCAAAGGTAGGGGAGTCTAAAACTAGAGGGCATAGGTTTTAGGTGAGAGATACAAAAGTGTCCAGAGGATGGTGAGTGTCTGGAACGAGCTGCCTGAGGTAGGAGTAGAGGAGAGAACAATTTTGTCTTTTAAAAAGCATTTAGACACAGGTAAGATGGGTATAGAGGGATATGGGCCAAATGCAAATGGTTAAAAAAAGGGGCGGCATGGGCAACTTGGGCTAAAGAGCCTGTTTTCATGCTGTAAACCTCTGTGACTCTATGAACTAATCCCATCTGCCAGCACTTGGCCCATAGCCCTGAATGTTATGATGTGCCAAGTGTTCATCCAGATACTTTTTAAAGGATGTTAGGCAACCCACTCCACCACCCTCCCAGGCAGTGCATTCCAGACCGTCACCACCCCCTGGATAAAAAAAAATGTCCTCACATCCCCCCTAAACCTCCAGCTCACCTTGAACCAATGGGATTAAGGAGACAAATGCGTGGCTCAAGGATTGGTGTGGGAGGAATGGGTTCGAATTCATGGGGCATTGGCACCAGTATTTGGGCAGATGGGACCTGTATAGATGGGATGGTCTCCGTTTGAACCATGCTGGAACCAGAGTCCTAGCGAATCGTATCACTAGGGCTGTAGATCGGGCTTTAAACTAATTTATAGGGAGGAGGGTGCAGAGGTAAGAGGAATTACGAAATCAATGGTAGAGGAGAGGGAGTGAGTGCAAGTGAATGAGGGCATTCAAGTAGTTAAAGGAGTAGAGGGCGAGGGAGAGGTTGATAGCGTTTCATCAAATCGGGTCCAGATAAAAGCTGGAATAAAGCCACTTTGCCTGAATGCAAGAAGCATTCAGAACAAAGTTAATGAGTTGATGGTGCAAATCAGCACTAATGGGTACGATCTAGTGGCCATTACAGAAACGTGGCTGCAGGGAGACCAGGACTGGGAGATGAACATCCAGGGGTATCAGGCATTTAGGAAGAATAGACAGGAAGGAAAAGGTGGTGGGGTAGCTCTGTTAATAAAAGATAATATCAGGGTAGTAGTGAGGGATGACATAGGCTCTAAGGAACAAAACGTGGAATCATTATGGGTAGAGATAAGGAATAGTAGGGGGAGAAAGACACTAGTAGGCGTGGTCTATAGGCCCCCAAATAATAATGTTGAGGTGGGGAGGGCTATAAACAAGCAAATAATGGATGCGTGCAAAAACAGAACGGCAATAATCATGGGGGACTTCAACCTGCATATTGATTGGCTGACTCAAATTGGAAGGGGTGAGATGGAGGAAGAGTTCTTAGAATGCTGTCGGGATAGTTACCTTGAACAGTATGTTACAGAACCGATGAGGAAACGAGTTATCTTAGATCTGGTAATGTGTAACGAGGTAGGTAGAATTAAGGATGTTCTTGTGAAGGATCCTCTTGGGTCAAGTGATCACAATTTGGTCGAATTTCTGATACAAATGGAAGAGGAGAAAGTAGGGTCCCATACCACTGTCCTCTGTTTGAACAGAGGGAAGTACGATAGGATGAGGGCAGAATTGGCTAAGGTGGACTGGGAGAGCAGACTGGTAGGTACGACAGCTGAGGAACAGTGGAGGATTTTTAAGGAGATCCTTTTCAGTACTCAGCAACAATATATTCCGGTGATAAAGAAGGGCTGTAAGAAAAGGGATAACCAGCCGTGGATAACGAAGGAAATTAAGGAGAGTATTAAATTAAAGAGCGATGCGTATAGAGTGGCCAAAAATAGTGGGGAATCGGAAGATTGGGAAAACTTTAAGAAACAACAAAGAATGACTAAGAAAGCGATAAAGAAAGGAAAGATAGGTTATGAAGCTAGGCTAGCTCTAAATATTAAAAATGATAGTAAAAGCTTTTACAAATATATAAAAAGGAATAGAGTGGCAAGAATGAATGTTGGACCCTTGGAGGACGAGAGGGGGGATTTAATAGTGGGAAATGAGGAAATGGCTGAAACTTTAAATAAGTTTTTTGTGTCGGTCTTCACGGTGGAAGACACAAATAGTTTACCGAATATTAACGATAGAGAGTTGGTAGGAGGAGAGGTACTCAATACAATTAATGTTACCAGGGAGGCAGTGCTTGGTCGGCTAATGGGACTGAAGGTGGACAAGTCCCCAGGCCCAGATGGAATGCATCCCAGGGTACTGAAAGAAATGTCAGAGGTAATAGCGGATGCGTTAGTGGTTATTTATCAAAATTCATTGGATTCTGGGGTAGTGCCGATGGATTGGAAAACGGCTAATGTTACGCCGCTGTTTAAAAAAGGAAATAGACAAAAGGCGGGTAACTACAGGCCAGTTAGCTTAATGTCTGTACAAAGAACAAAGAACAATACAGCACAGGAACAGGCCCTTCGGCCCTCCAAGCCCGCGCCGCTCCCCGGTCCAGGATTGAATCCTGAATCCAGGATCCCCGCCCAATTTGTAGTTGGGAAAATGCTGGAATCCATCATTAAAGAAGAAATAGCAGGCCATCTGGATAAGAATGGTTCGATTAAGCAGACGCAGCATGGATTCATGAGGGGAAAGTAGTGCTTGACGAACTTGTTGGATTTTTATGAAGATGTGACGAGTGTGGTTGACGGAGGAGAACCGGTGGATGCGATGTTTTTGGATTTCCAAAAGGCGTTTGATAAGGTGCCTCACAAAAGGTTGCTGAAGAAGATTGGGTCACACAGAGTTGGGGGTAGGGTGTTAACATGGATTGGGGATTGGCTATCCGACAGGAAGCAGAGAGTCGGAATAAATGAGTGCTTTTCTGGTTGGCAGATGGTAACTAGTGGCGTGCCGCAGGGATCGGTACTGGGGCCTCAACTATTTACCATTTATATAGACGATCTGGAGGAGGGGACTGAGTGTAGGGTAACAAAGTTTGCAGACGACACAAAGATAAGTGGAAAAGTGAATCGTGTGGAGGGCGTAGAAGGTCTGCAGAGAGATTTGTTCAGGCTGAGTGAGTGGGCGAGGATCTGGCAGATGGGGTATAACATTAACAAATGCGAGGTTATTCACTTTGGAAGAAATAATAGCAAATTGGATTATTATCTAAATGGAAAGAAATTACAACATGCTGCTGTGCAGAGGGACCTGGGGGTCCTTGTGCATGAGATGCAAAAACCCAGTCTGCAGGTGCAACAGGTGATCAAAAAGACAAATGGGACGTTGGCCTATATCGCAAGGGGGATAGAATATAAAAGCAGAGATGTCTTGCTGCATCTGTACAGGGCATTGGTGAGGCCGCAGCTGGAATACTGTGTGCAGTATTGGTCCCCTTATTTGCGGAAGGATATATTGGCCTTGGAGGGAGTGCAGAGAAGGTTCACCAGGTTGATACCAGAGATGAGGGGTGTTGATTATGAGGAGAGACTGAGCAGATTGCGTTTGTACTCGTTGGAATTTAGAAGGCTGAGAGGGGATCTTATAGAGACCTATCAGATAATGAAGGGGCTGGATAGGGTAGAGGTGGAGAGATTCTTTCCACTTAGAAAGGAAACTAGAACTAGAGGGCACAGCCTCAAAAAAAGGGGGGTCAGTTTAGGACAGAGTTGAGGAGAAACTTCTTCTCTCAGAGGATGGTGAATCTCTGGAATTCTCTGCCAACTGAAGTGGTGGAGGCTACCTCGTTGAATATGTTTAAATCACGGATAGATGGATTCCTGATCGGTAAGGGAATTAGGGGTTGTAGGGATCAGGCGGGTAAGCGGAACTGATCCACTTCAGATCAGCCAATATCTTATTGAATGGCGGGGCAGGCTCGAGGGGCTGGATGGCCTGCTCCTGCTCCTATTTCTTATGTTCTTATGTTCTAATGTCCCCTCATGACTGACCCTTCAACGAAGGGGAACAGCTGCTCCTTATCCACACTGTCCATGATTTTCATAATCTTGTACACCTCGATAAGGTCGCCCCTCAGTCTTCTCTGCTCCAATAAAAACAACCTAAGCCTACCCAACCTCTCTTCATAACTTAAATGTTCCATCCCAGGCAACATGCTGGTAAATCTCCTCTCCACCCCCTCCAGTGCAATCACATCCTTCCGATAATGTGGCAACTAGAAATGCACACAGTACTCTAGCTGTGGCCTCACCAAAGTTTTATACAACTCCAACATGACTTCCCTGCTTTTGTAATCCAAGCCTAGATTAATAAAGTCAAGTGTCCCATATGCTTTTTTTTACCACCCTACCAACGTGCCCTTCTGCTTTCAGATATCTGTGGACAAAGTGGCCAAGGTCCATTTGTTCCACAGAACTTCCTCGTGTCCTACTATTCAATGAATACTTTCTTGTCAAATTACTCCTTCCAAAGTGTATCACCTCACACTTTTCAGTGTTAAATTCCTTCAATAAGTTCTCTTTCAACCCTTGAACCATTGTCATATAATCAATTTCAACCATGGTCTTTTGTGGTTTAATGTTATTTCTTTTATACTGATGCAACCAATGGGGCTAAGAGAAAAGCTCAATATAAGAACATAGGAAAAAGGAAAGGAGTAGACTACTTGACAACTTGAGCCTGCTCCATCACTGGGATGGCACAGTGGTTAGCATTGCTGCCTCACAGCACCAGGGACATGTGTTCGATGACCTTCACCATTTTGTACACCTTTTGTTTGCAGGGAAGTCATGTTGGAGTTGTATTGAACTTTGGTGAGGCCACAGCTAGAGTACTGTGTGCAGTTCCAGTTGCCACATTATCGGAAGGATGTGATTGCACTGGAGGGGGTGGAGAGGAGATTTACCAGGCTGCTGCTTGGGATGCAACATTTAAGTTATGAAGCGAGATTGGGTAGGCTTGGGTCACTGCCTGTGCAGAGTCTGCACGTTCTCTCCATCTCTGCGTGGGTTTCTTCCTGAAAGGCATGCTGGTGCATTGGCCATGCTAAATTCTCCCTCAGTGTATCCGAACAGGTGCCAGACTGTGGCAACTAGGGGATTTTTGCAGTAACTGCATTGCAATGTTAATGTAAGCCTACTTGTGACAATAATAAAAACAAAATTCAGCAAGATCATGCTAATCTGACTGTGGTCTCAACTGCAATTTCCTACTGTGTCCCCCATCACACCACATAACCCTGGACTCCCTTGTCAGTCAAAGATCTGCCCAGTTCAGCTTCAAACTATTCGATGACCCAACCTCAACTGCTGCCTTGGCTAGACAATATTCCAAAGATTAGCAAAGCTAATTTTTAAAAATTAAAATGTTTTGCATTTTCAAAATACATTTTTATCTGGGCTTGAAGAGAATGGCGCTTACGAAGAGAATTAAAAACTTTCTAATGCTCATGACAATAGGGCGGCATGGTGGCACATCGGTTAGCACTGCTGCCTCACAGCGCCAGGGACCCGAGTTCGATTCCTGGCTTGGGTCACTGTCTGTGTGGAGTTTGCACGCTCTCCCCGTGTTTGCTTGGGTTTTCTTCGGGTGCTCTGGTTTCCTCCCACAGTCCAAAGATGTGTGGGCTAGGTGGATTGGTCATGCTGAATTGCCCCTTAGTGTCAGGGGGACTAGCTAGGGTAAATGCATGGGGTTATGGGGATAGGATCTGGGTGGGATTGTGGTTGATGCATAAACGATGGGCCGAACGGCCTCCTTCTGCACTGTAGGGTTCTATGAGATGATTTGAATTGCAGGATCACTAACAGATCACAGCAAAACTCTCTTTATGTTAGTTATTGCTTGTCACTACTACGGAAAATCTATGAACGGTGTTTTCCCGGATTCTACAGTCTCTACACTGCCCTGCTGCCCACTTTAAGAAAGAATCATGCAGGAATTTTCAAGACAGACACAGGGTTGCTATTTCAGTCGTTTCAAACCAGCACAAGCCTGATATTGACCTTGGGCTGTTTGAGAAGCAACATCGGACCGAAATAAAAATGTTGCCTTTGACCTGCTGCGGTGGCACAAGATTAATTTAAAACAAAAAATAGAATTCCAATAACCTGCTCCCATTCACCAGGGACAAAAGGTAAAAACTTTTACAAAACCACTGAACACTTAGGATGCAGATGAAAGCGAAATGGAGTGGAGGAAGATGACTGTTTACCCCAACAACCTACACGCTGCCAGGCTTGGCTCAGTCGCTCGTATGCGGGTTTCGTGGACTGGCCATGATAAATTGCCCTTTAGTGCCGGGGGATTAGCAGGGTAAATACATGGGGTTACAGGGATAGGGCCTGGGTGGGATTGTTGTTGGTGCAAACTCAATGGGCTGAATGGCCTCCTTCAGCACTGTCGGGATTCTATGATTCTATTCTATTTTATGATTTATTTCTGAAGATTGCAGGTTCCAGCCCCATCCCCAAAGACTTCAGCACATAAACTGGGCTAATGCTATGCAGGACAGTTCTGAGGGAGTGCTGCACAGTCAGAGGTATTGCATTTAATATGCAAAGAAACAGCCGGAGAGCTCTCTCTTGGCATCCTGGCCAATATTTATCCCTCCATATGGACATCATTCGAACACCTCAGTCATCTCATTGTTGTTTGTGGAATTTCCCTGTGTGCAGACCAGCTACTGCGTTCCCGCCATTTGAAAAGGGCTTTGGGATGTCCTGAGGTGTGATTTCTCTCACTAAGACAGGATTCTTCCCTTCAAACATCATCAACATTCCAAATAATTAAAATTCATAGCTTCCCCAGCAATGTAACACATCTCTAGAATAGCCACTCTGACCAAACGGTACCAGATTCCATCCTTGGTGGGAGGCGATAGCCGAATGGTATTATTGCTAGACTATTAATCCAAAAAACTCAGCTCATGTTCTGGGCACCTGGGTTCGAATCCCACCATGGCAGATGGTGGAATTTGAATTCAATAAAAAATCTGGAGTTAAGAATCTACTGATGACCATGAAACCATTGCTGATTGTCGGAAAAACCCATCTGGTTCACTAATGTCCTTGAGGGAAGGAAATCTGCCATCCTTACATGGTCTGGTGTACATGTGACTCCAGAGCCACAGCAATGTGGTTGACTCTTAACTGCCCTCGGGCAACTAGGGAATGGGCAATAAATGCTGGCACCCATGTCCCACGAATGAATTTAAAAAAACTTGGTCACTGCTGATTTAGCAATGCTGACTGAAAGCATGAGTTGGAATACAAATGTCTTCAGCCCTGCAGGCAAGTGAGGGGATGGGGATGTCGGTGAGGGGGGGATGCTTTTTATCTCCTTGTGGAATGGAATTGTGGTTTAGATATAATGCTTTCATCATAAAAATAGTTTACCAGTGTCCATGCTCACTATCTAGTCAGCAAATGGCCATTTGCAGTCTATGGCAAAGGGTACGGGAAGAGGGGAGCAAGATCCTAGGAAACCATCTGTCACCAGGAGATGGCAACTTTAAGGGAGATGAGGAGAATATTAGAGTAGGCCGGAGAGGTTATTGACTTGATTGGCTGTTGTTCCCTGAGATCAAAATCTTCATTATCTGCATCCCCCCAGCTGCCCACTTGGAACCCACTCTGAGTTAGTTTCATAGATTTCGTAGAATCCCTACAGTGCAGAAAGAGGCCATCCAGCCCAATGAGTCTGCACCAACTCTCCCATGGAGCATCCCACCCAATGGTCTGTTTGAGGTTGTGCAGTTGTTCGAAGGCAAGAAGTGGGGGTATGGGGATGGCCTTGGCAAGATGTTTGTCTTCGTTGATGACATGTTGAAGGCTCTGGAGAAGATGTCGTAGCTTCAAACAACAACACAACCTCAAACAGACCATTGTCCGCAGCAAACTACCCAGCCTTCAGGAGAACAGTGACCACAACACCACACAACCCTGTCACAGCAACCTCTGCAGGACGTGCCGGATCATCGACACGGATGTCATCATCTCACGTGAGAACACCATCCACCAGGTACACGGTACATACTCTTGCAACTGGGCTAACATTGTCTACCTGATACGCTGCAGGAAAAGATGTCCCAAGGCATGGTACATTTGGGGGACTATGCAGATGCTACGACAATGGATGAATGAACACCGCTCGACAATCACCAGGCAAGAGTGTTCTCTTCCTGTTGGGGAACACTTCAGCAGTCACGGGCATTTAGCCTCTGATCTTCGAGTAAGCGTTCTCCAAGGCGACTTTCACGACACACGACAGCGCAGAATCGCTGAGCAGAAACTGATAGCCAAGTTCCGCAACCGGGATCTTGGGTTCATGTCACACTATCTGTAACCCCCACGACTTGCCTGGGCTTGCAAAATCTCACCAACTGTCCTGGCTGGAGACAATACTCATCTCTTTAACCTGTGCTTGGCCCTCTCTCATAGAAACCCTACAGTGCAGAAGGAGGCCATTCGGCCCATCGAGTCTGCACCGACCACAATCCCACCCAGGCCCTACCCCCACATATTTTACCCGCTAATTCCTCTAACCTACGCATCTTAGGGGCAATTTTTTTTAACCTGGCCAATCAACCTAACCCGCACATCTTTGGACTGTGGGAGGAAACCAGAGCACCCGGCGGAAACCCACGCAGACACGAGGAGAATGTGCAAACTCCACACAGACAGTGACCCGAGCCGGGAATCAAACCCAGGACCCTGGAGCTGTGAAGCAGCAGTGCTAACCACTGTGCTACCGTGCCGCCCACTCACATTGTCTGTACATTTAAGACTTGTTTACCTGTAAAGACTCGCATTCCAACCATTATCTTGTAAATTGAGTTTGTGTCTATATATGCCCTGTTTGTGAACACAACTCCTCACTCACCTGAAGAAGGAGCGAGACTCCGAAAGCTAATGCTGCCAAATAAACCTGTTGGACTTTAACCTGGTGTTGTGAGCCCATTCATACTTGCTCTTGTTCAGAGGGCAGTGCAGAATCAATCATATTGCTGTGGCTCTGGAGTCATATGTAGGCCAGATCAGGTAGGCATGGCAGATTTCTTTCTCTAAAGGACATTAGTGAACCAGATGTGTTCTCTCACTGAGACCCGAGCTCTGCCCTTTGATATCATCCTTTCATTTTTCAGCCAAGAACTTTGTCTTAGGGACACCATATTTGGATTGACAAGGGAAGAAGGTTCTGAGCAGCAGTGCACAGCATCACACTAATCACAGAGAAAGAGATTGAGAGAGGGAGAGAGAGGGGGAGAGAAAGAGAAAGATAGAGAAAAAGAGAGAGAAATAAAGAGAGAAAGATTGAGAGAGAAAAGAGAAAGCAAGAAATAGAGACAAAAGGAGAGTGCAATAGAAAGAAAATAGAGACATGACAAGAGGGGGAAAGAGTGAGTGAAAAAGAGGAAGAAAAAAATAAAGAAAGAGAGAAAGAAAGGAAGAAGAAGGAAAGAAAGAGAAAAAGAAAGTAAATGAAAGAAAGAATGAGAGAGAGAGCAGGTTGATTTGAGGTGAAAACTTTCTCATTAGTAAATTAGCTTTGTTTCCAAGTTGGACAGATTGACACAAAATCAGATTTCTGTGTTTGCTGACACTGAAGAAATTTAAGATGCAATCTTTATTTTTCCAATTTTGCGTTATCTTGGCCATGTTCATGGTGGGATTTATGCCAGAAAATAAGCCTACATTGTTTAGCAACACAGTACAATGAAGATTAAAATCCTGCAACAAGCACATTACTTTATGGGACCAAAATCAAATTATAAAGTTTGTTGTGCCAGGTCATGTCTAAATCGATGCAGGTCCTTACTTTCAGGCCTTCAGCCCACTGCTAGGTTCTGACCTACAGGTCCTGCAACAATCTCAGCCAAGTTTAACCATCACTGTTTTCCTGCAGTGCTTTGACTGGTGTCAGCAATTGATTAAGTTTTCAGCTGCAGCTCCAATTTTTGGGAAAGTAGGTCTACCAGAAAGAAGTGTGCATTTACCAAAGTAGGCCTCTTTCTCTCTCAAATCAAGAATCACCTACACCTTTACACTGGTTCCACATGAAGGACTAAAAGAAGCAAACACCTCTGCATGCTATTTTTCATAAAATCCCTACAGTACAGGAGGAGGCCATTCAGCCAATCGAGTCTGCACCGACAATAATCCCACTCTATCCCCCTAACCCCACATATTTACCTTGCTAATCCCCTTGATATTAGGGTCAATTTAGCATGGAAAATCAACCTTACCTGCACATCTTTGGACTGTGGGAGGAAACCGGAGCACCTGGAAGAAACCCACGCAGACACAGGGAGAACATGCAAACTCCACACAGGCAGCGACTCAAGCCGAAAATCGAACCCGGGTCCCTGATGTTGTGAGGCAGCAGTGCTAACCACTGTGCCACCGTGCTGCCCAAATATAATAAGTACCTTTCAATAATACTCAGAAGGTATTGATAATTCAGTAGGAACTATGCATTCAGACTACTCAACATCGTTGCCTGTGGGATTTTAAAAGACATCAGGCAAAAACGAAGGAGGCTTGGAATACAAACAGAAAGTTCTGGAAACATTCAAAGGTCAGGCAACATCAGTGGCGAGAGGGAAGTAGAGTTAAGTGTCCAGCAGGCGGATGACCTTTTCCCAGCAAGGGTTCTTCTGCCTTGACTGCAGACTGGGTGTGAATCCAGTTTCTCAAGGTATTGGGGACTACTTAGCCATCCTGTGCCTCATTACCATCTAATTGACATTGAGACTGAGATAAAATTTTCATGTCTATTATGATTAGTTTGCATAAAATACCACTGGCATGATTCACTGGCAAACTAGAAGGAGAAATTAGTTGTGTACCAATGATGGAAATTCTGAGCAAATTAGTGCTGGCATCAAGGGAGGGGACCATCAGGGGCTATCAGCTAAGCTACTGACTGAAAAAGTTCAGCGTGGAAAAAGAAAGGTATAGGAATCGATTTTTAAAAGACGGTTGTCCTCATGAAACATGTGAAAATCCGTTCTCTGTAATGAGATCACTTACGATCAAGGTGCAACGTACTTTGATGCAATTTATGCAAGATATCCATGAATAATTAAGGGAAGAAAGTTTTAGCTGACTTGTTGAAGCAGGTTTTTCCTTGAGGTGTAAGCAGAAGTGGGGTAATCGTTTGGTTAGGCTCAGGTTAGAGACTCTGCCTACCCAGTCTGTTTCTATATAGATAAATTCACTCATCATTCCAAGGCCAGCATCTCGATTCTATTTTACTCGAGCAGTCGCAGGCTGCTACAGAAGGCAATTAGGGATGGGCAACAAATGTTGCCCACATTCCTGTAAAGAATAAAATTATTCTGGTAAAAGCCACCTCCTATCGGTAACATCAGCCCAAATGTTCTCTCTTCTGAACAGAGCTCCTCCAGGTGTCCACCATCTTTTATTAGCCAAGAGGGGAATGGAGAGAAAATGGTTTGTATCTAAATATAGGAGATGATAACCTTTAGAATAAATCATGTACATGAGTCAGCTTTGTGAATCTTTTAACATCTGACATTATTTGCATAAGAATAACCAGAGATCACAAAATACATAGGCGGCACGGTGACACAGTGATTAGCACTGCTGTCTCACAGTGCCTGGGACCCAGGTTCGATTCCTGGCTTGGGTCACTGCCTGTGTGGAGTTTGCACATTCTCCCCATATCTGCGTGGGTTTCCCCCCATGGTCCAAAGATGTGCGGGTTAGGTTGATTGGCATTGCTAAATTGCCCCTTAGTGTCCCAGGATGCGTAGGTTAGAGGGATTAGCGGGGTAAATATGTGGGGTTATGGGGATAGTGCCTAGGTGGGATTGTTGTCAGTGCAGATTCGATGGACCGAATGGCCTCTTTCTTCACTATAGGATTTCTATGATTCAATGACTTCAAGTCCGTGGGGGAAGAAGGCCACAGCAGCAAGGTGGTCCCGGTCATTGTGATTTGACACCGATCAAGGTCTGATCACCAACCTGTCAAGATCATGTGGACAATGGCAGCATTTCCAAGTTCCTCATTTTAAGATGAGTCACACACAGGCTTCTACCAGGATCCAGCATCATTTAGAACGATAACTTGTCCATCAAGTTGTATCACCCTTTGAGTCGAACATCTTAAGGGTGAGGCAGAGAAGGAAAGAAAAGGACGCACATCCTGCCCTCCAGATCCCACTACCTTGTGGGACATCCTGCCTCAGGACTCCAGAGATATATGGTTTGGGAAACAGCCTGTTCACTCATGTAAAGGCCCACAACAGAAACTCGCAAAGCTGAGTAAATTTCAAATCGATGGGACAGCCGACAATAAATCTTGTACACCCCCTCAAATCTCCCTCCTTCACTCCCCGGAGAACAATCCCAACTTCCCCAACCTAACCCTGTGGCTAACATCCCTTATGCTGAGAACTAATCCCTGTAAACTATTCAGCATTTCAACTGGTTGTCAGCTGATGATTATTTTGTGAAATGCCAATGCTTTCCACTGGGATTGGAATTGAAGGGTGTAGCTGAGGATTGGTAGAAACGATCGTATCAGTTGAAGGGTGGAAGTGAAATCTGTCAGAACCAATCAAATATTACTTCCTCTTACTGAAGAAATCCCACTGTATGTGAAATTTAAGGCAGTTTCAGGGAAAGCTGAAGGTTTGGAAGAGGAACAGTTGTAATTTATTTAGTGTTTTGTCTCAAAATTTATGTATTATGTTATTGAACAAAACATTTTCCTCGAAAGGAAATTTCTGGTGCATTCCTAGCTTTTTTTATGTTAAGACTTATTTTCACCAAGACAAGTGACATCTAATTTCTTTTAATTAAGGATGATACTCCCTGGTGTGAGTGCTTCATTCAAACCCGCACCTGCAGAATTTACAAAGAAAATTAGTCTTATTTCTTCATTTTTTTAAAAATTAGACATCTTCCCACATTGAGGACTGTAGTAGCGAGCCCCTCTAAGGTGTGAGGTTATGGCGGGGGGTCCAGTTGACCCATTGGCCAATTGGATTGAAACGCATGAATCCTGGAGCTGAGCATGGGTTCTCTCAGGCAGTCAGGAGTCTGAAATCAAAGTAATCGGTAGCATCTTTCCCACTCTCTGTATATCGTTACTGCTGTTAATAAATATGATGTGGAGATGCCAGCATTGGACAGGGGTAAGCACAGTAAGTCTCACAATACCAGGTTAAAGTCCAATAGGTTTATTTGGAATCACAAGCTTTCGGAGAGCTGCTCCTTCATCACTCACCTGATGAAGGAGCAGCGCTCCGAAAGCTCGTGATTCCTAAACCTGTTGGACTTTAACCTGGTGTTGTGAGACTTCTTACTGTTAATAAATAGTTCTTTAGTTACACAATTTGGTTGTCGCCACTCTTCCCAACATATTACATATGGCAAAGAAAATCAATGGAGCACTTTCCATTTGCCACGAAGAACAGCAGAGTAGGCCTCATGTACAAGTTGTTGTAAGCGTGTCTATTCGACAGTTAGTGAGTTTTCATAATGCCTGTATTCGGAAAGCTTGAACCATTCAACCCCAATTCAGAGGATTGGGTTCAAGGTTCAATACAGTGAATGCCTGCAATACATCTTCAAAGCAAACAATAGAGGGGGGGTGAGGAGAAGTAGAGGGTAAGTCTATTAACAGCCGGCAGTGCCCAGACCTATTAGTTGATAAGGAGCTTGACTTCTCTGGACACTAAATCTTCGAAGAACTCAAAGCCCTTGGTGACTATGGAGAGATACAAGTTTAACTCAACAATAAGAGCCCCTGGGGAGGAAATAGCAGCTTTCATAGTGAGGTTGGGGCTGAATATTGGGAATTTGGGTCTGCCCTTAAAGAGATGTTGAGAGACCGGCTAGTGTGTGGGGTGAATAATACTGCCACACAGAAGAAACTGTTGGCAGAAGCAGAAATAACCTAAAGAAAGCATTAGAAATTGCCCTTCCTCTGGAAAGTGCAGAAAAAAGTGTGATAGAACTTCAAAGCGTGCAAACTGGCAAAGTCCACCAAGCCAGTAGTGCCAGGGGTGTGGGCACAGAGTTTAATAAACAAAGAAGTACTGAACCAGAGAGGGTGCAAGGGTATAAGAGATTCAGTCTACAAACCAAGAATTGTGAAGAATGCTATCGGTGTGGAGGAGCCCACCCTCAGGAGAAGTATAGCTTTAGGTTAGCTGTGTGTTAAGCCTGCAGTGAGAGAACAAACTTATCCATGCTTACAGGTCCAGATTTAAAAACGCTGCAACCATACTGCCGACAAATATGGGGGAGACTATCCAGATTTTGGGAACAACAGCAGCACCTGTAAGTTACAGACAGCATTCTGTCCAATTGCCTTTAATTGTAGTTAAGGGCCAAGGGCCAAGCTTGATGGGACAAGATTACCATCAGGAAATAAAATTGAGTTCGCTGGAGAGTTTCAAAATTTAGGAAGGGGATTGCATGACGTCCTCAGGAGGTATCTCAAGAAGAACTGGGCAAAATAAGAAGCTTGAAAGCCAAAGTTTATGTGCATCCAGAGGCTACACCAAAATTTTACAGAGCAAGACCCTACTTTACTACACAAGAAGGTGGAGACTGAACTTAAACAGTTCGAAGATTTGGCCTTTCTCAAGTCTGTGCAATTCATGGAGTGGGTAGCTTCCATTGTATTCGTTGGAATTTAGAAGGCTGAGGGGGGATCTTATAGAGACCTATAAGATAATGAAGGGGCTGGTAGGGTAGAGATGGAGAGATTCTTTCCACTTAGAAAGGAAACTAGAACTAGAGGGCACAGCCTCAAAATAAAGGGGGGTCAGTTTAGGACAGAGTTGAGGAGGAACTTCTTCTCTCAGAGGGTGGTGAATCTCTGGAATTCTCTGCCAACTGAAGTGGTGGAGGCTACCTCGTTGAATATGTTTAAATCACGGATAGATGGATTCCTGATCGGTAAGGGAATTAGGGGTTATAGGGATCAGGCAGGTAAGTGGAACTGATCCACTTCAGATCAGCCATGATCTTATTGAATGATGGGGCAGGCTCGAGGGGCTAGATGGCCTACTCCTGCTCCTATTTCTTATGTTCTTATGTTCTTATTGTACTAATACTTAAGCCAGATAAGACGAATATGTGGGGATTATAAATTAACGATAAATCAGGTGGCAAAATTGGACAGGTATGCCATACCTAAAGTAGCGGACCTGTTTGCCAAGCTAGCTGGAGATCTACTTTGCACTAAGTTAGATATGAATCATGCATCCCAGTAGCTGGAACTGGATGATGCATCCAGGGAGTTTGTCAATATTAACACACATAAGGGGCCCACCAGAACACCAGACTGCCAATTGGATTGCTTGTGCAATCTTTCAACACACAATGGAGAGCCTATCACAAGATTTACTAAAGGTATTTGTTTATTTGGATGATGTGCTAATTATGGGAGCCACAGAAGAGGAGAACCTAACCAACCTAGAGGAGGTTTTAACAAGGTTCCAGGAAGCTGGAGTGAGACTCAGGGGAGGGAAATGCACATTTAAGGCAAACAAGGTGAACTTATTTGGTGTTTAGAGTAGAAGCATGAGGGTTGCACTCCAGGGCCATGAAAGAAGTACCAGCCCCAAAGAATGTGTCAGAGTTAAAATCATTTCTTGGAATGGTAAATTATTCTGGAAGGTTTATTCCAAACTTGATATTGGCACCTGTACATGCATTATTATAAGAACACCAGAGATGGCACAGCAAAACAAACCCTTCAGACAAGTGAATCAAGCCCTTTAGTCATCCTGCCTTTTAGTCCATTTCAACTCTTCAAAATACATCATTCTCACTTGTGCTGCATCTCCTTATGGAATTGGAGCTGTTGTGTCACTTAAAACGAATGAAAGGTTAGAAAGACCCATTGGCTATGCTTCAAGGACCCTCACTGATGTAGGAAAGGCATACTCACAGATTGAGAAAGAGGAGCTGATTGTCAACTTTAAGATAAAGAAATTCCACCAATGGCCAGGATTCACCCCAAAACAAAACTAAGGTCCTGATTTTACCGGCATGATGCTTGCAGAGCGGCATTGTCCACTGGCCTCGGGCTCGATCTTGTGAGCCTTGGGCAGGCGTGCCGTTAAAATTCTGGTCTCAGTGTCCAATGGGTGGGAAAACATGAGAATTTCCCACCTGTTTTTGGGGCGTACTTACCAGAACGATGGGCTGTGCCAAAGTGCCTCTTAGGCTTTGCCACTTTGCCCTTTGGGCAGTGCCAGGGGGCCAGGCTGGTACTGCTCGGCTGGCACTGCACAGGAGGCACCCCCTTACCCCCATCCTAGTGGGGGGACCTCTGTAGCCTCTGTCCCCTCCAGTGGGGTCAGCCGCCAGCTCTCCATTAGTGGGGAGCAGGAGTAAACCTCACTGGAGCAAACTACTCCTGGCGGCAGGGCGGCACGGTAGCACAGTGGTTAGCACTGCTGCTTCACAGCTCCAGGGACCTGGGTTCGATTCCCGGCTTGGGTCACTGTCTGTGTGGAGTTTGCACATTCTCCTCGTGTCTGCGTGGGTTTCCTCCAGGTGCTCCGGTTTCCTCCCACAGTCCAAAGATGTGCGGGTTAGGTTGATTGGCCATGCTAAAAATTGCCCTTAGTGTCCTGAGATGTGTAGGTTAGAGGGATTAGTGGGTAAATATGTAGGGATATGGGGGTAGGGCCTGGGTGGGATTGTGGTCGGTGCAGGCTCGATGGGCCGAATGGCCTCTTTCTGTACTGTAGGGTTTCTATGATTCTATGATTCTATGAGACACGCGTAGGACTTCAGTTCGGGGCCCGCTAATTAAATTGAAATTGGGATTTAAATATTTAAATCAGCTCCGCGCGGAACTGATTACTCCAAAAAGCTTGGAGCCGCAGATACTAAAGCAGTGCAGTGGGCTGGGAGAATTGCCTCCAATGTCGTTTGTGGGGCGTGAGGGTGGTCATCCCCACGCCCAGCAGTAAGTTATTATTGGAGGAACTACACAGTGCTCTCCCTGGGATGGCCAAGACAAAAATTGGCAACGATGTGTGGTGGGGGAAAGCATGTAATATCGAATTGTTTGATGATTACATGTGTCTGTTAACTGTTCTCTGTGTGCTGTTAGTCAAGCCTGTGTGTTACAGAGAGAAATTGAAACTAAACTGAAAGAAAACAGCTGGGAGCATGAGAGTGCAGAGGTTTTAAAAGCACTGTAAATAAAATGCCTGTTCGGACATTGATACTGGTGTCATTTCTGAATGTCTCCGAGGCATAAAACACAACAGTGTCCAACTTAATGAATGA
This sequence comes from Mustelus asterias, assembly GCF_964213995.1. Classification (NCBI taxonomy): domain Eukaryota; kingdom Metazoa; phylum Chordata; class Chondrichthyes; order Carcharhiniformes; family Triakidae; genus Mustelus; species Mustelus asterias. Next base: position 71,992,310 of record NC_135816.1, on the reverse strand, counting down.
CTGTGCTGGTCCGTGTTGGCTTCTGAATCCAGTGATGCTTTAAACATGAAATTCTTACCTTTGTTTTCAAATCCCTCCTTGACCTTGCTCCTCCCCATCTCTGCAACCTCCTCCAGATTTGCAACTCACCAAGATCTCTGCACTCCTCCAATTTGGGTCCAACCTGCATTATTATTACTCCAACTCTTTGTGGCCATGCCTTCAGCAGCCGATGGCTTCAGCTCTGGAATTCTGGACTTAAATCTTTCAGCCTCTTTCTCCTCTCTGAAGATACTCCTTGAACCTATGCCTTTGCCAAGCATTACTTGCCCTAATGTCCTCTTATTGGGGCCATTCCAAAATTCTATTTGAAGTGAGATGTTATGATACATTAAATGTTCTATAAGAATGGAATTTGTTGTTGTAACAATTTTAATTCTTGCAGAAAGGATTTTTTTTTTGCCAAGTCCAAAGAAGAATGTAGGCAGCAAATTACTCTTGGTGAAATTAGGAGACAGATGCTTAATGTGCTCACATGGTATTTGTCTGTCCGCTATTTTATTGAGCAAATTAACTTGTCTAATTTGAATGCACTATTGCCTCAGTTAAATTTGCACACAGGGGGATGTTACACAGATGCGTTAAGTGTTTGCCCGCTATATCATCATTTGTAGCTTGTGCATCACCAGCTTTGAAAGCAGAGATTTTCAAAAATTCACAGTAGGCAGATAAGAATCAGAAAGAGGAAAAGGCCGCTAAGGGGTTTAACAATAATAAATGGATTCACAACTTGGACCCGAATTGAAGGAGCGCAGAGATCTTGGAGGGTTGTAAATCTGGAGGAGGTTTGGGTCCAACAATCCATCCAAACTCATTTCTAAGTCGTTTCAATAATGTTAATTCACCCTTATCCTTCCTGGCGCTATTTGAAAATAGGAGAAATCAGTTTCCTGCTGATCCTGGCTCTCTGCTCCAGGTACTGGAGGACAGAGGAAGACAGGAACAGGGGGAGACCATTCAGTCTCTTCAATCTGTTCTGCCATTGGGCAGGAACAGATGCACACAAACTAATATTGTCACTGAAAATGCATTGGTGGTTGGAATTACTGTAGATGTGTGATGTTCACAGATTATTTTTTCTATTTGTTCATGGGATGTGGGCTTCACTGGCTAGACCAGCATTTATTGCCCAGCCCTAACTGCCCTTGTTTCGAAGGTATCCAAGAGTCAACCCCAATGCTATGTTGTTTGTAGTCACATGTCGGCCAAACCAGGTATGGATGGCAGATTTCCTTCCCTAAAGGACATGAGTGAATGGTTTCATGATCGTCATTAGATGTTTATTCCCAGATTTTTTTTATTGAATTCAAATTATCATCATCCATCATGATGGAATTCGATGGGATTCGAACCTGGCTACCCAGACCCTGGGTCTGTACTCTGGGTCTCTAGATTACTAGTCCAGTGACAATAATACTACGCCATCACCTTCCCTACAGAATGTATTCCAATCAAAGGAATGACACCCTGTAAAGTTATGTTGAGATCTCGACAGCAACTTTTCTTTTCTTATTTCAAATGATTGACCCTTAAAGCAGGAATAATGTTTTACTTGAAAAGCAAAATGACAGTAGCATTCCAAAATGTACTAAAGGAAGATTTAAGAATGAGAACATTGTCCTTTCAGCACTCGCATCCTGATTCATCCTCTCAGTAATGATCAAACCCACCACCCTGGCAAAAAACACTTTTGAGTACTGTTGGTTTTTCCAACAAAATGAAGACTCACCATTTGCCTAAATTCTCAGCTTCTGGTGACAATTATTGTTGTTAGAAAAGCAATTGGTGGTGGTAATGTGACTGAACCAGTAATTGAATGGCCTGGACTAATACACAGGAGGCAACTGGTGTCATCTAAATTCAATTAATTAATAAATCTGGAATAAAAAGCTAGTCTCATGGTGACCATGAAATTATTGGATTGTCATAAAACTTCATCAGGTTCACAAATATCCTTATAGCAGGAACCCTGTCATCCTTACCCAATCTGGCCTATTTGTGGCCAGAGCCACAGCAATGTGGCTGACCCTTTAACTGATCTCTGAAATGGCCTGGCAGGCCATTCAGATATAACACCAGAACAGAAAGTTCAAAAAAATGACCAAACCTGACAGAACATCCAGCATCAACCCAGGCACCGGAAACAACAAAGGCACATCTAGCCCATACCATTCTGCAAAGCTGTCCTCACTAACATCTGGGAACTTGTGCCAAAATGTAGGAGCAGGACCCCACAGACCAGTCAAGAAACAGCCTGGCAGAGTCACAGTTGCAGAATCGTTAACAGCCAACATCTTTCATCGCTATCCCTGACCCGTCACCAGGACAGACACATTAGAAGTGGCAACACAATGTTATATAGTCAGAAGATTGTTGCCCTCAGTGTCCTCAACATTTACTCTGGACTCTATGAAGTCTCATGACATGACACAAACCTAGACAAGGAAATCTCCTGTTGCTTACCAACTCTCATAGAAATTTTAACAGGGTTTTGACAGGGTAGATTCAGAAAGAATATTTCCAATGGTGGGCCAGTCTAGAATTAGGGGTCATAGTTTGAAGATAGGGGGTAAACCTTTTAGGGCTGAGGTGAGGAGAAGTTTCTTCACCCAGAGAGTGGTGAATGTGTAGAATTCACTACCACAGAATGTAGTTGAAGAAATTAGATATAGCTCTTGGGGCTAAATGGATCAAGGGATATGGGGAGATGGAGGGATTAGGATATTGAATTTGATAATCAGCCATGATCAAAATGAATGACAGAGCAGGCTCGAAGGGCCAAATGGCTTACTCCTGCTTCTGGTTTCCATGTTACCACCCTCCCTCAGTTGTTGAATCAATAATCCTCCATGTTGAAGAATACTTGAAAGAAGCACTGAGGGTTGCAAAGGCACAGAATGTACTCTGGGCGGGAAACTTCAGTGTCCAACATCAAGAGTGGATAATTAACACGACTACTCAACAAGCTGGCCAAGTCCTGCGGAAAATATCTGCGAGATAGGGCCTGTGACAGGTGGTGAAAGAGCCAAGAAGAGGGAAAGACCTACTTTCCCTCAATAATCTAACGGTTTCATATGCATCTGTTAATGATAATATTGATAGGAGTGACCACTGACAGTCCTTGTGGAGATAAAGTCCTGTCTTCACACTAAGGATACCCTCCATCATGTAGTGTGGCACTACCACCATGCTAGATGGGATAGATTCAGAACAGGTCCAGTTGCTCAACTGTGGGCCATCAGCAGCACACCAGAATTGCATTCAACCACAATCTATAATTTTATTGCCTGGCATCTCCTTCACTCTACCATTATCATAAGGCCAGGGAATCAACCCTGGTTCAATGAGAAGTGCATGCCAAAACAACACCAAAGAACAACAAAGAACAATACAGCGCAGGAACAGGCCCTTCGGCCCTCCAAGCCCGTGCCGCTCCCTGGTCCAAACTAGACCATTCTTTTGTATCCCTCCATTCCCACTCTGTTCATGTGGCTATCTAGATAAGTCTTAAACGTTCCCAGTGTGTCCGCCTCCACCACCTTGCCTGGCAGCGCATTCCAGGCCCCCACCACCCTCTGTGTAAAATATGTCCTTCTGATATCTGTGTTAAACCTCCCCCCCTTCACCTTGAACCTATGACCCCTCGTGAACGTCACCACCGACCTGGGGAAAAGCTTCCCACCGTTCACCCTATCTATGCCTTTCATAATTTTATACACCTCTATTAAGTCTCCCCTCATCCCTCGTCTTTCCGGGAGAACAACCCCAGTTTACCCAATCTCTCCTCATAACTAAGCCCCTCCATACCAGGCAACATCCTGGTAAACCTCCTCTGTACTCTCTCCAAAGCCTCCACGTCCTTCTGGTAGTGTGGCGACCAGAACTGGACGCAGTATTCCAAATGCGGCTGAACCAACGTTCTATACATCTGCAACATCAGACCCCAACTTTTATACTCTAAAAAAATGAAGTGCCAACCTGGTGAAGCTACAACACAGGACTACTTGCATGATAAACAATATTGCAGCAAGTAATAGACAGAGTCAAACAATCCCACAACCAAAAGATCAGATCTAAGCTCTGGTAGGGCCACTAAGCTCCTGACCCCATTATAGCCTTCGTTCAAACATGCAGAAAAGAGCTGAACTCAAGAAGTGAGGTGAGAATGATTGCCCTTGGCACAATGCAACATTTGACCAAGTGTGGCATTACTTGGATAATTCCCCTTAGCAAAACTAAAGATAATGAGAATCAGGGGAAAGGCTTTCCACTCTCCACTAGTTGGTGTCATACCTAACACAAAAGAAGAAGTTTGTGGTTGTTGGAGGTCAATCATCTCATCCCAAGACAGGAGGTCCTCAGGATAGTGTCCTAGGCCTAAACATCTTCAGTTGCTTCATCAATGACCTTCCCTCCATCATAAGGTTAGAAGTGGAAATGTTTGCTGATGACTGCACAATATTCAGCATCATGCACGGGCAACATTACATGGTAAGTAACATTCGCGCCACACGAATGCCAGGCAATGACTATCTATCTCCAAAAAGAGGGAATATAACCATCTCCTCTCAACATCGCTGAATCCCCCGCTATCAACATTCTGGAGGTTACCAATGACCAGAAACTGAGCTGAACTGTTCATATAAATACTGTGACTACAAGAGCATCAGCTCGTTGGTCTCGGGGTATGATTCTTGTTTTGGGTGCTATAATTAGTGAGTTTGTGAGAGGTGCTGGGTTCAAATCTCGGACGAGCCCTTCCTTTGCTGTTGTTTCCTAAAGGACAAGTCATGGGTTCTGTTTACCGTGCACACAGCAGCAATATTTTACATGAGGTTTGGTTTGAGAACCTGAGCACGCACTGCAGGGAATCAATCAGCACAACACCCTCGCCAGAAAATCAAGATATTTTGGTAGCACAGTGGTTAGCACTGCTGCTTCACAGTGCCAGGAACCCCGGGTTCAATTCCAGCCTTGGGTAACTGTCTGTGTGGAGTCTACACGTTCACCCCGTGTTTGTGTGGATTTCCTCCGGGTGCTCCGGTTTCCTCCTACACTCCAAAGATGTGCTGGTTAGGTTGATTGGCCACGCTAAATTGCCCTTAAGAGCGGAATTTTCCCATCCTGCCTGCGGGTGGGGTGCAGACCATGCAATGGTCCATTGACCTCGGGCAGGATTTTCCGGTCCTGGGGTAAGCGTGGCCGGAAAATCCCACCTTTAGCATCAGCAGGGTAAATATGGAGATAGGGCTTGGGTGGGATTGTTGTTGGTGCAAGCTCGATGGGCCGAATGGCCTCATTCTGCACTGTAGGGATTCTATCATTCTATTCTATGAAGAGCAGGTCAGAGGCTGGGAATTCTACATCGAGTAACTCACCTCTTGACTCCCCAAAGCCTGTCCAACTTTTGCACGGCTAGTTCCTTTATGCAAACTCACACGTCACATACACTGAACTGGTGAACTATAAATAGGTTTCATTTATTTGAAGACTCTAATTGATATATGTATGCATTATAGGATAGCTCTATGGGTGGGCCTGCCTGAGGGATTCAACAAACATTATTACTGACAGTAAAAGTTGCAACCATTCACACCACTAAATAGCTGCTTTACATCCGGGTTCCTGATCATTTGTATATTTTCCGAAAGTGATATCACAACATCCACCACCCACAAGGCACAAGTCAGGAATGTGATGGAATACTCTCTACTTGCCTGGATGAGTGCAGCTCCAACAACACTCAAAAAGCCCAACACCATCCAGGGCAAAACAGCACGCTTGATTAGCATCACCTTAAATATTCACTCCATCCAGCATGGATGCATGTGGCAGCAGTGAATACCATCCATAAGATGAATTGCAGCAACTCATCAAGCCTCCTTCAATAGTGCCTTCCAAACCCATGTCTTCCACAGCTTAGAAGGACATGGGCAGCAGATGTCTAGGAACATCACCAACTGCAAGTTCCCCTTCAAGTCACCTGTCATCCTGACCTGGATATATATCACCGTCCCTTCACTGCCACTGGAACTCCCTCCTTAACAGCACTGTGGGTGTACCTACACCACATGGACTGCAGCAGTTCAAGAAGTCAGCCCACCACCACATTCTCAAGAACATTTAGGGTTGAGTGATTAATGATGGCCTAGACAACAAAGTCCACATGTTATGAAAGAATAAATAAAATAAAAGACCATATGGACTGCAGTGGTTCAAGAAGGTGGCTCACCACTATCTTGTCAAGAGCAACTAGGGCTGGGCAATTAATGTTGGTTAATTAATGTTGGTTATACCAGTGATGCTCCCATTTTTGAAACAAATGGAAAAAAAAGTTAGATTGTTTTGGAATGGAGTCATCTTTTATTTGTTTTCCACATTGGCAAGTTTGATCTCAGTTCACCCTTTCCCTGCCGAGCAAAAACTAGGATAATTTTCACTTTTAATGAACCATTCATTCCCTCGATAACTGCTTTAGAACTACAGGATGTAATGAATAGAGAATAATGATCTGCCATCTGAGACTGGCAAAAAAGATTCCTTCACCAAAGCATCATATGTCGAAACCTTAAAAGGAAATTTTAATTGTTTGCCCCTCTTCTGAACGTGGGGAAGCCTGCAGAGATATAGACCTGCAGGCACCCTCTAAAGCACCCTCTTGGTTGCTCACCAAGTGGCCATTTTAAAAGTGTGCAGATAGTAAGTACAGGGAGACCTTTTGAACTTTGGAGACAGCACAAATGATAGGGTGCCCCATCAGCCACTAATTCTGAGATGACCTAATGGAGCAGAGACAAGGGATGGAACTCAGGACATTTGGGTCTCTGCGGCTGCGTCCCTTGCACTTGCTAACTGGGCTTTTGTGGCCCACCTAGCTGAGTGGGATGAAACCTCCTCTTGTTGATCATTTCCATCAGAAAAGTTGCCACGAATACAAAACAGGAATCCGTCTTTGTATTTGCTCCGACTTCTCCAATTCAGTTCTTGACAGGAGAGATTTCAACCCACTGGTTTCGTAACAACACGCAAATTATACATCTTTTAAGCTCAAGAAATGAGTCCTTCTTTTCTTGCCTGATAATTCTTAGCATAAGTTTCTCATCAGCCTTTTTCCTTATTAGTGCAAAATGACTTATATAAAAGGAAGTCTTTGAGGTTTCTGCTGCCTGTGATCTCTGGAGTGATCATGTCACAGTTGACGAGCGCACACCACAACGATCTGACTTTTAGATTTTTTACATTGTTTAATAATTAATGGAGATAAAGTCCCCCGTGCCTTATTTATATCCATAATATTAAGAACAAGGCTAACCTCACTATTACTGGAGGTGAGCTACAGCATGAAAATGAGGCTTCCCGAGGAGCTGTGCTGTGTGGTTTCTGCAGCTTAGTTCACCACGTGAGGCTGAGATGGAGAAAAATGCTGTAGCTCAAGTGGAGCACACTAGGTTTCAACACTTTGAAATCGAGATTGTGGTTACTGTAGAACTGTTACCAATCCAATCGCATAATTAAGATGGCCCTTTGCACTGTTCCTTTTCCAATTTATTAATGCTAACTTTGCATGGATTGATCTGCTGCAAAGAATATTGCTTTGTGATTTTGTCGCTAAATGTATTTCATAGAATCATAGAGTCCCTACAGTGCAGAAGAGGCCATTCGGCCCATCGACTCTGCACCGACTCTGACAGAGTATTTTACCCAGGCCCTCTACCTCGCCCTATCCCTGCAACTCCACACATTTCCCATGGCTAATCCCATCTAACCTTCACATCTTGGGACACTAAGGGGCAATTTAGCATGGCCAATGCACCTAACTTACATACCTTTGGAGTGTGGGAGGAAACCGGAGCACCCAGAGGAAACCCACGCAGACACAGGGAGAATATGCAGACTCCGCACAGACAGTCACCCAAGCCAGGAATCGAACATGGGTCCCTGGTGCTGCGAGGCAGCAGTGCTAACCACTGTGCCACTTCATGTTGAACATGTTGAGAATCGAGACCACCAAGACCTCTACATCTCTTATACTGTTCTATCCCAACACTATATCAATTGCAGATCCTGAAAATGTTTATACATTGCCAGCCAATCTGTCAATAATTCAGTTTATCATCCTAAAAATGAGAATCTCTATGAAACAATACTTGATAAGTTCCTTCTCCAAATTGCAAACGTAATCAATCGTGCAAGATAATTAAAATATATATTAGATGTCATTATCATGCAAAAATCAAATATTTTAGGCCCCTTCCCTTCCCAAATGAATAAAAAATGACTTAACAGTTTGCCTTGGAGTTTAAATATCTGTAACCTGACTGTGGGAGGCACAATATTAAACCTAGTTATCTGCAGACACACACAGAAGGGGAACATGTGACACACATGAGCCATACAATGGGAATGACCTAGCACATGGTGAGTAATAACATAGTGAGCACTGTAAATGCTGTTCATATATATGCCCCGACATCAAATTAAGCTTGCCTAATTCAGCAGGGTGTCCATCAGAGAGCTACAATCGACCTCAATATCCCAGGCTAGGGAGAGTACCAAAAACCAGCCAGATTTCTTATTGTGGACTGCCATGCCTGTTAGGAAGTGCTTGTTACGTAACAAAGGAATGAAGACAGGATAAGACTCAGCTGTGATGATCCCTGCGGTGAAATGCTCAGCCTACCCTGTTTCGGCTCACACATGACGGATGTCCACTTGGGCAAGTTTATGTCATAATGGAACTTTATGCCAGCAGGAATTGACTCCTTCAGGAGAGAAGATTGACAAATGAGCAAGAAAAAAACCTTCGGCTTTTCAAAACTTATCCAGTGAAACGAGGTCCTTGTCGAATGAGCTGAGAGTAAATTGTGTAAACTGTTTTCATCCAGAGACAAGCTCACCTCGGGGCTAAAAGATCTAATCGTTTATAAAAAATTTATTTTTGGCACATTCTTCACTTTTTTGCCTTGTGACTTTCATGCAGCTTTCATATGTGTTCACTCATGAAGATAAGGATTGGCAGCGGATGGGGGAATGAAACCTACAGTGACAGCATCAGGCATTTCCAATTCAATAATCAGGTTCAGATGCAGAGAAGGACTCCCTTGACACTACCATCACAACCGTTTCATTTAAGTGAGCTACGTTGTGACAAATTTGCTGCCAATACATTTGTTACTTTGTTTTGGCATTTTACATGTTATTGATTGGATTATCAATACACTAGCTTATTTAATTCTGGCACTGCTTGCAAAATTGGAAAATGTATCAACGCATTCTAAAACAACTGGTCAATAAAATTTTGCTAATGCCTTGCCGAACAAAATGGAACTTAGTTGCTAAATATTTAAGTTGCATAGGTTCTCATTAATATTTACAGGTCCATATATTGAAGGGAAGTTGGGAAATTCTGGAATTAATCAATAGTTCAAAGTTTGTTGATGGATATCCTTTGAAGAATAGCTTTATTCCTATTAATCAAAAGATGTTAACAAAAGATAATGCTATCAACTTAACGTGAATGCAATTAAGGTGTTTCAACATCAAACCAAAAAGATGCATTAGTGTAACACCTTGATTTTTGAAACTGTTCTCCCATTCCTCCCAGTTACCTACAGTGATTTCAGCATCTTATTAGGGACTGTGCCCAGGAGTATGACAGGCACAAATGTGGCATCGACCAATGTGGCATCGACCAAGCACAGCTTTTTGATTGTACACGTCTGCTCTTTATATCATTTGGGCTTTGCATTTTGCCTAGATGTGTCAATTACACAAAAAAAGATTACAAACCACAAATGGGAGGTATGGTTACAGAGGACTGAAATTGACCATGTGTCCTATCATGCCCAATCTTGCAGCAGAATAATATGGGGTGGGAGGGGGGCATCCATCCCCACCTACCCCTGAAAATTATATTAGTGTAAAGCTGACATGCTCTGTGCTGATCCACCTCACAGCCATACAGTGGACCAAGGAGAGTCAAGTGGGACTTCCGCCCCTCATTGGGCCTGAATTCTCGCCCTCTGGAGCTGCTGGCCAATTGGATTGGCCAGAAGCTCCTTCAGTCCTGTCAGTGCTAGAAAGACGTCAGTGGGCACTGCGCAGAATGCAGAACGTGAAGAAGATCAAGATCCACAAATCCCTGAAGCAGGTAAGTCCGGGGTCTTGGGCCAGTTAGGGTAGGCTTGGTACAGGAGGAGGGTGACTTTAAGGGTCGGACCAGCAAAGAAGCAGGAGGGGCTTGGCCCTAAGCATAATCAACCAAAGGAAATCTCCAAAGAGAAACCTCTCCCCTCCCACTCCCCCATTTCTATTCTTTAAACATTTCAGGGCTTCCTGGTGCCTACACCAAGTGTTTTATGACCCGGACAGAGAATTATCAGGATTAATTGGCTTGAAAACAAGTCTAATTTCCCCTTAATTATTCATTTAAATATGGCAGATGGGCTGCCAATTTTGGCACCCTCCTACCCTCTGTATCATGGAGGTGAGTTCAGGGATAGGAGAGATGGTGATGCATTGGGCATCTACCCTATTTAACTTGCACCCTGTCCATAGAAAACACACACATGGAATTCAGGCCTCGGTGTGAAACATTCTACTTTCAAAACAAGTTCCGTCTAATAACCTGAATGAAAAATGAAGAGATTCAAGGAAAATGTGACTGCTAGATTATAATCTCTTCTCCCGCTACACCTCACCACCCCAAATCCCACACCCCAGCTTTCTATTCATCAATTTGTCTTCACATTCAAACGTAAACACACCCCAACATTGTTGACAAGTTGAAATGTACCTAACATGGCTCACTCTGCTCTCAACCTAGAGTCGATGGGTCATTTTAAACAAACTCACCAAACAAGAAGCCCATAGGTGGGATTTTACAGCCTTCCTCGGGTGAGATCGGAAATTTCCACCCGAGGTCAATGGAGATTTCTGTTGTTGGACCCTCGCCTGCACCAATTCCGTGTCGTAAGATCTGGAGAGAAAACTGGTGTGTTTTCCTGGAGAGAAACATGTTGGTTTTCTCCTCAGAAAGAACACTGCCATTTTTTGGTAAGGTTTCCCCCACTATCTTTGAGTTGATACAAATAATCACCTCACTATCATACTCTGTCAAAGTGATCGTTAGAGCTATGCAAGGTAACTAATGATATGGAAAGGGCAAATCTTCAACATGACTTCAAATGAACTTGTGTTTTAACCTAATCGTTCATAAAAAATAAACTTAGGACAATATCAAGCAGTTCTTGAAAAAATGATAAACATACTGATCAAACTTTCGGATAGAAGAGTGAGGTCTAGAATAATTCGAAAATGACAAGAAGCTCTAATGGGATCTTCCAGGGCTGATAAAATGGGCTGGCTGAATGGTGTTGCTCGTCCATAATTGTCTTGTGAAGTAAAGGTTCACTGAAGTTGTCATTTTACTGGATTGAGAATAGCAATGCCAACTCAAACACTAGTCTTATAGAAGCCAATCTGGTTTTATGGTGGCCTAATTCTTACAATAGCTGGAACGTAAAAACGATTGTACGCGAGGGGTGTTAAATCTAGCTAATCATGCCTTCCATAGTTTCTGGGATTGTGAGGGTGGTAGGGGGAATGGTGGAGTGGGGCGGGTGGGTGGGTGGGTTGGAGCAAAAAAATGCAAAATCACTTATTTGTTTTCAGTTAATCTCTATTCCCTTTTAGTTCATTTGGTTCACACGTTGGCACTGAAGCTAAAGATAAAGTTTTACTCTAAAGGCTGAGACAAAAAGGGGAATTTAATCTGTCACACTGGCCCTGGGAATTGTAAAGGGCAGGGGGGTGACAGACAATGCAAAGGTCCGTTGACCTCAAGTGGGATTTTCCAGTTTTGGGGCGAGTGTGGCCAGAAAGTCCCGTCCAATGAAAAAGTCCATTGAGTTTAAAATATCTGAAACAGATGATGTGTGAATGAATGAAGACCTTTGGGTTCCCATTCATAGGGAAATACTTCGGACACTGTCCGTGCCAAGCGTGGCTGTCCAGATGAATGGGGACCACTCAAAAAAAAGAGTCTATTTCAATGGAAAAGAATTCCCTATTTCAGAGAGAAAGAAATAATTGCTGCCCCCTGGAAATTGTGCCTCCTACTGGCAGACATGGAGTAGCAGCAGCAATGACCATATATATATATCCTTGGCCTATACCAATCTCCTGGCAGGAGAGTTATAAATACTGAAACATTAGGCGAATGTGAGAGCGAAGAGGAAATAGATACTCTCTCTCCCAAAAAATAGGTAGACTCGATGGTAGATTTACAAATGACATATTTATGATTAATCAAATATTTATGAACTAATTTATTAAGTGAAATGAGGTTTTTGATTTGTTATATTTTTCATCAGAATATTATTTGAACAACTGACATTGTAATTATTATTGTGACATGCAAGAAAACACAAAAGAGTCTGAATTTAATTCACCGTGTTAAATCATTAAATACCAAAGAAGGCCTCCCTGTTTAATTTGCAATAATATGCTGCTGTTTCTTGTGAGTTCTCAAGACTTTCAAACAGATATATTAAATAGTCAAAGAACATTAACAAAATGGATTTATAAATTATTTGTTCAGTGTACTTATGCAAAATGGTTGTCAATCATGGTGTACAGTAAAGCCCTCAGAAGACATGCTGTTCAACTTCCACTTCATGGACATGTTATCGCCCAGGTCACCTGGGGCAATAGAATGTGAAAATCATTATTTTCTGTAATAAATAAATTAGTGGCCTATATTCCATGTATCATTCAAACGCACTGGTATCAAGGGTTTGAATAATATATCACAAATAGCCCCATTCATTTATTAATAAAGCATTTTTTTCACCAATTGTGGGCAATAAATTGGTTGGTAGTCATTCAGAAGGACAAATGTTCCTGCCTCTGGGAACTTTTAAATGTGTCCAGACCCAGGTATATATATATATATATATATATATACGAAGAAAGGCTGTGAAGGTTGACAGCCCCTTTTGACAGCTGTCAAATGAACAATTGTGTTTGGAGCAGGGGAAGAAAGAAAGAGCCAGAGCAGGTAGCAGCAGGGAATAATAGTGTTTGGTAGCATGAAACATCCACTATTTCAATGCTGAAATCAAACAACTTGCTTTTTTTTTGTTCACATTTTCCATTCTTCCCCCCCCCCCCGCCCCCCCCCCCCCCCCCCCCGCCACCCCCCCAAACATTCCTGGTTCTTTTTGGTCACGTACATTCCATCAGTCGGAAGGGGAACAGAGAGATGCTTGCTATCAATCCAAAGCTGAAAATGCAGGCTTGCCCAGACTGGACCCAGAAGTAAACTGGTGGTAGAGTTTGGATGTCTGTAAAACTAGAAAACTTGTGTAAAATGGAGGCACAGTGGTTAGGACTGCTGCCTCAGAGTGCCAGGGACCCAGATTCAATTCCAGCCTTGGGTGATTGTCTGTGTGGAGTTTGCACGTTCTCCCCATGTCTGCGTGGGTTTCTTCCAGTTTCCTTCCACACTCCAAAGATGTGCAGGTTAAGTAGTTTGGCCTTGCTAAATTACCCCTTTAGTGTCAAGGGGTTTAGCAGGGTAAAAAAAAGTGGGATTACAGGGATAGGGCCTGGGTGGGATTGAATGGCCTCCTTTTGTACTGTAGGGATCCAAGAGTCTATGAGATTCTGACATTGTATAAGCATGATCCTGAGATGAGTCTGTCTTCTGCCCTCATTTTGGATGAGAGTTTAGCAATTTTGATTTTGCCTAATTAGCTTCGATGTAAGACAATTGGCCAGAATTTTCTGGCCGCACTCACCACAGGGATCTTCCTGTCCCGCAGATGGTTAACCTCCGCCGTGGGTTTTCCAGCAGTGATGTTTGCATAGAACAGGAAATCCTACGCCGTCGGCCAATGGCAGGTGGGCTCCGCCACTATGAAACATGCCCCGTGGGGTGTGGGAAATCCTGCCCAATGGCTCCACTCATTGTCACACTGTCACTCCGCTTGGACTTTTCCACGCTTCAGCGCTACTTCACATTTCCTACTGGGTCTTCCAGTCCAGAAATGCAGAGTGCAGCATCGCTCAGAGAACTTCACCACACAATGCTGTGGTACTGTGGGGGAAAACCGGCACTAGCCACCGCATTGCAAGTTTAAATGTCCAGTGTGAATGTTAGTGAATGGGTAGGCTGGTAAGGTGGGTAGATTAATGAGGTTGAGGTCGGTGGGTAGGGTTAATGAGGTAAGTAGGCAAATGAAGGGTATAGGGGGTAGAACCGTTGGTGGGTGAGGCGCAGGTGGATGAGTTGGTGGGTGAGCAGGGTGGGAGGTAGTTAGGTGACAGTTGGATGAGTGGGAGGTGGGTAGGGTGGCAGGTGGTTGAGGCAGCAGGTCTGTGAGGTGGAAGATGGGTGAGGCGGTAAAAGGGTCGGGGTAGTCCGGTTAGCTAGAGTGCTGTAATCTATTCAGGTCAAAGTTGTAGTCATGTGGTGGTGGTAGTTAGGGCTAGCTGGAAGGGAATAGCTGGGTGATCGGCAGGGAGTTGTCGGGTCGGGAGTAGGTTGGGGTATAGTCTGAGAGTCAGGGGGTTGCAGGTGGGTTGGGAGAATCAGGAGGGGAGAGGAGGTCAGTGTGAGTAACTGGGCTGGGTGAGGGGGCAACGGGGGAGGGGGGGATGGGGGGGAGCAGGGTGTAGGATCAGTTAGAATAGGATTTTTCTGTCTAACACTTCCTGTGTGGCTATTCAGGTAAGTCCCACAAAACTGTCCAAAGTCTCTGATTCATGTTTCAAGTCGGAGTCTTTCATGGAGAGTCTTGGATAGCAGGGAAATTGCCCATCTGAAGATGAGGCTTTCCAAACAATTCCCGTCGTGGTCAGCGCGGGGTCCTGACTCACATCTTGGATTATACGTCTGGTCTCTGCTGAACCAGAGACTGGAAGATCTGGGCCAATTTAGGACATTAGGGACATTAGGGGCGGCACGGTAGCCCAGTGGTTAGCACTGCTGCTTCACAGCTCCAGGGACCTGCGTTCGATTCCCGGCTCGGGTCACTGTCTGTGTGGAGTTTCCACATTCTCCTCGTGTCTGCGTGGGTTTCCTCCGGGTGCTCCGGTTTCCTCCCACAGTCCAAAGATGTGCGGGTTAGGTTGATTGGCCATGATAAAATTAACCTTAGTTTCCTGAGATGCATAGGTTAGAGGGATTAGTGGATAAAATGTGTAGGGGTATGGGGGTAGGGCCTGGGTGGGATTGTGGTCGGTGCAGACTCGATGGGCCGAATGGCCTCTTTCTGCACTGTAGGGTTCTATGATTCTATGATGAATTTGTTTAGCCCAGCAACTTTTCCAAAATACTTCTAACAGAAGTCCAGCTCTGTACTTTCTTAGAATCCCTCCAGTGCAGAAGGAGGCCATTCGGCCCATCGAGGCTGCACTAACAACAATCCCACCCTATCCCCGTAACCCCACGTATTTACCCTGCTAGTCCCCCTGACACTAAGGGGCAATTCTGTATGGCCAATCAACCTAACACACACATCTTTGGACTGTGGGAGGAAACCCAGGCAGACACATGGAGAAAGTGCAAACTCCACACAGACAGTGGCCCGAGGCTGGAATTGAACCCGGGTCCCTAGCGCTCTGAGACAGCAGTGCTAACCACTGTGCCACCGTGCCGCCTCACTGATTTCCCAATGTAGACTTGTCTTAAATGATGATCAGCCAAAAATTATTGAAAGACATTGCACATGTTCAGGGAGTCAATACCAGAACTAGCCAGTTGATGCCAAAAGCATCTCAATTGCTCTGCTATTGCATTCATGATAAATATCACATTTCTATAAATTTCATTTTGTGTTACAGGTTCTGTTACTATGGCAGACATGCCAGTAAGCTGAGTCATTTTGGGTTGGTGTTTTGGCTAAATTTGGTCGAACTTGGGTTTGGCTTATCCCTATGGACAAATTGCACAGTTCTATTGCAGAAGAGAAGAATGGCACTATTTGAATGTCCGACACTATTGTGCATATCCTTCTATCAGCTTCCTGCTGTTGTTGGTTTGTGATTGTTTTCTGTGGAGGAAAGAATAGCAATGAAAATTAATTATTTTCATTTATGCTGTGCACAAATTAGCTGTCGAGTTCCATACATTGCAACAGTGACTCACTTCAAACGTGCCTCACTGACTGTAAAGCGCTTTGATAGATCGTGATAAACGCTACATAAATCTATGCCTTTTGAGCTGGGATTGTCCCAAAAAATTCTAACTTCCCAACGTGTGAAAAATGGAGTCTTTTCAGTGTGATTTCCAGATTGAATCTCCCACGCTCTGTGCATCACAGGATGTCCTAGTATGATTCACTCTGAAAATCTGGGGGTGGGGCCTATTCCTGCCCAAAAGGCTGGCAACATTGCGCTGAGCAGGCCACTGCGACAATAAATCAAATCAACTCAAATCATGTGCCGATTTCCACTCTCACGGATCGACACATGATTTGATTTGATTTATCAATGTCACATGTACTAACATACAGTGAAAAGTATTGTTTCTTGCGCACTACACAGACAAAGCATACCATACATAGGGAAGCAAAGGAGAGAGTACAGAATGTACTGTTACAGTCATAGCTAGGGTGTGGAGAAAGATCAACTTAATGTTAGGTAGTCCATTCAAAAGTCTAACGGCAGCAGGGAAGAAGCTGTTTTGAGTTGGCTGGTACGTGACCTCAGACTTTTGTATCTTTTTTCCTGACAGATGAAGGTGGGAGTGAGTATGTTCAGGATGCATGGGGTCCTTGATTATGCTGGCTGCTTTTCTAAGTCAACGGGAAGTATAGACGGTGTCAATGGATGGGAGGCTGGTTTGAGTGATGGACTGGGCTTCATTCACGACCCTTTGTAGTTTCTTACAGTCTTGGACAGAGCAGGAGCCATACCAAGCTGTGATACAACCAGAAAGAATGTTTTCTATGGTGCATCTGTAGATGTTGGTGAGAGTTGTAGCTGACATGCCAACTTTCCTTAGTCTTCTGAGAAAATAAAGGCGTTGGTGGGTTTTCTTAACTATAGCATCCGCATGGAGGGACCAGGACAGATTGTTGATGATCTGGACACCTAAAAAACTGAAGCTCTCGACCATTTCTACTTTGACCCCATTGATGTAAACAGGGCATGTTCTCCTTTATGCTTCCTGAAGTCAATGACAATCTCCTTCATTTTGTTGACTTTGAGGGAGAGATTATTGTTGTCGCACCAGCTCACCAGATTCTCTATCTCTTTCCTGTACTCCCTCTTGTCATTGTTTGAGATCTGACCCACAATGGTGGTATTATCAGCAAACTTGAAAATCGAATTGGAGGGGAATTTGTCAAAGGTGTATAAGGAATAGAGTAAGGGGCTGAAGACACAGCCTTGTGGAGCACCAGTGTTGAAGATGATCGTGGAGGTGTTGTTGCCTATCCTTACTGACTGCGGTCTGTGGGTAAGGATGTCTAGGATCCAGTTGCAGAGGGAGGAGCCGAGCCCCAGGCCATGAAGTTTGGAGATGAGTCTCAGAGCAGTCATTGTATGCACACTGGCCTCCAGATTGCTGGCCAGCCCCGCAACCCGCATTGCTAGCCTTCCGACCCCACCCCCCCCACCCCCGCCCGATCGCTGGTCTCCCCGGGCCAGCCCCTATGTCCCCCATGCCCCCTACACTCCCCCTCCCCTTCCCCCCACCCGACCAGCCCCATTCACCCCGACCTCCCACCTGGCCAGGCCCAATCATCTTATTCCATCCCCCTCCCCCCCCCCCCACCCCGCCCCCCTCCCAGGACAGTCCAGAACTGCTCCCCAGACAGTCGTGATGCTCCCGGCAATCCTGAACCCCCCCCCCTGCCCCCGCAATGGCCCCGACCCTCCCCACATGGATGGCCAGCCCTGATCACCTCCTCCCTCCCTCTCCCAGTCACTCCAAGTGCAGAGTGACAATGGGTCCCCCCACCCTCACCGATTACATCCCCAATAGGCCCCGCCCCCTCTGGCCCCGCACCTGGGCACTGCCAGGCTGGGACTGCCCAAGGGGCACCTCCCCTTACCTCTGACCTCCCAACAGGGCCCCAATGGCTTCTCTTCCCTCCAGTGGGGTCGGTCTGCCTGTTCCCCGTTAGTGGGGAGCAGGAGTAAATCCCGCTGGAGGGAACCACTCCAGGCGGGGTGGGGGAGAGATGCTAGCTGACCTGGAGACTTCAGTTCTGGGCCAGGTAATCAAATGCAAATGGCGATTTCCATATTGTAACCAGCTCCCCGCCGATTTCCGGTGCTGAACTGATTAATGATCAAATTCTTAGTCTCGGAGACTCATGGAGGCACCCAGTGGGAAGCCTGCGAAATGGTCCCCGTTGATGTCTCCCAGCCTGCTGCACTGCTTGAGTAGGGCAGCGGGCTAGGAGAATCGCTCCCATGCTTTTTAAAAATTACCTCTGCCCACGTATGTGGGTTCAGGTAACGTTTTCACCCCTGTTAGCTTGATTGTCTGTAAACAATGAATCTCCAACTAAGGACAGATTCAATCAAACATGGTACACAGATAGGGTTTGGCCCAAGGAAGAACTCTCAATGATGTTACGGATCTGGATCCTGCAATTTCTTTAAAAGATCTGTTAACAGTGGGAGATAGTGTGAATTGACTTTTTTTTATTTAGAATGTCATGGATTGTCTCAAATGCTGCAATGGGATTTGTCACAGCTGTCAAATTGTGAGCAGAGATTTCAGAGCAGGTTGTTGGGCGTGGGACTGACTTGAAGCCCCTTCAGTGGCATGGGAGCTTTTAAAAAACAATTTTTATTTTCAGCTCAATGAACATCACCAATCAAGAATGGATTACTTTGTTATTTCTTGCACTGTGGTTGTGGGGCCTTGCTGTGTACAAATTAGTCAGGAGTGCTACCAACTGAGCCACTCAGGTTCCACTGTCATCACTATTGTAATGAAAGAAGCACAGTGACTAATTTGTGCACAGTGGCTGCAAAGTCCTCTAAGGATGCCCTGAGATCATGAAAGGTGCTATATAAATGCAAGTGATTCTTGTGTTCTTTCCAGCAAAATGCAGTGAACACTTTTAAAGTCAGAAAACAGCCTTGCTAAAATAATTGTCTTCAATTATGCAGCTCTATGTTTTGCCAATTTCCTGCCCTCCACTCCTGAAGATGCTGGCACATACTGGACCAAGGTTCCACTTGCACCATCTCTGTTACAGTACTTCACCAAGTCACTGTTCCTTAAAGGTGAGCCTAAACAATGAGTGCTGGGAGATAATTTAACTCAAGGGTCATCATAGCTAACAGTGAGTACTTGTAGCTCTTCAACTCCAAGGGCTCATCACAAAGTACAGTGTAGTGGTTAATAGGAGCAGTGATCCTGAGTCTTCGATGAACAATCCAGAGAATGTAAAACCAAATTCTGCATTGGTCATTAGAGAGTTTCAATTCAGTTTTTTTTAAAAAGCGACCATGAACATATTGAATTGTCATAAAAATTTGATTTTGATTTGATTTGATTTATTATCGTCACATGTACTAACATACAGTGAAAAATATTGCTTCTTGCGCACTATACAGACAAAGCGTACCGTTCATAGAGAAGGAAACGGGAGAGTGCAGACTGTAGTGTTACAGTCATAGTTAGGGTGTAGAGAAAGACCAACTTAATGCAAAAATCCAGCTGGCTCGCTAATAATTTTAAGGTAGGAAGCCTGTTCATTGTTTACTTCTGTCCAAGTAGTGGGCATTAATTGAGTAATAACTTGTGCCCCTAAAATTGACAGGGTTCCTCGGTTTCTTTGATATAGTTTGATTATTTAATTTGTTTAGTTCAATAGAGCATGAATAGACACAGACTGAAACCATTGCCGTTGAGTTAGGAGGTACATGTTTGTAATGTGTATCTCTGCAATTCCATGCTCATAAAAAGTATGAAAAGATTAACTCTTATTCTATCCTGCACTAACTGCTTTTCAGGAATATAACAAATCTGACAATCCAGAGACCCAGGGTAATCCTCTGGGCACCAGCAGATGGTGAAATCTGAATTCAATAGAAATCTGGAATTAAAAGTCCAATGAAGACCATGAAACTATTGTTGATTATTGTTAAAAACCCATCTGATGTCCTTTAGGGAAGGGAATCTGCCATTCTTACCTGTCCTGGCTTACATGACAAGGAAAAAACTGAAGCTAGATACATACTTTTTTTACTAGTGTCACAGGTAGGCTTACATTAACACTGCAATGAAGTTACTGTGAAAATCTCCTAGCTGCCACACTCCGGTGCCTGTTCAGGTACACTGAGGGAGAACTTAGCATGGCCAATGCACCTAACCAGCACATCTTTCCGACTGTGGAAGGAAACCTGAGCACCTGGAGGAAACTCATGCATACACAGGGAGAACGTGCAGACTCCGCACAGTGACCCAGGCCAGGAATCGAACCGGAGTCCCTGGCGCTGTAAGGCAGCAGTGCTAACCACTGTGCTACCATACCCCATTGTATACACTTACAATTAGTGTCCTTCACAATAAATTAAAAGAATATGTGGGGGGGAATCAAATTACTAAGTTTAAATAATCAGCATGAGTAAAAATGTTGGATCTCCTGGTTTATATTCATTGTGATTTCTTTTGGTAAAATTTAATTAACGGCAATAATTTCACTCATCCTCCTCCTAGTGAGATGGCTTCTGTCCTAGAATCTCTTTTTGCTTCTAGAACTTGATAGTGCTATTTAAATGTACAATTTTGCCAGTGTGAAGACTGTTGCCAAGTACAATGATATAGCTGGAAATGTGAGATTAAATTCCTCTTGAAGATCATTTTCCATTAAGCAGTGGTCTGAACGTAAGATCCTCAGGGCCTTACTGGTAAAGGAGATAGAAACATAGAAACTAGAAGCAGGAGTAGGCCATTCAGCCCTTAAAGCCTGCATTTTGATCATGGCTAATCATCAAATTCAATATCCTGATCCTTCTTCCCCCCATATCCCTTGATCCCTTTAACCCCGAGAGCTATATGTAATTTATTCTTGAAATCAGACAACGTTTTGGCCTCAATTACATTCACCACCCTCTGGGTGAAGAAATTTCTCCTCACCTCAGTTCTAAAAGGTTTACCCCTTATCCTCAAACTATGACCCCCTAGTTCTGAACTCCCCACCATCGCGAACATTCTTTCTGAATCTACACTTTCTCACCCTGCTAGAATTTTGGTGGATTCTGTTGGATGGTTCCCTAAGGAGATTGTTGTTTGGAGAATGCCTCATCCCTACAACCTTCAAAGATGTAGCTTGGCTAATGGTGAGAAGGGCCCTCTCTGTGAAATGCTTCCTGCATGCCTGGAGTCTCAACCCCTTCACACACTGCCCCCAAGGCTGCTGCGCTGGGAAGAGACTATCTATCTACTTCTGGTATGTGTCTTTTTAAAGCAGGCCTAGAAAGAGATGCAGTGGTTTTTGCCGAGTTTCACTCTGAGCTGCTATGTAATGCAGAATTCAGTGCTCTCAGGCACTATTCTCAGAGACACCCAACACCATCAACTCAGTGAAAGACGCTCTTTGCACTGCCGAAACTCTGCAGATCTTAAAGAATTGTAGAAGACAAAGTATTGCAGACTGACATGTTCCAAGATCCAGGGCTACATGCTGGGAAACACTGCAAAGCTTGGGGCAGCTACCACAAAGGCTTGGTGGAGAAGGCCACAACATAAAGCCCATAAACCTTAGGGGTTAGAAACAGTGCAAAACCCCTGTTTGACATGAAATGAATACTGTAAATATAAAATGTAATTGGAAGTGGAATGAGACACCTGCTATGTGGCAAGGAATCGATCAATTTTGCACTAATGTTGAATTGTTACGTAATATAGTTTTTCAAGTTAAGTATATTTTTGGATAAAAATACATTAGTGACACAGATGTAATGGGCTACCATGGGCAACACCTTTGCTGGGGAGTTGAGTGTTGAATGTAGGTATTGAATACTGGGGAACAAGGCACATTGCAATGTTTATATGTCATTGGATGAGTTCAAGTAAGCTAATCCACTTTCTGCATACAGAAGTGAAAGCAGTTTCTTACAGCTTTTGCAAATTTGTTTTCTTTCATTCTAATTTTAGTGAAAACACTAAGAATTATAAAAACGTTCAGTTCACTGAGTTACCCAGGCTTGCTTCTTATCCCATGATGCCTGGATACTGGAAAGTGCACATATATGGATACTTGGAGTGGGACATGGTTGACCCAGCTTGTGGTTCATTAACCTGCCAATCCAGGGTCACAAGTGAAATAATAGAGGATGCCAGTACATATGTAACTGTAACTCAACAACAGGAATTAGCACCTTTAGGGTGAGAGGGAGGCAAAGTGTGGAAACCAGGAAAGAAAATGCAAAAACAAAATAAAATCCAGATAAAATAAAGGGAGCACCTGCCACAGTACAAATTCCACATCAGACAAAGGGACAATGCAGCAGAAACTGAGCCTGCCTGGGGTCTCCTCAAAGAGACGATAACACATCTTCAACAAAGAGAATTGAAAAAAGAGCAGCCTTTAAAGAATTTAAAAACTTGGAAGCTACAAGGCAATAAAGTATGATATATTGCAATCCATGACTGGCCTGAACAGAACTGAGACATTAGGAGTATTTTGTCTTTGAGCGATGGTATCAAACTGGATCAGCCAGCAATTACACAACGGTCAATTCTCTGAATGCACATTTCCAGGGTGGAGCCTCTCCTGCTGGCTCTGGACACAATGAGAAATGGTAGATGTATGCCGCACAATTGTCCATTGTGTATTTCCAGTGTTTATAACTTTGCATTGAGGATGAAAATGGGCCCTATAATGTACTCATTAATCAAATGGAGTTCAAACTTGTTTTATTAAGGCTAAGTCCTCAAGGTCCAGCCCACATGAAGTCAAATCCAATTTGTTTTAAAGAGAAACAAATGTGATTTTCTGCAGAGAGTTATGTATTACAGACAACCAAGATTAAATATCCATGCATTGCCACTAAATGTGCCCATCTGTACACATACAGCACAGAAAAGATGAATCTACACTTTAATCCATGATCGTAGGTAGGACAAGGGGCTATAGAGACAAACTGGTAAAAAGCATTTCAGCATTGTCGGGATAGATTGCAGCTTTATATGGAAGGAAGATCTAGATCTATCATCTGGATTTATCTTTATGAATCTTGCACAGTACATGAGCCCACCAATGCCTCTACTTTCTCAGGAGGTTAAGGAAATTCGGCATGTCTGCTACGACTCTCACCAATGTTTACAGATTCACCATAGAAAACATCCTTTCTGGTTGTATCACAGCTTGGTTTTGCTCCTGCTCTAACCCACTGCCTACACTTTCTGCTGCCTTGGAAAAGAAGCCAGCATAATCAAGGACCGTACGCACCCCGGACATACTTTCTTCCACGTTCTTCCGCCAGGAAAAAGATACAAAGGATTGAAATCACATACCAACCAACTAAAGAATAGCTTCTTCTATGCTGCCATCAGATTTTTGAATGGACCTATCTTATATTAAGTCGATCTTTCTCTACACCCTAGCTATGACTGGAACACTACATTCTGCATCCCCTCCTTTTCTTCTCCCCTCTGAACGCTTTGTCTGTATCGTGTGCAAGAAACAATACTTTTCATTGTATCCCAATACATGTGACAATAATAAATCAAAGCAAATGTCAAATTTCAATTATTTATTTGGATATTTAGATTTGGACACAGATCCATTCAATTGATTGGACATTTTGAATTTGAAAGGGAAGAGTTTGACTGCTAACATTTAACAGGTGTTTCTTTACCTCCAGATGATTGATGCTGGTAAAGTTCACAGTTGTAACTTTAAAGTAAAGTTTGAAGTTTATTTATTAGTCACAAGTAGGCTTACATTAACACTGCAATGAGGTTACTGTGAAAATCCACTAGTCGTCACACTCCAGCGCCTATTTGGGTACACGGAGGGAGAATTTAGCATGACCAGGGCACCTAACTGGCACGTCTT
Organism: Mustelus asterias; assembly: GCF_964213995.1. Classification (NCBI taxonomy): domain Eukaryota; kingdom Metazoa; phylum Chordata; class Chondrichthyes; order Carcharhiniformes; family Triakidae; genus Mustelus; species Mustelus asterias. The sequence continues at coordinate 71,968,233 of NC_135816.1, read as the reverse complement.
TTGGGCTGCGAGAGGAAACCGGAGCACCTGGAGGAACCCCACGCAGACACAGGGAGAACATGCAGATTCCACACAGACAGTGACCCAAGCCGGGAATCGAACCCGAGTCCTTGGCACTTTGAGGCAGCAGTGCTAACCATTGTGCCACCGTGCCACCCTCTGGTCAAACTGGCAACTGGTCAAACTTCAGAAATGCCCCTGTGCAAACTTAACGTTCTTCAGCTTTTGCTTTTACCGACCTACATTTAAGTTCTCTGGATTTCTGAAAGTAGAGTGTGTTCCTACAGGAAGTTTGAACTACATACATAGCTGTCAAAATGAGTAGTTTGGTTGGAGACTCAAATGTACTCCTATCTATGTCAATGACCCAAATGATCAAAATAAAATGAATTTTGAATACCTCTCATCTATATCGCAGGTGTTCATGATTTGATTTGTAGCCATTATCAGTGCAGTGTAGAATGATGCAGTTAGAAAATTAACTTCAAATTAGCCTAAAGTGAATGAGATCACCAACAGGTTTTAATCTCATGCACACTAAATTATACACGATGAACTGGAATGATTTTGCACAGGGAGAAATGGGCTTTAGTTAAAATTTGGCCTGTCGAAGGTAGAATACAGGAACTGGAGTAGGCCAGTCAGGCCCCTTAAGCCTGTTCTACTAACCAATCAGATCAAGACAGATCTGTGTCTTTACTCCTGCTTTAGATTCCATAACCCATAAAAGCCCACCAGCACCACTACTTTCTCAAGAGGCTAAGGAAATTTGGCATGTTCTCTACGACTTTCACCAATTTTTACAGATGCACCATAGAAAGCATTCTTTCTGGTTGTATCACAGATTGGTATGGTTTCTGCTCTGACCAAGACCACAAGAAACTACAAAGGGTTGTGAACATAGCCAAGTCCATCATGCAAGCCAGCCTCCCAACCGTTGACTCTGTCTGCACTTCCTGCTGCCTCAGCAAAGCAGCCAGCATAATTAAGGACCCCATGCACCCCAGACATACTCTTTTCCACCTTCTTCCGTCAGGAAAAAGATGCAAAAGTCCAAAGTCACGTACCAACCGACTCAAGAACAGTTTCGTCCCTGCTGCCATCAGACTTTTGAATGGACTTACCTTGCATTAAGTTGATCTTTCTCTACATCCTAGCTATGATTGTAACATTGCATTCTGCACTCTCTCATTTCCTTCTCTATGAACGGTATGCTTTGTCTGTATAGCGCACAAGAAATAATACTTTTCACTGCGTACTAATACATGTGAAAATAATAAATCAAATCAAATCAAAAGCGGCCACCATAATCAAGGACCCCACGCACCCTGGACATACTCCCTTCCGCATTCTTCCATCAGGAAAAAGATACAAAAGTCTGAGATCACGTACCAACCGACTCAAGAACAGCTTCTTCCCTGCTGCCTTCAGACTTTTGAATAGAACCACCTCGCATTAAGATGACCCTTCTCCACACCCTAGCTATGACTGTAACACTACGGGCCCGATTTTATCAAAATTACGGGTGCAAAATCGCAGTAAAGTTGGGCGTCGGGCCTAAAATGCGATCTGCACCCGACTCATGGCAGATCGCGTCTTTACCGAGCCCCGATCCGGGCGCGGGTCTGGCGCGCGCCCGAATCGGCCGGCGCGACGATTTAAATGCATTTGCTGCCAGTCTGCGGCCGATTTCTCCTCCCCACCGGACGAGGGATCGGAGGAGGGATCGGAGGAGGGATCGGAGGAGGGATCCCCCCCCCCTCCCCCCCCCTCCAGGGGCAGACACGCCACTCCCCTTCTCCATCCCCCCTCCCCCAGGGGAGACACGTCACTCTCCTTCTCCATCCCCCCCCCGCCCCCCACTCCACTTCTCCATCCCCCCCCCGCCCCCCCCCGCACCTCCCCTCCCCGCCCCCCCCCCGCCACCCCCCACCCCAGGGAAAGGCAAAGCAGCACAGACAGCAGAGAGGATGAAAGGAATTCCCTTTGGAGGATAATGTCCAAATCACAGGAACTAAAAACTGGGATAATATTTTAAAATGTATATCCCCCCATCCCTGTCCTGTGATATTATCCCAGATTTTGGACTGTCAGGTTTTTAGTTCCTGTGATTATAACGGGGACATTATCCTCTCTGCTGTCTGTGCTGCTTTGCCTTTCGCGCCCGGGCGCGCTGCCTGCAGTCTGTTCCGAACTGCACATGTGTAGTTGGAGCTCCGGCCGCTCCAACAGCGCTAAGCCCCGCCCAATAGACCTGCGCTGAACAAAGGCGTATGGGCGCGCTGGAGCGTGGCTGCCGGGCGCGGATCCGTTTGACGACCCGACCCGGCACTTAGTCCCGATTTGGTAAAGTCGGCCCCTACGTTTTGCATCTCTCCTTTCCTTCTCCCCTATGTATTCTATGAATGGTATGCTTTGTCTGTATAGCGCGCAAGAAACAATACTTTTCACTGTATACCAATACATGTGGTAATAATAAATCAAATCAAAACCATCATACACTTGTCTAACAAATACTTATCAATCTCAGCTTTGAAATTTTCAATCCCAAGTCTCAACAGTTTCAGATTTCCACTATCCCTGGTGTGAACTTCCTGAATTGCCTCGCTCTAGCTGTAAGGTTATCTTCTGGACTCTCCCATCAGAGGAAATAAACTGAATTTTTTGCTCAAGTAACTAAAATAGCAGACAGCAGAATATCTATGAATGCAGTTTGTGTGGATTTTCAGAAGGCATTTGATAAAGTTCCATTTAAGAGACAGTGGGCTAAGATTAACCTCATGGGATTTAAAGCAAATTAAGTTTATAAAGTTTATTTATTAGTCACAAGTAGGCTTACATTAACACTGCAATGAAGTTACTGTGAAAATCTCCTCGTCGCCACACTCCGGCGCCTGTTCGGGTACAATGAGGGAGAATTTAGCATGGCCAATCAACCTAACCTGCACATCTTTTGACTGTGGGGGGGAAACCGGAGCACCCAGAGCAAACCCACGCAGACACAGTGAGAACATGCAAACCCCACGCAGACAGTGACCCAAGCCAGGAATTGAACCTGGGTCACTGGCGCTGTGAGGCAGCAGTGCTAACCACTGTGACACCATGCTGCGGTCAGGAAATTGGTTAGACTGTAGAATAGAAAGGATATTGGACATGTCCTTGAATTGGAGTGCAGTGATAGCAGTGTACCAATATGATCTGTGTTGAGGCCCCAACAATTTACAACATTACAAAATCATGGGATGAAGTCCTACTCCCACAGGCCAGAATTCTCCAGTTTCATATGCCCCACCACCACTGCCAACAAGAAGGGAGAATTTGGCAATCTGTCAAATCGCCAATCATTGCAGAGGAACCGGAGAATCCCAGCCGTGGGCGAGGTCAAAGAATTCTGGCCTTAGTCCATACCGGTATGGCAAGACCACTTTGGGTTTGGAACCCCACTCTTTAAATGGCATGCCCGGCAATTGGTCTTTACCAGAGCAAACCAACTGTTATCCTATCTCCAAGCAATTAGGGAGAGCAGCCAGGATGATTTTTAATTATAGAGACTGTGGCAGGGATTACAAGGATTCATCAGTACCAGTTTTGAAGCTGTAGGACCTCAGAAATGGAGAGAAGACCCGCGAAGGTTGCTCGCAGGTCTCTCACTCATACCTGGCAGTCCTGTGGTATGAGTGACCAAAGTCTGCGGGATTTGAGGGACTGCAGTGAGGAGATGTTTCCCAAGGCTGGGAGGAAGAGACCAGACTCTTAAATCAAGCAGGTGTTGATGGAAATGGCTAAGAAAATGAGCAGAAGGTGTGTGGCTTCTCCAAACAGGATTGAGTTTCCCAAAAGGTTAAGGGGCCCCAGGAAGGCATAACAGGCGAATGGCATAACACTTTCAGCTGCCAAGCCCCTCACTCTGACTCACATAGCAGTCTGCAGTCTCCTGCAGAGCACATCTAGTGTCCCTCTAGTGACAGGCACCATGTTGGCCTTTAACAATGCATGTCAACTTGCTCCACTGGGAAGGACATCTAGTTCCAGGAAGCCACTTATGTCAGCAGCAACCTGCTATGACAGCTTGGACATTCTGAGGGACTGGTGGCCTTTAGCCTATTTGCAAGGTCGTGCAGTGCATAGCAAAGTGATTTGAGCAGGATGGTCATTGTCCTACAGAGTCTCCTCGATTGCTTTATTTCTGCATCAGAGGTGCAAAATGGGCAAATGGTTGGGGCCCTATTTATGAAATTGCTGATAAGGCCAAACTTCTAGCGTGTGGAGCTATACGACTCCCAACATGTGTATTGACTGGTGACGGTAAGATTCTATTAAACAGTAATGGAGAACATATTAGCTGATTTCTACTAGATACACTAGCAACCTTGCAAATAGGCTAAAGGCCACCACTTTTGGAACTGTGAAGTTCCCGGTCTACCTCAAATTATCCTGGAAAGACAGCATCACAAAAAGTTTGAAGGACATGTTAAGCCTTTCACACTGCTACAATGCAGTAGCTCTGTGTGTTGCATTTTCCACAGTAAGAAGTCTCACAACACCAGGTTAAAGTCCAACAGGTTTATTTGGAATCACAAGTTTTTGGAGTGCTACTCCTTCATCGGGTGATGACCTTTATCAGGTCACTTACCTGATGAAGGAGCAGCACTCCAAAAGCTCGCAGGCATTTAGAGATGCAAGGACTGATTAGAGACAGTCAGCATGGCTTTGTGAGTGGAGAATCATGTTTCACAAATTTGATTGAGTTTTTTGATGGGGTAACCAAGAAGGTAGATGAGGGCACCGCAGTTGATGTTGTCTACATGGACTTTAGCAAGGCCTTTGATAAGATACCACATGGTAGGTTGGTGCATAAGGTTAAATCTCATGGGACCCAGGGTGAGTAGCCAAATGGATAAAAAATTGGTTTGACAACAGTGGTTGTAGAGGGTTGTTTTTCAAACTGGAGGCCTGTGGTATGCCTCAAGGATTGGTGCTGGGTCCACTGTTATTTGTCATTTATATTAATGATTTGGATGAGAATTTAGTAGGCATGGTTAGTAAGTTTGCAGATAACACCAAGATTGATGGCATAGTGGACAGTGAAGAAAGTTATCTCCGATTGCAATGGGATCTTGATCAATTGGGCCGGTGGGCTGACAAATGGCAGATGGAGTTTAATTTAGATAAATACGAGGTGATGCATTTTGGTAGATTGAACCAGGGCAGGACTTACTCAGTTAATGGTGGGGCATTGTGGAGAGTTATAGAACAAAGAGATCTAAGGGTACAGGTCCTTGAAAATGGAGTGACAGGTGGACAGAGTGGTGAAGGCGGCATTCGGCATGCTTGGTTTCATTGGTCAGAACATTGAACACAGGAGTTGGAACATCTTGTTGAAGTTGTACAAGACATTGGTAAGGTCACACTTGGAATACTGTGTACAGTTCTGGTCACCCTATTATAGAAAGGATATTATTAAATTAGAAAGTGTGCAGAAAAGATTTACTAGGATGCTACCAGGACTAGATGGTTTGAATTATAAGGAGAGGATGGATAGACTGGGACTTTTTCCTCTGGAGCGTACGAGGCTTCGGGGCGATCTTATAGAGGTCTATAAAATAATGAGGGGCATAGAACAGCTAGATAGTCAATATCTTTTCCCAAAGGTAGGGGAGTCTAAAACTAGAGGACATAGGTTTAAGGTGAGAGGGGAAAGATACAAAAGAGTCCAGAGGGGCAATTTGTGTTCACACAGAGGGTGGTGAGTGTCCGGAACAAGCTGCCAGAGGTAGTAGTAGCAGCGGGTTCAATTTTGTCTTTTAAAAAGTGTTTAGACAGTTACATGGGTAAAATGGGGAAAAGAGAGATATTGGCCAAACACGGGCAATTGGGACTAGCTTAGGGGTTAAAAAAGAGGCAGAATGGCCGAAGGGCCAGTTTCCATGCTGTAAATCTCTATGACTCTAAGACAGTGACCCAAGCCGGGAATCAAACCTAGGTCCCTGGCACTGTAAGACAGCAGTGCTAACCACGATGCCACCCTATGGAAGTGCCTCACCTATGGAAGAGTAATGATGGTTCAGCATGGCAGAGAGTTCTGGCCTTTCCAGCGGGATGAGGCCCCACCACCCCACTTTCCAGCGTGAATCCCCCGAGGCATGGAGATTCGTGAAACTAGGCACACCAAAAAATGGGCAGGAAAACCTCCCATTTTCCCACCCGTTGGGCACTTAGTTTATTTTTGGGAGAATCACCCCAGGAATTCTGCCTTGGATAATATTATGGGATTTTTATAGTTAAAGGGGGCGTTGCCTGAAAGGTGTTTACTAGTGGGTCTAACCAAGTAGGTTATTTTAGGGAACGTTTTGTAAGACTACTTTAACTGTGTCACTGTAATCTTTGCTTATCTTTTCTTCTTATTAGTAAATCATTAAAATTTTAAAATCCAAAATATGATATAGGAGTTCTATGCTGTTGAGATCAGGAGATTTCTTCTCCTTTTCAGAAGATAAAAAAATGGCTATGGTCTCTAAGCCAAGTTTCCCTCTGGAATTCAGTTTGTTCAGAAATTAACATCTGCGGTGGTCATAACAAACTTGGGGGCTCTTTGCAGGATTCTTGAAATCCTTTGATCAGATTGGAGTCTGTGAATACGAGTACGAGGGGAATACTGAACTCAGGAGTTTAGTGTTGAAGGATTTTAAATTGCTCAGACCTCAAAATGGCTTTGACTACTGCTAAGTCCATTCTGGGAGTGGAAAATGTTGCTGTGGAGTATTTGAAATCTTTTGAAAAAGAAATAAAATGGAAATTCAGGAGACTGATATGGTTAAACCACTTATCCAGCATTTAAAATTGGAGGAAGAGGAAATAAGACCTCAGTTGCAAATGAAGCAATCAGATACTGAAGCAGTCCATGTTCAAATGCAATAAGATCCAGACAATATCCAGGCTTGGGTGACAAGTGGCAAGTAACGTTCATGCCACACAAATGCCAGGCAATGACCATCACCAATAACAGACACTCTAATCACCATCCCTTGATATTCAATGGTGTTACTATCACTGAATCCCCCACTGTCAACATCCATGGGGTTACCATTGACCAGAAACTCAACTTGACTCGTATAAACACAATGGCTACAAGGGCAGGTCAGAGGATAGGAACACAGCGGAGAATAACTCACCTCCTGACTCCCCAAAGCCTGTCCACCATCTACAGGCACAAGTCAGTGTGTGATGAAATACTCCCCACTTGCCTGGATGGATGCAGCTCTAACAACACTGAAGATGCTTGACACCATCCAGGACAAAAGCAGCCCGCTTGATTGGCACATCTACAAACATCCACTCCTACCACCACCGACACTCAGTAGAGCAGTGTGTACTATCTACAAGATACACTGCAGCAATTCATTAAAGATCCTTAGACAGCACCTTCCAAACCCACGACCACTACCATCTAGAAGGACAAAGGCAACAGGAACATGGGAACACCACCATCTGCAAGTTCCCCTCCAAGCCACTCACCATCCTAACTTGGAAATATATTGCTGTTCTTTCACAGTCGCAGGTCAAAATCCTGGAATTCCATCCCTAACACCATTGTGGATCAACACACAGCACATGGATTGCAGTGTTTCAAGAAGGCAGCTCACCACCACCTTCTCAAGAGCAATAAATGCTGGCCAGCTAGCGATGCTCATGTCCCATGAACGAATAATAAAAATATAGAAAGAGATAGGGAAAGGCAGAGACTTGAACTGGAGGAAAGGGAGAAAGAAAGAAAGATGAAACAATTGAATTGGAATCAAAGGAAAAAGAAAGAGAAATGAAAAACTCGAGTTTGAAAAAAAGGAGACAGAAAGGAAAAGGGTGGATTGAAAGAAGTAGAAATAGAGAAACTTCAATGGGAAAGAGGAGGGATTTTCTAGCCATGCTCACCCCAAGACTGGAAAATCCCGCCCAAGGTCAATGGACCTTTGCATGGTTCGTGTCCCTCTTGCTACAATTTCTGTGGCAAACGAGACGGTAAAATTCCACCCAAAGAGTGCAAGAAATGGAAATGCGAAAGCTTGAACTCAAGTTCAGAGAGAGAAAGAGCTCCGACAGTGAACACCGGCTAGTGAAAAACTTAGAATAGAGGAAAGGAGAGATAGTGATTCAGGTGGTGACTTTGAAGAACTTGATTTAACTCAGAATCTTTGGTTAGTGCCTAAATTTACACATGATGGAGTTGAAAGATATTTCACCTCATTTGGAAAGATAGCTATGAAATTGAATTGTCCAAGAGATGCTTGGACTATAATGTTACAGTGTATTTTGTCAGATACAACTATGAAAATGTCTGCGAGCTTATCAGAGGAACAATCTGCAGACTACAAGATAGTAAAGAAGCCAATATTAAATGCTTCTGAGTTTGGCCCTGAACCTTTTCAGTTAAGTTTAGGACTATGAGAAAGAGACCTAATCAGACTTTTGTAGAGTTTGTCAGGGAAGAAATAAGTCCTCTGGGATTAATGGTTCAGGGCTTTGAAATTACACAAGACCTTTGAAAATGTAACAGCGGTTATGATTATGGAAGAATTTAGAAACAGCATTCCAGTAAACATCAAGACATATTTAGATGAAAGACAAAGTAAAACCATCAGGGAAGCTACTGTGTTAGCCGATCACAAAGAGTTGAGTGTAAGAAAAGGATCGTGTAGAAATCAGGAAGGAAATTGGGGATGTAGGAAATCTAGTGATGGTAAAAGTGTTAGTAATAAGTAGCAAACCTGAAGGACACCAGGTTATTAAATTTTTTATGCCCTCTTGGGGCTTGCTTGTTGTGTCGAAGATCTGGGTAGAGCGCTTCCTTCAGGAGTCTCATATCAGACATATGGATGATGTGGTCTGACCAGTGGAGCTGATCAAGTGTGGTCAATGCTTCGATGTTGGGGATGTTGGCCTGAGCAAGAATACTGATGTGCACTTATCCTGCCAATGGATTTGCAGGATCTTGCTGAGGCAGCCATTGTGTTATTTCTTCAGGATTTTGAGGTGGTCACTGTATATCGCCCAAGTCTCTGAACCATATAAGAGGGTGGATATCCCTACTGCTCTGTAGACCATGAGCTTTGTGCTGGATCTGAGGTTCTGGTCTTCAAACACTCTCTTACGCAGATGACCGAAGACTGTATGCTGGCATACTGAAGACTGAAGGCAGTGTTGAACCTCATCATTGATATCTCCCCTTGTTGACAGTAGGCTCCCATGGTGGGAAGGTGTGGAAAGTGGTCCACGTTATCCGAGGCCTTGTTGTGGATTTTGATAACCGAGGGGAGTGGCTGGAGGGGGTGTATGAGGTGCTGTGCTATGTGGCGGGAGCAGGTTGGTAGAGGACCTTTGTCTTACAGTTGTTTAGTGTAAGGGCCATGCTCTTGTACACCTCGATGAAGGTGTTGGAGCTCGGCCTCCGGGTGCGAGCAGATGCAAGCGTCATCTGCATACATTCAATGACAGAGGGTGGGGTGACCTTGTAAGTGCCAGATGTTGAACAGATTCCCATTTGTTCTGTAGTTTAGCTTTGGAGAGCTATATTATTGGCACAAATACATGACCTCACTTCCCTTTTCTGGGAGGAAGAGAACAGGCCATGAGATCTCAGAGATGCCATAATCATGACTATCTTCAAAAAAAAAGGGGACTGCAGCAACGAAAGAGGAATTTCCCTGCTGTTTGCTGTAAGGAAGGTTATCACAAGAGGTGCATTCTTCCTGTGATGGGAGAGCTCTTCCCAGAGTTGCAATGCTGATTCCGCCCACTTAGGGGCACAATGGACATGATCTTTACAGCGCAGCCACCACGAGGGAAATGTAGGGAATGGCACCAGCCTTGTACGTGGCCTTCTTTGATTTCACAAAGGCCTTTGACACTGTCAACCACGAGGGATTATGGAACGCCCTCCTCCATTTTAACTGCCTCCAAATGTTTGTCACCATCCTCCTCCACCTGCTCCACAATGACATCAAGCCATGATCCTGACCAACAGATCCACCACAGACCCAATTAACATTCGGCCTGGGGTCAAGCAGGACTGTGTCATCACACTGACACTCTTCTCAATCTTCCTCACCGCAATGCTCCATCTCACCCTCAGGACAACTGGTGCTCATTGCACAACACTCTCAAGGATTCGCCGAACACAAATTAAGGACATGATCTTCGAGTCCCGCCAGTGGTGGCCATTGTCATGGATGGGACTGGAAAATTTGGAGAGGAGCCTCGTCACTCTCCAAATTTTTCCATCCTGCCCATAACGATGTCCACAACTGCTGGCACTGGAAGATCCCAGCCTAAGGTTAACTGCTCTCATGGCAACCCAATGCAATGCTACATATGCATCATACATGTATTAATATCATAGATTTGGGTAATGCTGCCATTACCACTATTAGTTGCAATTAATGGTTGATGTTGTCACGGGAACACTTGCCATTCTCATTTCCAGTAAGAAGTTTAACAACACCAGGTTAAAGTCCAACAGGTTTATTTGGTAGCAAAAGCCACACAAGTTTTCGGAGCTCTAAGCCCCTTCTTCCGGTGAGTGGGAATTCTGTTCACAAACAGAGCTTATAAAGACACAGACTCAATTTACATGAATAATGGTTGGATTGCGAATACTTACAACTAATCAAGTCTTTAAGAAACAAAACAATGTGAGTGGAGAGAGCATCAAGACAGGCTAAAAAGATGTGTATTGTCTCCAGACAAGACAGCCAGTGAAACTCTGCAGGTCCACGCAACTGTGGGAGTTACAAATAGTGTGACATGAACCCAATATCCCGGTTGAGGCCGTCCTCGTGTGTGCGGAACTTGGCTATCAGTTTCGGCTCAGCGACTCTGCGCTGTCGTGTGTTGCGAAGGCCACCTTGGAGAACGCTTACCCGAATATCAGAGGCCAAATGCCCGTGACCGCTGAAGTGCTGAAGTGTCCCCTACGGACAAGCCCTCCGTATACACAGGATCTGCTCGGATGAGGAGGATCACAACAGACACCTCCAGACGCTGAAAGATGCCCTCATAAGAACAGGATATGGCGCTCAACTCATTGATCAACAGTTCCAACGCGCCACAGCGAAAAACCGCACCGACCTCCTCAGAAGACACACACGCGACACGGTGGACAGAGTACACTTCGTTGTCCAGTACTTCCCCGGAGCGGAGAAGCTACGGCATCTCCTCCGGAGCCTTCAACATGTCATTGATGAAGACGAACATCTCGCCAAGGCCATCCCCACACCCCCACTTCTTGCCTTCAAACAACCGCACAACCTCAAACAGACCATTGTCCGCAGCAAACTACCCAGCCTTCAGGAGAACAGTGACCATGACACCACACAACCCTGCCACAGCAACCTCTGCAAGACGTGCCGGATCATCGACACAGATGCCATCATCTCACGTGAGAACACCATCCACCAGGTACACGGTACATACTCTTGCAATTCGGCCAACGTTGTCTACCTGATACGCTGCAAGAAAGGATGTCCCGAGGCATGGTACATTGGGGAAACTATGCAGACGCTGCGACAACGGATGAATGAACACCGCTCGACAATCACCAGGCAAGACTGTTCTCTTCCTGTTGGGGAGCACTTCAGCGGTCACGGGCATTCGGCCTCTGATATTCGGGTAAGCGTTCTCCAAGGCGGCCTTTGCAACACACGACAGCGCAGAGTCGCTGAGCAGAAACTGATAGCCAAGTTCCGCACACACGAGGACGGCCTCAACCGGGATATTGGGTTCATATCACACTATTTGTAACTCCCACAGTTGCGTGGACCTGCAGAGTTTCACTGGCTGTCTTGTCTGGAGACAATACACATCTTTTTAGCCTGTCTTGATGCTCTCTCCACTCACATTGTTTTGTTTCTTAAAGACTTGATTAGTTGTAAGTATTCGCATTCCAACCATTATTCATGTAAATTGAGTCTGTGTCTTTATAAGCTCTGTTTGTGAACAGAATTCCCACTCACCTGAAGAAGGGGCTTAGAGCTCCGAAAGCTTGTGTGGCTTTTGCTACCAAATAAACCTGTTGGACTTTAACCTGGTGTTGTTAAACTTCTTACTGTGTTTACCCCAGTCCAACGCCGGCATCTCCACATCATTCTCATTTCCTCCAGAGGTGGGGCTGCGATCTCTCATCACCTAAAAAGCCAGTCCATCAGACAAACGGTAAGCCATATCGCAGAGGATTCGCCAGTTTGTTTTAAGAATACTTTTTTATTAGTCCTGTCCAAGCATGAAGTGGATCTTTGAGGGCTTTTACTTCCTACTCTTCTCTGAAATTTCTCTGAGATACGTGTTGTATTTCTGATTTTTGAGTGGCACTGATTTCAATAATAGGTGGCCTACACCTGACAAGACGCTCATGAATGTGGAAGCCCATCTTAATTCATCTGTTCAGAAATATCAAATAGTCCTTTGTCTCCATTACTACATTTGGATGTTTATTCTGCACACTTATCACTTTGTGTGAAAAAATAATTTCCTGATAGCACACTTAAGCTTACCTAGTACATTGATTCACTGTCCCCTATCCTGCTCTCACAATTTAAATTGAAGTAATATTGTGGATTTACGTTCTCCATTTTCAGACCTATCTTAAGTCCACCTATAAAAACATTGCTGAAACATTTCTTTGCCACCTGAAAAGACAAAGTTTTTCCAGTTTTTCTTTCTCATGGCTCCTCTGACACTGAATCTGCCTGCTGCCTCTTCTCTGCATTGTCGCTGGTGTTTTGTCAAAACTGGACAGAGTACTCAAGGTACTGTGAGTCCGAGCACAGCCTGCATAGGATGGTCATGGTTACCTTTAATCTATGCCATGGTTTTGGCTATACAATATAGCATTCCTTTGGTTTAGTTATTGCATATCGGATTGGGTCTGCCTGGATTGAGTTCATTCAGATACCTTTTTTTTGTCAGTCTCTTCCTGAAGTATTTTAACCGAGTATTGAATAAGTATGCCATTTATAGTTTCTTCTTACGCACTGTACTTTGCATAGGTAATTCACCTGCCTCTCATCAATTTTAACAAAATCATTCTGCATCAGCCTCCTCTAAGAATCCGCTGCCCTCCTAGTTGGGTATCAGCTGGATTTTTGACCACTTTGTGTTGAGCTTTATGTGAATTAGAAATAGCAGCGAAGCCCTGGAGATGACGTCTCTAATGAGTACTTGTTGTCTAAGCTTCATCCATATTTTTAAATTCAGTCCCACGGTTTCCATGACTGCCCACAGCTTTGAGGTTAGGAGGCTTTTGTTTGGCACATTTGGAACTATTGGATATCCTGGTACAGTAAGCCACACAGCTTTCTACTATTTCTGAGGAAGAATAATGTTCAACTCGAAACATTAATTCTGTTTTTCTCTCTCCCTCCACAGTTGCTGGGCGTTTCCAACACTTTCAAGCTTTCCATTAATTTTTATCAATGTAATTCTTGGCGTAAGATTCACTGTATATTAAATGCAATTTCAGTATTAGTTATTGACATATTTCAACGCTTGTTAAGCAACACATCTTGCAATGCATTCTTAAAAGAAAATGATTTTAACATGCATCCCAGACAAAATGCAGCAATAAATGAAGTATGGCCTATCCTAGATAGCAAGAAGAAAGATGCTAACAGTGCAATACATGGTCTTTTTCTCCCATCGGACAGTGCCGCTTCCATGCACAGCAGTGTGCATACCTGCTCCATTCTTTTGCATTATCACACAAGTCACAATGTATTTAAAAGGCTTGGCCAATGTGACGAGTTGGTTGAGACACTGCCCCACCAGCTTTGATGTCCACTGATTCACTTTGTGGTGCTTGTAGGCATTTCCTCCAGCTGTGCTTTCCACTGCTTCTTTGATGACGATTCTTACATCATCAACAAAAAAAGCTGTCTCTTCTCCTGACCAGACATTCATCCATGGTTACTCAGCTATTATTTTCCCACACTGTCAATTTTTTGGCAGTAGGGAGTTTCATGCGGGTAGGAGGAAGCAGAGTCTAACCTTGCCAGGGAAGCCGGCTACAGACTGCTCGGCATGCGCCCTGATCGCCCATATGCTGTGTACTTCTATACAGTCCATGGGAGATCTGTCAAGCCCCCCCTCACAGACGCCACCCTCCCCCCCCCACACATTCCCCATAGGCCATCCCCCACAGACTCTCCACAGACCCCCCTGATCACCACCCCCCCCCCACAGACCATCCCCAAAGATATCCCCCACTTACCCCCCACAGACAAACCCCCCCCAACCAACAGACTGGCCTCCTGACCAGTGCCTCCACTCACCCCGATTGCCAGCCTCCCAGTTGCCAACTCCGACCCCTGGCCCCACCACTAGCCCCCCACCCCCTGATGAAGAGTTCTCCCTTCCCACTCCTTTTACCAACCTCCTCCCTCCCCCCATCTGGCTCTGCCTCCATGAGGCCCCACTTCCTCAGTCTCTGCCCCCTTGGCACAGCCTGCTGCCCACTGGGCAGTGCCAGGGTGTCTAGTGGGCAGTGCAAGACTGCAGTGCCAGGCTGGTAGTGCCAAGCTGGCACTTCCCAAGGGGCACTGTGTCCCCCTCCTCCCTACCACCCAATCCCACCTGCAAGGACATCATATCTGGTCCCTAATGGTGGGGACCAGCTGTGATCCTCGCCGGTGAGAACCTCCACCTGCAAGGTTGGAGAGCCAAGTGAGCCCGGACAATAGCGTCCGGAGCTTGCTAAACAGAGTTCAATCAGGTCGTGAATATTAAAATCAGCCTCGCAAAAAGTGGCTCGGGAGAATCGCTGGGCGCGATATGTATTTTTAGCCTCCCGTTCAAATTTCCCAACCCGCGATGCTACTTGACCAACGCAGCGGGGCGAGAAAATTGTGCCTATTGAGTGTTTCCTCTGTTTTTGTCTCTAATTTGCTTGATTGATTTCAAATAACTCACTTCAATTGCATGTTAACCCCTCATGGGTTTCTATAATCATTCTCAGCGCTCTGCTGTGGTATTTGAATATGTACGAAATGGTAATGTGCACCAAGTGCTTGTAATTGCACAGGCAAAAGTCTCCAAATCCATTGTCAGATGAATGTCTTGCACTGCAGCAGAAGGGTGTAAATATGTGTCTGTCATCCCTGAAATGCTGAGTTTTCAAATTCAGGCGATGAGCCACCAGTGACTGTTGAATTGAGATCAGAATCTGAAAGGATTAAGTGTGAATCAGAGGAAGTGTCATATCTGGATTGCCTGCTAGTCCATAGCAGCCAACTGAAAACCAACAATAATAAAGGTCAATTGATAAGTTACCTGCTGCCTTCACCACACAGGAATACAAAACATTGATCGGACTCAATATGAGCTTTAGAAAGTGTTTTTGTTTCATGAAAAGAATATTCTTTTCCTTTAGTTAATTTTGCATTATATATATGTATATATAAATATAATATATATATTAATATCTGACAACACGGTGGCACAGTGGTTAGCACTGCTGCCTCACAGTGCCAGGGACCTGGGTTCAATTCCAGCCTCAGGTCACTGTCTGTGTGGAGTTTGCACATTCTCCCCGTGTCTGTGTGGATTTCCTCCGAGTGCTCCGGTTTCATAGAATCATAGAAACCCTACAGTGCAGAAGGAGGCCATTCGGCCCATCGAGTCTGCACTGACCACTATCCCACCCAGGCCCTATCCCCACATATTTTACCTGCTAATCCCTCTAACCTACACATCCCAGGACTCTAAGGGGCAATTTTTTAACCTGGCCAATCAACCTAACCCGCACATCTTTGGACTTTCCTCCCACAGTCCAAAGGTATGTGGGTTAAGTTGATTGGCCATGCTAAATTGACCCTTACTGTCAGGGGGGTTAGCAGGATAAATATGTGGGATAATGGGAATAGGGCCTGGGTGGGATTGTGGTCAGTGTAAACCCGATGGGCTGAATGGCCTCCTTCTGCATATAGGGATTCTATGATTCAATGATTCTATATGTGTGCTGGGAAATGGAACAGGTTCAGCCACCCAGCATCAAGTATTTTCAGCTTAGGTATTTCAAACTTCCTCTAACCTGCCCCTAAACCTGGAACCCAGTGATATTTTTTCCCACACCAGCCAAGCCAAGGGTGCCAACTGAGTAGCGGGCCCATAGCTACAAGCAACTGGATTGAGATTACCATACACAGGTCTTCCAGTCACTGCAATTCATTTAAAGCATTTATTTTTTTAAAAACTCATGTTTTCCGACCTCTGTTAATTCACGTACATGAAGTAAATTAAGATTTGTCCATTTGAGTTATTGATTTTTTTTGGACAAATTGCACACTAATAGAGTACTTTAGCATAAAGGAGTCTGCTGAGAACAGAGATTTCAAATTCAATACCATTGACTTACAAGGGGTTTGTATCAACAAATATATTCATTTACATGGGGATTGCATCAACAGATCCATTAACCTACAAGGCAACTGCATCAACGGATCCATTAACTTACAAGGGGATTTTATCAACAGATCCATCAACAGATCCATCTGAAATCTGGCATCAGTTTCGACATGTATGCTGACAATATCCAGCTCTATCTCTCCCCCATCATTTGATGCCTCCTCTTTCTCCAAATTATCTGAATGCTTGCCTGGCATCCATTATTGAATGAGCAGAAACCATTGGGTGGGGTTTTTCGGCCCCGCTCGCTATGAAACCAGAAAATCCCACCCAAGGTCAACAGACCTTTCCATGGTCCGCCCCTCACCCGCTCCGATTCCTGCGATGGGCGGGATGGTAAAATTCTGGCTATTGTCTTCAGTCTACATTATTAACTCCATTCACTTACTATCAACCTTCCTCATCAGCGCTCTGAGGTTGAAGCAGACTGGTGTTATATTTGACACTGAGGTGAGCTTCCTGACATTCATGAGTGCCACCATGAAGCTTGCATATTGGCACCTCCACAACATCACTCAGCTTTGATTCCCTCAGCGTATCTGTTACTGAAACCCACGTTCATGAAGTTTCTTCCCTCACAACTTGCCTATGACAACAACTCCTGGCTGGTCTCCCAATCTCAATGCTCTGCAAACCTAAGGGCCAGGATTTCCTCCCCCACCACCACCCCACCCGCCCCCACCACCATGGTGGGCTTTCTGGTGGCAGAGGTGGGCCGCCATTTGCCAGCGGGTTCCCTGGCGGTGTGGCTAGCCAGCCATTGGAAACGTTATTTCCTCTGGTGGGATTGGAAGATCCCGCTACCAGCCAATGTTGAGCCACCTGCATCACCAGAAAAAAACACCATGGTGGGCGAGGGAGCAGAGAGGAAAATCTTGGTCGAGATCTTTCAAAATTCTTGCCCGTGTTCTAACTCGCACCAATGCTGTTCAGCTATTTCGCTGAATTAGATTGGCAAGCAACACCTCAATTTTAAAATACTCCTCCTTAATTGTTTTAAAATTATTCCAAGGTCTCGCTCCACCTTATCTCTGTAATCTCCTTCAGCCCTACCTCTACAGACATCTGCAAACCTCCAATTCTAGCCTTTTTAGCATCCTCAATGTTAATTGCTGCATCACTGGTGACAAGGCTTTCAGAGGCCTGGGCCCTAAGATTGGAAATTCCTCCCTGCATTTCTTTACCACGCTATCTCCATTTCCTACTTTAATATGGCTCCTTCAAACTTACCTCTTTGATCAAGCCTTCGGTCATCTGCCTAACATCTTCTGATATGGCCAATAAGGATACTGCATCAGCAGTCCAAAGATGTGTGGGTTAGGTTGATTGGCTATGCTGAAAAATGCCCTTAGTGTCCTGAGATGCGTAGGTCAGAGGGATTAGCGGGTAAATCTGTAGGGATATCGGGGTAGGGCCTGGGTGGGATTAGTGGTCGATGCAGACTCGATGGGCCGAATGGCCTCTTTCTGTACTGTAAGGTTTCTATGATTTCTATGAGCTGATCCGTTAACTTCTGAGGGGACTATATCAACAAAACCACTGAATTAGTTTATTGGTTAGAAAGGTCTGATGATTGACTTGTGCTGGAAAAGCTATCTCAGCCTTTTTCTTTGATGCCGTTCACACCTCCCCTGGACATAAGTTTTATTTCCTTTTTTGTCCCATTACCACTCCCTTTGCTTCAGAACTGTAATGCATTAATGTTCATAGAGTCATAGAATCCCTACAGTGCAGAAGGAGGCCAATGGGCCCATCGAGACTGCACTATTCACAATCCCACCCAGGCCCTGTCCCTGTAACCCAGGTATTTACCCTGACACTAAGGGGCAATTTACCATGGCCAATCAACCTAACCTGCACATTTTTGAAGTGTGGGAGGAAACCGAAGCACCCGGAGGAAACCCACACACACACGGGGAGAATGTGCAAACTCCATAAAGACAGTGACCTGAGACTGGAACTGAAACTGGATCCCTGGCGCTGTGAGGCAGCGGTGCTAACCACTGTGCCACCATACCGATATTGATTCTTGATAGCTGCACTAAGCACTGTGTATTAATATATTTATTACTTTTCACAGTGTACCAATACATGTGACAATAATAAATCAAATCAAATCAATAAAGGAAGTGGCATTAGTCGCTAGCATGAGAAACTGCCAGAGTGAAGGAGCAACTGTGTTGTGAACACCATCCTGTAAATAAAGTTGCATTATTTAAAACCCTCTGTCCTTCCTCGTGTCAATTCTCTAACATACAACATGCACCTCCAACTCTTTGGGGATTTAATCTCTCCTGTCTTCTAACCTGTTTTCTTAATCTCCCCCCCATTATAAACTCTGTCACATTTCTAAATGTTCCCACTGACCTGAAACATTTATCTCTCCACAGATACCACCTAACCCGCTGAGTATTTCCAACATTTTCTGTTTTTATTTCATTGTGCAGCCTGGAGCAGAAGCTCATTGGGAAAGAGATCCAGGGGAAGGAGCCTAGGTGGCACGGTGACACAATGGTTAGCACTGCTGCCTGGGACAGCGGCCAGGGACCCGGGTTCAATTCCCGGCTTGGGTCACTGTCTGTGTGGAGTTTGCACATTCTCCCCATGTCTGTGTGGGTTTCCTCCGAGGGCTCTGGCTTCCTCCCACAGTCCAAAGACGTGCAGGTTAGGTGCATTAGTCATGCTAAACTCTCCCTCAGTGTACCCGAACAGGTGTGACTGTGGCAACTAGGGGATTTTCAAAGTTTCTTCATTGCAGTGTTAATGTAAGCCTACTTGTGACACTAATAAGTTAACTTTAAGAAAAGTTTAAACTTTTCCCACTCTCGTCACATGGAAGCCAACGACGTCATCCCTATTTCTGCCTCTGCTGAGGGCAACAGGGCACAGACTAGCAATTAAAACTGACCTTCTAACCTGTATGGATTAGCTACATATAAGTCATTCAGGGAAACCTGCTTGTGTAACTTTATTAGCAAACACATTTGTTTTTTAAACTGCAATATATTTAGCCTCAACAGAGACACACGTTTGGCTACCAGCTGGGAAATTAACAGTTGTGACAAATATGGTATTTGAGCAGAGCAGATTTTTAACAAATGTACAAGCAGCAATGATTGACTAGTTATTTATTAATGGCCCCTATTTATACACTGAAGGACAGCTGACTTGTTTCTACATATCCCATCTCTATATTTTTAGCAGCAGGTCCCTTGACAATGCCCCAAGAAAACAGAAAATGTTGTGCAGTGAGTAATCGACGGATGAAGTGTTTTTTTTCCCCTACATCCCAGTTTGCTTGTTTTATTCTCCCCCTCCTTATTTTTCAAACAAGTACCGTTTCAAGCTCATAGATTTGTCTTTAGTTTGACAGTAACTCCTATTGAAAACAAGTGGGAGATGTACAGCCCGGGGCCAAGCATTGTATTAGTGTTGGCTTGTACATACATCCATTGTCTTCACCGGGGAGATGGAGATTGCATTTGTGTTGTTTACTAATGGGTACTGTTGTGCAGGCTCTGTTTTATTCAGGATATCAAAGGGGACACATGCGATCATTCCCCCTCCTTGCTGGCTCAGTTGGTTTCAGCAGTAAATGTGTAAACAGAGAACCTGCATTTGTATGGTGCCCTTCACAACCTCAGGATGTCCCAAAGCACCTTACAACAAATCAGGCACTTTTAAAGTACAATCATTGTTATAATGTAAGAAACACAGGTTGGGGGTGCAGTGGAGTGGCGGGGGGGGGGGGGGGGGGCGGGGTTTGTGCATAACAAGCTCCCACAAATATCGATAGTCGATTTTCGTGATGCTCGTTGGAAGGTAAATATCGGCAAGGACATTAGGATGTCCCAACTTCTCTGAATCATGCTCTGTGGGATCTCTTACATCCAGCTGAGGAAGAAGACAGTTTCGCATGTCTCCAAACCACAGCGTCTCAGAGAGCACAGCACCCCATTCAAAGTTATATTTGTTCAGCAGACCAAGTTCGCTAATTAAAGTTTAAAGTTTATTTATTAACACACAGATTGTGTGTTTATGCCATTGTCATTTAGGTTATTAGGATTCCAATATGTAATCACCCCTTTCACCAAGCTAAAATAGTGAGTATTGCCGGATAAGATATTCAGCCATATTCCCAGTCAAACCATCTCACAACGAGGGTAAGAGTCTTGGCGGACCTTCACCCTGGGTGATGACAGCCAGAGCAGTAAGGAAGAGTGGAGCTCTGAATGCTGCCTCACTTGTGGCATGCACCTGGACAGAGACGAGAGAATTTATCGGGGCGATCAAAGGTTGCCAAGTATTCATTTTGTTATGATCGATATTCAGGCAAGGCGCCCCAAATTTGTGATCCCAGGTGCGGAGGGATGATTGGCTCCCTTTCATTATTCAGTGGGTGCAGGTTGGTTCAGGGGGAGTGGGTGAAGGTTGGTTCAGGGGAAGTGGGTGAGGGTTAGTTCAGGGGGAGTGGATAAGGGTTAGTTCAGAGGGTGTGGGTGAGAGTTGGTTCAGGGGTGTGGGTGAGGGTTAATTCAGGGGGAGTGGGTGAAGGTTAGTTCAGGGGGAGTGGGTAAGGGTTAGTTCAGGGGGTGTGGGTGAGGGTTGGTTCAGGGGTGTGGGTGAGGGTTAATTCAGGGGGAGTGGGTGAAGGTTAGTTCAGGGGGAGTGGGTGAGCGTTGGTTCGGGGGAGTGGGTGAGGATTAGTTCTGGGGGAGTGGGTGAGGGTTGATTCAGGGGGTGTGGGTGAGGGTTAGTTCGGGGGGAGTGGGTGAGCGTTGGTTCGGGGGAGTGGGTGAGGATTAGTTCTGGGGGAGTGGGTGAGGGTTGATTCAGGGGGTGTGGGTGAGGGTTAGTTCGGGGGGAGTGGGTGAGGGTTGGTTTGGGGGGAATGGGTGAGGGTTAGTTCAGGGGGTGTGGGTGAACATTCCTTTGTCATAAGCTCCCTTGTAAGCAGGAAATGTTTCTATCTACCCTGACAATTCCTTTCAAAAGTCCTAAGAGCCTCAGTCAAATCACCACTTAACTGTTTATTCTTCGGGGAATGCTTGCCCAGTTTGAATAATAATCTAACCATGAAATGTTGGTAACATTCTGGTGAATCTCTGCTGCACTCTTTCCAAAGTCAGTGCATTCCTTCCAAAATGCAGTGTCCATTATTCTGTGGCAAAACATCCTTCCCTTTTGATTATGACCTTTTACTTATAAAGGCTAACACATCATCCCAGGGGGTACCAAGGTGGCACTTTTCCATTTATCCCACTCACTGTCCCAAGGCCTGTCTGAATAAAATTGCCCAATTTAGTGCCAATTGGTTACAAGTCCGAATTTGTGCTGTAGGCCCTTGTCTATCTGGAATTGGTATCTATGGCAATGTGTGGAACAGTTCAAGGAAGTGAGAAGCCACCTGGAAGAACAAGCATAAAAGCTAGACAGGTAGCAGGTCAGAGCTGAGCTTTGACACAGCCACAGTAAGCTGCATGCAGAGCTTAAACATAGAGACTGGATTAATGCCAATTAATTAAAATAGTCCTCAAGCCAGTGTAAAGCATGCTTTAAGTTATTGGGTAAAGCACAGGCAACAGGCTCCAGCCAAATTTATGTCTGGCTGTGGAGGCACATTTCAGCGCATGAATCCTTTGGAGGAAATTCAATTTCGCTCCACATTCCCCAGCCCGCATCATTTTCATCCAGCCATTTTATGGATCAGGAGCACCTAGTGAGACAAAAAACTGCACACCCTCACTGAGGTCAGGTTTCTCCTTTTAAATGTGGATGAAAATCGGATTTCCTTCCACATATCATCTTCATCTGACAGGGCAGGTTTGGAAGGCCATTAAAAGCACACCAGGTTTGAGAATTCTTGAAGAAAATGGAAAGCCTGCTTAGGAGCCTGGAACATTCTGAAAGGTAAGTGTAAAGTGTTTTCACAACTTCAAATATCACTATTACATGCTGCTTATAACAGGTGTTTTTAATGCAGTGATTCCTCATCGGGATCTCTCCTGCAAATGTAAGTTAACCGTACATTGACCAGCATTGTGTAATTGTTCAGATGCATTACAGCACTTTTACAATGGAGAAAGTACCATAATACAGTTTTTAAAAACTTTTAAAATGTGCTGTTAGCCTGTGCTGTCACCTTCTGTACTTTGATTTAAATGGAATGACAGCCCTGGCTGATATTAAAATAATGACTTCTGATATTTGCTAAAAAATCTAACCACCTGCTCCTGTCTATTGATTAATAGTCACTGCTTAGAAATTGAAATGAGCAACTTCTATTCTTTCCATTACAGAGTATGCTCTATTATTTGGACAGTTGTGAATTCAAGTGATAATACATTAGATGTTCCATTTATATGAGGACGAATGACAATTTTAGGAGGTTGGTAAATAAATTTTGCCTTTGATGTGGTTATTGTTATGTTGACATAAGCTGATAGGATTACAAGTGCAGCAAGGTTTTGTTTTCACATGACAGAGTGCATTTTCTTTCTCGCAATATCAATAAGAGTTTGTTTAATGGAGACTTTTATTAGATGGTGAGTTCATTTTTTTTTCCAAGGAATGTCTAATATCTTCCATTGATATTGCATGGAATTTGAAAACTGCACATAGCGGATACTGTATCCGCTCTATCTGGGCGGCACGGTAGCACAGTGGTTAGCACTGCTGCTTCACAGCTCCAGGGTCCCGGGTTCGATTCCCGGCTTGGGTCACTGTCTGTGTGGAGTTTGCACATTCTCCTCGTGTCTGCGTGGGTTTCCTCCGGGTGCTCCGGTTTCCTCCCACAGTCCAAAGATGTGCGGGTTAGGTTGATTGGCCAGGTTAAAAATTGTCCCTTCGAGTCCTGAGATGCATAGGTTAGAGGGATTAGTGGGTAAATGTGTGAGGGTAGGGCCTGGGTGGGATTGTGGTCGGTGCAGACTCGATGGGCCGAATGGCCTCCTTCTGCACTGTAGGGTTTCTATGATTTCTATGACTGGGTGAGTGTCTATGGAGGGGGCAAGATTTGATTTGATT
This sequence comes from Mustelus asterias, assembly GCF_964213995.1. Taxonomy (NCBI): domain Eukaryota; kingdom Metazoa; phylum Chordata; class Chondrichthyes; order Carcharhiniformes; family Triakidae; genus Mustelus; species Mustelus asterias. The sequence goes on along the minus strand of NC_135816.1, from coordinate 71,944,758 downwards.
TGATTTATTATTGTCACATGTATTAGCATACAGTGAAGAGTATTTTTTCTTCTTCGCTATACAGACAAAGCATACCGTTCATAGAGAAGGAAACAAGAGTGTGCAGCATGTTGTGTTACAGTTATAGCTAGGGTGTGGAGAAAAATCAACTTAATGCAAGGTAGGTCCATTCAAAAATCTGATGGCAGCAGGGAAGAAGCTGTTCTTGTGCCAGTTGGTATGTGATCTCAGGCTTTTGTATCTTTTTCCTGACGGAAGAAGGTGAGTGGAGATGAGTGGAAGAAGGTGATGGAGAGTGGGGTTGGAATGGAAGAGTGACAGGGGGAGGGGTGAGGTTTAGGCGGGGCTTTAAACAATGTTAGGAGACTGCTGTTGCTTAGAACCGACACAGGTCTTCTCAGCAGCCCACCTTCACACCAGCAACGCTCCCAGACGAGGATAGATGACTTGCAAACTGAACTGCAATCCTGAACCCTCCGGGAAGAGACAAAAATCCCAGGGTGAGTTGCACTTCAGTCGGGAGTGCAGTTCGTGAGCCACAAAATGGTCCAGCTCACAAAATGTGCTCCCAAGAGGAAAATACAGCCCTATGTGCACATTATAAGTGCCAAACTGGACCAGTGCCAGGTTATAGCAAGAGATGGATTACTGCATTGCCCACTCACACTGTCGATAGACTTCGTATAGGCAGCTCAATATATGCAAACTAGAGTTCTTCATAAAAAGAGTGTGCTTGTAGTATTAATTACTTGAATTTGAAATGATAAAGAGAGCCCCTAATTACATTAGATGAACATGTAGGAGGATTTTAACTTATTTAAAACTGAATTTTCAAGAGTTTACAATTAGATACATAGTTTGATTGCTTGGTGCTCGCAGGAAAGAACATTGCAACAGGAAGGATGTTTAATATTCACAAAAGTACTAACTAGCAGTATCAGGGGATACGACACTTCTGCAAGAAGTGAAACTGCAGCTGAATCAAATGTATAAAATTTCAGCTGAATGAATGAGTTTAAACGTGGAGAACGGCAACAAGGTTGAGTCACAAACATCAGAGATTTGAGTGATGAGGAAATACTGCAAAATCCTACGGCCTTGAAGGGAGATAACTGAGAGACTACCGTGGAAGGTGTTAAATCATGTAGAACAGGTAAATCAAGGTCGGCGGTGGTAGTAGAACGAGTGAGCAAAAGAAAACTAGTGTGAGGTCAAATTATCGCTTTTGTCAGGAAGATTTTCATCATGCTATCATTATTTGGAATGTCAAGTGTGTGGAAAAATTTTAGATTGATTCAAGATCCAATTGTACGATACGATAGTCCTCCTGATGGATGCACTAAAATGTTTTTTTCTATTTAAAATTGTATTTCTTTGCCAGAGATACAAAGCCAATGAGCAGAGTGGACAGGGAAAGCCCTTAATCCATCCCCTTGCTTGTTCCAGAAACCAATTCAAGTTGAATCCAATTCATGGTCCCCACAAAGGGACATATTAGATCCAAGCTGACAAGAGCAGGCATTACACCTACATTGTGTTGGAAATCTGATTGTGCACAAAATGGGGAGTTTATTTCAGTTATATGAAGTTGTGGGTATGATACACCATTGATTCACGCAAGGACTATATGTTGTGAAACAACAGGCTTTTATTAACAAGAACAGAAGCACTCCCAAACCAACGGCTAACCCGAACTGAGGCAAAAGGGGCGGAGAGCAGCCACCTTTATACCCCGAGAAGGGCAGAGCCCCGGATTGAGGCAGCAGGGGCGTGCCCAGGCATATCCCATATACAGACAGTATTACAGTGGTTCACCACATTCACCCCGTTTAAAAAAGAGTTCGGTGGGGGCGAGGTGGTGGAACGACAGTCACAAGTTATTGATTCAAGTTACAAGTTCAGTCTCTCCGGGGGCTTGATCTGCCGCTGCGACCGCCGCAATGTCAACCGTGGTGCCGGTTCAGGAGGCCGCGGTGATGGGCCAGACGCCAGTCCATAACCGGTAAAGCCGTCCGTAGTGCCTTCAGACTGCCGGGTGTGTGGAGGCTGCTCCTGGGGCTCAGGCGTGCCGTACACGGGGGCTAAATGAGCGTGCTGCGACTCTGGTGCATCATGGACGACGTTGGGAGCTGGGGGTGAGGGGCCGTGGGACGTAGTACCTGCGGGGGCCAGATCGCGAATGGAGACTGTGTCCTCCCGCCCGTCGTGATACGCCACATAGGCGTATTGGGGGTTGGCGTGGAGGAGCCGGACCGTTTCGACCAGGGGGTCCGACTTATGTGTCCGCACGTGCCTCCGGAGCAGGACAGGGCCAGGGGACGTCAGCCACGATGGTAGCGAGGTCCCCAAGGAGGACTTCCTGGGGAAAACAAACATTCGTTCATGAGGGGTGGCGTTGGTAGCCGTGCACAGTAGTGACCAAATTGAGTGTAGCGCATCAGGGAGGACCTCTTGCCAGCGGGAGACTGGAAGACCCTTAGACCAGAGAGCTAATAAAATGGCCTTCCAGACTGTCGCATTCTCCCTCTCCATCTGTCCGTTCCCCCTGGGGTTGTAGCTGGTGGTCCTACTTGAGGCTATGCCTTTGGAGAGTAGGTACTGGCGCAGCTCGTCACTCATAAAAGAGGAACCCCGGTCGCTATGAATATAGCTGGGGGAACCGAACAGGGTGAAGAGGCTGTGCAGAGCCCTGACAACCATGGCTGAGGTCATATCTGGACAGGGAATAGCAAAGGGGAACCACGAATACTCATCAACGATGTTGAGGAAGTATACGTTGCGGTCAGAGGAGGGGAGGGGACCTTTGAAGTCAACGCTCAGGCGTTCGAAAGGGCGGGTGGCTTTGATGAGGTGCGCTCTGTCTGGCTGATAGAAGTGCAGCTTGCACTCCGCGCAGACTTGGCAGTGCCTGGTTACAGACCTGACTTCCTCAATGGAATAGGGCAGGTTCTGGGTCTTGATGAAATGGAAGAACCTGGTAACCCCCGGGTGGCAGAGGTCATTGTGGAGGGTCTGTAACCGGTCTAGGTTCGCACTGGCACAGGTCCCCCGGGACAGGGTGTCTGGGGGCTCATTGAGCTTCCCAGGCCGGTATAAAATGTCGTAATTGTAGGTGGAGAGCTCGATCCTCCACCTCAAAATCTTATCATTCTTGATTTTGCCCCGCTGCACGTTACTGAACATAAAGGCAACGGACCGTTGGTCCGTGAGCAGGGTGAACCGTTTGCCAGCTAAGTAGTGGCGCCAGTGTCGCACAGCCTCCATGATGGCTTGTGCCTCTTTTTCAACAGAGGAGTGTCGAATTTCAGGGCCCTGGAGGGTGCGCGTGAAGAAGGCCACGGGTCTGCCCGCCTGGTTAAGAGTGGCGGCTGGGGCAAAATCAGACACATCGCTCTCCATCTGGAATGGGGTGGATTCATCTACGGTGTGCATCGTGGCCTTCACGATATCCGCTTTGATGCGGTCAAAGGCCAACCGGGCTTCTGCCGCTAGGGGAAAAGATGTGGATTTGATGAGCGGACGGGCTTTGTCCGCATAATTGGGGACCCACTGGGCGTAGTATGAGAAGAAGCCTAGGCATCTCCTCAGCGCTTTGAGGGTGGTGGGGAGGGGAAGTTCCAGGAGGGGATGCGTACGGTCGGGGTCGGGGCCGATGACCCCGTTCTCCACAACACAACCAAGGATGGCGAGGCGACGCATGCGGAATACACACTTCTCCTTATTGTAGGTCAGGTTGAGGAGTGCCGCAGTGTGGAGGAATTTTTGGAGGTTGGCGTCGTGGTCCTGCTGATCGTGGCCGCAGATGGTGACGTTATCCAGGTACGGGAAGGTGGCCCGCAACCCGTTCTGGTCTACCATTCGGTCCATCTCACGCTGGAAAACCGAGACCCCATTGGTGATGCCGAAGGGGACCCGAAGGAAGTGGCAGAGACGGCCATCCGCCTTGAAGGCAGTGTATTGGCGGTCTTCCGGGCGGATAGGGTGCTGGTGGTATGCAGACTTCAAATCAATGGTGGAGAACACCCGATATTGTGCAATCTGATTGACCATGTCAGATATGCGGGGAAGGGGATACGTGTCCAGCTGCGTGTATCGGTTGATGGTCTGACTGTAGTCAATAACCATGCGATGTTTCTCCCCAGTCTTGACAACCACCACTTGGGCTCTCCAGGGGCTGGTACTGGCCTCAATGATCCCCTCCCCCAGGAGGCGTCTCACCTCGGACTTGATGAACGCTCTATCTCCAGCGCTGTACCATCTGCTTTTGGTGGCAATGGGCTTGCAGTCGGGGGTGAGGTGCTCAAAGAGCAAGGGAGGGGCGACTTTGAGGGTCGAGAGACCACAGGTGGTGCACGGTGGCTGGTCTGATAGCTGTGGATTTTGGACGGAGATTGGGGGAAAAGGCCCATTATATACCATGGTGACGCTCCCAAGGTGATACATGAAATCTAGCGCCAGTAGTACGGCAGCGCAGAGCTGTGGCAGCACGAGGAGCCTGCACTTCTCGTACACCGTGCCCCGTACAGTCAGAGTTGCTACACAGTAGCCGAGGACATTCACCGACCGGGACGTCGAAGCCATAGAGATTGGTTGCTGCATTGGCAGTACTGGCAGTGCATAGCATCTCACCGTGTTAGGGTGGATAAAACTCTCCGTACTGTCAAATAAGCAGTTAGTAGTGTGGCCGTTTACCTTGATGTCCATCATCGACCAGGCGAGCTGGTGAGGCCTGGACTGGTCCAACGCGACCGAGGCCACTGTCGAGTTAGGCGATGCGGTGGACGGTTCCCAAAATGGCGGCCCCCGTGACTCGGCCGACATCACCCAAGATGGCGGCTCCCGTGGGTCGCGCGTGGCTGATGGCGGCCTCTGTGGGTCGCACACGGCCACTGACGTCCAAAATGGCGGCACCCGCGGATCGCAACCGGTTGACGGCCTCAAAGGCAGTCCCTCCCGCACACGGCACTGCTGGGCCTGGGGGCCGATTTTGCCCTGCAAACTTTCAGGTAATGGCCCTTCTTACCGCAGCCAGAGCAGATCACATCTTTCGCCGGGCAGCGTCGTCGTGGGTGCTTCTCCAGCCCGCAGAAGTAGCACCTCGGGCCTCCGGGGATTGCTGCAGTGGTCAGTTCGGCTTTGGGACGGGGCGTGGCGTAGATTTGCGGCCCTCCCGGGTACAGCGATGGTGCGGTCGCGGTGTCCATGGTGAGCCCTCGTGGTCGGGGTGTAGGCCTCAAGGTTCCAGAACGCTACCTCCAGTGAGCCGGCAAGTTCCACAGTTTTCTTCAGGTCCAGCCCACCTTGTTCCAGTAGACGCTGCTGGATATAGGTCGACCTGATGCCCGCGACAAAGGCATCTCTGATCAGGTCGTCGGTGTTTTGGGCAGCTGAAACTGCCTTGCAGTTGCAGGCTCTGCCGAGTGCACTCAGTTCGCGTAGTAATTGTTCAGTCGATTCTCCGGGCTGCTGTCTGCGAGTGGCCAGCAGATGTCTGGCGTAGACCTTATTCGGCTGCCGGTTGTACTGGCTCTTGAGGAGATCGATTGCCTCCTGGTAAGTCTCTGCGTCTCGGATCAGCGCGAAGACGTGAGCGCTGACGCGGGCGTGGAGCACATGCAGTTTGTCGATGTCTGTTATGACAACAGAGGAGGAGGAGGCGATGAAGGTCTCAAAACAGCGCAGCCAGTGATCGAAAGAGTTAGAGGCGCCAACTGCCTGCAGATCCAAATCCAATTTGTCAGGTTTCAGGAGTTGCTCCATTTCAAAAATTTTGTTAATAAAATTGATGCACCATTGATTTACGCAAAGACTAGATGGTGCGAAACAACAGGCTTTTATTAACAAGAACAGAAGCACTCCCAAACCGATGGCTAACCCAAACTGAGGCAAAAGGGGCGGAGAGCAGCCACCTTTATACCCTGAGGAGGGAGGAGCCCCGGATTGAGGCAGCAGGGGCGTGCCCAAGCATATCCCATATACAGACAGTATTACAGTGGTTCACCACAGGGTTTTTGACACACAAAGGTGAAGCTTCATAGAATCATAGAAACCCTACAGTGCAGAAAGATGCCATTTGGCCCATCGAGTCTGCACCGACTACAATCCTACCCAGGCCCTACCCCTATAACCCCACATATTTTACCTGCTAATCCCTCTAATCTACGCATCTCAGGACACTAAGGGACAATTTTTAGCATGGCCAATCAACCTAACCCGCACATCTTTGGACTGTGGGAGGAAACCGGAGCACCTGGAGGAAACCCACGCAGACACGAGGAGAATGTGCAAACTCCACACTGACAGTGGCCCAAGCCGGGAATCGAACCCAGGTCCCTGGAGCTGTGAAGCTTCATAGAGTAAAAAAGACGCACAAAGACTGATAGCGGGAGAAAACCAGAGAGATGGAGAAAATGGACACAGAAGGGATACTTGTAGAAAATGATAGAAAAAAAAGTGAAAAATCAAAAGAGAGGCTACAGAGAAAGACTGTTAGAGAGGAAGACAGAAAGAGCAATCGACAAAGGACATACACATTTATTAATTTTGTTTCTTTTTTTTGCAATTTATTCCCATTCCCAAACTGACCTCTTGCCATCCTAATTTATACTACTGGAGAAATGGTGCTGATTGGTTAGCAAGTTGACTTTGATTGGCCAAGGCATTACCATGGGGGAATTATCGACTCCCCAAGCTCCTGGGCAATTCAAAAAATTCACAAGACTTGAACATATTCTTTTCTCCAATGGCATAAATGATTGTGATCATTTGAAAACATAATACTTTTCCATTTGTTCTGATGAGTGCAAGTCGAAAAGCTTCCACAACATGGCTCTCATTTTCTGCAATATTCAAGCTCTGTACCACCAAGTGACTGTTTTTTTTTTACTTTTTGTAATATTGAATAAAGTTATTCAAAAATGATTAAAAATAAATCACTTTAGAGAATTAGCAAGGGTCCATTGAACTCCTGATAACTACCTGGATAGTACTTACAAGCAAGCTGTTTTATACAATAACATTCCAAAGAACATTGTGCTCATTAACAGTCCTGGGATAATGAATACTGTCCCAAAAGAAGAGCATTAACAATCAGAACTCCTCGCGGCTAATGAAACAAAATGATGTTATCGCTGTTTATTATCAATCATTCCTGTGTTTATGTTTTCCATAATTTATTTATCATTTTCTATGTCAGCACAATTGGGTCCTCAAATGTATTTTTTCCTTTACTGATTTTATTTCTGATCCCGTGTCGACATCTCAGTTTCCTTTTGATATTTTTCAACTGACACAAGAATGGTACAACTGCAAGTGGTTGCTACCTGCCTGAACACATTTTTGTTCCTTCAAGGAAAATGTGCGAGACCATGACCATGAGGGCGGAATTTTCCGGCTACACTTGCCCAAAACCGGAAAATCCCGCCCGAGTTAACAGACCTTTGCACGATCCGCCCCCGCCTGCTACGATTCCCGTGGCGGGCGGGACGGGAAAATTCCACCCCTTATCTCCAAACCTTAATTCCACAATTGTACTGAACAGGTGACAGAAGCATTGTGAGTCTGGGCCAGAGGTGTCCTTGTGTTTTCTGTGGTGACTACCCAGGAGCAAGAAATATGTTTTTCCTACCATTTGTCAGGAGTTCATTGGACCCTTGCTAATTCTCTAAAGTGTTTTACTTTCAATAATTTTTGTGTAACTTTAATCAACAATACAAAAAGTAAAAAAAAACAGTTGCTTAATAGTACAGTGTTTGAATATTGCTGAAAATGAGAGACGTATTGCAGAAACTTTGTGAGTTGCATTCATCAGGACAAATACAAGAATACCAAATTTCAAATGATCACAACAATTTATGCCTGGGTCACTGCCTGTGCGGAGTCTATACATTCTCCCTACGTCTGCGTGAGTTTCCTCCGAGTGCTCCGGTTTCCTCCCACTGTCCGAAAGATGAGCTGGTTAGGTGCATTGACCATGCTAAAATTCTTCCTCAGTGTACCCGAACAGGCGCCGGAGTGTGGCGACTAGAGGATTTTCACAGTAACTTCATTGCAGTGTTAATATAAGCCTACTTGTGACTAATAAATAAACTTAATTTAATTAAAGCAATATGTTCAAGCCTTGTGCTTCCACATCAATTTTGAATTGCCCAGGAGCCTATAGTTTCTCCATGTTTTCCCATGGTAACGCCTCAGCCAATCAGAGTCAACTTGCCAACCAATCAGCACCATTTCTCTTGGACTGTAAATTGGGATGGCAAGAGACCAGTTTGGGAATGGGGAATAAATTGCAAAAAAATCACAAACGAAGTTAATAAACCAGTATGCCCTTTGTCAATCTCTCTGTTTTCCTCTCTAACTCTCTTTCTCTGTAACCTCTCTTTTGATTTTTCACATTTTTTTCTGCAATTGTAAGGCAGACATTAACCCCATTTATTTCAATTAGGGTTGCATTAATAATTCATTCAAAATCATCAGGCAATGAGAAAATATACCCTTTGATTTTAAAGCAATGACCTTTGTCTAAATTATTTTTGATCGACCGATAGATAAGTTATTGAAGGGATGGCCTCAGGGAAAGTGGGAACAGGGGGAAAGTCAACCCAGTAATGGCATAAATGATTTGGATATCAAAAACCCAAGCATAAATTGGTCAAATTTACAGAAAAAACATATAACAGAAAAATAGAGACAAAGGATGCAGCAAGTGATTCACGCAGAGTTTAGATTGATTATAAATAAAATTTAACATTGGGATAAATGTAAAGTATTCCAGATAGGTCAAAAATATGCATGCAAGTATTCAATCAATGGAATTGAATTAGAATAGTGGGAGTTAACCATGGAGTGGGAGTAATAATGAACATGCCTTTCTCAAGGCAAGAAAACTTTAATCAATATAACACTTTGGATACACAAAGGTGCTTTGCAGCCTATAAAATATTTTGGAAGTGTAATCAATGTTGTTTTATAGACAATGGAGACAACTACAAAGGTGCCAGAAACCAAATGAATAACCACCAAAATTGCGGTTGCGGCACGGTGTCACAGTGGTTAGCACTGCTGCCTCACAGCACCAGGAATCTGGGTTCGATTCCCAGCTTGGGTCACTGCCTGTGCAGAGTCTGCACATTCTCCCCATGCCTGCGTGAGTTTCCTCCGGGTGCTCCGGTTTCCTCCCACTGTCCGAAAGATGAGCTGGTTAGGTGCATTGGCCATGCTAAAATTCTCCCTCAGTGTACCCGAACAGGCACCAGAGTGTGGCGACTAGGGGATTTTCACAGTAACTTCATTGCAGTATTAATGTAAGCCTACTTGTGACTAATAAATAAACTTAACTTAATTCAAGTAAAATACTGCAGATATTGGAGATCAGAACTAAAAACAAAAAAATGCTGGATAAACTTAGCAGGTCTGGCAACATCCGTGGAGAGAGAAACAGAGCTAACGTTTCGAGTCCAATATGTCTCTTCTTCGGAACATTGAGGTTAATGATCAGATAGTCTTCTCAAGTCAGGAATAAATACTTGCTCTGCAGGCCATTCTGGTCTTCTTTGAATCATGCTATGGATCTTCTAAATCTTCAAGATGGAGACAGGGCTTCAGTTAAAAGTTCCATCAGAGAAATGGCACCTCTGGCACTGCACGCCGTCTCAGTTTTACAGTGAAATGTCAGTCTCAAGTCACTGTACAGGGAATACTGGCTTAACGTCGTCCTGTGCAAGATTGTTTTGTGGCAATGTTGATCTCCAAATAATACTTTACATTCACATTATATTGCTGCTGTTTAACATTAACGTTGCCGTACACCTGGATGTTCCCACCTAACCTCCTTATTGAGCCCATGAAAGCCGGGTGTCGGGTGTGGTGGGAGCAGGCAGTGGAAGGTCTCAGACAGACCAAAAGCAGTCCAGATTTTCATTTGTACTGGATCAGTGTCCTGCACTATCCACTGGTCCTTTTAAAGACTGATGGTTAAACGCTCACCTCCTTGTACTGTGTAAAGGGGAGGAGTTTGCCCCACACCATTTTGCGAACCATGCAAACTATTAATTCCCTCCTGTCACTATCTTGGTTGTCCTGAATTCTAAAATTGGTTTTTTTCTTTAAATCTATTCATTCAAGGGATGTGGGCGTCACTGGCTAGTCCAACATTTATGGCTGATCCCTAATTGCACTTGAGAAGGTAGAAGATTGTGATGTTATTCATTCATTTTACCCATGAATTTCATTCACAATAAGTCAAAAAAGAGCCAGTAATTATGAAGTGTTTTCTGCTGAGAAAAGACAGTGAAAACATTTTAAGGGAAATTTGATATTGTAAAGCACTCTGAAACAGGTAAATGTGCAGTGGATATTGCTCGAGATCTTGAATTGCCAGCAACAATGGTGAGAATAATTCTTAAAAATGCTGATAAAATAAAAGCGTTTGGTAAGTTAACAACTCTTTAGGCTGTTGTTAGGTTAAGTAGAAATAATCAGAATGGAATTATGATGGATGTGGAAAGACTGCTAACTATTTGGACTGAACATCAAATTCTACAACTCATGCTTCTTAGTTTAATATTTATTCAAAAAAGGGCTAGGAGACATGTTGTCTATGCTTTTTGTTTAGCACTCATCAGGACAGATAGCAAAGTTGCCAACAGGAAAGAGAACAACAATTTATACTGCATGAGAAGAGAGCGCTGATCGGTTGGCAAGTGGACGCTGATTAGAAGAAGATAAACGCAAAATACTGCGGATGTTGGAATCTGAAACAAAACAGAAAAATGCTGGAAAATCTCAGCAGCTCTGACAGCATCTGTAGAGAGAGACAAGAGTCAATGGGCCCGATTTTACCAAAACTTCACGCCCAATCGCGGTAAAGTTGGGCGTCGGGCCTATACCGCGATCTGCACCCGATTCCGAGCAGATTGCGGCTTTACCGACACCCGATTCGGGCGTGGGACCGGCCCGTGCCCGAATCAGGCGGCCCGACGATTTAAATGCATTTGCATGCATTTAAATCAACTTAATGAACGCGCGCCCAACTCTACCACCAAATCCCACTTTACCGTCTTCTGGTCCGATGCCGGATCTGCGCTCTAATCGACCTGCCAAATAAAAGTCTGAAGTCGTCACTGCAGCTTCCGAAGAGCGGGGTCAGAGCCTCCAATGGCTCTCTGACCCAGCTCCTCCTCTGGGGGGAGGGGGGTGGGAGGAGGGCGGGGCGGGACCCAGATCATCCTCTGGTCGGAGGAGGGGTCTGCTGCCAGTCTGCGGCCGATCCCTCCTCCTGGAGTGGACGTGCAGCCATGCCATCCCACAAAACCTTCAGGATGAAGCGATTCCTCGCTAAGAATTCGAAGCAGAACCGGCCGATTCCACAGTAGATCTGCATGAAAACCGGCAACAAGATCAGTACAACTCCAAGAGGAGACACTGGAGAAGGACCAAGCTGGGCCTGTAAAGGGATACACCATCACTGGTACACTACCAACCACAGCCATCTCTCCCGCTCTCTTGCCCCTGCAGGGAAGAGTAATCTGTGGCTGGTAGTGTACCAGTGATGGTGTATCCCTTTACAGGCCCAGATTGGTCCTTCTCCAGTGTCTCCTCTTGGACTTGTACTGATCTTGTAGCCGGTTTTCATGCGGATCCACTGTGGAATCGGCCGGTTCTGCTTCATCTTCTTAGTGAGGAATCGCTTCATCCTGAAGGTTTTGTGGGATGGCATGGCCGCACGTCCACTCCGGGAGGAGGGATCAGCCGCAGACTGGCAGCGGACCACCCCCCCGCCCCCCAACCAGAGGATGATCTGGGTCCCACCCCCGCCTCCTGCTCCCACCCCCCCCCCCTCCAACCCCCTGACCAGAGGATGATCGTCAGAGAGCCGCTCTCTCCGCTTTCTGCTTCTTTTTTTTTCGCGCCTGGGCGCGCTCTGTTAGATTTCTTTCGAACTGCGCATGCACAGTTCGGAGCTCCAATCGGTCCGCCAGCGCTAAGCCCCGCCCACAGCGCGACTCGGACCGGAGGCGGCAAAACACGTATGGGCACGCTGGAAAGAGGATTCCAGGCGCAGATCTATTTGACAGCCAGATTCAGCACTTAGATTCAAAGTGGTAAAATTAGGCCCAATGTTTCGTATCTAGATGATCCTTCATCAGAGCTCTGACGAAGGGCCATCTAGACTCAAAACATTGGCTTCCAAAGATGCTGTCAGACCTGCTGAGATTTTCGCATTTTCCTGATTGGTAGAAGTGTTGCCATGGAGAATGCAGTAGGGAACAGTTAACTGCCAAGCTATTGTTCAAATTCAAACCAGGCAGGTCAGCTCTGATTGGTCAAGGCATGCCATGGAAATGAACAAGGAATGCCTTGACCAATGATTTTAACAAAGACTGTGGTGAAGGTTAAAACATAGAAGCATTAGTTGTTGTTTGTATATGGTTTGCAGGCATAAAAAGGTGCTAAGTTACATGACATCATTCTAAATGAGGAAGTTGCCACTGATGATAAAGCAACTGATTTCTTCCTTTAAGCTTTAAGTTAAATCATTAAGAGGGGTGGATATTCTCCTCGACAGATGTTTAATGCAGATGAGACCAGTTTAATCTGAAAAAAGATGCCTTTAGTATCTTGAAAAACACCACTGCAAAGAACAATTCAAAGAACAGTGCAAAGAGTCCTCTAGTAGTCCTCAAACAAAATTCTAATAACCCTCCAAAAGATCCTCCAACTCTCCCGTAAAACCCACCTCCACAACCGCTCATCCATTGCCTGAAATGAGATTCAAAGCTTGAACCCAAACTTTGTTTTCTTAGCTTTTTCACAGTCTTATAAATCTTTTGTTGGCATTTTCTATGTTTTCTTAACTATATAATGGTAATGTATATGTTTGTAGGAAAAAGTATATCCCAGAAGTCTTACCCCAGGAATATAACCCCCATTGGTAACATTATGTCTATATTTTGTGTAAAGTAGTTTTGCATAATTTCACATTTTCCAGGAACTAATTAATGCCAATAACCAATTAAGCAAGGACTTCTTGTATTGACACTTGAACTCACAAACCATAAATGGCATAAATCCATCCAGAAAGATAATAGATTCTAAAACATTAGGCTTCTTCAAAACACAGTTAGAAACCACGATGGAGAATTCACTGTGGATAGTATGTGCAGTTCTGGCCATCACAAGTGCCGTGAAGTCATCCCCTTGCCCAAGAACATTAAAGTATGAGAAAAGGCTAGAAAGTCTAGGCTTTTGAGCTTTGAGAGAAGGTGCTCCACAGAGGTTCTCAATAAAATATGTCAGGTAGCAAACAGGACAGAAGTTATACTGGTACATTATTTCAAACTGAAGTTTGCCAGTAAGACTGGCACTTATTTAGACTGGTATAAAGACTGGCACTTATTCAGGGTGATATAAAGCAACTATAGGTCCAGTAGTAATACATTCTTCAGGCAAAAATGATCAAATTAGGAATCTCATTTCTGCATAGATTGGTGGAAGAAATTCTTGGAATCACAAAGATAACAATGGTTCTTGATTTTGGGACACTGCAGATTCTTTTAAATTGGATGATGTGCAATTGGCATCATCTTAGAATTCCCAGCAATATAGCCATGACTTAATTTAGTTGTCCTTGTAATTTATGCCCAAACTGCTTTACAATTGACTTAGACATCAGTGAACAATTGTGGGCTAACATCATGATCTAACTTAAATTTAACAGATTCAACTGTAGCCTATGAAGAAAGTCAACTACTTCTAGGACAGTTAGGGACATAAAAACTAAATCTTGTTCCGTAAGTTTCATACAAAATGGGTGCAATGATGGCCACTTTCAGGAAACAAGTTCCTGCATTCTGAGGACACCTGAAAGATTGAAATTGTACTCTTGAGTAAATGTTACACCCTCTCCTTCTACGTAGTATACAAAGTAGTGCTTGTGCAAACAGAATTGCTAAAAGTTGAGACAAAGCATACATTTGCATTAAAATGAATGCCAGGCTGTTCCAGTTAGCCCAGCAGCAATATATACCTACAATGTGTTGCTGACAGTGCATTTGCACTCCACAAGGTTAGCCTCATACTAATGTCAAAAGCTGTAGGGCAATGCTGAAGGCCTGAACTGATTTGCAAGGTGAACAGGAACCTCCAGAGAGTCTCTCCCCATTGTCAGAGCACTAAATTCAGAATGCATTTACACCATAACTGCTGCATAAAGCACTTTCATCTCTTATGTCCTTGTCTCAGTCTAATGCAGCAGTGTCTACACTACAATTAGCCTTAGTGTCCTCAGACTGAGGGGGTAAGTCAATCCAGAACTGCTGCTGATGATTGGGGATAGGATAATCCAGTGGTTATATTACTGGCCTAGTAATTCGAAGGTTTAGCTTAATAATCTGAAGAATTAATGCAAATACAATCCCATCCTGACCATTGGAGAATTTCAGCATTTGGAAAAGAACTGAAAATATAAAGCTGCTTTCAGTAAAAGTGTCCAAGAAACTGTTGGATCATTGCAAGCACTTAAATGATTCACTAATGCACTTTCGGGAAATTCCATCTGGTGTAAGTGGGACTCCTGCCCCAATGTGGTTACCTCTTAACTAAGTGGCCTGCCAGTAACTTCCTTCTAAAGTGGTCTAGCAAGCTGTTAAGTTGTATCTGACTGCCACAGCATTGTCTAAGCGTCTTCAACACATGACTACAGAGGTCCAAGTAAAAGGTCCACCACCACCTTCCCAGAACTAATAGAGTTGAGCAACAAATTGCTTAGTAAAGCACATGTCCAGGGAATTTTTTAAAAATCCAGTGACTCCTGTTGAAAAACATGAAGATGTGCGTACATCCAGTGAGGTTGGATGAATTCTGGGAGTGATGCTGTCCCCCAAGATCGATGGGCTCACAGGTCAGAGTAGTCACTTGAGTAAGTCAACAGGGAGGTTCTTGGAATCATTTCCAAGAGTCAAGGGAAAGGAAGCCTGAAGAAAAGTAGAAGCATTTTCAAACAAAAAGAAATGAGCCTGAATTCCAGCTAAAATTTTATTCCACATTGAATTACATTCATGCTTTATGATGCTGTAACTTTAATACTCAGCCAACCCTCAGACCATTTAAACAAGAAAGCCTATTTGTTTCACTTTGTTTTAGTGAAACCCAGTACGTATAATGAAGTAGGTTCAAGACAAGGTCAGAGGTGTGTTTGTTTTCAGTTACCAATGGTTTCAGGGCAGCTCCATGATAAATGGCAAGACATAATAAAAGAAAGAGGAAGTAAATAATCAAAGTCACTTTGAAATATGGTCTTTAGGAACTGCAGTCAGACAATAAACTAAAAATGACATCAACCGCTACTCCAGTTGTATATAGGTCAGAGAAACGCCTGAAATTTAAAAACAGATTCTGCAAGATAATTTCCCACAGATGCATGGGGATAATTATACTGTGTAAAGTATCTCAAACAAATTTAGTGTGCACAGAGAATTTTATACTTCATATTCATTTTGCTTCAGTGAGCCTCATCTTACTTCTTCCTATTACCATCTGATCCCTCATGGCATTTTAACCTGATGTTGTGAGACTTCTTATTGTTCACGATAGCCAGAGAGCACAATAAATGCAACAAAATGATACGCACTGTTTCAATGCATCGTCATCCTGCTAAAGTGTTCAATGTGGCTAACACGTTTAAAATGATGGGCAGAATTCTCCAGCCGCGTTCGCCCCAAAACCGGAAAATTCCCACCCGAGGTCAACAGACCTTTCCATGGTCCACCCCTCACCTGCTCTGATTTCATGGCGGGTGGAATGGGAAAATTTGCCCCAAAGTGCTGGGTTCTCCGGCGTCCTCCATGATGTGTTTCTTGCGGCAAGAGGCAGCATTGGGATGTTCTGGTCCCACTGCTGTCAATGAGATTTCTCATTGTCTGCACCCCACATAGTCCGGTAACCCACAGTGCGGGTGTGCCATCGGTGGGACCAGAAGATTCCGCCGGCGTGAACAGCTGGAAAATTCCGTCCAAAATCGAATTTCTGCAAAGAACCATCCGGAGATTAATCTCTACCAGTACTTGAAATTCTTAGATCAGAAGAAACCAGCATGAAATGGTTTTCTTTTTCTTCTTTATTAATTTGGTCACCTAAAGTATGAAAAGGATGTCTCACATCTTTATACATAACCTACAGAATAAAAGTATAAATATTGTCCAGAGCCTATCTACTCCAAATAGTGTCATGGGACATTTTATGTCCAGTAAGAAGTCTCACAACACCAGGTTAAAGTCCAACAGGTTTATTTGGTAGCAAATACCATAACCTTCAGGGGCAGCGCTCCGAAAGCTTATGGTATTTGCTACCAAATAAACCTGTTGGACTTTAACCTGGTGTTGTGAGACGTCTTACTGTGCTTACCCCTGTCCAACGCCGGCATCTCCACATCATGACATTTTATGTCCACATAACAAGGCAGTGGAGACTTAAGTTGAATGTCTCATCTGAAAGATGGTACCCTTGACAGTACAACACTCCCTCAGTACTGCACTGAAATGTCAGTCTTAATCTTGCACCCAAGTCTCTGTAATATGTCTTGAACCAAGAACTTTCTGACTAACTGCACTGTGCACTACACCCACCACATCTATAAAATTCCCAGTTTGGATTCTGTCAGCTCCTGATCTCATCACAGTCTTTGTCCGACACAGACAAAAGAGCAGAACTCTAAAGGCGAGAGTGTCTGCCCTTGACATCAAGGCAGCATTTGACCAAGCGTGGCATCAAGGAGCCCGAGCAAAATTGAACTTAATAAGAATCGGGGGAAATCTCTTCACAGGTTGGAATCACACGTAGCACAAATGAAGATGGTTGTGGTTGCTGAAGGCCAGTTATCTCAGCCCCAGGACATCACTGCAGGTGTTCCTCAAGGTAGTGAGCTAGGCCCAACCATCTTCAGCTACTTCATCAATTACCTTCCCTCCTTCATAAGGCCAGAGGTGGGGATATTCTCTGATGATTGCAAAATGTTCAGAACCATTTGTGACTCCTCAGATATACATATGCCCATTTGCAGCAAGACCTGGACAATATTCAGGCTTGGATTGATATGTGGCAAATAATGTTCGTGCCACACAAATGCCAGGCAATGACAAACTCCATCAAGAGGAAATCTAACCATATTCCCTTGACATTCAATGGGATTACTATCGCTGAATCCCCCACTATTAACATCCAGGGCATTACCATTGACCAGAAACGTAACTGGACCAGCCACATAAATACTGCTGGATAGGCACGGTGGCACAGTGGTTAGCGCTGCTGCTTCACAGCTCCAGGGACCTGGGTTCGATCCCCGGCTTGGGTCACTGTCTGTGTGGAGTTTGCACATTCTCCTCGTGTCTGCGTGGGTTTCTTCCGGGTGCTCCGGTTTCCTCCCACAGTCCAAAGATGTGCGGGTTAGGTTGATTGGCCATGCTAAAATTGCCCCTTAGTGTCCTGAGATGCGTAGGTTAGAGGGATTAGCGGGTAAATGTGTAGGGATATGGGGGTAGGGCCTGGGTGGGATTGTGGTCGGTGCAGACTCGATGGGCCAAATGGCTTCTTTCTGCATTGTAGGGTTTCTATGATTCTTCTATAAGTTGGGATGGACATTCTGTAACTCACATATTTATTGACTCTCAAGATTACCTGCCATCTACAAGGCACAAGTCAAAAGTATGATGATGTACTTTGCACTTACCTGGACCAGTGTAACTCCAACAATACTCAGGAAAGCAGTATTAAATGATTGTCCTCTTCTTTATTAACCTGGTCATCTAAACTATGATGGGAATGTCTCACAATTGCACATTCCTAGAGAATATACATACCTAGCCCACTTGATCGGCACACCATCCACCACTTTAAACATTCCCTTCCTCTATCACAGATGCATAGTGGCAGTGTACTATCTCCAAGATGCATTGCAAAAATTCACCCAAGGCTCCTTCCTCAGCACCTTCCAAACCTGCATGCCACCTGGAAGGAGATGCATGGTAACACCATCTCCTGCAAGTTCCCCTCCAAGTCACACACCCTCCTGACTTGGAACCTTGTCACTACTATTCCTGCAATGTTGTTGGGTCAACATCCTGGAACTCCCTCCCTAACAGCACTGTGGGTGTACCTACACCTCATAGTGTTCAAGAAAGCAGCTCACCACCTCCTTCTCAAGGGCAATTGGGGCTAAGCAACAAAACCTCAGTGACGAGTGAAAAGGAGGCAACATTGCTACCCTCCTCCTACATTTGAGCATGTGCAAATAAACCAACCCTCTGAGTTTACCCTACCATTAGTGGGGTTATCGATTGAAATTGGGTCACATCAAAACTAAGGGATTGGATATATGCCACCATTTATGAAGGGGGAAATCAAAAATACCTTTTTTGTTAGTGGACATGTGGTGAGAGGAGAAATCATGGCTGTTTAAATTAATCATCCTCCTGTCTGTAACAGAAATTAAAATCTAGCCCCAGGCTATTGACCAATGCTGGTCCGTAACTTCTTCAACACACATTTAGTACAAAGGCCGCACCCTCACAAATAATGATTGAATCATCAGACTTAGTGATGGCATTCCTCTGTAATTTATTTTTACAATGAGCCATGTTGATTAATCATCCAAAATGTTAGAAAATGTTGAAATAACTCATAGCCTTGAGTTGGCAGTATTTTGTTTTTCACTTCGTTGATGCTTTCTGTGCTCAGGTCTATTATTACATCGACACACTTGGAGCCAAGTGAAATCCTCTTCCAAACTAACTTTCAGACGGAATTGCAGAGCCTCGGGCCTAGACTGATGAAGGTACTACCATCACTGCTGTAGAAATTGGGGATACACAAGAGGCCAAAATTGAAGGAGTTGACATTCCATTTCTCCCTCCATTTTTTTAAACAGGGAAGAAAATAAATTAACTGTAAGGTTAAAGGTTTGGAATCTACCATGTGCTCAGTAGGTTAATGCATTTTGCTACACAGATCAGAGAGTAATTTCTGGTTTGATCATAGGCCATGTTCATTTCACTTCATTTGACTTATTAATGTCACATGTATTGGGATACAGTGAAAAGTATTGTTTCTTGCATGCTGTGCAGACTAAACATACTGTTCATGGAGTACATTGGGGAGAAGGAAAGGATAAGATGCAGAATATAGTTGAGTTAGAGTTCAGTTTTAAGAGCATAGAACATGAGTAAAAGATAGAATAATGAGGGTATGCTGCTGGGGACAATTCGCAAGAAGTTGCCTCGCTCCAGTGCCATCCAGTGCCGGCACGGTAGCACAGTGGTTAGCACTGCTGCTTCACAGCTCCAGGGTCCTGGGTTCGATTCCCGGCTCAGGTCACTGTCTGTGTGGAGTTTGCACATTCTCCTCGTGTCTGCGTGGGTTTCCTCCGGGTGCTCCGGTTTCCTCCCACAGTCCAAAGATGTGCAGGTTAGGTTGATTGGCCAGGTTAAAAATTGCCCCTTAGAGTCCTGAGATGCGTAGGTTAGAGGGATTAGTGGGTAAATATGTGGGGGTAGGGCCTGGGTGGGATTGTGGTCGGTGCAGACTCGATGGGCCGAATGGCCTCCTTCTGCACTGTAGGGTTTCTATGATTTCTTTCTATGATCTTGAATTTGGAGCTCAGGCAGGGTTGCAGTAAAAAGAAAAGAGAAACCTTGCAGAATTCCTGGTCATAATTCACTGGTCCCTTCCAGAAAGTGCGCACAGGGGGATGTTAGCTGAGGATGGATCAGATTTGACTGGAAGTGTATCCTCTGATAAGCCCCAAGTTAACAATGGATAACAGGTCAACATTGCGTTGATGGTCGGGTGGCCAGTTCACCATAACTCGCCAATGTGTAGCCCAGGCCATGTCCAATCCTCAGTCCAAATCCGACAGGAATGGTGTGAAAGTTGGTGGAAGGAAGTGGGTGGGGGATAACAGCCTTAAAGATTTTATAGTGAGTCACTCGTCTCTGGGGACTCACAGAAATGAGCCCTTGGGATTGCAGACAGGAGAGAGAGGTCAATTTTTAATCCGGTTTGTTATCCTCCTCTGAATCGCATTCTCTTCCGTTTAATCTAGTATGTCCTGTGTGTGCCTTATCAAATTCCTGAAGTCCATGTACACTACTGGCACTGCATTTCTCTGTTTTAAATAACTAACTTCTTTACAATTTTGGTTTTATCCTCATAAAATAGCTAGTCTTGCTCTCTTCTACTACGAGATCCTCTCCACTTGGAGCCGGCTGCCGGCTCTTCTACTACTTCAGGATTCATCTGCATTCCAACGTCCTTTCTCATAAATGTCAAAGTGAAGGACTATTAAATAATGTGCTGTTTTCGATCTTCATCCACAACCTAAGAATCTTCTCCTCTCTTGAGGTCACCTTACTTTTAGCAACTCCCTTCTACCTGATTGACTTGGAAAATATCTCAGGTTCGGTGCGTTTTCCTAATAATACCTCTTACTTTTTCCTCATCCTGTTCTTTGTCTCAAATTTTGTCATATTCTTAATCGTTTTTTTATTATTATTCTGATAATCATCTTCAATTTTCATTGGTTTGAATGTTTGTATTTATCCATGACATTCTCAAAGTATTAGTCATTGCCTCCCTTTTTAGTGGAATGTGTTTGTATTTTTTAAATGCACCCTGGTGTATCTTCACAATCCTCTGTGCCATTTATTCCTTCATTTCAGCCAGCTTGCTCCTTATCTTTCTAAAACCAGTTTTAATTCAGTCTGGCATTCTAATTTTCAGACTGATTTTCTTTCTTCTTTCTGGTTTTTATTTTAAATGTTATCGATGCACATCTGCATGAACTCATCTATTTCATTACACATAACCTGATCTAGTAAAGTTTTAAAATTTATTGATTAGTCACAAATAGGCTTACATTAACACTGCAATGAAGTTACTGTGAAAATCCCCTAGTCGCCACACTCCAACACCTGTTTGGCTACACTGAGGGAAAATTTAACATGGCCAATGCACCTAACCAGCACGTCTTTCGGACTGTGGAAGGAAACAGGAGCACTCGGAGGAAACCCACATAGACACGGGGAGAACGTGCAGACTCCGCACAGACAGTGACCCAAGCCGGGAAATCAAACCCGGGTCCCCGGAGCTGTGAGGCAGCAGTGCTAACCACTGGGCCACCGGTCCACTGACATGCTGTTTTAAGAAAGGGTTCTGCACAAATTTTAGAAATTCAATTTTCTTTTCTTTATTCGTCTGAATTGGTATAGACAATTAAAATCATCCAAAACAATTATTTTGTTACTCCTGCTCATCTCACTTAAACTGAAGATATTCTTCATCATTTCTTTACCTCAATTTGTTGAGGTGCAATGTGATAAGCTCATTTTTACCTTTCAGTTCCCTTATCTGTTTTTTTTCTTGTGACAGCACCTTCCAAACCCATGACTTCTACCTCCCAGAAGGACAAGGGCAGCAGACACATGAGAACAGCACCACCTAGAAGTTCCCCTGCAAGCCACACACCATCCTGACTTGGAACTATATCACCATTCCTTCACTGTCAGTGAGTCAAAATCCTGGAACTCCCTCCCTAACAGCACTGTGGGTGTACCTACACTGCATGGACTGCAGTGGCTCAAGAATGCAGCTCATCACCACCTTCTCAAGCACAATTGGGGATGGGCAATAAATGCTGGCCTGGCCATTAATACCCACATCCTATGAAAGAATTTTAAAAAAGTAATGTAGGCATTCCACCTCCAATCTTATGTTTTCACTCCCTCCTAAATATATTAGGGTAAGAATTACCCCAGATTGTGCTAGATGTTTTCACCACAATCCAGTCAAAACTGGCCAAAGTAATGTATAATATTGGGCAATTTCAAATGCAAGCTGCATCCAGCACAACACAGGTATTGATGATATTTTGCATTAATTTATGCAGGAAGTAGGCCCCAATCAAATTCTGGAATTTTCAAATGTGCTTGAGCAGAAACTTGGGCAAAATATTCACTTCTTAAAACTTGCACAATTTGAATGTAGCTTATGCCCAGATCATCCAAGATCACCTCAAAACGGAATCTCTTGACATTATATCCCGACATGTTTATTTTCCAATCTTGTCTATAGTTTGCAGCCAAATTTATGTTAATGTTATTAAGTCCAGATTGTCAAATAAAATAATTGCTTCCAGTTCCCCCAGTTTATTTCCTACACTCCAAGCATTGGCAGTACAAGCATTTTTCACTAACATGTCCCCCATCTTTAATTCAGTCTTTCTCCTGTTTATAATTAATCAATTTAATATTTTTCTTCTGCTACATATTCTTTTTATTACATTGTTTCCGGCATGAATGTAGTCCTCATCTACTCCTATCACCATTAGCTGATTTTGAATATTTTTATTTGCCCAACCCATTCCTAATTTAATTCATTTCTGAATTTAAATACGACAGCATTTTCCTATTTAACAATTTTGCTAGTACGTACGCTAGGTTGATTGGCTATGCTAAATTGACCGTAGTGACAGGGGGATTAGCAGGGTTAAATATGTAGGGTTATGGGAATAGGGCCTGGGTGAGTTTGTGTTCGGTGCAGACTCGATGGGCTGAATGGCCTCCTTCTGCATTGTAGGGATTCTATGATTCTATGATTAGCATCCTCCCTAGTCAAAACTATAGTCCATCTTTGGGTACAGTTCCTATCAGTCTTGGAATTGGTGCTGATATCCAACAAAGCTTTTCCTGGCATGACACCTTTAACCATGTATTGATTTCTTTAATCTTGTAGTATACTTGGATTTCCAAGACGCATTTGTTAAGGTGTCACACAGAAGGGTAAAATGTAAGATAAGGGCTCGTGGTGTTTTATTTTATTCATTAGTGTCACAAGTAGGCTTACATTAACAGTGCAATGAAGTTACTGTGAAAATCCTCTGTTCGGGTACACTGAGTGACAATTTAGCATGGCCAATGCACCTAACTAGCACATCTTTCAGACGGTGGGAGGAAACTGGAGCACCCAGATAAAACACACGCAGACACGGGGAGAATGTGCAGACTCCGCACAGTGACCCAAGCTGGGAATCGAACCCAGGTTTCGGTGCTGTGAGGCAGCAGTGCTAACCACTGTGCCATGTGTGGGGTTAATATATTAATTTTGGATTGGTTAACTGACAAGAAATGAAAAGTAGGGATAAAGTTGGCAGGCTGTAACTAGTGGAGTGCCACTAGTTGGAGTCCTCAGCTATTTACAAAGGACAGAGAGTGATGTATCTATGAAGGGACAGAGAGTGACGTATCTAGGTTTTCTGACAATACAAAGCTGGATGGGAATGCAAGCTGTGCAAAGAGGTTGCAAAGAGGCATAGGCCAGAATTCTGCAGCCATTCACGCCAGTGGGATTCTCTGGTCCCACTGCAGTGAATGGAGACTTGGCTGACCGCCAAAGTCTCCGTCCTTGCTTGCAGTGGCAGCGAGGCATGATTGGCTGGAGAATTCCAGCCATGGACAGGTTAAGTGAGTGGGCATCAACATGACAGATGGAGTATATTGCAGGGAAGCATGAGGTTATTCACTCTGGTGGCAATAAGAGAAAAGCAGAATATTTTTAGGTGTGAAACTTGTAAATATTGATGTTCAGAGAGACTTGGATGTACTTGTACAAGGAACACAGAAAGTTAACATGCCGTTACAGCAAGCAGTTAGGAAGGCAAATGGCACACTAGTCTTAATAGCAAAGGAATTTGAGTATAAGAGTAAAGAAAAATGCTACAATTGTACAGGGCTTTGGTGAGACCACACCTGGAGAACTGCGTAGATTTTTGGGTCTCTGTATTTAAGGAAATAAATATTTGCACTGGAGGCATGACAGCAAAGGTTCACTAGGTTGGTCCCTGAGATTACAGTCTTGTCCTACGATGAGAGGTTTAAACACAGTTTGGAGTTTTAAAGAATGAGAGGTGACTTCACTGAAACATGCAAAATATTCTGAAAAGGCTTAAGGAGGTAGACATAGAGATTGCTTCCCCTTGTTCATGAATCTAGAACAAGAGGGCCGTTTCAGGATAAATGACCCATCATTTAGGACCAAGATGAGAAGCAATTTCTTCACTCGAAGAGTTGTGAATATTTGAAATTCTCTCCCACAGAGGATTGTGGATACTTCATCATTGAAGATATTTAAAACTGAGATAGGCAGATCTTTAATCCCTTATGAATTATAGAATCATATAATCCTACAGTGCAAAAGGAGGCCATTCGGCCCATCGAATCTGCACCAAACACAATCCTACCCAGGCCCTATCCCCATAACCCCATGTATTTTCCCTAGCTAGTCCCCCTGACACTAAAGGGCAATTTAGCATTGCCAATCAACCTAACCCTGCACATCTATGATCCCTTATGTTTTACATTAAACTAAAGACACAATACCAAAACATAAGAATGTTATAAACTTCATATTTGTAACAGTATGGATATAGGATGATAATTCGCTGTTCTCCCTCTTGTTTCAAAATCCTCTCTGGTCTATTTAATGTGCTCCTTTCCCTAATTGGGAGGGAACGAAACATCCAGGATCGTCAATCTGAATGAAGAGGATTGTGTCAGTCTCTCTACCCATTGAATTCCAATCCACACACCTCAAATTTAAAATTCTCACATTTATGTTCAGAATACTCCCATGACCCCTCCCCTCCGATTCTCTGTAACCTCCTCCAGCCCTACAACTCTCTGAGACATTTGCACTTCTCCAATACTGGCCTCTTCTGCATCCCTGATTATAACTGATCCATGATAGGTGAACATGCTTTCAGCTGCCTCCTCTGGAATTCTCTCTCTAAACCGTTCCACCTCTCCTTCCGGAAGACACCTTTTATTCCTATCTCTTTTTGCAAGCTGTTGGTCACCTAATGGGTGGAATTCAGTGGTAGCCACATTAGTGGGAGTAGCAGTGGGAATCCGTGTAACGTTTCCACAGAAGTCCGATGCCATCCCGAGGTAATAAGGCATTTATCCGGACATCATCAGGACTCCAAGTAGGGTGAAAATCCCACCACTGAGAGCTGTGGGTAAATCAGAGGCCAGTAGCCCAACAGTGTCACCAGGAATGGTGGCCCCTGCCGGTTCTGCACTGGGGCCAACCCAGAGGATCAGTGATGGATCTTCCTGAGTTAGATAAGTGGGGTAGTGGGTGTCAGAAGACAGTAATGGAAAGGTTGTGGTTTCCTTTGGGTCAACCTTCCAAATACTTGGTCCTTTGATTGGGCACAGAGTGTCTTTGAACTCTTTAAGATATAAATTGCCTACAACTTATAGTTTAGTCAAGAGAGCTTTTAATCTGTTTGTTACAGTAAAAGTCTTAACATGTGAAATTATGTAGGGTCATCCTTACAGCTATCAAAGGAATTTATTTATTTTTATTAGCTGTCTCCCTAGAGATTGTAACACATCCAATGTGAGAGTCAGTGATATAGGTTAAGAAAGGCCAGTATAGTACCAGAAGATTGGAGGTTAGCGAATGTTGTCCCATTGTTTAAGAAGGGGAACAGAGACTTCCCCGGGAATTATAGACCGGTGAGTCTCACTTCTGTTGTCGGCAAGATGTTGGAAAAAATTATAAGGGATAGGATTTATAGTTATTTGGAGAGTAATGAATTGATAGGTGATAGTCAGCATGGTTTTGTGGCAGGTAGGTCGTGCCTTACTAACCTTATTGAGTTTTTTGAGAAAGTGACCAAGGAGGTGGATGGGGGCAAGGCAGTGGACGTGGTATATATGGATTTTAGTAAGGCGTTTGATAAGGTTCACCATGGTAGGCTTCTGCAGAAAATGCAGATGTATGGGATTGGGGGTGATCTAGGAAATTGGATCAGGAATTGGCTAGCGGATAGGAAACAGAGGGTGGTGGTTGATAGTAAATA
Source organism: Mustelus asterias (assembly GCF_964213995.1). Taxonomy (NCBI): domain Eukaryota; kingdom Metazoa; phylum Chordata; class Chondrichthyes; order Carcharhiniformes; family Triakidae; genus Mustelus; species Mustelus asterias. The sequence continues at coordinate 71,918,846 of NC_135816.1, read as the reverse complement.
TTCATCATGGAGTGCGGTTACAAGTGGTGTACCTCAGGGATCTGTTTTGGGGCCACTGCTGTTTGTAATATTTATTAATGATCTGGATGAGGGTATAGTTGGGTGGATTAGCAAATTTGCTGATGACACCAAAGTCGGTGGTGTGGTAGACAGTGAGGAAGGGTGTCGTAGTTTGCAGGAAGACTTAGACAGGTTGCAAAGTTGGGCCGAGAGGTGGCGGATGGAGTTTAATGCGGAGAAGTGTGAGGTAATTCACTTTGGTAGGAATAACAGATGTGTTGAGTATAGGGCTAACGGGAGGACTTTGAATAGTGTGGAGGAGCAGAGGGATCTAGGTGTATGTGTGCATAGATCCCTGAAAGTTGGGAATCAAGTAGATAAGGTTGTTAAGAAGGCATATGGTGTCTTGGCGTTTATTGGTAGGGGGATTGAATTTAGGAGTCGTAGCGTTATGTTGCAACTGTACACAACTCTGGTGCGGCCGCACTTGGAGTACTGTGTGCAGTTCTGGTCCCCACATTACAGGAAGGATGTGGAGGCTTTGGAGAGGGTGCAGAGGAGGTTTACCAGGATGTTGCCTGGTATGGAGGGGAGATCCTATGAGGAGAGGCTGAGGGATTTGGGATTGTTTTCGCTGGAAAGGCGGCGGCTAAGAGGGGATCTTATTGAAACATATAAGATGATTAGAGGTTTAGATAGGGTGGATAGTGATAGCCTTTTTCCTCTGATGGAGAAATCCAGCACGAGGGGGCATGGCTTTAAATTGAGGGGGGGTAGTTATAGAACCGATGTCAGGGGTAGGTTCTTTACCCAGAGGGTGGTGAGGGATTGGAATGCCCTGCCAGCATCAGTAGTAAATGCGCCTAGTTTGGGGGCGTTTAAGAGATCCGTAGATAGGTTCATGGACGAAAAGAAATTGGTTTAGGTTGGAGGGTCACAGTTTTTTTTTTAACTGGTCGGTGCAACATCGTGGGCCGAAGGGCCTGTTCTGCGCTGTAATGTTCTATGTTCTATGTTCTATGTTCTAGTAGTGCTGTAAAATTAATTTAGCAGGTTATAGATTAGAATAGAATCAATGTGAGTGCCTCTAGTTGGTGTCCCGCGACCCAACCTCCCACCCCCCGCCGCCTGTCTCCCACCTGCCGGCTAAATTACATTTAGTTCATTATCTCGTTTCATCATTCAGTGTCAAGTTATGTTTGCTTACATTCCCGTACGGCATTTGGGATGTTTGACTATATTACAGGTATTATATAAACATAAATTGTTGTTGTAGTTGTTATTACAACACTTTGGTGGTTTTTACTAATGTTTCCCTTCTTGGTGCCACTGATATTTAGCTGCTGTCTTTGGGCACACACCTGTCCCCAGGAGGAACTTCCAAACTGGTTTGAGTATAAGTGGCCACTTAACCTTTCCCTCCTGCCTTTTCCCCACCTCTCAGTTAGTGATGTATCTTTCTCTCTCCACACTCGCTCCCTATCGCTCACTGGTACGAGTGTCCACTCAAAAGCTCACTCTGAAATTAAAATCCGCTATTGCTCACTGATGTGTCAGATTATCTCCACTTCCTTCTTGAGCTCTGTGAATCTGCATGGAACAATATGCACTGTTCATATTCCCTGCAGATGTGTTTGCCTAAATCAACATCTGGTGCTGGTAACTCCCACAACTTCTAGGAATAACACATCACCGACTCCTCTTGTGCGAGCACTTTTAGGTTCAGTTAGTTTTGTCTACTTTCAAAAATCAGATATTGCTTGCATAGAACCTCAGTCAGCCTACTCAGGATCTAATTCCCACTCTCACCAAATCCCTATATTAGAAAGACAATACTCACTCAGTTCCCTAATCTTACCCTGGGCTTTTAGAACAATGCTCCTCATTTGATTTTAATTCCAGATTTTTATTGAATTCAAATTTCACCATTTGGCACAGTGGGATACAAACATGGGTTTCCAAGTCATTACCCTGGGTCTCAGCGTCACCAGCCCTGTGACAATACCACTACACCATTGCCCCCCTCTTAATGGCACTTCGTACTCCCACCTCTCTCCATGAATGCTCTTCATTCTGCCAGGAATTGCTTTAACATTAAATTAAAATAATCACTTGTACAGTTGCCCTCCCCCCCCCACCTCCCCTCCCACCCCCACTCATCCCCCGCCAACAGATAACAGGCCTTCAAGTTCTTCAAGTTCATTGTTACCTAGCTTTGCACTGGCTCAGTTTGGCTCAGTGTAGTTTGAGGTTTCCCTGCTAATTAATGAATCTGCAGCCCTTGTCAAGCAAATGATTATTATTCACTCTGAGAGAACCCGGCTGTATTCTTTCTCGGTGGCTGATATCCCCATTATACTGGGGTTAACAGAAATGGGATCTATGCTGCAGTCCCCGTGACACGTTAATCTTCTTTCACATCTCTATAATTCTCTTGTTTACTTGTAGGTTTCGACGATGAAGGGAGTCCGCAGTAATCTCGCTTTATTTAGTCTTTGCTCAAATCAGGAAAAACTACAAAGTGAGGGTTGGGAGATCTATAAAGGAATACAGGGGACAAAAGAGAGCAGGATTTTATCTTTACAATGCTTTTTGAAATGCAGCCAATGCAATGAGATCTTCTCTGGTATAAGACATACTTGCATTCCCTTTAACTGGAAAATGGATGTTCCAAACCTTACTGTGCCTGGCACCCATCCAGCACAAAGGTCATTCAATACTTAAGGGGTTAGAGGAGTTTGAGAGCTTTAACATTGTATGTCAGTGAACAAAGTGTATATCATACCACCCTATAAAATAACAATCGTCGTTTTGTGGAGATCTCTATCCTAATTAATAACGTGTTTGCCTTTCAAAAGAATAACAGATGTCACTCACAGGACATGTGTATTTTTAAACCTGCCCAGAAAAGCAAAGGCCGATTTTTAAACGTGATTGCAGGCCTGTGCTGAACACCCACTTTATTCTCCAGCCAGTTCAGACTGGCTTTTGGCATCGAATAAATAGAGGAGAAAGAAAACAGGAAACATACAGCATCCACCTATAATTTTATCAGTTAGTTTGCTTCCTGCCCTCTTGGCAACTCCTGCCAGCAGAGCTAGACAATGTTTAGGTCTTTCTCATTCTGATCTTATTTGATCTTATTTTGTTGAAGTCGAAATGCAACAGCCAACATGCAGCAGTAACAGAAATGCCACCCAAAAGCAAAAGAGTAAAGCCCTTAAATGAAGAAAGCAAAGTGAGTCATTGTGTGAGGTCTATCACAGTGCTGCTGGATGTTTCTTACAGCCCTCACGCTATTCACCTTTAGATCATAGAAAGTCAACGACCAACCAGATAATAAACTGGGATGGGGCCTGGGTGGCATTGTTGCTGGTGCAGGCTTAATGGGCCGAATGCTTCCTTCTGTAGGGATTCTATGATTCTATGAATCCAGGCACTATCTGGCTGGATTAAGCCACTCTCAATACCAATCCCTAAGCAGTAATAATGTGGCAGAGAATGACTTTTGAATTTCAATGCAGTCCCACGGCTCAGCATACAATGCTGAGACGGTCATGCATTTCTTAAACTGCCCTCTTGCTTTGTGTTGGATCTCAGTTCATCAGTTTGTGGTGAGCAAATCTGCTAAGGCCAGAGTTGATAGTCAAGCAATAATCCAGCACCATGTCATGTGAATCACTGTATTAGTCCTGAGTTCCATTTTGTTATTCCAGTGAGGTACTGCCTGTAAGTTAGTGTTTGCTAGCGTCTAATTCTGTTCCATTTTATATACACAAAGGATGTTGCTTATTCAGTGGAATATAAGTCATGCTCATATCTTGGGTCAGATCAAATCTCGACTGCTGTGTCCAATTTTGGTTACTGAGACACAAGGGAAACATTGAAGCTATGGAGGTAGTGCTAGGAAGAAGCCAGAAGCCAGAACTCAGTGTTATCGGACTGAGCTACGAGGAAACAGAGAGACTGGGGCTCTTTAGCGCTGAAAGATGATAACTGAAAGGAGGCTGAATGCAGTCTAGTAAAGATAAATCAGGGTTATTGCTGCAAGGTGACCTGTGAGAGGAGAACAGGAAGAACAGGATCATGCGGATGAAAAGAAGATTTAGAATTGATATCAGGAAAGTTTCCTCTGCACAATGAGTGATCAATAACTCAGAACAGAGTTTGGAATAAAGTAGCAGACACAAGAAGTTGACAGTCACAGGGCTGAATTTTACAGGAGAGGCAGGGTGTATTGTTCATCACCACCCTCCCCACCGAAGAAATGTCAGACGCCAGCCAACGTAGTAACTTGTGATGAGTGGCATGTGAATGAGGTGGGAGTGGGACTTCTGCCCCTCAGTGTGAGGAAGTCCTACCCTCAAAAGCTGCTGATCAATCTGATCGACTGATAGCAATAGCAGTCCCAGCAGCATCAGTACTCAGTAGTGGGCACTGCCGGAACTGCAGTAGGCACACAGATGAAGACATCCATGGCGCCTGGGCTCAGAAAGGGGAAGGGTCGGAAGCCTGGGGAGGGGTTTGAGAAGGGTGGCGGCTACTTTGGACACCTAGTGAGGAGGAACCAAGGGGGGTGGGGGCGGTATCATCATGTAGGGAATGGCATCTCGATACACACAGGGCATTCTTCCAAAGGATGAAACTCGCCCTTTCCTTCTCACCTTTTCAGCAGTTTGCTTGACCTGCCCACCTACCCACACCAGCCATATTATGACATGAACAATGGGCTTGATCTCCTGTAAATGTCAGCCCACAAAGTCCGGCTGTATTTGTGCGAGATGGATTATTGGGTTGCAGAATTCAGCTTCTATATTTTTGGTCCAAAACAGAAGTATGCAGAGTAGACAGACTGTTAAGTCTGTCAGCATTGATATAACTCCATTTTCAACTTCAACACTCCAACTAAAGCTCTCTCTCTCTTAACCTCTCAAAACTAAATATGCAGGATTGATCATTCGTCTGTGCTGTAAAGAAGCTTCAGCTACTTTCAGGTTAGTTCCCAATTAATTTCCATGGGCTGTAGCTGAGATAGTGGAAGCGTTTGGAGTCCTGTGCTGCTACTCTAAGTTCCTGAAGTCGACCACTGTGGTGCATGGTGAAGGCTTTGCTTCTCACTTCAAGCTCTTATGTCTTACGGGATGATATAGGGGGGTTGGTCAGATGGGTAGAACAGTAGCAACTGGATTTTAACCCTGAAAAGTGTGGGTGATGCATTTGGGGAGGACTAACAAGGCAAGGGAATACACAATGAATGGTAGGACTCTAGGAACTACAGAGGATCAGAGAGACCTTGGGGTGCATGTTCAAAGATCCTTGAAGGCAGCAGGACAGGTAGATAAGGTGGTTAAGAAGGCATACTTGCCTTTATTAGCCAAGGCTTAGAATATAAGAGCAGGGAGGTTATGATGGAGCTGTAGGAAATGTTCATTAGGCCACAGCAAGAGTAATGTGTGCAGCTCTTGTCGCCACACTGGAGGAAGGATGTGATTGCACCAGAAAGGGTGCAGAGGAGATTCACCAGGATGTTGTCTGCTGGGCTGGAGCAGAGGCTGGTTAGGCTGGAGTTGTTTTCTTTAGAGCGAAGAAGGCTGAGGGGGACCTGATTGAGATGCACAAAATTATGAAGCACATAAATAGGGTAGACAGGAAGAAATCTTTCCCCTCCAGGGGGGGCGGGGGGAGGGGGGGGGGGGGCAGGGGGGCATAGAGTTAAGTTCCAGGGCAGGAAATTTAGAGGGGATTTGAGGAAAATAAATTTTACCCAGAGGATGGTATGAATCTGGAACTCATTGCCTGAAAAAGTGGAAGAAGCGGGAACCTTCAGAACATTTAAGAAGCATTTAGATGAGCACTTGAAACGCCATAGCGTACAAAGTTACACACCAAGTGCTGGAAAATGGGATTCAGTGCTTGATGGATGGTGTAGACACAATAGGCTGATGGGCCAAAATGTTTCTTTTTGTGCTGTAAAGCTCGATGACTCTATTACTCTCGTCTCTGCCTGAGACAAGCAGGCAGAGTGAAAAAACGCTTTCTCCAGAATAGCATGTTTCCCCCTGGTTCAGGGTGCCACTGAATGCAATGGTGTCACTCTGCAGCCACCGCATGTAAATTCGGAGATGTACCATAACCGGTGCATGACCATGCTCAGCACATCTTGAAGGTCAATGCCAGCTATCCTGAAATGTTTACACTGCAGCAGTCCGCTGCTGTACCATCACCATTTGAACCACTTCAAGAAACTAGAGGAGTGGGGAGGGGGAGATTTGGTGATGGAGGAAGGGGGGGTGTATACTGGGCAAGGACTACCTGCTGACTATGTGGTTCATGGCTCCGCTGTGCAACCTTTATACATGGACATAATATGCACTTAACAAAGGCCAGGTTTCACTGTATATTTTTAATATTTAACTTAATGCTTTGTACTCATCAGGATGCATCACTGAGTAGCCCAGTAAGGATATGTGTTCCAAATCTAGAAATACCTTTTCAGTCACATAAACCCAAACCATATAGCTTACTGTAGACGTAGGAAACGTGCAGTGTGTGTGAATATTGTGCTTATTTAGGGACGCTAACATTGATGGATGGGACATCCTCCCATTCCAGGCACCCAGGGTCAGTATCAAGACCTGGGTCAGTTATAACAATGCTCGACACAACATAAAGCTCCCAAGACTATGTCCTGACCTCCAAGCTTTCATTCCCTATGTGACAGCTTTCTTTTTCTTACTCCTGTCATGTTATGCGATGCCCGAGTCAGAGTGGGGTTAAGGGAAGGTATTTTATATATTGAGAAATTATGCACATTAGACTTGTGGCAATAATTTTTAATGAGTGATAAACAGTGGGTGGGCATGTGTAATTTTCCTGCAGACATTTGCCCTGCAAATGCAGTTTTGCATTTTTGAGTTCACAGAACTCTTAAACTGTGCACTTCCACACAAGAAGCAGTGAGATTTTCGCCCCACAGACCAGAGCTGGATGTATATCCAGGTCTTAAAGGTGGTCTGATCAGTAAGTTGGCGGACGACACAAAGATTGCTGCAGTTGCGGATAGTGATAACATTGTCAGAGAATACAGCAGGATATAGATAGGCTGGTAAATTGGGCGGAGAAATGGCAGATGGAATTTAATCCAGATAAATGCGAAGTGATGCATTTTGGTAGATCGAATGCTATACAAGCTATACAATAAATGGCAGAACCATCAGGAGTATAGACACACAGAGGGACCTGCGTGTACAAGTCCACAGATCCTTAAAGGTGGCAGCACAGATGGAAAAGGGGGTGAAGAAGACATATGGCATGCTTGCCTTTATTGGATGGGGCATAGAGTATAAAAGTTGGCATATGATGTTGCAGTTATATAGAACGTTGGTTAGGCCACATTTGGATTACTGCGTCCAGTTCTGGTCGCCACACTACCAGAAGGACGTGGAGGCTTTGGAGACAGTGCAGAAAAGGTTTACCAGGATGTTGCCTGGTATGGAGGGAATTAGCTATGAGGAGAGATTGAGTAAACTAGGGTTGTTCGCCCTGGAAAGACGGAGGTTGAGGGGCGACCTGATAGAAGTTTATAAAATTATGACGGGCATAGATAGGGTGAACAGTTGGAAACTTTTTCCCAGATCAGAAATGACAAACACAAGGGGTCACAAGTTCAAGGTAAGGGGGGCAAGGTTCAATACGAATATGCGGGGGACGTATTTTACACAGAGGGTGAGCCTGGAATGCACTACCAAGCAAGGTGGTTGAGGCAGACACGCTAGGATCATTTAAGACTTCTCTAGATAGCCACATGAACACTGGGAATAGAGGGATACAAACGGATGGTCTAGTTAGGAACACATGATCGGTGCAGGCTTGGAGGGCCAAAGGGCCTGTTCCTGTGCTGTGTTGTTCTTTGTTCTTTGAAAGCCAATGGCTGAGATTGTCCTTTCACTGGTGAAAGTGTGGCTTTCACTATTCACCTCTGACACCAGTGCCAAAAGCTTGTTAGCAGAAATTACTACTAATCCAACCTCTGAACCAGTGTGGTGCCCTCTGTGGCACCTGTGAGCAGGGAAAGTAACAGGGAAGCTCTTCAACCAATCAGACTGAAGAACCCCCACTGAGATAGTCAGATTACACAGCAGTGCGCAAAGGCAGGAAACATAAACTATGCTTACATTTTTATACAGGAAGTGGAGTAACAACTGGGACATGTTTTGTTCGTTTTGTTATTTATTAGTGTCACAAGTAGGCTTACATTAACACTGCAATGAAGTTACTGTGAAAATCCCCTAGTCGCCATACTCCAGTGCCTGTTCGGGTACACTGAGGGAGAATTTAGCATGGCCAATGCACCTAACCAGCACGTCTTTCAGACTGTGGGAGGAAACCGGAGCACCCGGAGTAAACCCACGCAGACCCGGGGAGAACGTGCAGACTCCGCACAGACAGTGCCGGAATCAAACCCGGGTCCCTGGCGCTGTGAGGCAGCAGTGCAAACCACTGTGCCACCGTGCCACCCCATGCATATAAGATTAAGCAAAAGAGATAAAAGGGAAATACGGAAAAGCAAAAAAGGAAAGATCTGAATCCTTGATTTCTTCTGAGCGAATGAAAACCCATATTTACCCTCAATTAATTTTTCAGTGCCAGAGAGGTCACTCAGTTGTAATTATCACTTATTACGGCATTAAAAACTCACTTTTCTGAAATGCACCAGCAATAACTTTGTAATCACTTTTAGTTCATGATTTTTAGTGGATGCTTAGCCTAAATTCACACCATTACAACAATTTCAGTGTCAGGTCTAACAGCAAGGACGACAACAGTGCACCAATGAAGGAACAGGGTACCTCTATTAGCATCTTCTAAATTGCTGCATTCAGCTTCACAGTGGTTAGCACTGCTGCCTCACAGCGCCAGGGACCCGGGTTCAATTCTGGCCTCAGGTCACTGTCTGTGTGGAGTTTGCCTGAGTTTCCTACGGGTGCTCTGGTTTCCTCCCACAGTCCAAAGCTGTGCGGGTTAGGTTGATTGGCCATGATAAATTGCCCCTAGTGTCAAAGGGATTTACAGGGTAAATATGTCCAAAGATGTGCGGGTTAGGTTGATTGGCCAGGTTAAAAATTGCCCCTTAGAATCCTAAAATGCGTAGGTTAGAAGGATTAGCGGGTAAATATGTGGGGGTAGGGCCTGGGTGGGATTGTGGTCGGTGCAGACTCGATGGGCCGAATGGCCTCCTTCTGCACTGTAGGGTTTCTATGATTCTATGTGGGGTTACGGGGATAGGGCCTTGGTGGGATTGTGGTTGGTGCAGACTCGATGGGCTGAATGGCATCCTTCTGCACTGTAGCGAGGCTATGATCTCAATCTTTCTTAAGTGTTATTTGCTAAGAATTGCTGTCAGATTTACCTTGTAATAGCAGTGAGTCACCATTATTATTACAACAAAATCCATGTGCAATTTAATGCACCACACACTCCCACAGAAGATAGACTTTTAATAGATTACTGCAAAAGACATCTGGGTGAGCTGAATTCAATATGGGAGTGATTTCACAAAATGGTTTAATATTATTCCATTTTAGTTTTGGTTAAGCACTGAAGTAAACAATTACTCAGTCATGGCCACTTGTTGGCCTGGACAGACAATTCCCAATGTTTAGCAATCAGGGTGGAATTTACCAAAAAAATGGGGAAGGTTCAGGTTCTGACTGAAAACCGGCATTTTTCTCCCCAGAAACGCAGCCAGGTTTTCACTCTCGATCTTCTGACACTTTGTCAAAAAAAAATCAGGGGGCATGTTTTGCGTCTTCGTCTGGCGGGGGCGGGGCCTGATAAAGCCGGCAAGGCCAGCCCAAAGAGATCGGGGTCCCATTTTTAAAGGGTGCCCCAATCTCAAAGTAAAGTTAAAGGTCCCACTCCTGACAGTGCCAGGATGACAAGGAGCAGTGCCAGAGCACTGCGGAGGCTATACTCACCTCCAGACCCCTGGCATGATCATCATGACTGGTTTTCCTTTTTGGAAACCTGTAGTGATTACTAGCTATGTGGTGTCACACCAGTGGGGTGGGGGTGGGGGGGTCGGCGGGGGGGGGGGGGGGGGGGGGGGGGGGGCGGGGAGGTGCTGCTTCTGACATTACCCGTAGCAACAGCACAAAGCCATTCAATGACATTAAAATTCATTATAATTTATGGAAATCAGATTTAGGACATAAACCTGATCACGTCATCACGGAGGGCCCGGGAACATCGCACTTGGAAATTTCACCGGCAAAAATCTCGTTATGGCCCTCTCGCGAGATTTAGCTGCCATAAGAGGATTTGCTTGTATGGCGAATGGGCGCAGACAATCGCATCCCAACTCTTTTTTTTAAAAACCCCTCTGGTTCACTCATGTGCTTTAGGGAAGGAAATCTGTCATCCTTACCTGGTCTGGTCTATATGTGACTCCAGAGCCACAGCAATGTGTTTGACTCTTAAACACCCTCTGAAATGGCCTAACAAGCCTCTCAATTCAAGGGCAATTAGGGATTAGCAATAAAAGCTGACCCAGCCAGTGACACCCACATCCCATGATTGAATAAAAATAAAAACTCCTGAAGGAATGGGACTGCACACTTTTAATTGTTCACTTTCTGCAGCAGAGAGTCCGATGGCAGTCATTAGCAATTACCCAATCCTTAAAAGGGTGCTTATGTTATGAATTGTCAGAATTAACTTTCTGTGACCTAATGCAGCACCTTCATGAAACTCACTGGGAATGCCTGCAAGATGCTATTTTCATGAAGCTCATAAAGAAGTGATATAAAACGTCCAGCACCTTGCAGCAATTTGTATTTCATAGGGTACCACTTCCTCACCACAAGTTGCTGCCCATTTGCACATTAATAACATTGTGCATCTTTCACGTGCAACCATTTCTTCAGCAACTTCCAGCCCAATATCTTCTTTCATTGCCCAATTTCAGTGTTGACAATAGCACTGCAAAAACGTAAATCATTGAAGAAACATCCAAGTAAGAAGCAGCCGCAGAAAGACAACTACTTACATTTCAGACAAAACCGAAAGGGTCAATAGAATTTGTTCATTAATTTCATTCACAATTGGGTGGCACGGTGGCACAGTGGTTAGCACTGCTGCCTCACAGTGCCTAACACTGCTGCCTCACAGTGCCAGGGACCGAGGTTCAATTCCAGCCTTGGGTCACTGTCTGTGTGGAGTTTGCACATTCTCTCCGTGTCTGCGCGGGTTTTCCCGGATGCTCTGGTTTCCTCCCACAGACCAAAGATGTGCTGGTTAGGTTGATTGGCCATGCTAAATTGACCTTAGTATCAGGGGATGAGCAGGGTAAATGTGTGGGGTTACAGGAATAGGGCTTGGGTGGGATTGTGGTCGGTGCAGACTCGATGGGCCGAATGGCCTCCTTCTGCACTGTTGCTCCATTACGTCTCGATCCTGGGTCAAAGGTGAACTGTCACTGAGGGAAAAAAAACACTGGAACTACACCTTTCTCCTTGATTTGCCTGATGACACCATGTTTTCCCCCTACAGGCAGGGGGAAGTTTTAGTGTCACTTCAATGCTCTGATTTATCTCACTGTAACCGAGCACTGATGGCCGTCTTGCCTGCACAGCCATAAAATTGAGACATGTGAAAAAAAAGGTCTTTACTTGGAACCTTGTTGCAAATATATTGACAACTACTGATGCGCGATTAAATCACTCGGGAGGCTAGATCGTACCCGGGAAATAAAGGCTTTTATTAGTAACAAGAATGGAGCATACTATATAACAATACAATCCCAGACTAAAGGGTCACCAGGCAGTGCAGTGACCTTTATACTCCCACAGGTAGGCGGAGCCAACTGGAGTGTACCACAGAACAATACCAACAGGTAGAACACCCCAACCCTAACCCCAACAGTGACAACAGTAACATATGTACAAGTACCCATAGTGCTGACCATCTATGGTTCAGTACCCATAGTGGTAACCATCTATGGTTCACCACATTCACCCCTCCTTTAAAACAAAGGCTGGCGGGGCAAAAAAAAACAGAACGAACTGTCCATATATTCACAAGTTCAGTCGTATTGGAGGACCGCACCGTCTCTGCGACCTCCTCAACACTGGCGGTAGCGCCGGTTCTGGTGACCGTGATGATCCTCTCGCCAAGGCGGTGTCCAGTGACTCCTCCAGTTCCTCACGGACAGGTGGACCACGAGGTGGCGACAATCTCCTGGACTCGAGCACGCCTCGAGGTGGCGACAATCTCCTGGACTCAGGCAAGCTGAACACGGGAGTAAGAGGATTAAGTGGTGGTCCCGATACTGCCCGCGCCGTGTCAGGAGGGGAGATAAAGGTCAAGGGGTCCCTAACCAGGGGTGTGGGGGCAACAGGGGTTTCCAAGTCCCCTGCAGGCGCCAGATCTCGAATAGAGACCGTGTCCTCTCGCCCGTCAGGATATGCCACATAGGCATATTGAGGGTTGGCGTGGAGGAGATGGACCTGTTCAACCAAAGGGTCGGACTTGCGGGTCCTAACATGCCGCCGCAGGAGGACAGGTCCTGAGTACATCAACCAAGACGGCAGTGAGGTCCCAGAAGAAGACTTCCTAGGGAAGGAAAACATCCGCTCATGTGGGGTAGCGTTGGTTGCCGTACACAGGAGGGACCGGATGGAATGGAGCGCATCAGATAGTACCTCTTGCCAACGGGAGACTGGAAGACCCTTAGACCTCAACGCCAGAAAGACAGCCTTCCAGACTGTAGCATTTTCTCTTTCAACCTGCCCGTTACCCCTGGGGTTGTAACTCGTAGTTCTACTTGAGGCAATCCCTTTTGAGAGCAGGTATTGCCTCAAGTCGTCACTCATTAACGATGAGCCCCTATCACTGTGGATATAGCTGGGGTAATCGAACAGGGTGAAAAGATCCCGCAATGCTTTGATAACCGTGGTAGTGGTTATGTCTGAACAGGGAATGGCAAAAGGGAATCGTGAGTACTCGTCAATCACGTTGAGGAAGTACACATTCCGATCTGCCGAAGGAAGGGGGCCCTTGAAGTCGACACTCAGTCTTTCAAAAGGGCAAGTGGCCTTAATGAGGTGTGCCCTGTCAGGTCGATAGAAGTGCGGTTTGCATTCAGCACATACCTGGCAGCTTCGGGTTATTGACCTGACATCTACAGTAGGGTAGATTCTGGGCCTTTACGAAATGGAAGAGCCGAGTGATCCCCGGATGGCAGAGATCATTGTGGAGGGCCTGTAACCGATCCTCCTGCACACTGGCACATGTTCCACGCGACAGGGCATCTGAGGGCTCATTGAGCTTCCCCGGACGGTACATGATATCATAGTTGTAGGTGGAGAGTTCGATTCTCCACCTCAAGATTTCATCATTTTTGATCTTACCCCGTAGTGTGTTGTTGAACATGAACGCCACGGACCGCTGGTCCGTGAGCAGGGTGAATCATTTTCCAGCCAAGTAATGGCGCCAATGCCGGACGGCTTCCACAATGGCCTGAGCCTCTTTTTCCACCGCGGAGTGCCGAATTTCAGGTTGGAGGGTGCGAGAGAAAAAGGCGACGGGCCTGCCCGCCTGGTTAAGTGTGGCGGCCAGGGCGAAATCAGATGCATCACTCTCCACCTGAAAGGGGATGGACTCATCGACAGCATGCATCGTGGCTTTCGCGATGTCAGCTTTTATCCCTTCAAAGATAAGCGAGCCTCTGCTGCTAGGGGAAAAGAGGTAGACTTTATGAGCGGACGGGCTTTGTCCGCATAATTGGGAACCCACTGTGCGTAGTACGAAAAGAAACCTAAGCATCTTCTCAGTGCTTTGATGCTAGTGGGTAGGGGAAGTTCAAGGAGGGGACGCATACGGTCTGGATCAGGGCCAAGGACCCCGTTTTCCACCACGTATCCGAGAATTGCTAGGCGGCGCTTGCTAAATACACACTTCTCCCTGTTGTAGGTCAGATTCAGGCGAGACGCAGTGCGTAAAAATCTAAGGAGATTGGCATCGTGGTCCTGCTGGTCATGGTCGCAGATAGTGATGTTGTCCAGGTACAGGAAGGTAGCCCGTAGCCCGTTTTGGTCCACCATTCGGTCCATTGCACGCTGGAAGACCGAGACCCCATTCGTGACGCCAAAGGGGACCCTTAAAAAATGGTAGAGACGACCATCCGCCTCAAAGGCCGTATATTTTCGGTCCTCTGGGCGAATGGGGAGCTGGTGGTAAGCTGACTTCAAGTCAATGGTGGAGAACACCCGGTACTGCGCAATCTGGTTGACCATGTCAGATATGTGCAGGAGAGGATACGCGTCCAGCTGCGTGTATCTATTAATGGTCTGACTATAGTCTATGACCATCCGGGGTTTGTCTCCAGTTTTAACCACCACGACTTGCGCTCTCCATGGACTAGTGCTAGGTTGAATGATCGCTTCCCTGAGGAGCCGCTGAACTTCAGATCGAATAAAGATCCGATCCTCAGCGCTGTAACGCCTGCTCTTAGTTGCGATGGGCTTGCAGCCTGGCACGAGATTCTCGAATAAAGATGGTGGGGTGATTCTGAGTGTCGAGAGGCTACACGTGGAGCGCGCTGGGCAATTTGGAGGCTGCTGTTCTCCCACTGAAAGTGGAGGGAGTGGCCCATCATACTGCAGGGTTACACTCCTCAGGTGGACCATAAAGTCTAGTCCCAGGAATATCGGAGCACAAAGGTGCGGTAACACGAGGAGCCTGAAGTTCTCATAAACTGTGCCCCGCACCGTTAGGTTGACCACGCAGCTCCCAAGAACGGTAACAGATCGGGACCTCGACGCCATCGAAATTGTCTGTCTGACAGTCCGTACTTGGAGACCGCACCGTTTCACGGTGTCGGGATGAATGAAACTCTCCGTGCTCCCGCTGTCAAACAAACAATGTATTAGGCGTCCATTTACCTCTATGCCCATCATGGACTTGTCGAGTCTGTGAGGCTTGGCCTGGTCCAGGATGATTGATGCCACCGTTGGGTCTTGAGTGCAACTGCAGGCTGCTGAGATGGTTGATGATGATGACCCCTGCTGGTCGTCAGCGGTCGGTGCTGACCAAAATGGCTGCGCCCATGGATCGCATGTGGTCGGTGGCGCTAAAAGTGGCGGCCCCTGCAGGTCGCACGTGTCTTGCGTCTTCGTCGTCATGAATGGCGGCGCTCGAGAATCGCATTTGGTGGAAGACCTCGAAGAAGTCGGAGACAAGGAGACAGGCTCTGGAGAATCACACGCCGCGCTGCTCAGCTTCGAGGGTGGTTTAGCTCTGCATACTTTGGCATAGTGCCCTTTCTTCCCACACGCGAAGCAAAATACCGTTCTAGCTGGACATCGCTGCCGAGGGTGTTTCGCCAATCCACAGAAATAGCACCGCGGGCCTCCTGGAGCTGCCGCCATCGTCAGGTCCAAGGTTGAAAGCACAATCACGCAGTTTTTCGGAGCCGCTGGGTAGAGTTGAGTTGGTGGCTGTACTTGCCACGATGTTCCCACGTGGTCGGTGGGGTAAGTTTCTAGACTTCTGGAGGCCGTTTCCATCGTGTCAGCCAATTCCACCGTCTTAGCTAGGTCTAAGTTACCTTGCTCTAGCAGCTGCAGGCGAATATAGGATGAGCCGATTCCCGCCACGAACGCATCTCGGATCAAGTCGTTCCTATACTGGGCCACCGACACTGGCTTGCAGTTGCAGGCTCTGGCTAGCTGCTGAAGTTCGCGCAGGTACTGTCCTGTCGTTTCGCCGGGCTGCCGCCGTCGAGTGGCTAGAAGGTGTCGAGCATGAATCTCGTTTGGCAGTTTGTTGTACAGTTTCTTAAGTAGTTCGATGGCCCCTTTGTAGTCTTGGGCATCGTGGATTGATGAGTATACGGTGTCGCTTACCCTTGCGTGGAGGACCCGCAGTCTATCGGCGTTGTTTTGAATGGCTGTTGAGGCATCGATGTAGTCTTGAAAACATTTCAACCAATGGTCGAAAGTGTTCGACGCTCCCGCTGCACGTGGATCTAAGGTAAGCCGATCGGGTTTTAACATTTGCTCCATGGTTTTTTTTTTACCAAAATTTGTTACTAATAAAATTGATGCGCGATTAAATCACTCGGGAGGCTAGATCGTACCCGGGAAATAAAGGCTTTTATTACTAACAAGAATGGAGCACACTATATACAATACAATCCCAGACTAAAGGGTCACCAGGCAGTGCAGTGACCTTTATACTCCCACAGGTAGGCGGAGCCAACTGAAGTGTACCACAGAACAATATCAACAGGTAGAACACCCCAACCCTAACCCCAACAGTGACAACAGTAACATATGTACAAGTACCCATAGTGCTGACCATCTATGGTTCACCACAACTACATAGCCTGAGCGCAGTACATGGTTTTGAAGCAATGCCGTTTCAATAGCTTGCAAGATAAACTAAACAAGCATCATGAGCAGAAATTTGAGTCGAAGAAAATAATCTACCTGTATCAACTCCTATGACCGAGCTAGGTTAACACGTTTGAGGGTGTGCATTCAAAATTTGACCATAGCAAGAACTTCATGTATCGCATAATCTATAGCAAAATAGGAACCAAAGTAAGCCACTCAGCCCCTCAACGTTGTTCTACCATTCAGTTAAATCATGGATGACCTGCACCTTAATCACATTAACCTGCTTTTGCTAATTTATGGCCCCCACCCATTCCCATGACTCCTCATACTCTTCATGCTAACCTGGGCCCCCCTCCCCCACCCAGCACCAGGTTCCCCAATATACTGTATGCCACCCTATGCCCCCCACACCTTCATAGTCCCTCAAACCAACCAGGCCAATCTCTGCCCCTCCACCCAGCCTCATGACCTCTTATACCTGCCATACCAACCTAACCCCTCCAGACATACACACGGTCCCTCATAACTTGCATGCCAACCTATGTCCATTCACCCAAACACCATGGTCCTTTAGAGCCCCTATGCCAAATTAACGTCAACCCATGCCCCCACCCACCATCATTCTCCTTTACAGCTACCATGACAACTCACCTAGTATCTATCATGGGCAGAGATGAGATTCAATAAAGTTCAATAAGTTCTTGGTATCTATTACAGACTTCATTATATTGAAAAATAAACTCTCACTTCTAAAAACCAATTTACTATTGGCTTTGATCACGGGTCAAGGAGGGGAGGGGAGGGGGGAGAGGGTTTTGATTCCATGGGAGGGGAGCCCCTGAGATGCCCATGGTGGGGTGGGCGGAAGGGGTATTATTTTCCTCTGATCAGGTCACCCTTTAAAAAGAGGGCCCCAATCTCAGTGCAACAGGTGTGTTTAAGCCCTGTCCCTCAACATGATGGAATGAAACACATCCACCTGTTCTTTTTAATGAAAGAACAGAAGATCTGGAGAGAAAATCAGGCTGTTTCTCTGGAGAGAAACATGTTGATTTTCAGTCAAACCCTAACATTTTGCCACCTGAGTGAATGGTAATCCTCCACCTCCAATGTGCGATAGTCAAAGGCATACAAGCCAAAGTTTATTAATCCTGTCTTCATAGCTCAGCTATCGTTCTGCTGAATCTGCATTCCATCCCCTCCAAGGTCAATAAAAGGTCAACTTCCTGCACTTTCCCAGAACGGAACACCATTACTGCCAATGAGATCTGACCAGAAATGACATTTGTTTTTCTAGCATTCCACTACAGTTGAAATAAAAACCAAAATTCAATTAATCTTTTTATTTCTTTTCATACCTGTGTATTGACTTTATGTATGTGGACTCCAAAATCTTTTTGTTCCCCTGCTTCCTGAGTTTCTCACCATTTAGAAAATACTCAGATTTATTTTCCTTGGTTCCAAGATGGATGACCTGAATAGTTGCCCACTATAATCACCATTTGCCACATCTCGGCCCCACTCCCTTTATCTGCCTATATGACTTCTCAACTTTCTGCTCCCTTTCTGCACTGCGTATCATGTAACTTAATGTAGTAGCGTCAACTGCAAATCTTCAATATATAATTCTATATTCCTTCATCTGATTCATCATTAAAGGCAACCCAAACCTCACTCCCCCGGATCACCTATGCCACCCCTTGTCACCTCAGATCACCCATGCCACATCTATGTCCCTCATGCACCACCCACTCCATTCGACCTCCATTCCCCCTCAGATCATTACGTCACCCCACGTCCCCTCATTCACTCCATGCCATGCCAGGTCTGATTCCTTTTGCTGTACCTCCTCATACCCCCCTCACACCCCCCTCACACCTCCCCCCCCCCCCCCCAACCCCCGCCTCAATGTAACCTCAATAGTCATTCACTCAGTATACATTATGGACAGTCTTTAGGAGCCATACAATAGCAATGGGAATTATTTTAAAATCAATGGAGAAAATTAAAAAACAAAGATTTGATTTGATTTATTATTGTCACATGTACTAACATACAGTGAAAAGTATTGTTTCTTGCGCCCTATACAGACAAAACATGCCATTCATAGAGAAGGAAACGAAAGCGTGCAGAATGCAGTGTTACAGTCATAGCTAGGGTGTAGAGAAAGATCAACTTAATGCCAGGTAAGTCCATTCAAAAGTCTGACAACAGCAGGGAAGAAGCTGTTCTTGAGTCAGTTGGGATGTGACCTCAGACTTTTGTGTCTTTTTCCCAAAGGAAGAAGGTGGAAGAGAGAATGTCCGGGGTGCGTGGGGTCCTTAATTATGCTGGCTGCTTTGCCGAGGCAGCGGGAAGTGTAGGCAGAGTTAATGGATGGGAGGCTGGTTTGAGTGATGGATTGGGCTACATTCACGACCTTTTGTAGTTCCTTGCGGTCTTGGGCACAGCAGGAGCCATACCAAGCTGTGATACAACCAGAAAGAATGCTTTCTATGGTGCATCTGTAAACGTTGGTGAGAGTTATAGCTGACATGCCAAATTTCCTTAGTCGTCTGAGAAAGTAGAGGTGTTGGTGGACTTTCTTGACTATAGTGTCGGCATGAGGGGACCAGGACAGGTTGTTGGTGATCTGGACACCTAAAAACGTGAAGCTCTCGACCCTTTCTACTTTGTCCCCATTGATGTAGACAGGGGCATGTTCTCCTTTACGCTTCCTGAAGTCGATGACAATCTCCTTCGTTTTTTTGACATTGAAGGAGAGATTATTGTTGCCCCACCAGTTCACCAGATTCTCTATCTCATTCCTGTATTCTGTCTCGTCATTGTTTGAGATCTGACCCACTACGGTGGTGTTGTCAGCAAACTTGAAAATTGAATTGGAGGGGAATTTGGCCACATAGTCATAGGTGTATAAGGAGTATAGTAGGGGGCTGAGAACACAGCCTTGTGGGGCACTGGTGTTGAGGATGATCGTGGAGGAGGTATTGTTGTCTATCCTTACTGATTGTGGTCTGTGAATTAGGAAGTTCAGGATCCAGTTGCAAAGGGAGGTGCCGAGGCCCAGGCCACGGAGTTTGGAGATGAGTTTAATGGGAATAATAGTGTTGAAGGCTGAGCTATAGTCAATAAATAGGAGTCTGACATAGGTGTCCTTGTTACCTAGGTGTTCCAAGGTTGAGTGCAGGGCCAAGGAAATGGCGTCTGCTGTGGACCTGTTGTGGCGGTAGGCAAATTGTAGTGGATCCAGGTAGTCCGGGAGGCTGGAATTGATTCGTGCCATGACTAACCTTTTGAAGCACTTCATAATGATGGATGTCAGAGCCACCGGCCGATAGTCATTAAGACACGCTGCTTGGTGTGAACAGTACAGCACAGGAACAGGCCCTTTGGCCCACCAAGTTTGTGCTGACACAGATGCCTCTCTAATCTACTATATTTTCTGGCCTCTACATGGTCCATATCTCTCTATTCCCTGCCTATCTGACACTCCAATGAAAACAATCCAAGTTTGTTCAATCTTTCTTCATTGTCCATATCCTCCAAACCAGGCAACATGCTGGTAAATCTCTTCAATGCATCAACATCTGGTAGTGTAATGATCAGAATTGTACACAATACTTCAAATGTGGCCTAACCAAAGTCTTATACAGCTGCAACATGTTTTTCCAATTCCTATATTCAACGCCCCGATCAATGAAGGCCAGCAAGCCATATGCCTTTTTAATCACCTTGTCCACCTGAGTTGCCACCTTAAGGGAACTGTGGATCTGCATGCTTAGATCCCTCTGTAGGCCAATATTTCTAAGGGCTCTACCATTTACTGTATACTTTCCTTCTGCAGTAGACCTTCCAAATCGCATCATCTCATTTGTCCGGGTTAAATTCCATTGGCCATCTTTTGGCCCAGGTCTCCAGCCAATTTATGTCTGCTGTATCCTCTGACAATCCCTTTCACTATCTGCTACTCCTCCAATATTTGTTTCATCTGCAAATTTACTAATCAGACCACCTACATTTTCCTCCAAATCATTTATATAAATTACAAACAACAGAGGCCCCAGCACTGATCCTTGTGGAACACCGCTTGTCACAGACCTCCAGTTAGAAAAGTACCCTTCCACTGCTACTCTCTGCTTTCTATGCCCAAGCCAGTTTCGTATCCATCTTACCAGCTCACCTCAGATCCGATATGACTTCATCTTCTGTATCTCTAACTAATGTAATAAAACCTTGAATTCAAGCAAATTACCAAAGATACTGGAAAGGAAAAATAAACTACTCCAGTGCAAAGAAATGTAACCCTTTAAGTGACTATTAGGTTTGTAAACAAGCAGGAAACTATATCAAAGGCATTTTCTCTTACCACCGCTTCTTGAAATTTTGCTGGTACACCTGCCTTAACAAAAATATTCAGCCACCCTGCCTGCTATTAACAGAACAAAATGTTGTTCCATTTCCATTTCACAGCAGAGTGAATACTAATCAGTAGAGGAGAGAAGAACACATTTGATTTGAGCAGTCAGTCAATTTAAATTGCAGCAAGAAAATGACGGCAGAGGCTGAAAGGATTTCAATTTATAATTTTAATGCATTATAGCACTTTCTCAAATGGAAAAAATACTTTAGTGCATGACAACACTTACATAATAGTGGTCAATGTGAGGGCCAACTTACCCAGACTTAGGACGGACCCCTATGATGATTCACTAAACTAAAAACACATGCACATGACAAAATAACATTTAATAGTGACATCGGAAGGTGCCAAAACATTTAACACCTACCTTTCAGAGTCCACAACAGGCTTCCCACAATGGTCACAATCTCTTTGATGAGGTGCAATTTTTTAGGGCTTCCAAAACTGTCACCCAGCACATGAAAAATTGTGTGGGGGAAAAATTACAATTTCACAGTGGTCCTCAAAATGGGGACCCCAACTTCAGAAGAGGTGCATATGCATTTTGTACATAAGGCCTTCCCAGCTCACAAAAGGACACACGAAAATTGTGTTGGGAAGTCAGAGGAAAATTGTTTTCCCAGCTTTTCGTAACCTGATTTGTACCTCCATTAGGAGACGAAAATACGATGCAAAGAATGCAGTAATCCACAAAAGAGTTTGATGTGAGATGACCTAGAAAAAATTATGGAAGAAGTTCAAAGACATAGGGCGGGGTTTTCCAACTGCGCTCACCCCAAAACTGGAAAATCCCACCTGAGGTCAACGGACCTTTGCATAGTCCACCCCCTGCCTGATTTGATTCCCGTGGCAGTCGGGATGGGAAGATCCCCCTGTAGCATCACAATCTATGATCACAATATTACTACAAAGTAACAGAAAAGCATAGAAATAGACATATATGGATTTTAATTCTAAAGCAAAGTACTACATTTATAGACAAAATTTATCTGCAATGGATTAATAGCTCTATTAAAATAATTCTCAATCACATGGATATACATCCTTATAAAACTTGAAGTAGCTACTAGTTACATAGAAATTAATGAATTCCATTGTCAACTTAGCCTCTCTTTATAATGTACTGAATGTGGAGATAATTTTCAATGTGGCTGTTCTCAGACAAAAAATGAACAGTTTGTATGAGCACATTGGTATATTTAAGCTGAAATAGTCACTCCTAACACACAAAACGAAGTAATGTCTATATTTTTTTTATGTAAGTCTACTTTACCTTAACACATTATGGTTTTGGGGATATATTTGAAGTTGCTGAGAGGATGCACAAACCTTTAGAGGTGACAACAGTTGAACTGGGCTTAGTCTGTTCACATCTTGGGGGGAGGGAATCGAGATGAGGTGACTGAGAGTGAGGAGGTTAGCCCGCAAATAGAGAAGGATTGTACACAGTGTAAGAGGGAGAATAGACGGGTGATGGAGAAGGGGAGAGCTCAGACCAAAGGTTTGAGATGTGTCTATTTTAACACCAGGAGTGTAATGAATAAAGTGGATGAGCTTAGAGTGTGGATCAATGCTTGGAAGTGTGATGTGGTGGCCATTACGGAGACTTGGGGACAGGGACAGGACTGGATACTTCAGGTGCTGGGTTTCAGATGTTTCAGAAAGGACAGTGAGGGAGGCAAAAGAGGTGGGGGAGTGGCACTGCTGATGAGGGATAGTGTCACAGCTGTAGAGAAGGTGGAAGCCGTGGAGGGATTGTCTACAGAGTCTCTGTAAGTGGAAGTTCGGAGCGGGAAGGGGTCAATAACTTTGCTGGGTGTTTTGTACAGGCCACCCAATAGTAACAGGGATGTTGAGGAGCAGATAGGGAAACAGATCCTGGAGAGATGTAGGAATAACAGGGTTGTCGTGATGGGAGACTTTAATTTCCCAAACATTGATTGGAATATCCCTGGGGTAAGGGGTTTGGATGGGGAGGAGTTTGTTAGGTGTGTTCAGGAGGGTTTCCTGACACAGCATGTGGATAAACCTACAAGAGGAGAGGCTGTACTCGATCTGGTACTGGCTAATGAGCCTGGACAGGTGTCGGATCTCTCAGTGGGGGAGCATCTTGGGGATAGTGATCATAACTCTATCTCCTTTACGCTAGCATTGGAAAGAGATCGGATCAGGCAAGCTGGGAAAGTGTTTATCTGGAGTAAGGGGAAATATGAAGCCATCAGGCAGGAGAGTAGAGGCATAAATTGGAAGGAGGCATTCTCGAGGAAAAGTACTGAAGTAAGGTGGCAGATTTTCAAGGAATATTTGTCTGGAGTTCTGCATGACAACATTCCGATGAGACAGGGAAGTGTTGGTAGGTTACAGGAACCATGGTGCACGAAAGCTGCGCTGAACCTAATGAGAAAGAAAAGGAAAGTGTACAAAAGGTTCAGAGAGCTAGGCGATGATAGGGATCTAGATGAGTATACGGCTTGTAGGAAGGGACTTAAGAAAGAAATTAGGAGAGCCAGAAGGGATCACAAGAAGGCCTTGGCAGGTAAGATTAAGGAGAACCCTAAGGCATTCTATAAATATGTGAAGAGTAAAAGGATGAGATGTGAAGGAATAGGACCTATAAAAGGTGAAGGTGAGAAAGTCTGTACAGAACCGGAAGAAATAGCAGAGGTGCTTAATGAATATTTTACCTCGGTATTCACGGTGGAAAAAGACCTGGGTGGTTGTACTACAGGATTGAGGCGGACTGAAAAGATTGAGTATGTGGACATTAAGAAAGAGGATGTGTTGGAAATTTTGAATAGCATCAAGATAGATAAGTCGCCGGGACTGGATGGGATGTACCCCAGGTTACTGTGGGAGGCGAGGGAAGAGATTGCAGAGCCTCTGGCGATGATCTTTGCATCGTCGATGGAGATGGGAGAGGTTCCGGAGGATTGGAGGATTGCGGATGTGGTTCCTATATTCAAGAAAGGGAATAGGGATAGCCCAGGAAATTACCGACCGATGAGTCTAACCTCAGTGGTTGGTAAGTTGATGGAGAAGATCCTGAGGGACAGGATTTATGAACATTTAGAGAAGTTTAGTATGCTCAAAAGTAGTCAGCACGGCTTTGTCAAAGGCAAATCGTGTCTTACGAGCCTGGTGGAGTTCTTTGAAAATGTGACTAAACACATTGACGAAGGAAAAGCGGTAGATGTGGTTTACATGGACTTCAGCAAGGCATTCGATAAGGTCCCCCATGCAAGACTTCTCGAGAAAGTGAGAGGGCATGGGATCCAAGGGGCTGTTGCCTTGTGGATTCAGAACTGGCTTGCCTGCAGAAGGCAGAGAGTGGTTGTAGACGGGTCTTTTTCTGAATGGAGGTCGGTCACCAGTGGACTGCCCCAGGGATCTGTTCTGGGACCCTTGCTGTTTGTCATTTTCATAAATGACCTGGATGAGGAAGTGGAGGGATGGGTTGGTAAGTTTGCCGATGACACGAAGGTTGGTGGTGTTGTGGATAGGTTGGAGGGATGTCAGAAGCTGCAGCGTGACATAGATAGGATGCAAGACTGGGCAGAGAAGTGGCAGATGGACTTCAACCCGGATAAATGTGTAGTGGTCCATTTTGGCAGGTCAACTGGGATGAAGGAGTATAATATCAAGGGTAAGACTCTTAGCAGTGTAGAGGATCAGAAGGACCTTGGGGTCCGGGTCCATAGGACTCTTAAATCGGCCTCGCAGGTAGAGGAGGTGGTTAAGAAGGCATATGGTGTGCTGGCTTTCATCAATCAAGGGATTGAGTTTAGGAGTCAGGAGATAATGATGCAGCTTTATAAGACCCTCGTCAGACCCCACTTGGAGTACTGTGCTCAGTTCTGGTCACCTCATTACAGGAGGGATGTGGAAATGATTGAGAGGGTGCAGAGAAGATTTACAAGGATGTTGCTTGGATTGGTTGGCATCCCTTATGAGGATAGGTTGAGGGAGCTTGGTCTTTTCTCCTTGGAGAGACGAAGGATGAGAGGTGACCTGATGGAGGTGTACAAGATATTGAGAGGTATAGATCGGGTAGATTCTCGGAGGCTTTTTCCCAGGGTGAAATGGCTGCTACGAGAGGACACAGGTTTAAGGTGCTGGGGAGTAGGTACAGAGGAGATGTCAGGGGTAAGTTTTTCACTCAGAGGGTGGTGGGTGAGTGGAATCGGCTGCTGTCCGTGGTGGCGGAGGCAAACTCGATAGGGTCTTTTAAGAGACTTCTGGATGAGTACATGGGACTTAATAGGATTGAGGGTTATAGGTAAGCCTATGTATAAGCCTAGGTAGGTAGGGACATGACCGGCGCATCTTGTGGGCCGAAGGGCCTGTTTGTGCTGTATTTTTTCTATGTTCTATGTTCTATCTCCGAACTGACTTCAAAAGAGCAACTGCTACCTCAGAGTAAAGGAATTGACTTTGATGTACAAGAACTGGAGGTTTCCAAAAACTAGTTGCACGAGACCATGTAGAAGGAGATTGGTATGTATATGGTATGGTATGTGGTATTGTATATGGTATGGTATTTGGTATGTGGTATGGTATATAGAATGGTATATCGTATGTGGTGTGGAGTACGGTGTGATATGTGGTATGGTATGTGGAACGGTATATGGTATGTTATATAGTATATAGTATGTGGTATGGTACATGGAATGGTATTGTATATGGTGTATGGTATGGTATATGGAATGGCATATGGTGTGTGGTATGGTGTATGGAATGGTATGGTATATTATATGTGATATGTCATATGGTATGTGGTATGGTATGTGGAATGGTATGGTATATGTTATGGCATATGGCATATGGAATGGTATGGTATCTAGTATTATATATGATATGGTATGTCGTATGGTATATGGAATTGTATGGTATATTGTATGTGATATGATATATGGTATGGCATGTATGCTCTGCTTGAAGGAAGGTCCTTGGCTCACTGTCTGCTGATGCTTAATTCTGAGCTGTTTTCTTGGCAGCTTTTATCGGTGGTGGTTTGCCATTGCCTTTCACACTCAGGGGCAGGGCAAGGGGGCAGCTCCCAAGTCTAGTCAGCTGGAGCAGGAATCGATCCCGCACTGTTGGCATTACACTGAACCTCACACTATAGCCTGTTTGGCCAGCCGAGCTATAAATTACCAAACTTTTGTTAAGTAGGTTCTGTGGACCTGACCCATCCATATTAGTTTCTATCTTATTTGAATTGATGTCCCTCATTAAATTAATAAAAAATCCAAAATATTTTTACAAGAAGAGAAAGTCACAGGTTCACAATTTCCTGTTTATTGGCCCAGAATCGCATATTTGCATTTCACTGCTCTGAGCATCAGCTGTTAGTTAAAACTTGATCATATGCCATGTTTCCTTAATGATATAATTTCCATGCTCTCATCCTTTCAATTCTGGATGCCTTTCTTTTAACTTGCGCTGGTATATTTTTGAAATATTGGACACACTTAGGTAAATACCTCAGGGCATCCTCCTTCAAATTGCAAAGGAACACAAATCTAGCCCAAATTTAATTAAATCTTCAATGAGTCTATGCCTTACTGACCAGTGAATTAACATATGACACAAGGTACATGAAACAAGAGCTTACATGAGAGCGGATCTCCAAGGTAACGGCTCCGCAGCTCATTAGTGTCTTGTTAATGAGTTTAGCAAAATGAAGCCAGTCAGTAATTCCCTCAGATACTGTTAACTTCTAATTATTCAAGAAGAGCTTCAGATTCCTTCACCAGTGGGTTTTTTGGAAAATATATTACATAAAATTGATGCCTCGCTCATATAATTTTGAAGCAGGGAACCTATGTAAATTGAAGGCACATTAGTTAGGTTGGCCCATTATATTTTTAATATCCAAATTTTTCTTTCACAGCCACTTCGGGTAAAACAAGTACCAATCTGCAGAGGTGATCAATAAGCTTGCTGCCATCTGGAAGAGATTTTAAGGGCGAAATTCATCTCGGACCATGGGATAAAATGGATGATCGTAGAACAGCGGCCCATTTAACAACAGCAAAATCAGCTTATATTTATAGTGCCCTTAATGTAATGAAATGTCTCAAGGCACTTCACGGGAGTATTATGAAACAGAAGTATGGCACCGAGCCACATAGGTCTGGCGAACAAAAGGTCAGTCAAAGAAGTAGATTTTAGCCAGTGTCGTACAAAAGGAAACTGAGATGGGGAGGCAGAGCGATGTAAGGAGGAAATTCCAGAGCTTCAAGCCCAGGTAACTGAAAGCACAGTCAAAAAATGGTGAAATAATTACAATTGGGAAGGCAAAGCACTGTGCCCAATTTGCTCTTTTGGAATAGGAAATAGAATGGGAACAGGGCTGCCATTTCTCCCTACAGCCCAAGACAAATTTCCCCTCCTCTGGTTTCTCCTATAACAGTAAAACAGCTTGCATTTACATGACATCATTGAAAAATAGAATATTTGGATCGATACCATGCACGCCCCAAAACGTGAAAATCCCACCCGAGGCCAACGGACCTTTCCATGGTCCATTCCTCACCCATTACGATTCCCGTGGCAGGCAGAATGGGAAGATTCGCCCCTTCAAGTCTGCAAGAAATTGCAAAGCACCTCACATCCAACAAAATACTTCTGCATTTCAGTCACAGTCCAGAATGTTACCACCGTTCATGCGGTGGGATGGGAAAATCCCACCACAGTGAATGGAAATTTGGCTGGGCGCCAAATTCTCCGACCTCACTGTAGCGGGAGTGTGGCGTGAACGGCTGGTAAGATCTCGCCTACAGTTGTTGCAGGAAATTACACCAGTTAATGCATACAAGGTTTCACAAACAGCAATGAGATGAATGACAAGTTAACGTGTTTCTGCTCAATAAGAAGTTTGACTAGGATACCAGAAGAATTATATGTTTATTTTTCAGATTATGACTTGGGATCCTTAATAAATCCCCGGCTATAGTCAACCTACATTCTGACTTCAACTTTGAATGTGGGGCTTAACTGAATCCACAGTTTTCACTCAGAACTGAGCTAAGCTAATACTTTACTGTATCACATCATCCCAAAGTACTTCACATTTGGTGAGGAGACATACAAACAAGGAGCAGACCATTTGGCCCCTTGAGTCTGCTCCACCATTTAATAAGATCATGGCTGATCTAATTTTTAATCTCAAATCTGCATCCCACCTACCCCCGATAATCTATAACCTCCCCTTGTTTACCAAGAATCTATCCACCTCTGCCTTAAAAATGTTCAAAGACTCTGCTTCCACCACTTTTTCAGGAATAGAGTTCCAAACGCTTAGGACCCTCTGAGAGAAAATATTTTGCCTTATCTCCGTTTTAAATGGGTGACCCCTTATTTTCAAATAGTGAACCCTAGTTCTACATTCTCCCAATAGATGACGCATCCTCTCCATATCCACCCTGTCAAGATCCCTCAGGATCTTATATATTTCAATCAAATTGCCTCTTACTCTTCTAATCTCCAGTGGATATAAGGCTAGTCTGTCCAACCTTTCCTCATTAGACAATCTGCTCATTCCTTCCTTAAATAAGGAGACAAATACTGTACTCTAGATGTGGTCTCACTAGTGATCTGTATAACTGAAACTTAACCTCCCTGCTTTTGTGTTCAATTCCCCACACAATAAATGACAACATTCTATTAGCTTTCCTAATTATTTGCTGTACCTGCACACTAGCCTTTTGCGATGCGTGCACTAAGACACCCAGGTCCCTCTGCATCTCAGATCTCTGCAATCTCTCACCTGAGCATGAGAAAGAGGAAGAGAGATGGCTGAAAGTACTGTTGGTTCAAGTTTGAGAAGATAAAAGCCCTGATGGGCCAAATGGTCTCCTTCTGCAGTATAGGAATTCTATAATTCTATGATGTTGATCAACATTGAGTTGGGTGATCTGAGCTTGATTGATAAGGGTCCAACAGTCATCTTAATTGAGCCGGGTTGGGGTGGGGGAAATTAACCACAGTCCAGCTTCTTGATCACTATCCAGTAATCCTTGCTGTAAGTACTTGTGTGGTAGGTAAACATAGGGTCAAGAATGATTGGCTTGAATACGAGTTTAACAATGCATGGGCACACTTAAATACTACGTTAATGTGGGGGAAAAAAGTCAGATAACATATATTTTCCACAATTGCACCCTTAGCAATGCTGATTCAGTATCATAGTCAGGTGTGATAGGGGTCTCTGAGGTAATGAAAGGTTTAAAAAAATGTTTCCATTTGGGGGAAGAGTTCAGAATCACTACATAGTGTGGCCCAAGCATTTAGATACCCAGTGAGGGCCATCAGAGAGAATAACTACAAAGTGAAAAGCTTATTTCAGTTATTCAATCAAAAGAGTGATTGATTGCACTGTTGATCAGTAAATATGAATGATTTTACTATGTGTTCTGACTGACTCATTCCCTTCATTTGGCCACTGAGCCACATTTGACTCAACTCTTCTTCCATTTTGAAAACAAAATTAGTTTGTGGGATGCGGCCAACTCTAGTAAGTGAGTATTTATCATCCATTCCTGGTTTTAGAATCAACACATAGTGTGGGATTAGAATTAGACCAGTTAGGGATATCACATTCTTTTCCCTAAAGGATAAAAGTGAGCAAGTTTGATCTTTATGACTCTGGCAGTTTTTATGGTTGTTTTGTCTCACACTATTATATGTTATCACCCTCTTGTGGCTGGGAGCCCGTTCCCATGAGTGCACACTTTTTTGTATTGCTTATTGTAAGCCGATTATGTGTTTGCATTGAAGCTCAATGTTTTCACCTCAACACTGTTGATACTCTGATCCAGGTTATGTGCCAACCCGAATATGCCTACTGGCATAGTACAAATCCAAACATTATCAGATTTGATAGAAGGTAATTCTACAATTTACCAGAGTAAGATTTTAACTCACAATCTCTGGGTTGCTGATCCAGTTTCATAACTGGCAGTGATCCAATAGAATTCTTTAAGATAATGGAAGGGTTTTTGAGGGAGACCCAAACTAGAAGTCATTAATGTAGGGTAGCACGTCTTAAAAATTGTCGGTGGCCAGTCTCTGAATTCCTACCTATTAATCTTACAGGTGAGAAAAAATTGGGCCACTGGCCTGTAATTTCTCTAACTATGAACTTCAGTGCGTCAAAAACTCTTAACTCAAGTCCTATTCACCATTCATAGCTGTGCTTGCTGACCTACATTAACTCCTCCTCCACAAACGCCTCAAGCTTATAGTTTTCATCATTAAATCCCTATATAACCTCCTACTCCTATCTCCATAACATCTTATTTTTTTAATTCATTCATGGTTTGTGAGCATTGCTGGCTAAGCCTGCATTTATTGCCCATCCCTAATTGCTCCTGAAATCAGGGCAGTTAAGAGTCAACCACATTACTGTGGAGCTGGAGCCACATGAGGCCAGACCAGGTCAGGATGGCAGATTTTCTTTCCTAAAGGATATCAGTGAACCAGGTAGGTTTTTATGGTCATCATTAAACTTTTAATTCCAGATTTTTAAAAGAATTGGATTCAAATTTCAGCATCTGCCACGATGGGATTTTAACCCAGGTCCCCAGAGCATTGGGGGGCACAGTGGCTAGCACTGCTGCCTCACAGCGCCAGGGACCCAAGTTTGATTCCCGATTTGGGTCACTCTCTGTGTGGAGTCACTATATTCTCCCCATGTTTTACGTGGGTTTCCTCTGGGTGCTCCAGCTTCCTCCCACAGTCCAAAAATGTGTGGATTAGGTGGATTGGCCATGCTAAATTGCCTCTTAGTGTCAGGGGAACTACCTAGGTTAAATGCATGCGGTTACAGGGATAGGGCCTGGGTGGGATTGTGGTGGTGCAGACTCGATGGGCTGAATGGCCTACTTCTGCACTGTAGGATTCTATGATTACCCTGGGCCTCTGGATTACCTGTCCAGTGATGATGCCAATGCCTCTCCTTTGGGAACTTTGCATTGTTCTAATTCTGGCTCCCTGTGCATCCCTGTTTCATTTGCCTATTGCTGGCAACACTGACTACATCTGTCCAAGTTCTGGAATTCATTTTATAAACCTCCCTGAACCTGTACCTCTCATTCCTGTTTTCTGGCATGCCTCTTTGACCAAGATGCTGGTCAGCTGATCTATTGAGCGGAGTTTTCCTTGCCTCGGGAGGAAGAGACGGGAAAATAAGAGGGGGCCATGTCAAGAGGGGTTCCTCCATGCATCCCTGCTGCTGGGTAAGGTTCCCCAGGGTGAGCAGCAATGCAGATTGGCCACCCACCCCAATTTCCAAAATTAAGGTCCCACTTAGGGGCAGTTTTCCAACATTGCCAGTGGTGGGATGGCTCCACCACCTCATGCAGAAGCCAGCAAATTAATGCAGGTGGATTCCCTGTCGGGCCATTGAAGCCAGAGACTCCATGCCCCAAAGAATGGGCCCAGGCATCAATGGCATCAGTACCACAGCCCCAACAATCCTACTGGAGGGGTTTCCCTGCCAATCCAAGGGGCCTACTCCTTCTCCCTCTGAAATAATTACTTACTTTTAACCCTCCGAGGGCACCTTCAATTTGAGACACTCTTGTGGTCTCCTGCCACAGCAACACCAATTCACCAGGTGGGGCTGCCAAGGCTCCAGATGGGGTGGCTCTCCAATAGGGGCAGCAGCCCTGGGAGCCCACCAGCCCTCTTTAAGAGAATGGTGAGCATTGAGCAGCCACCTTCAAGAAAATATTTTCATCAGTCCATCTCCCGGCAAGAGTGGGCTTGGGATCTCCATTTGGTCCCAAAGTTGGAGTCCTGAAGCCTGCGGGAAAATTCCGCTCAATGTTTCCTTCACTGGTGCAGTGTCAATTTTTTCATATAATTACTCCTCCATGAAGCACGTTGGAATGCTTTACCTCGCTAAATATAAATGTAGGTTGTCATTTTATGGGCATTCTACAAGTACTGCTTCCCACCAGGAGTCGTGAATCATTGAATCATTTTTACTGACTCCGCAACTTCCAGTTTAATTCTTCAGCAGTCATGACGCTAATTACATACCCCAGCAGAATTGGTGGCCAAATGCTTGAGAAGACATTAAGATGACCCAAAGCATAAAACAGTGAGATTTATCACAACTCTAGGAGACCAATAACTAGATAAGTGCATACACTGATAGACTGAAATATCTCTACCACTGCCTTTGGAAGTTAAACAAAAGAATTATATAATAGGGAGTTTGTTATGGGTGGCATTATAAAATGCATACTTGTGAGCATAACTGGTATAAAACCAGTGAAAATCTGCTTAAAATGTTATTAATGGCCTTAAATTTACAGATGTGACTTGAGCCTTGGCAATTTGGAAGAAGGGAAAATGTCAAGTCAGACCAGAAGAGAAGTGCCTCAAAATATATATCATCACCAAGTTGGGATTACAGGCCTCCTGAGTAAAGGAAGAGAATGCCCAGTAATAAGCCAGCTCACTAAAGCAGGAGGGGGAAGAAAATAACAAAACATCACTGATCAGGCACTGCCATGGCAACAGCTTCCTGGGAACAAGATAGAACCAAAGTCTGTTCGATGAAGGTTTACAAGCACACGAACCGCCATCATGGGGAGAGAAAAATAACTTTAACACTGGCAGATGCTTTTGTTTTTAACCAAGGGTCATCATTCCAAACCTAATCCAGTAAGGTCATCATTTCTCGTTGTGTGGGGTTACATGGGAAAAATAACTTCTCACTTAATCAGTTCATGTTGGTGTTCACCTTTGACATGAGCAGTGGTCATAACTCCATGTGCCCACATTATTCCAGAATCCTTACTCTCCCCTTTCTTTCAATGACCTATTTAAGATAATCTTAGATGCCAACATGCTTTATGTATCAATCACTATCTCCAATGCACTCTACAGCCTCATAACACATAGTCCTTCTGCTCTTGGCCTTATTTAGGTTTTTTTTTGGTTTATTCATTTACAAAGTGTGAACTTGAATTACAAGGCAAATATTTGTCACCCATCGCTAATTGGTCTTGAGGAGGTGGTGGTGAGCCGACTTTTTGAATCGCTGCAGTTTACATGGTGTAGGGGTACCCACAATGCTGTTAGGGAGGGAGTTCCAGCAACAGTGACAGTGAAGGGACAAGTCAGGAGAGTGTGTGATGTGAAGGGAAGCTCTGAGATGGTGGTGGTCCAGCACACCTGCTGCCCTTCTCATTCTAGGTGGCAGAGTTCACAGGTTTAGGAAATGCTGCAAAAAATAAGTTTGGCAAGTTGCTGCAGTGCATGTTGTAGATGGTAAACAATGCAGTCACACTGCACTGGTGGAGGGAGTGAATGGTTAAGGTGTCAGATGGGGTGCGAATCATGTCACCTGCTTTATCCTGAATGGTGTCAAACTTCTTGAATGTTGTTAGAGTTGCACTCATCCAGAAACATGGAGAACACGGCATTGTACTTCAAACCTGGCTTGTGCAACGAATGACCCTAAATAATAGTTTTCCCCAGATTCCCATTGACTTCAATTTACCTCGGATTCTTTGATGCCACACTTGATCAAATGTAATCAAGGGCTTTTTTTTACCTCACCTCTGGGATTCAGCTCTTTTGTCTATGTTTGTCTCTGGACTATAATGTGTTCTATAGCCAAGTAGCCCTGGTAGAACCCAAACTCAGAACGATAAATAGGCCAACAGAAGCTTTCTTCACTTTGCTGATGATTGTGAGTAGACTGATGGGATGAAAATTGCCAAGTTAGGACTCCTCCCATTTTTTGGATAGAACACACATGGACAATTTTCAGCTTTGTTGGATAGATGCTAGTGCTGTCAATGTAATGGAACACTAGTTTAGTGGCATGACTAGTTGGTTAGAGGCATGCAGTATATGTCCATATAGTCATATATATATATACATATATCCATATAGTCCCTTCTGTGGAACAAATTGGGTCCACTAACACCTGATTTTTGGGTACTTTGAATGTTCTCCAACATGGAGTTCATGGTGCCGCAACTTACACAGCTGCTTCTGGCCAGGCTAAATACAAAGAACTCATCTGAGTGCGATATCAGTAACCATAATTTCAACTCTCTATCTACCAACAGGGGTTACCCTCCCTCTCCCATTGACCATCAAAGCATCCACAATTAAAAAATAAAAGACACCACAAAATACACATTTCAAACCAGATTTATAAATGAAGCCAAGCCATATTGCAAAAGACAATGGCAGGAATTTTCCAGCCTTTCTCGCCAGTGGGATCTTCTGGTCCTGCCAAGAGGGAATTCCTACCATGGGTTTCAAGGCAGCAGGAGGATGCATAGAACGGGAAACCCCATTGACAGCAAGATCCTGCTGTCGGCTTATGGTAGGCCACCTCCACCATTGCAAAACATGACACTTTTGTGCGATCCATCAGTGCCTGTTTTTTGTTTGCCTTTGACACGGTGTACACTCCTTCAGAGTGCCACCCCGGTGGCATGGCTGCTGAAAGGGTGCTGACTTATGATGGCAGAGATTGAAGCTGGCCCCGAAGGACAACTTCAAGCAGTTGTGAATCTGGAAGACCCAGTTTTGGACTGCACCATCTTTGCATGGTTGGCAGCAGTCTGCACTGGCTGGCTGACTGACATCAGCCAGGGCATTGGGAGAGTGACCTGGATCACGGACGCTAATCTTCTGCCAATGCAACATAAAGTTCTTACACCACTCCCGTTATATGGAACCTCAACAATTCTAGTACTCTATTGGAGAGCAGTTTTCTGGACTACTGTGACAATGATGGTTTCTGCTTATGCTACAATAGAATCTGCACCATCAGACCATAGATATTGCATTTTGATTGGGTCCGCAACTGTGCAGAGTTAACCACCACTTGCATGTTAGAAGGGATGTATTCCATGTTCTGTACCAAGTTGATGCTGGGCTCCCCTATCACAAAGTTAGGTAGCATTACACCGGATGGGCACAAGTTAATTGCACATCATGATACCCGTGCCATTTGTGCACAGTTTTGGTCCCCTTATTTGAGGAAAGATATGGTGGCATTGGAGGCAGTTCAGAGGAGGTTCACAGGATTGAATCCTGAGATGAGGAGTTTGTCATATGAAGAGAGATTGAACAGTTTAGGCCCATACTCTCTGGAATTTAGAAGAATGAGGGGAGATCAAATTGAGGTATATAAGATGATAAAAGGTATGGATAAAGTAGAGTGGATGCTTCCTCTTGTGGGGCATTCTAGGACAAGAGGTCTTAGTCTTAGGATAAGGGGTAGCAAAGAGTTGAGAAGAAACTACTTCTCCCAAAGGGTTGTGAATCTGTGAAATTCACTACCCCAAAATGCGGTGGATGCTGGGACAGTGAGTAAATTTGAGGAGCAGTTAAGACAGATTTTTAATTGGTAATGGGTTGAAGGGTTATGGGGAAAAGGCAGGAAAATGGGGATAAAGAGCCATGATTGAATGGCGGAGCGGACTCAATGGGCCAAATGGCCTAATTCTGTTCCTATATGTTATGAACTTATGATTTGCATTGCTCTCATTGACATACGTATATCTGAGACATTGGGTTGGATTTTACGAGCCCCCACCCCATCCCCCCCAGCTGTCAAATTCACTGGTGGGGTGAGTATAAAATCCAGCCCAATGGATGTGGTGTCTTTTCAATGTCATTAGACATGGTTGTATCAGGTTGGGTCAGCTGAGAATGCTTTAGTCAGAGTTTGTAAATTTGAACCCAATCGGTTAAAGCAATAATCTAGGCTGACACCGTGCAGTACTGAAGAAGTGTTGTACTTTGTTGCTGCTCCAAGCACCTTTTGACTCCAAGGACTTGTATGCTTCCTCTGAGAAGTGCACTCATTATTGGCGATCCCATAGCACTATTAGAAAGTTGTTTTTGCCAGTACTTGTCTCCCAAGCAAGAATAGATTGGATTTGTCATTGGGATGTTACTGCTGCAGAATGGGAGTCAAGTGATTGCAATTCCAGAGGTAATTAGCTGGTGTTTTCAGATGTTTCCAATGTGAGAGGCTCAATAAAAGTAAAAGCATTATTTGCGATCATACAATGCGGCATAGATTAATTGGAAAATTTTGAAAGAGTTTTTCTCTGAGCTTTATCTTTCTGGAAGTTTCACACGTGCGTAGGCACCCCCCCCTTAGAGAGGGCTATATAAATTGGGTAGAATCCATGGCATTGCAGACTGTTGGAAGGAATGTATGTGATGTGCCAAAAGTTTTTTCTCTTTGCATACTTTTTTTAAGTTCATATTTCCAACATATGCCTGGATACATTATTTGTTTCTATGGTCACGCACTTTCTTTCCATTATATCCATTTCATTGATTAATTATCTGGCATGCCTGAATTGTTCTGTAGAATAGAAGGCTCCATGTTGATGTTTAATATAAATCTTAGTTCGAAAAAAGATTCAAAATCACGCCCTATGTACTTTGACAGCTGATCATTAAGTGCCAGCAACGATAAGCACCAAGATGGGATTTTTAGGTTTTGCAAGTGTTTTCCTTCATTTTTTTTTATTGCTAATCTATTATGCAGCCAGTTGGGCTCATATGTAATGTTCTCTAACTGCAAAATACATAATTATAGCCATGTTTGCTAGTTCTGCAGCAGGATAT
This sequence comes from Mustelus asterias, assembly GCF_964213995.1. NCBI lineage: Eukaryota > Metazoa > Chordata > Chondrichthyes > Carcharhiniformes > Triakidae > Mustelus > Mustelus asterias. The sequence goes on along the minus strand of NC_135816.1, from coordinate 71,882,396 downwards.
TATTTTGGGAATGCTCCCAACCAAAATGTGCTAGTAGTATTGTAAAAACATATGCCTGGATTGTTCAGTGCAAAGCGGTGATACAATACATTAGCTGTTGAATGTAGTACATTACTATTGGCAACAGCCAGACCCTCATTGTGATTAGCACATATTATTACACATTATTAAAAACAGTGAATTGGCACTAAAATGATCACATTTATTCGGAGGCTATGTGACATCGCCTGGCATGGGAAATGGAAAAAAAGTACTCTGATACAAAATATTGATGCACTTGAAACTGAGTGCTTGGAATAGCAAAGTCTTCATTTCTCCAGCTCTAAACACAGCTTGGAGGCGAGTTACCAGGCCAGAATCCACTCCATTGTGGTTTTTTTTGCACATGGCCTAACATTATTCTTTACTAAAAGCAAAATCGGACAAAGCTAGAGTTGACCTGTTACCATCAGTTTCCTGACAGGCAGCGTGGGTTAAAATGGGCCCATCCAATTCACTTGCTGATGGCTCAGCAAGTTGCTGCCTAGTGGAGCTGGCTCGTAAAGGAAGATCCCGGGTTTCATCTCTATTAAGTGCTGAGTTTGCTGATCTTAGCAGGAAGTGTTGTTAGCTTTTAATAGGATATTATCGCACATCCATTAACCTGAAGATGTGGTGTTAAAGGACACTGTAGTCATTTATCCTATACCTCTAATACAAATTTGAAGACGGGAAAACACTTAGACATCTTGTTATTACTCCTTATTCACCAAATCAATTATGTAACACAGCTCCTTATACGGTGCCCAGGAAATTGGTACTAATTGTAACTTGCTGGGCAGAGGACTCATGGACATATCATAAATCTGTCACCTCGAGCTCACGCTAGCCTTAGTAAGACTTTCAAAGTGCCCAATGAGTTCTAGTCTGCCATATTTTTATGGGAAGTGCTTCCTCCAATGTGTCTTACATCAATATGTCCTACCTATGTCTAGTTAAATACATGAGCCTATCTACTATATACAATGTAAAATTATATCAATTAGATGATTCCTTTTAAATATCTCAGCATTGTTTACTCTATCTAAGAAACTGTGGATATCAGTTAGGACCTTTCCTCCGTATTTGTTTCCATTCCATCCACAACTCGCTCTTTCATACCGTTGGCTCCTCTATGGTCTCCTGTCTGGCTGTCTTCCTGATACATTTCTTATCTCTTCCCACAAACTGATAATGAGGTAATGTCTGCCATACTCCAGGCCTGACCTCATAATTCTTACAATCTCTGAAGAAATAGTCTTTAACAGATGAGTATAAATGTCTTACATAAAGAATAACTTCTATTTGTTACATTGACAGGCTCTAAAAATGGCTACATCAATGCTCTAGATTAGCGAGATGATAGACCAGGTTTCCTACTCCTGGTTACCTTGTTACCCCAGCCCCGGAAGCGAACATGTGAGGGCTGATCCCAAACATACAGAGAACAAAAACCAGGCAAAGGAAATGTTCTGTTGACCCCCCTGTTCAAGACTGGCATTTCTGCTGTAGCAGAATGTCCTTTTTATGAATGTACCTGTTCACACATATGCAATCAGGAGAATGAGAAGAAAATGGTGGGAATATGTAATATGTGCCCCACTGGTGCTGGGTAGCAGTGATGCCTGTTTGTCCCTTCTCCATCATTGCCAAATGCTGAGATGGGTTTGTACATTTAAATAATCAATTTCCAACTGGAATCAAACCAAAGAGATGGCTTCACAATGATTATCCTTATCCTAAACCTCCCCTTGAACCCCCACTTTGTCCCCACTACAACACCTTTGATTTGATTTGATTTGCTTTTGATGACTTCCTGTGTCTAGAGAATGCGGTATATGAAGGACATGCCTATGTCTATTTTCTGTATCTATCTCCTGCAACAGGTCACTAGCCTGAAGCCAGAGGTTATACCTTGAGAGATGCCGCCTCACATTAAGCATGGTTGACCTGGATTCTCTCCCATTCTTACCTCCTGTCATAGGCTTACTGGAAGGATTTTGCAGGGTTGACAATCAACCTGTTTGGCCATGTTATAAACTCACTGCCCATGAGTTGGAATCAACCTCGGACTTTCTGGCTCAGTGGGAGGGTTGCTACCCACTGCGCTACAAGACCTCCTGTTACCAGGCGACACCCCTCTATTTTTGAAAGCATAATTTATCAACTTTCAACTGACCAGATGTTATGCCATTTGAACTGAGACGGAGCTTAAAGGTGCAAGGGCAGATTCCAAGATGGAGATGAGGAACAAACAAATCACCCTCTGTAAAGAAAGATACATTTTCTATAATCCAGCAACCACTGAAACCCATAACTGTCACAGAAAGAGACACGAAAAGTGCAAAGTGCTGGATATTAAAGCAATGGCTACCATAGACAGACACACTCAAACCTCTTGGAAATACACAATGGGTGAAGTATTTCAAGGCAAGACTGACAACCACTGGAGAGATTTCAAGTGACACAGGCAGAGTCCAGAAAGTTTTCAGCAAAGAAAACAAGCCGAGGATTCCCCCTCTCTCTACTGGAATAAGCATGTTGCCCGATTCGAATAGCCAGCTCTACCAAAAACCTAACATTGAACTCAGACCTCATCATGATGCAACATCTATTTCATCTGACCACCTCCAACAAACCAACTAATCTAAAACAGCTGCAACATTCAAAATTTACATTTGAAGGACAATCAAAAGGACACTTCAGCATATATTCTTTTACCTTTTTTACTGGACTCTAACTCCACTTATTTCTGGTATGCACATGCATGCACGTGTGTCCTAATGACTGCATAAGACCGAATGCTTGACGACACATTGTTATTACTTTACTTGAGTTTAATGGTTAATAAATGTGCTCTTTCTTTAACTCAAGAAAACCTTGTTTCATTGGCATCTTGTTGCTCACAGCTTAAATGAAACCATAGACTCATACGCCGGAGTTCTACTGCCTCGCCCACCACGGAATCAGAGCGGACAACGGAAATGTCCAATTGACCTTGGGCGGGAATTTCCAGTCTCGCTCGGGTGAGGCCATAAAATCCCGCCAACAGAATCCCTCCAGTGCAGAAGGAGGCCATTCAGCCCATCAAGTCTGCACTGAACGTCCAAAGAGCATCCCACTCAGGCCCACCCGCCTGCCCCATTCCCACAACCCAGCGCATACACCATAGCTAATCCACCTAAGCTACACACTAAGGGGCAATTTAGCATGGCCAATCCACCTAAAATAGTTAAATAAATTCTGATTTGGAAAAGGCACATCCTTCTAAAAAAAAACTTAAACTTTTGTTATGATCCTTGGCCAGATCCCAGTTTGTGGCAGAGATATTTGGTTAGCGACCAATAACATTTTGTTTAAAGTAGATAAAGTTTGAGATTTAAAACATTTGCTCAGTGAATACAGCCACAAGATTCCATAGATTTTGAACAAACAAAAACAAACTTTCCTGTACAAGTTTAGAAATATAAAACAGTTTACAATATCTATTTTATACTCTCACATTCAGGGTAACTATGAGGTACATGTGAACTAATAGGCAAACTGTGGTCAAACACACGACAGAATAAGTGGCAAATGCAGCCAAACGTAACTCCATCGATTTCTCAACAACCCACCAAGACATTTGTCACATGGCGACCCAACTAATCTCACTGAAGAGTGGGGCGGAATTTTCCAGCCACACTTGGCCCAGTGCCGGAAAATCCCGCCCAAGGTCAATGGACCTTTGCACGGTCCGTGTCCCGCCCACTGCGATTCCCGTGGTGGGCAGGATGGGAAAATTCTGCCTGTTGTCTTTCTCACAAGGGTTTCCAATCTCTACCTTTGAATGATTTCTCTTGGAATTATGTCCAAAATTATGCTCCAACTTGGGCAGCTTCAACAATGGTCCATCTCACAGGTCCCTCTCCCTCAGTACTCCTTTTAGATTCTTACCCCTTACTTTATATTGCCTTTCCATTTTCTGCCTACCAAAGTACATCGCCTCACACTTCTCCGCATTGTATTTCAACTGCCACCTATCTGCCATTCCACTGACCTATCATGTCCTTTTGAAGTTTTAAATTGTCCTCTTCATGGTTTACAATACTTTGAGGTTTTATATAATCCGCAAACTTTGAAACTGTCCCCGAATAACAAGATCTAGATCATTAATATATAATTACTAGGTTCCACAGTGATGTTACTGTAGTAAACCAGTCACTCTAATATCACTACATGCATAATGGTCACTGTTGAAAGGTCATGCTGCTGGACTCAAAGAAGTAGACAACAATTTCAGAAAGATCTTGGGGGTGATCTTACCGGCTCATCACACCAGTCGATGGGTGGGCGAGCCAGTAAGATTGCGCAAGAGGTGAAAAATTGGGTTTGTGCCTTGTTTCTCACCTCTTGTGACCACTTACCAGGCCCAGATTTCCGGCGAGATCAGGCTCGCATCCTTGCCAGCCGCGAGGCTGATTATGATATTTAAATTTATTAAACAGTGGTTTAAATATTATTAGAGAGCCGGAGACGCAAACATCTGGGCTCACTTGCCGTAGCGGCCTTGCTAGTGAAAGTCCTCACCATCATGTGTGATTGCAAGAATGTCATATAGTCCCCATCAAGAAGGACTTGACATGAGGCCACTGAGGCCCCCCCAGAAGGTCAGAGACAAGAGGGCATGCCTCTTGGGCAGTGCCAGCCTGGCATGCCAGCCTGGGACTCTGGCAGTGCCAGCATGGAAGCCCAGCAATACCAGCCTGGCAATGCCCACCACGGACCCTGGGAGGGCCTGAGTCGATGGTAGTCATGATGTGGAGATGCCGGCGTTGGACTGGGGTACAGGGCCTGAGTGGACAGGGCCTATGGCAAGGGGGCAGGGCCAAAGTGGGGCTGGGGCCTAAGAGGAGGCAGTGAGGGGGGTGGGGGGGAGCTGCACACTCTGCAGCCGGGCCAGGGAGGAGTGGCAATCAATCGGACCACAGTGGGCTGATCGACCAGGTTGGGGGGGGTGTTACGATTGGTCTGACTGGGGAGGGGGCAGTGGGAGGGGGGGCGATCTGCTGGGCTGGAGTGTGCGATGGGCGGTGGGCTATATCCAGGGGGCTCGAGGGTCAATCGGCCGGGCAGGCCAGTGATATCCGGTTGGGGCAGGGGGCGGGGGGGGTGGGGAGGGAGGTGACTGACAGATCTCTCTGTTCTGTGCATGTGTGATTGTGCCGTTTATTGTCAGCAGCCGGCTTTCTGGGAAGCTAAGGCCCCGTCCCCTCCCCTGCTGATGGGAATCAGATTGTGCATCATTTTTTGCACTAAGCGATGTAGGATTTCATTTGTGGCCTTGCTAAATCAGCAGATCTGAAATTCACCCATTTTCGCGCTTGTTTGGCACTAAGAATTTTTTTGGTAAGATTACCACCACCCTCCCCCCCCCCCCCCCCCTCTTGTATTTATGTAGAGTTTTTTATCTTCAGGTTAGAGGACTGGCTAACTAACAGGAAGCAGTGAGCGGGGATAAAATAATCTTTTTTGGGTTGGCAAGATGTGATGAGCGGATTGCCACATGAGACTATTTACAATTTTAATTTGGATGAAGGCACAGAATGTATGGTTGCTAAATTTGCTGATGACACAAAGATAGGTAGGAAAGTAAGTTGTGAGGAGGATAAGGAGTTTGCAAAGAGACATAGATGGGTTGTGAGTGGGAAAAAGATTGGAAGATCGTATCATGTGGGAAAATGTGAACTTGTCCATTTTTGAAGGAAGAATAGAAAAACAGCATATTATTTAATGGAGAGAGACTGCAGAGTACAGAGGGATCTGGGCATCCTGGTACATAAATCAGAAAACGTTAGTGTGCAGGAACTGTAAGTAATTGGGAAGGCAAATGGAATGTTGTTCTTTATTGCAAAGAGAACAGAATATAAAAGGAGGGATCCTTTGCTACAGTTCTACAGGACCTTGGTGAGACCACATCTAGAGTACTCTGTACAGTTTTGGTCTTCTGCTTTAAGAAAAAATATAAATGCATTAAAAGCATTGAATATTTGTAAGGCTGAGTTAGATAGATCTTGACTAACAAGGGAGTTAAAGGATATAGGTGATTGTGGTGCAGTGAGTGGCGTCCCTGCCTCTGAGCCAGAAGCTTTGCGTTCAAGTCCCACTCCAGGATTTGTTTAGCAAGGAAGGTTCATAACACGGTCAAATATGTGTGTCAACGTGCAAATCCTTCCAAACATGCCAATGGCTGGTGGTCAGAGCACGAGGGATTCCTAGTCAGCCACACTTGATGTGAAAAGGCGTCCCTCAAGCTCTCAGCCTCTGGCAATGAACTAGTAACCTGTTCCAGTAATCACTAGCTATGAAAGCAGACAAAGGTCTACCTTAGTGAAGGAAGAGAATTGGAATGGAACTCTATTACACTCTAATTTCCATTGGCTCTTTTATTCACCAAAGACATTGATTTGAAAATGCTTGTCTTCATGTGCAAACTGATCTCTCGCCTTCCATTTCCTACTTCTGAAATCTTTTCTAAGCTTAAAGTTAGCACATCATTGCCATTCAGATCTCCATCATATCTGTCTGTTCCACTTTCAGCCATTTCAGCCTCACACTTTGGTCTTTCTCTAAATTACAATAACTAGCTCCCTCTCTTTAGCCTCAATAGCCTCCCGATAATCAAATCTCGGTCACCTTAGAATCGTAGAATCCTACAGTGCAAAATGAGGCCATTCGGCCCATTGAGTCCATTGGTGCAGACTCGATGGGCCGAAAGGCCTCCTTCTGTACTGTAGGATTCGATAACTCTATGACTTTCAAACCGTGTCTGCACCAACCACAATCCCACCCAGGCCCTATCCCCATAACTCATGCATTTACCCTAACTAGTCCGCCTGACACTAAGGGGCAATTTACCATGGCCAATCCACCTAACCTGCACATCTTTAGACTGTGGAAGGAAACTGGAGCACCCGGAGGAAACCCACGCAGACACAGCGAGAATGTTCAAACTCCGCACAGACAGTGACCCGAGTGGGAATCGAACTCAGTCCCTGGCGCTGTGAGAGAGCACTGCTAACAACTGTGCCACCGTGCTGCCCTCCTCCACTCTCCACTTACGTTTAAGTTTAAAGTTTATTTATTAGTGTCACAAGTAGACTTACATTAACACTGCAATGAAGTTACTGTGAAAATCCTCCAGTTGCCCCACGCCAGTGCCTGTTCGGATACACTGAGAGAGAATTTAGCATGGACAGTGCACCTAACCAGCACGTCTTTTGGACTGTGGGAGGAAACCAGAGCGCCCGGAGGAAATCCACACAGACAGATGGAGAACGTGCAGACTCCACACAGACGGTGACCCGAGTAGGAATTGAACACGGGTCTCTGGCACTTTGAGGCAGCAGTGTCTGATGATGCAGCTGTATAGAACGCTGGTTAGGCCACATTTGGAGTACTGCGTCCAGTTCTGGTCGCCGCACTACCAGAAGGACGTGGAGGCGTTAGAGAGAGTGCAGAGAAGGTTTACCAGGATGTTGCCTGGTATGGAGGGTCTTAGCTATGAGGAGAGATTGGGTAGACTGGGGTTGTTCTCCTTGGAAAGACGGAGAATGAGGGGAGATCTAATAGAGGTGTACAAGATTATGAAGGGTATAGATAGGGTGAACAGTGGGAAGCTTTTTCCCAGGTCGGAGGTGACGATCACGAGGGGTCACGGGCTCAAGCTGAGAGGGGCGAAGTATAACTCAGATATCAGAGGGATGTTTTTTACACAGAGGGTGGTGGGGGCCTGGAATGCGCTGCCAAGCAGGGTGGTGGAGGCAGGCACGCTGACATCGTTTAAGACTTACCTGGATAGTCACATGAGCAGTCTGGGAATGGAGGGATACAAACGATTGGTCTAGTTGGACCAAGGAGCGGCACAGGCTTGGAGGGCCGAAGGGCCTGTTTCCTGTGCTGTACTGTTCTTTGTTCTTTGTTCTTTGTTCAGTGCTAACCACTGTGTATGTGTTTCCTGCCTCTGTGAAATGCCTTGAATGGTGCTATATAAATATTAAATGGTGTTGCACATCAGCTATATATTGATCAAATTAACATCCTTAGAGTTGATATAGGCCATTGAATTCTGAACAAGGAACTGAGAGGCCATATTCATTGAGTAATGACTGCTTTCTTTAGAAACCATGATGTGGAGATGCCGGCGTTGGACTGGGGTAAACACAGTAAGAAGTCTCACACCAGGTTAAAGTCCAACAGGTTTATTTGGTAGCAAAAGCCACTAGTTTTCGAAGCGCTGCTTCTTCATGAAGCAGTGGCTTTTGCTACCAAATAAACCTGTTGGACTTTAACCTGGTGTTGTGAGACTTCTAACTTTCTTTAGAAACCAACAGAGCTTTAGAGATGTTATACCTTTTCCTGCTCCTGGTGTTGTCGGTCAGTAAGGATAGCAATGCTGATAATGCTGCTGATTCAGTCATTTGTGACCTCATTGCTGCATCCATGCACAGCAAATGTCTGCATACATTACAAGTGCTCATCAGTGAGGAGTCCAATACATAGAAATTCAGGGCAGTTCTGACTTTCAGGGTTCATAGAATTTCCAAACAGATGTCCGAATCCATCCAGAGGTTTTCAATAAAATAATGGTGCAGCCTCTCAGCTTCACCTCAGGGTCAAAGGGCACACTGTTCTGCCATTCGCCACACAGCTATGGCTGGGATATTAGCTCTAAAGTATTGTGTGCTGACCCAGGCCCCACTTTGTGAGCCGCCTTACATAAACAGGCAGTTGGTGCTGCTGATGCTTCTCAGCCTCTCCCAAGCATTGTGTCTCATGAAGTCAAAGCAGTCCAGTTTGTAGCTCTGTTAGACATCAGGTCACCAGCCAGTAAAGCCACGCAGTCTGCAGCCCCTGTTGTCACACCAGTTTTAAATAGGATCTGGCGACAAACGGGCCCGCAAAGCGGAAGCCCTGCAAATATTGTGCAGCTTCCATACGAAGATCAAATTGCGAGCGGTTAATGAAGTCATTCAGCCTAATGCACGAATTCAACACTGTCACATCTACAAATCACTTTCTCTCATTAGTAAGTCTACAGCTTGAATTTACAAGCATGCTACACTGTATTCCCAAAAATTGCTGCTGCCTAGTCAATGGATAGCACCATCATTGGTTTCCAGATATACTGTCTTGTACTCCGAATGCGCTAAAATGGACTAAATCAAACTGGAGGCATGGTTTAATATCTCCTATTCCTCTTTCCTACACTGACTCACAAGTATCACAATATATTTGTCTTTTCTGTATTAAAACAGTACACAAAGGAATTTACAGCAAGTACGTTAAGCGCCACATGGAACAATGGTAGTCAGAAAATATAACCCTAAATTTCAATCTCAGTCATGGAGTCCTTAATGACTGGCTCTGAGAAATGAAAAAAAAAATCATATCGCTCTTCTGAGGCGAGAGTTAAGTTACATTGTTTGGACATTTCTCCTTCCATGTTTCAGAAACGCACTCCCAGAAGAGTACAACTGCCCCAGGGTGATTTTTCTTTTCTTTTTCAATACAAGCCATTGCGCCAAAAGTAACATTTTTGTCTTGCAGGCTTATATATAAATAATATATATGTATTAAAATTGTGGCAACCCCAAATAAAAGAGAAAGTGTTTCTTCCCCAAGTTTAAAATGGATTTTCAAAGATAACCTATACATCACAATGCAGAGATATTCTTCTGATGAAGGATTAATTAAGAGAAAGGTTCTCTTTAAATTAGCGTGCTTAAAATGTAAATGAGGATTGAAGAAATATCAGAAACTGTCCAGTGCCTGATAACAGTACCTTAAATTCCATCAGTACTGTACGGTGGGTGGGTGGTTAGTAGCACTTTTGTATTTTTATTTAATTTCCTCTTCAGCTGTAATACTATATTTTAATCTCAGACTTTGGGCCACGTTGAAATACTATTGTTAAGTTGATGGTCAGTCCTATCAAGTGTGGTTAATTGCAAAAGTAAAAGTGTTAAAGCAGAAATGCCTCAAACAATTCCATCCTCATTCAAATATACTGGAAGTCACCCATGACAAACCTAGTGTTCTGTACACTGGACTAGGATAGACCTTAAGGAATGAAAAATATTGCCAAAGTCGATGCTATCGGGCTACATATCATTAAACTGAAGAGCTGTGATTTCTACAGAAGATAAGATTTGCCAAAGTAGGTCGATTCTTAAGTGGACTCCACTTGTGTGTAATATTCCCTGATAGTTACAGTATCGCATCATTTTGTATGCATGATTTAAGTAGGAGCAGTGATTTTAGCCCATAACAATCAGTTACTATAAGCGATATTACTGTATTCAAATTGTCAGGACGAGTGTGTAAATTCCAATGTGCAGTTACTGCAAAATAAGGTAAATTATTAACCCCGAGCTATGCAGCCTGAGCTTGTAAAATGCTGCAAGAGCTAAGCTCTCTCTTGAGGTGCCTGCTTCCATTGAGAGGAGAAAAAAATGGTGTTTGAAAAAAAACTGAAAATGTGAAAAAGCATCTTTATGGCTCCCTAAATGACATGATTAAATTCTGAAAACTTTTGTGCTCACAGCCACCAAGAACCCCCACCCCCGCCCCCAGTGAAAGGTCATAAGATCTTTATGTCTGGGGGGGCTTGGGGTGGGGGGAGAGAAAGTTTTCAACCGTTCGTTCTGGCTTAGATTTGAACTTTTTTTTTTCAGTGTCCATTTTGCTGTTCTCCCGCAACAACACTTTTCAATTGCTGAACCATTTGGTTTACCTACTTTATATTGCTGTGCTCATCCAGTAATTCTTCCTGCAGTCAAGGAATGATGAATTCCACCTCACCTGTAAGCAAATTATTCAGCTCATTTTTTTCCCCCCCCACTATATCTTGACACAACGCCTCATTAGAGGGCTACATTAGAAATTTCTCCAGTCTGCATACTCATACCTTTAATTCGTGAAGCCTTTAGGCCTTTTTTTCAGTCTCGAACAGCAGCAAAGCTGATAATTTGACCACAGCGAGCAACGCTGAGTGCCTCCTGAACTCTGGAAGCTGGGTCAATCAAGCTTCTTCTCTTTCAAGTTATCTTTCTCCTGTCTTTTGAAAAACGTTAGCGGGGAGCGTTCATTTCCCTAAGGACAGCCTTATTGAAACACCTCCATGTAGATCAGGGCGCACGGGAGAGAGGGACAATGTGTGTCACAAGTAATTATGCAAAAATCATGTCATAAATGTACCGTAGATGTCGGTGTATAAATCAACCTGTGAAGCATCAAAAAAATCCCTTCACAGACGGGGGTTGACTGAGATGCCAAGTACAAAAGTGAACTGCCAGTTTGGTTGCGGGTGGTCGCCATTTTGGGTTGCACGGTGACACCGTGGTTAGCACTGCTGCCTCACAGCGCCAGGGACCCGGGCTCGATTCCCAGCTTGGGTCACTGTCTGTGCAGAATCTGCATGTTCTCCCCATGTCCGCGTGGGTTTCCTCCGGGTGCCCCGGTTTCCTCCCAATCTGAAAAACTTGCTGGTTAGGTGCATTGGCCATGCTAAATTCTCTCTCAGTGTACCCGAACGGATGCTGGAGTGTGGCGACTAGGGGATTTGCACAGTAACTTCTTGCAGTGTTAATGTAAACTTACTTGCGACACTAATAAATAAAGTTGTAATATCATCAACATCTGATGCAAAGAGTGGGGATGTCTTAAACCCCTGCGCATCTTCACAACACAGCCCATACCACCTGTTTGATTCCGTGCATCCAGTTCTAATGTGCCGGGAAGTAAAACACTCAATTCTGGGGAGGGAAATTGAGGTTGACCGCGGATGATTGTATCACACATTGTGGCTGGAAAGGGAGGTCAACTTATATGCCAAGTATATGTGAAAACATGACTTTTGGGCTGGGAAATGGGTTTGTCTTATACATCGTGATTTACGGTATCTCTCGAGTCGTGATAGAATTCATTTGCTAAGGAGAACATCTGCCCTTCCTTTTATACATCATAAAGAAAAACAGGCCCAATGCACAACCTCACTTAAAGTTTCTAGATTATTCCTTGCTCAGGTATGCCTGGAGGTTGAATTTGCATATTTCTTTCAAGAGATATAAATTATGCTGCACCTTTTGACTGAGCGGCGAATTACTAGCAGTGCTTTTTTGTGTGAGGGTGTACTGCCAATGGCAGGAAGCACAGTACCTTCATAACGACTGCCTGCTGTAACATGGAGCAAACCATCCTCCCCCCCACCCCCCACCCCCCCCTCCCCCCACCCACCTTGCATGAGGTTCTGAGAGTGAAGGGGACGGCAGAGTGAAAAATGATCATCACTTCTCACTGACAACCATGTAAAGAAGATACTGTGCAGACCTCTGCTTGAGTTGCACCGTGGCACCTACCCCACCTTTCTCTCCCGACACAACTCACCCCAGTCCCAGCAGCCACGTGGAAGTCCCTACGCATACACCACGTCAGCAGTCTAATTTAATAACAAAGTAACACCCTACAGGCCAAGAAGAATAAAATCCAAATCACAATAAAAGCACAGAGCAGAGAATTTCACTACATCCACAGAACAAGGTGCAGAAGCCTGGGACCAATATATCTGTCTCTGTGCTTTACTTTCTATATGTGCAATTGCGCCTACAGCTCTAATTTTGATATGTGACTCTTTACAGCCCTATATATTTTTAATGTCTGGCAGCATTTTTCATTTCCATTCATGACAATATATCCATTTGTTGTGCTCTGATTCTACAGCTTAATATAAACTTTAGTTATGCTGGAACTAAGGGAATGTGGTGCAAACTCATAAGAACACAAGAAGTTCAAAATGAGGAAAGGACATCTGCCCTCTTGGGTGATCCTATTGGTTTAAACATATGCTCAGGCCCCTCACAGATCATTTCTATTGCCTGACTATCTTGACATCCCTCAGTGCTCTGTTTTGTTGCTATTTTGTGCACATTTCAGAGCACAAACAACCAATCACTAAAAGTTGCGCCACAGGTCAGCAAAGCCTTACAAAAAGAAAACCGGCACTCAACATTATTTCTAGAGGGAAAGTAGGGAGGTTATGCTAAATCGGTATCACACCTTGGTGAAACCACACTTAAAATACTCGTCCAGTATGGGTTGCTATATTATAAAAAGGATATCAATGCACTGAAGAGGGTGCAGAGAAAGTTTTTATAAAGGTGATACTAGGAATGCATGTGTTTATATATCAAGCAAAGAACTGACAGGCTGGCTCTCTTTTCTTTTGAAAAATAAAGTTTAAGGGGTGACCTTATCGTATAGAGGCCTTTAAAATTAAGAAAGGCTTTGATAGAGTGGATATAGCGAGGATGTTTCCTCTTGTGGGAAGAAGCATTTCTGGAGGCCATCAATATGAGATGGTCACCCAGAAATCCAATAGGGAATTCAGAAGAAACTTCTTCACAGAGTGGTGAGAATGTGGAACTCGCTGCTGCACGGAGTGGTTGAAGTGAATCATATAGATGTATTGAAGGAGAATCTATTCAAGCATTAGAGAATAGATGCTTGAATGATGATACATTTAGGTGAGTTGGACTGGAGCATAAATGATTGAATGAACTGGTTAGGCCAGATGGCCTGTTTCTGAGCCATGTATCCTATGCAATCCTTTGCAAACACAAAAGGGATTGTTGGTGGGGAATCTCTTAATGTGTTAAATCATGACACCCATTGCTAGTACAAAGTACTGCTATATCACAGTTAGGCACAGAGCCTGATCCATCCTGGCACATGTTACACACAATCTCAGCAGAGTACCATCGAGTGAACGTCTCCATTTTCCCATATCAGCCATTATAATGTCCTCACCAAACAAGTGTGAAGCATGGGCCATTGTATACTATATGCTCAAGGTCAAAAACAATTGGATGTTGAATGCTGAAACTCATTTGGCAGCAGGTTCCTAACGTTATTTGATTTTGATCCCATCAACTTGATTTTTATTCTTTCAGGGAGGTGAACATCACTGGTTTGGCATGCATTTGTTGCTTATCCCTAATTGCCCAAGAGAAGGTGTTGGTGAGCCACCATCTTGAGCCTCCATAGTCTATCTGTGTAACTACACCCACAGTGCTGTTAGGAAGGGAGTTCCGGAACTTTGACTCAACAACAGTGGACAAACAGCAATATAGTTCCAAGTTAGGATTGGTGCGTGACTTGAAGGGGAACTTGCAACTGAAGTGTTCCCATGCATCTGCTGCTCTTGTCCTTCTAAGTTAGGTGGTAGAGGTCACGCGTTTAGAAGGTACTATTTAAGGAACATTGGTGAGTGGCTGCAGTGCATCTTGTAGATGGTCATACACTGCTGTCACTGTGCGTCCTTGGTAGAGGGAATGAATGTTTAAGGTGATGAAGGAGTGTTGATCAAGCGAGCTTTGTGCTGGATTGTGTCAAGCTTCTTGAGAGCTGTTGGAGCCACGTCATCTGGATCACGCTCCTGACTTGTGCTTTAATTGTAGATTGTGGACAGGCTTGTCAGGTCAGGAGGTGAGTTCTTCGCCACAGATCTCCCAGCCTCTGACTTGTTGCTGTGACCAAAGTGTTTATATAGCTGGTCCAGTTAAGTTACTGGTCAATAGTAACCCCTGGGATGTTAATGTTAATTCAGTGATGATAATGCCTTTGAATAACAAAGGGGAGATGGTTAGTTCTCTCTTATTGGAGATGGTCATTGCTTAGTTATCAGCCCAAGCCAGAGTGTTGTCCATGTCTTGCTGCATGGACTGACTGGGTCAGAAATCAACTCAGGCTCCAGGGTTTAAAAAAAACAATAGAAATCATAGAAACCCTACAATGCAGAAACAGGCCATTCGGCCCATCAAGTCTGCACCGACCACAATCCCACCCAGGCCCTACTCCGATATCCCTACACGTTTACCCGCTAATCCCTCTAACCTACGCATCTCAGGACACTAAGGGGCAATTTTAGCATGGACAATCAACCTAACCCGCACATCTTTGGACTGTAGGAGGAAACCGGAGCACCCGGAGGAAACTCACCCAGACACGAGGAGAATGTGCAAACTCCACACAGACAGTGACCCAAGCCGGGAATCGAACCCAGGTCCCTGGAGCTGTGAAGCAGCAGTGCTAACCACTGTGCTACCGTGCCGCAATATGCTGGACCACTGTGCAATGAAATTCCTTTCAGCCATGTTCCCCTGCCCAATTTGTCAGTTAGGACTGCATTAATCTGTTGGGTTTATCCTCAAGACCCCAAAAGCAAGGGTGACCGAAGAGAACTTTTTCACTCATCAATGGTCATGTTTTAAAAGTCATGTGCAAGTAAACCTTAGAATGAGGAAATGAAAAATAGACACTGCGTCCAACTGTAGTGTCCCTACCTGTTCTTGTCAATGTTAGAATGTGTGATCGACCTATTTTTCAGTTTCATAATCCAATCCTAATTAAAGTTATTCCATGCTTTGTGGAAAAGATATTTGAAATGCTAATTCAGTTGAAACAAGTCTTCTACCCCAACATGGCAAATCCACGCTATTTAAAAGCCAAATTGTCACTAAGAAGTTTGGCAAGGAAATTCCAAAGCTTCAATTAATTAGGCTTCTGTATGAAGTGGTTAGCCGTAAAAGGGATTAATCAAAATCATGGTGTGGCTGTCTTAAAAAGGATGGCATTAAGTATTCCTTTTGTGCACTTAATAAGGGCTGGATTAGGGAATCTGAATCTACAGGCTGTTCTTTTTAATGTACACACCAGCTTTTTAATGAACTGAAAATGTTCTAGATAATTTAATCAAAGAGTATAATGATGATACAATTAGGGGCTTTTTTATTTTGTATCAGACTCAAGTAAATCAACCTTGAAGCATTTCAACAAATATGTTCCACAGGAAACTTCTCGGATAAATTATCCATCATTTGGGAAGTGCTAAAGGGGAAATATGTTGCGCACATTTTTATTTTTTGACAATTTTTGACTGGAGGAGCTAGGGTATTCAGTCTGCTTAACAATAATGGGCCTGTCAATTTGTAATCGTACATTTTTAATAGACCGCTAGACACACTGCTGGTGCTGAGCGTCAGCATTGATAACAATACCCAGGACTGAGTGCTTGCTGCAGAGATCAACAACAGCAGCAAATTCAGGGGAAAAAGATCTTTTCACTTCAACCTACTTTCGAGGAAAGTAGTTTCAACTCTCACGGGCAAATGCGCTTTGAGAACAAATCAGTCGGACATCAGTGCCACTCCTCATTGGGGGTCAGGTTATACTATTTCCTTCATGAACATCATTTTTTATTTCCACCTTTCTCTTTAGAACCATGCTGAGAGGCAATCTCAATCTGTGATCTCCGAGCTCCCATCTACACTCCAGCTGCTAACCAATGCTTTTACAATCATTCATATGCCTCCCGGCATCAATAAATTAAACTGTCCAAAATCACAATGATGCTGTCACCAGACCCTTCCTTTTTTTTCCATTACTTTTTTTTTCCTTCTTTTAAAACAGCTTTAGAGACCACAATCCCAGGTACGACCCTGTTAAAACACAGGCTGTAGACTCCCAGTGGGACCAAGACCTGGAGAGCAAAGTTATTGGTTTCGTGTCCAGTTCTGGGGTGATAGGGCACAAACAAAATTATGTCTGCAACAGTGCGGCTTGGTGGTTATTAACTCGGTGTCCTTGACATGTACAACACTGTTCTAAACAAGAATCTTTGCTGCTTTTCAAAGAGCAAGCGCCACAGTTTGGTGTTTCATTCTGTATCACTTTGCAAACTACATTACAAACTGTGCAATTAAGTTTGTTATAATTAGGTGCTTCTTCTACCTGCAGATATGCAAAAAAGGACAGTTTCGGTCTCAATTTCTAATGGACATACTGATTCGTGTTCTGCAGTCATTGACGGTCTTTTGATACCTCACTCAGGTCAGTCATTCTCTACGTGTATGTCTGGACGAGTTGCCATGTTCAGATTTTTGTGGTGTTTAGATGGTGGAAGACCCCATTGTGTGAACCCATGGTTTTCGTTTTGAACCCTGCCTCCACACATTCATTCCAATCGGATGGATATGTAGCAATTCAGAATAGATAGCCTTACTGACTTTTCACATTTCAAACTAAGAGCCACTGATCTGGCACATAAATTCCACATCCACCCTCTGCCTGAGATCAGTTAAATCCACACTCCCTGTCAAACAAATCCAGCATCTTCTTGGCTTTCTGGCTTGATACTATACAGGGCTTAGAATCATAGAATCCCTACAGTGCAGAAGGAGGCCATTCGGCCCATCGAGTCTGCACCGACCACAATCCCACCCAGGCCCTACCCCCACATAGTTTTACCCGCTAATCCCTCTAACCTACGCATCTCAGGACTCGAAGGGGCAATTTTTTTTTTTTTAACCTGGCCAATCAACCTAACCTGCACATCTTTGGACTGTGGGAGGAAACCGGAGCACCCGGAGGAAACCCACGCAGACACGAGGAGAATGTGCAAACTCCACACAGACAGTGACCCAAGCCGGGAATCGAACCCGGGACCCTGGAGCTGTGAAGCAGCAGTGCTAACCACTGTGCTACTGTGCCGCCCTGCTATAACCTTTACCTACTGTGCTAAATCAATAAAAGTCTACGTCCAGAACGTTACCACTGTTCACGCTAGCAAGATTTTCCCATCTCGCTGCAGTGAGCGGAGATTTGGTTGGGTGCCAAATTCTCCGACCTCACTGCAGCGGGAGCATAGTGTGAATGGCCAGTAAAATCACACCTCAAGTGTTCTAACCATTCAGTACCGAGTGATGGACATAGTGAAGGCTCATCTGCAAACTAGAAAGTTCCTGTCAATGGGTGCTATCTATAAATACCCTACTCCAACCAGAGCTGTAACTAGCCAGAAAAAACCTTCAGAAACTGGTGAACATGCACTCTTAAGCAACCTCAGCAATCTAATCACACAAACCAGCCTCCCATCCATTGACTCTGTCTACAATTCCCGCTGCCTTGGCAAAGCAGCCAGCATAATTAAGGACCCCACGCACCCCAGGCACATCCTCGTCCACCTTCTTCCGTTGGGAAAAAGATACAAAAGTCTGAGATCACGTACCAACCGACTCAAGGACAGCTTCTTCCTTGCTGCCATCAGATTTTTGAATGGACCTACTTTGCATTAAGTTGATCTTTCTCTACACCCTAGCTATGACTGTAATTCTACATTCTGCACTCTCTCGTTTTCTTCTCTATGAATGGTATGCTTTGTCTGTATAGTGCACAAGAAATAATACTTTTCATTGTATACTAATACATGTGGCAATAATAAATCAAACCAAAATCTAATCCTAGAAGTATTAATAAGAAAGAAATATCATGCATTTATATAGCACCTTTCATGACTTAAGAGGTCCAAAAGAGTTCTGCAGCCAATGAATTATCTATTGAGATGCAGCCACTGCTGTACGGTAGAAAACACTGCAATCAATCTGTGCATGACAATCTTATAATGTCCAGATCATCTCACTATGAGTGCTGCTGGTTAAACCATAAATATTGGCCAGATATATATTGGGAGACAACCCCCCCCCCCCCCCCCGCCCCTCACCCGTCCCCCACTGTCCCCGCACCTATGGCCTTTCCATTTTTGCAATAGGACCATTGGTCTCTTTACATCTGCCTGAGATGACTGACAGGGCCTTGGGTTAATACCTCACCTGAAAACAGCACCTCTGACACCAGTGCCCCTGTTGAGCACCGATATGCCAGCCTAGATTATCTGTTCCAGTCTCTGGAGTGGGACTTGAATTTACAAACTTCTGGCAACTTTCTGCAGTGGGCTTGAATGCAGCAAGTATGCATCAAAATAGATTCCCGCTAGGTGGGAATGATAAGATGAGTGGGTGTGCAAAAGGGAGTCAACCGAGATGAACCAGAAACGTGTGTGTGGTGTGTGTGTGTGTATGTCCCACATCTCAGATGAAGACCCCCCACTTGCACTACTGTTGCCCCCTCAAACTCTCATTTCATGTCAGTCAGAGCACACAGTTATGTTAGAATACAACCTCTGCGTACCCAACTATCGGACCATTTGTCTGCGTTACCCAGTCTTTTATTCATTCCACTAAGGAATACATGGACACTGAACACAAGAAGCCAGAGGAAAACCATATGGTGCAGCATTGAAATATAAACAAACAAAGAGTGAGAAAAGCAAGGTAAATTGATTTACAGTTTAGTCACCAAAAAGCAAATAAAAAGATGTGGAACATTCACCTTCAGAAGGACCGAAAGGAAACAAATGAAGAAGGAGAAATACGGGGAAAAGAAAAACGAATTAAGTAAAGGTGGGAAAATAACCTTTTCATTGCACAATGCTCAGTATGTTGAAGAGGTTACTGTCATAGGTGATGAAACAAGAATCCTTAATGGCTTTGAAAGAACCAGATAGCTCATGTTCACAAATAGGACTTAGGGTTACAAAAAACTCAGCAACACAAGAGACCAACGGAATAGATGACTGAAGTTCTCCACTTGCTTGAAACTGTTACCAGTGGAAGCACAAAGGACTCCCTGGAACTAGCTGCACACACAGATGGCTGGCGCAGGAGGCAGGGGATGGGAGGGAGGGGCGGGTTCCCTTGCAGCAAAGTCAGCAAGAAGCAGGGTTGGTAACTTCACTGGAGATTTGCAGACCCAGACCTTGCTGTAAATCGGAATGATTTGGCTGATGGAGGTTTTCTGGGAAATTGGAGGAAACAGAATAAAAGATTGACAAGTTTGTCTCTTTCTATCCTAATTCTATTGCACCTCAGAGATAGCATTTCTACCCGTTCCGGGTCTTTTCAAACTCACCATCAACACTGCTTTTCTCGTCATTCAATATGGGGAGTCGGTTAGTTCAGTTGGCTGGACAGCTGGTCCGTGATGCAGAGCGAAGCCAATAGCGTGTTCAATCCCTGTACCAGTTGAGGTTATTCATGAAGGCCTCACCATCTCAATCTTGCTCCTCACCTGTGGTCATCTGGGACTATGACTACTTTACCGTTATTCTACTGGCTCTTCCCTGCAACATCAAACTTGGCCTATAGTCAACCATTCCTAACGATATAAAGTCACATCATTCCTCAATATTTTGTGGTCCCAGCACACAGTTTTAGTGATGTGATATAGATGAGAACATATGCCTGGTTTCACACGCCAATCTTAAGGCGCAGTGTAGTGTCCCAAAATGAAAACTACAAGTCTGGGAAGATAACTGCAATAAATATATTTCCACAGATGGGGAAGGGCAGAACCATTGGTGCCTGTCCCTTCACCAAGTAGTAGTTGCTGCAAATAAAAAGCTTCATTTTTCACCTCAGCTTTTTATCAGTCAAGTTTGCCAATACTTGCCATCCTTATCATCACAAGCAAAAGCTGTCACATATACTGATATCCATGGAGCTTTCAGCATGTGGGAGCACTGAGGCCCCATTCTGTAGACTTCAGTACTGGGAAGTACCAGCAGGGTGCTGCACTGTTGGGGGTGCCGTCTTTTCAATGAGTTATCAAACCAGGGCTATGTTTAATCTGTCAGGTTGACATTTAAAAAAATGCATGACACAATTTCAAGGAAGAAAAGTTCTCCCCATGTCAAAGAACAAAGAACAAAGAAAATTACATCACAGGAACAGGCCCTTCGCCCCTCCAAGCCTGCACTGACCATGCTGCCCATCTGAACTAAAACTTATGTTCCTTCCAGGGACCATATCCCTCTATTCTCGTCCTATTCATGTATTTGTCCAGACGCCCCTTAAAAGTCATGTTCATATCTTTTTCCACTACCTGCCCTGGCAGCGAGTTCCAGGTACCCTCCGCCCTCTGCGTAAAAAACTTGTCTCGTACATCTCCTTTAAACATTGCCCCTAGTAATTGACTCTTCCACTCTGGGAAAAAGCTTCTGACTATCCACTCTATCCACTCTGTCCATGCCCCTCGTAATCTTGTAGACTTCTATTAGTGAGAACAAATCAGCTTTCTTCAACCTCTCCTCATAGCTAATGCCCTCCATACCAGGCAACATCCTGGTAAATCTTTTCTGTAACCGCTCCAAAGCCTCCACATCCTTGTGGAAGTATGGCGACCAGAATTGAACACTATATTCCAAGTGTGGCCTAATTAAGGTTCTATAAAGCTCCAACATGATTTACCAAGTTTTAAACTCAATGCTCCAGCCAATGAAGGCAAGCATGCCGTATGCCTTCTTCTTGACTACCTTTTCCACCTGCATTGCCACTTTCAGTGACCTGTCTGGCTGTACACTCAGATCCCTCTGCCTATCAATATTCTTCAGGGTTCTGCCATTTACTGTATATATCCCATCTGTATTAGACTTTCCAAAATGCATTACCTCACATTTGTCTGGATTAAACTCCATCTGCCATCTCTCTGCCCAAGTCTCCAACCAATCTATATCCTGCTGTATCCTCTGACGGTCCTCATCGCTATCCGCAATTCCACCAACCTTTGTGTCATCCAGAAACTTATAAATCAACCCAGTTACATTTTCCTCCAAATATATATTAAAAACAGCAAAAGTCTCAGCACTGATCCCTGAGGAACGCCACTAGTCACAGCCCTTTATTCAGAAATGCACCTTTCCACTGCTACCTTCTGTCTTCTATAACTGAGTCAGTTCTGTGTCCATCTTGCCAGCTCACCTCTGAGACTTCACCTTCTGTACCAGTCTGCCATGAGGGACCTTGTCTAAGGCCTTACTGAAGTCCATGTAGACAACATCTACTCTTCTACCCTCATCAATCATCTTCATCACTTCCTCGAAAATCTTGATCAAGTTAGTGAGACACAACCTCCCCTTCACAAAACCATGTTGCTTCTTGCTAATACATCCACTTATTTCCAAGCAGGAGTAAATCCTGTCTCGAAGAATCCTCTCCAATAATTTCCCTACCACTGATGTAAGGCTCACCAGCCTGTAATTACCTGGATTATCCTTGCTACCCTTTTTAAACAATGGAACAACATTGGCTATTCTCCAATCCTCTGGGACCTCCCCATAGCCCGTGAAAATACAAAAATTTCTCTCAAGGCCCCACCAATTTCAGTATTCTGGGGTATTTCCCAGCAGGCCCTGGGGACTTAACTACCTTAATGTTTCTCAAGGCCCCCAATACCTCCTCACTTTTGATCACAACATGACCCAAACTATCTGCACACCCTTCCCCAGACTTATCATCCACCAAGTCCTTCTCTTTGGTGAATACTGATGCAAAGTACTCATTTAATACCTCACCCATTTCCTCTGACTCCATGCATAGATTCCCTCCCCTGTCCTTGAATGGACCGACCCTCTCCGTGGCTACCCTCTTGCTCTTTATATATGTACTAAAAGCCTTGGGATTTTCCTTAATCCTGCAGGCCAATGACTTTTAGCCCTCCTGATTCCTTGCTTAAATTTCCTTCTACTTTCCTTGTATTCCACACTTGTTTCGTGTGTTCCCGGCCTCCTAGCCTTAACAAACGCTCCCTTTTTCTTTTTGACTAGGCTCACAATATCTCTCGTCATCCAAGGTTCCCGAAACTTGCCATACTTATCTTTCATCCTATAGGAATGCGCCGGTCCAGAATTCCTATCAACTCACACTTGAAAGCCTCCCACATGCCAGATGTTGATTTTCCCTCAAGCATCTGCCCCCAATCTACATTCTTCAGTTCCTGCCTAATATCGTTTATGTCCTGGACGATATTTGTTGATCAACCAGCATCACTATGGAAAATAAATGGTCTGGTGATTTTCGCATGGTTCCTTGTGGAACTTTGTTGCAGACAACAATGTTTCCTTATTACAACAGTATCTACAATTCATTTGCTGAGACTATGAAAGGTGCATTTTAAACAAATGTTTTCCATCACAATGTCCATAATGGGGGGCGGCAGACGTAGATGTTCAGTCCACATAGCTGGGGTCTCTGTATAGTTTATGTGGAGAGCATGGCCAGAATTTTCCAGCATCCCCTATGGCGGATTTTCCCACAGCTCGCCACTAGCTGCCGACGAGATTTTCCAGTCCTGCCAAAACCAATTGGCAATTTTCACGTCTCACCAATCCCGCCTCAGGGAACCCACGACTGGGGGTCAGCTTCAGTGGAACTGGAAGATTCCGCTGGTGGGAAGGACTGGAAAATTGCGTTCCATATGTGCACGTTGGCAAGAGCTCCCGGCATGCACGGGCAACTCAACCAGCTGAAACTGAAAGAAAGACTATGATTTTCCGGTCCTACACATCATGAGGCAGGATTGGAAAATCCTGGCCAAAGACTTGCATTCATATAACACCTTTCAGAATCTCAGGATGTCCAAAAGCACCATACTGCCAATGAAGTACTTTTATTTTTAAAAGTGTGGGCATTGTTGCAATTTGTGCACAGCAAGCTCCCACAAATAACAATGTGGTAATGAAAATGGCCTACCCTTTGTGATGTTAATCCAGGGCCAGACATTGGCCAACTATCTGCATCTACTCTTCTCCAAAATAATGCCATGGGATCTTTCGCCTGAGAGGGCAGTCAGGGCTCTGGCTTAAAGTCTCATCTGAAGCCAGCAGCTCTGGTAGTGCAGCATCCGCTCAGCACTGCCCTGGTGTGTCAGCCTAGACTTTCGGGTTCCTCTGGAAATGTGATGTGAATCCACAATCTTCTGGCTCATAAGTAAGAGTGTTACTGACTGAGACATGGCTTACATTAAGTTATGGTAAAGAATGGGCTTTCCACTGCTTGTTTAGCTGGGCCCACCCTACTCTTTAGTTGATAATGTCTTGCCCATCAGTCCTCAGCCTGGCCCCAAGGATGCACCCAGAAGTACTGGCATAAGCATTCACATTCATCAGCAGTTAGCGAATTTACAGCAGGTAATTTGCGTTGAGGGAAATTTGTTGATTGCATTTATTAAAGTGCTACGCGCTAAATGTGCTGATGCAGAAACAAGCTGATGTGGAATATTAAAGGACAGGCTGTTGTATGCAGATGATGGCTGTACAGGGATTTTAAACCACATGATGCTTGTACTTACCCAACATTCAGTAAAATTTTGCTACTGAGTTTTGGAAAACAAGTCTCAACCTTTTGTTTTCAAGAGAGCCCTCATTCACTCATTTATATATTGGGTATCCTGATTTAATTCATCAGTTTACTGTAAGGCTTTGTTGCACACATAGCAATAGCATAAAAAGTAAGACACAATTTTAGTCTGATCAAGTGTCAATTTGGGTAATAATTGATTCTTATCACCGACATCACACAGAGCTGCGAAAACTGAAAGGAACCTGACCTCAAAGATAGAATTGACTCAATGCACCTACCGCAAGAGCATGTCTTCATCAAAAGAGATTCAAAGAGCAATTCATTCAGAAGGGGATATGGGACTGGACAGAGGATGATTTTTCTAGGACTGATAGCATATCCATCATCATTTTTACACTGACTGCAAGCCTCTCTTTGTAGGCTGGGTGTTTGCTTGTGAACCGTACCTTGCGATAGAACAACCAGGGGAATGGAGGATTGGAATTTGATGAAGGTCTCCACTTAAAGTTTATTTACTAGATTTGATTTGATTTGATTTGATTTTGATTTGGTTTTCTTTTTGAGTCGGTTGGTATGTGATCTCAGACTTTTATATCTTTTTCCTGATGGAAGAAGGTGGAAGACAGTATGTCCAGGATGCATGGGTCCTTGATTATGCTGACTGCTTTTCTGAGGCAGCTGGAAGTATAGA
Organism: Mustelus asterias; assembly: GCF_964213995.1. NCBI lineage: Eukaryota > Metazoa > Chordata > Chondrichthyes > Carcharhiniformes > Triakidae > Mustelus > Mustelus asterias. The sequence goes on along the minus strand of NC_135816.1, from coordinate 71,857,619 downwards.
CAGTGTCAATGGGTGGGAGGCTGGTTTGAGTGATGGACTGGACTTCATTCACAACCCTTTGTAGTTTCTTTTTTTTAATATTCATTCGTGGGACCTAGGCGTCGCTGGCTGGCCAGCATTTATTGCCCATCCTCAGTTGTCCTTGAGAAGATGCTGGTGAGCTGCCTTCTTGAATCGCTGCAGTCCATGTTCTGTGGGTTGACCCACAATACCGTTAGGGAGGGAATTCCAGGGTTTTGACCCAGCAACTGCGAAGGAATGGTGATATATTTCCAAGTCAGGATGGTGGGTAGCTTGGAGGGGAACTTGCAGGTGGTGGTGTTCCCATTTATCTGCTGCCCTTGTCCTTCTTTGGAAGGTGCTGTCTAAGGATCTTTGGTGAATTGCTGTAGTGCATCTTGTAGATAGTACACACTGTTGCTACTGAGTGTCGGTGGTGGAGGGATTGAATGTTTGTAGATGTGGTGCCAATCAAGTGGGCTGCTTTGTCCTGGATGGTGTCAAGCTTCTTGAGTGTTGTTGGAGCTGTACCCATCCAGACAAGTGGGGAGTATTCCCTCACACTCCTGACTTGTGCCTTGTAGATGGTGGATAGGCTTTGGGGAGTCAGGAGGTGAGTTACTCACCGCAGTATTCCTAGCTGCTGACTTGCTCTTGTAGCCACTGTGTTAATGTGGTGAGTCCAGTTGAGTGCCTGGTCAATAGTAACCCCAAGGATGTTGACAATGGGGGATTCAGTGATGGTTACACCATTGAATGTCAAGGGGTGGTGGTTAGAGTGTCTCTTATTGGTGATGATTATTGCCTGGCATTTGTGTGGCGCGAATGTTACTTGCCACTTGTCAGCCCAAGCCTGGATATTGTCCAGATCTTGTTGCATTTGAACATGGACTGCTTCAGTATCTGAGGAGTCACGAATGGTGCTGAACATTGTGCAATCATCAGCGAACATCCCCACTTCTGACCTTATGATGGAGGGAAGGTCATTGATGAAGCAGCTGAAGATTGTTGTGCCTAGGACACTACCCTGAGGGACTCCTGCAGAGATGTCCTGGAACTGAGATGACTGACCCTCCACAACCACAACCATCTTCCTATGTACCAGGTATGACTCCAACCAGCAGAGAGTTTGCCCCCGATACCCATTGATTCCAGTTTTGCTAGGGCTCCTTGATGCCACACTCGGTCGAATGTGGCCTTGATGTCAAGGGCTGTCACTCTCACTTCATCTCTGGAATTCAGCTCTTTTGTCCATGTATAGACCAAGGTGGTAATGAGATCAGGAGCTGAGTGACCCTGGCGAAACCCAAACTGGGCGTCACTGAGCAGGTTATTGCTGAACAGGTGTTGCTTGATAGCACTGTTGATGACCCCTTCCATCACTTTACTGATGATCGAGAGTAGACTGATTGGGCGGTAATTAGCCAGTTTGGATTTGTCCTGCTTTTTGTGTACAGGACATACCTGGGCAATTTTCCACATTGTTGTGTAGATGCCAATGTTGTAATTGTACCGGAAGAGCTTGGCTAGGGGAGCGACAAGTTCTAGAGCACAAGTCTTCAATACTATTGCTAGAATGTTATCAGGGCCCATTGCCTTTGCAGCATCCAGTATCTCCAACCGTTTCTTGATATCATGTGGAGTGAATTGAATTGGCTGGACGTTGGCATCTGAGATGCTAGGGACTACTGGAGGAGGCTGAGATGGATCATCCACTTGGCAATTCTGGCTGAAGATTGTTGCAAATACAATGATGTGCTGGGCTTCTCCATCATTTAGGATGGGGATATTTGTGGCGCCTCCCCCTCCAGTGAGTTGTTTAATTGTCCACTACCATTCACAACTGGATGTGGTAGGACTGCAGAGCTTAGATCTGATCTGTTGGTTAGCTTAACTCTGTCTATCACTTGCTATTTTTGTCGTTTGGCATGCAAGTAGGCCTGTTTTGTAGCTTTGCCAGGTTGACACCTCATTTTTAGGTATGCCTGGTGCTGCTCCTGGCATGGTCTCCTGCACTCTCTATTGCAGTCTTGGATAGAGCAGGAGCCATACCAAGCTGTGACATAACCAGAAAGAATGCTTTCTACCTGTAAAAGTTAGTGAGAATTGTAATGGACATGCCAAATTTCCGTAGTCTTCTAAGAAAGTAGTGTCACAAATAGGCTTACATTAACACTGCAATGAAGTTACTGTGAAAATCCCCTAGTCGCCACACTTCATTCCCTGTTCGGGTACACTGAGGGCGAATTTAGCACGGCCAATACACCTAACCAACATGTCTTTGGACTGTGGGAGGAAATCGGAGCACCCGGTGGAAACTCACGCAGACACAGAGAGATCGTGCAGACTCTGCACAGACAGTGACCAAGGCCAGGAATCGAACCCGGGTCGCTGACACTGTAAGGCACAGCAGCTGGGTACCATTTACAAAGCTCACTGCTCACCACTGTGCCACCATGCCACCCACATTAATGCCTGCCTTCAGGGAAGAGTGATTTTGTACAATTACAAACAGTCCACACGGTGCAGTATTTACTCCGTTTGTGGGTTAATGACAGGACCTTGATGTTTCTAGAGGTCAGTAAAGTGCAGGGAAAGGCAAACGTTGATTGCTTTCAAATCTGCCGTATCTGTCTTTGGCCAATTTTGCAGATCCAACGATGGTGTTCGGCGAATGCGCAGCAGCTGGGTACCATTTACAAAGCTCACAGTAAATTCTGTGATGGCCTCAGATGGTTCATGCTGAAAATCTGCAGAACAGCTGTTGGGAAAGCAGCATTTTATTGACTCACAAAAACACAGAGCATACAGATCGTAGTCAGCTGCTTCAATAGGAAGATTATGATCCCAACAAACTCACCTTTCTGCCTGAAGGATGGCATATTGTCACAAGGGACTCTTGCTATTTAATGACATTCACTTAAAGGACCCTGCTGGTGTGACTTATTAAGTGCCAAAAAATATATATTTACTTATTCAACTACCTTGTTGGTAATTAATTTTGCATTAATGGTGTGTCATGGACCTGTGCATTGAAATGGTGAAAGGATATAGCTTCTTCCTATATTAGTATGTTCATTGTTCTGTACTTTGTGAGCTATTTTTTAATGCTTAGAAAGCTGCTTTTTTTTTATACCAGGGAATGAAATACACTTGGTATAATTTTGCACTAAGGAAATCAATAGTAATAGATTATTGATATTAAATATGTACGTTCTTATTTCCAATATCTGTCATGAAACTTATCTTAACAGAATTTATTGATTACAGTGTCCCCCTCCCCTCAAAACCAAGAATATTAGGGGAGAAATCATGCCCACTCTGGGCATATATTAAGAAATATTTCCATGAAAAATTACTTATTATAAACTTTATATCATTTGGCTTCTTTATATATTTGGTTTCTCTCTCCACAGATGCTGCCGGAACTGCTGAGTTTTTCCAACATTTTCTGTTTTTGTTTCAACTTTCCAGCATCCACAGTATTTTGCTTTTATTTCAGACAATTACAATTATGCCCTATATTTTGCGAGTGACATAGACCAATTGCTTTCCATACGTGCGTCATTAGTTCATGATTCCTCAGCTTGTTTCAACTCTATTTTCAGTGGTGCTAATGAATCAATATCAACTCAACAAGGGAGCACAGTCTTTTGTCTTATTGAGCTGCGTAGATACATACCATGTAAAATCAAGGTCATATATTGGGAAATTTCTTCTTTTGCATTTCAGTGTAAATAATTTCCTCAGAGAGGCGCATCAAGGAAAGTCAGGACCTTTTTTTTATTCGTTCATAAGAACATAAGAACATAAGAAATAGGAGCAGGAGTAGGCCATCTAGCCCCTCGAGCCTGCCCCACCATTCAATAAGATCATGGCTGATCTGATGTGGATCAGTACCACTTACCCGCCTGATCCCCATAACCCTTAATTCCCTTACCGATCAGGAATCCATCCATCCGCACTTTAAACATATTCAGCGAGGTAGCCTCCACCACCTCAGTGGGCAGAGAATTCCAGAGAATTCATGCGGTGTGGTTGGCAAGACCAGCATTTGTTGTCCATTTCTAATTGCCCTTGAACTAACTGAATGAATCACAATGCCATTTCTGAGGGTAGGTAAGCTCAGCCTCTTTGCTATGGGTCTGGAGTCAACTGTAGGCCAGACCCGGGACATTAGCAAACATGATGGGTTATTATAGCAATCAATGATAATTTCATGGTCACCATTATTCAGACTAGCTTTCAATTCCCAATGATATTAATTTTAAATTCTATCAGCTGCCATGGTGGGATTTGAACCCATGTTGCCAGAGTATTAGAAGGAAGTCTAACAACACCAGGTTAAATTCCAACAGGTTTATTTGGTAGCAAAAGCCACTAGCTTTCGGAACAGGCTGTTCCTTCATCAGGTGGGTGGGAGTTCTGATCACAAACAGAGCACAAAGACACAAACTCAATTTACATGAATAATGATTGGAATGTGAGTCTTTACAGCTAATCAAGTCTTAAAGGTACAGACAATGTGAGTGAAGGGAGCATTAAGCACAGGTTAAAGAGATGTGTATTGTCTCCAGACAGGACAGCTAGTGAGATTTTGTACATCCAGGCAAGTTGTGGGGGTTACAGATAGTGTGACATGAACCCAATATCCCGGTTGAGGCCGTCCTCATGTGTGCGGAACCACACTTGGGCTTCTCTACTTTTCAATTCTATCCCTCTTGAAATAAACCCATTGTGCTTTGCTTGTTTTTGTACTCGCCTTATCAACCGGCAATGCAACTTCCAATCATTTGTGGATTTGCATTTCCAGATTCCTTTGCTTCTCTACTATATGGATTCTTCTTTTCCAAGTAATATATTTTTTTTTAACCAAGATGTAATATTTACTAATTGAAATACATTTGCCAATCAAATGCCCATTCTGCAAGTTTATTAATACTTTTGTGTAACTTTTTGCACTTTTCCTTAGTGTTGACTATTTCTCGCCATTTGATCCACACAGTTAGAAACTGTGTTCTGGGTTCCAAGGTCTAAATCGCTAATACAAATTGTGAGCAACAGTGACTCCAGCATTGACCCTTCTGACACATCACTCCCCACTTCTGCCACTCTGAAGAGCCACCTTTTACCACTAGTTTTTGTTTTCTGTCTTTCAGCCAACCAGCTATCCATTCTGAAACTTGTCCCCTGGGTCTGCATGCTCTACCTTCAAACATTCATCTATTGTGCAGTACTTTATTGAAAATCTTTTTAAATGAAATTTAGAATATCTGTTATTTTATCACTTGAGAAAAACACCTCATTATATCAAAATAATTCAAAATTCATTTCATAATGTATTACTTTTGAAGTGCTGTCACTAGAGTAGCAATAAGGCAAATGACCAGTTAATGTCAATGAAATGCAAAAAAACTTTGTGAGCATCAAAATCAACATTACCTGTTTTAAAAGTGGCGCAAATCAAAGGATAGATTTTTACTTGTGCAAAAGTGTAGAATGGATGATAGTGGGTTGGAAGCCAGTTTTATATCCCTTCCTATTTTTTTTTAAGTTAGTGGACATAAAATTTAGAGACATAAAAAGGGCCGCCGACTCACTATTGATGGTTTTACATTATGCACTAAGTCAAGCTTGACGCCTAAAGGTAAAGTCAATGTAATGTGAAAATAATAATTGTTAGTCTAAATTTTACCAATTTTATGTCCAATCTCAGGTGATCTTTAACTACAAGTAAGATCTGGCAGAGTGTAGAAAGCATCCATTGGGGGAGATGGTCCTCTGAGCAGAGTGACTGTAGTAAAGTAGAAACACCAGAGAAAATGGCTTGGCGCAATATGCAGTTTTATAATGATCTCCAAGTGCATGTGGAGCAAAGCTAGGAACCAAGAGGTTCAAGGCTAACTTCAATGTGGCTGTCCCTTTAACATAATATATGGGGGAGAGGCAAGATGGTGAGGTTGCTCATTTGGTATAATGTATGGGGTGCATGGTGTCAGCCATGGCTTAGCTGGTAGCACTCTAACTTCTGAGTAACAAGGCTCTTACTCATGCCCAACTCCAGCTCAAAAATCAAGGCTTGACACTCCAGTGCAGTACTGAGGAAGTCCTGCACTGTCGGAGGTTCTATCTTTTAGCTGAGATGGTAAACCGACACCCCCTCCGCATTAATGGAGAATTCACTACACGTGTCCTGGCCAATATATTTCTCAATCAATGTCACAAGAATCAGGTTATCTGGCCATTATCCCATTGCTGTTTGTGGGGTCTGGCAATGCACAATAGTGGGTTGGACTTCAAAAGTACTTCATTGGCTGTAAATCACTTTGACAAATGCTGTATTCACAGAATGATTACAGCACAGAAGGAGGCCATTCAGCTTGACATGCCTGTGCTGGCTCTTCGAAGGAGCAATTCACTTAGTGCCGCTTCCCCCACCTTCTCCTCATAGCCCTGCAGGTTCTAGCTTTTCAGCTAGTGATCCAATTACTTCTTGAGTGCCTGGATTGAACCTGTCTCTACCACAGTCTCAGGTCACATATTCCAGATCCCACTGCATGAAAAAGCTTTTCCTCAAATTACCATTGTTTCTTTTGACAAATCTGTGTCCTCTTGTTCTTGATCCTTTCACCAGTGGGAATAGCTTTTCCCTCTCTACTCTGTCCAGGCCTCTCATGATTTTCAAGACCTCTATCACAAATAATATGAATGCGAGTCTTTTTTTAAAATTTCATTAGATGGGTCCGTAGAGTGCAGTTAATTCAAGCGCCTGTTTTATTTTTCATTTCTCAATCGATAATCCATTATGATTATTGATTGATTTGTGTGGCATATGCTCCAGCTGTTTATTTCATTCCTAAAATGGAACAGGAAAAAGCAGCTAAACATAAAATACAACCAATCTCCTACAAAATGCAGGGCAGTAAACAAAATTAGAGAGGAGGAAGTTATATGCTTTCACCTTTTTAATGCACTGGTCCATGACACACCATTAATGCAAAATTAATTACCAACGAGGTAGTTGAATAAGTAAATATATATTTTTCTGGCACTTAATAAGTCACACCAGCAGGGTCCTTTAAGTGAATGTCATTAAGTACCAGTGACACTCTGGTGCCTTATGTAAATTATTAATAAATAATAAATAGCTTTTGGGCAGCAGTAAGATGAATGTGTTGCACAGTTACTAAATGCATATAGCAGAATTGTGATAATCATCAATCATTTAAACTTTGCCTATTAATTTTTTCATAACCTGATGTTGTATGCTCATAGGAATTATGCAACAGCAAAACTCAGCTCACTGGTGTGTATGAACAATTATACATGGCCCTATGCCCAAACCAATCCTATCATGCATTATTCACCAATAAAGCACATCGGTTTCAATTAACTTGCACTCGACACTGAATGACTTACTTAAATCAAGGGCCTTTGTACTTACAGAATCGTGGAACCCAGGCAATGGCAATAAAGCAGTATGCATTTAGCATGGACTTCAGTACACCAGAGATCTTGAGCTGAAACAAAAGGTGAGGGTGGTGCATGCTTGGTTAAAACTCTAGATTAGGACCAGCTTCATGTGTAAATACATCCATGTTTGACCCATTCATTCAAGACAGAGATTGAGAGGTTTTTCAACAGGAAGGGGTAAAGGGATAGTGTGGGAAGTTGGAGTTGAAGTAGGAGATCAGCTCTGATGTATTGAATGACAAAGAAGGCTCAAATGGCCAATTAACTGACTCCTGATTCTATTTCTTCTGGTCTAATGTTCTTAATGTTCTTAAGTGCAGAATTTGATCACCACATCCTTTAGTGCCATGATCATACCACCATCTTTGGGAAAAACTATTTTATACTCTGTTGATAATTGATCCCAGCAGCAGAATATGGAAGTTTATCGCAGGGTGGAATCTTACATTCTGAATTCTAGTTCGATGGCTGGATGGCTGACCACACGTGACCTTGTGCTGACCAACTCATTATGTACGTATCCATACAGAGCAACCTCATGGGGTTGAAGGTATATTTAAAGGGCACTAGGCCGCCTCCCTTTTTTTAATGGAGTCTCATTTAGGCCAGACCAGGTCAGAACAGCAGATTTCCTTCCCTGAAAGACATTAGTGAACCAGATGGATTTTTACAACAATCGACAATGGTTTCATGGTCATCATTAGACTTTTAATTACAGTTTTTTTTTCCAGTTTCAAATTTCACCATCTGCTGTGGTGGGATTCGAACTCTGGTCCCCAGAGCATTACCCACTGCCTCTCCCTCCCCCTTAGCTTTCCTCACAGATCCAGCCTCCACTCCACCCATACAATCTACCCCTCCCCTTCCCACTACCTGCCTTTGTCCAGCTCGAGCTACTGGTACCCAATTTCAGTTAAATTGTGATTGGTCCCCAAAAAGATGATAGAAGTGTCTACTCACCTCAAGGTCATGGAAGAAGCTCGTCAGTTGTAAAAGTGAACGTTCTAATTTCTCACAGGGAATTGCTACTGAGCTACCCTGAAACTTGCCTAGCCTCCCTCTCCTTTACCGTGGTACAGCAGAAGTTCACTAAATTTACAAGGATGTTGCCAGGACTTAATGGACGGAGTTATAGTGAGAGATTGGGCAGGCTAGGACTTTTTTCTTTGGAGCATAGGAGACTGAGGGGTGATCTTACAGAGGTGTATATGATCATGAGAGGCATGAATAGGGTGAATGCACTCAGTCTTTTTCCCATGGTTGGGAAATTCAGAACTAGAGAGCATAGGTATAAGTTAAGAGGGGAAAGAATTAATGCGAACCCAAGGAGCAACTTTTTTTATGTATTTGGAATGAGCTGCCAGAGGAAATGGTTGAGGCAGGGACATTGACAAAATTTAAAAGGCATTTGGGCAGATCCATGGATAAAAAAGATTTAGAGGGATATGGGCCGAATGCAGGCAAATGGGGTTAGCTTTCTTCACTCAAACGGTTGGAAATCTTTGGAATTCTCTGCACCAGTGAATTGTGGATTTGATTTGATTTATTATTGTCACATGAATACAGTGAAAAGTATTGTTTCTTGCGTCTATACAGACAAAGCATACCATTCATAGAGAAGGAAAGGAGAGAGTGCAGAATGTAGTGTTACATTCATAGCTAGGGTGTAGAGAAAGATCAACTTAGTGTAAGGTAGGTCCATTCAAACGTCTGATGGCAGCCAGGAAGAAGCTGTTCTTGAGTCAGTTTGCACGTGACCCCAGACTTTTGTATCTTTTTCTCAACGGAAGAAGGTGGAAGAGAGAATGTCCGGGATGCGTGGAGTCCTTGGTTATGCCGGCTGCTTTTCTGAGGCAGCGGGAAGTGTAGACAGAGTCAGTGGATGGGAGGCTGGTTTGAGGGGTGGGCTGGGCTTCGTTCACGAACCTTTGTAATTTCTTGCGGTCTTGGTCAGAGCAGGAGGTGTACCAAGCTGTGATACAATCAGAAAGGATGCTTTCAATGGTGCATCTGTAAAAGTTGGTGAGAGTCTTAGTGGATATACCAAATTTCCTTAGTCTTCTGAGGATGCTCCATTATTGAATATGTTTAAGGCTGGCATAGATAGATCTTTGGTCCCGCAGGGAATCAAAGGATATGGGGGCCAGGTTGAAAAATGAAGACCAATTGTATTGAATGATGGAATAGGCTCGACAGACCATATTGTCACCTCCTGCTCATATTTCTTGCATTCACATGCTGCCTTACTTCAGAATTTTGCCTTCTCTTTAAATCCACTCCATCCCAACATCTTCATTCTCTCCTTGTGCATCAGGAAATGCACAAGGAGTGTCTTCCAGTTGAAATCTGGTTTATATGACTGCATGAGGCTGTTAAGTAGGAAGCAAAAGATGTATATTTCTAAATGCTTACAGACTGCCCATCCTAAGGGTGATGAACAATCTCTGATCTCTTGATACTTAATCTTTTATTGCCTACTTTACCTCAAGAGAATGAAGACTATTGGAACCTGCATGATTAAAACAGGAGGTCCAGATCAGTCTGTGATTGGCAGAAACAATTGAGAAAAGCAGAATGGATAAGTAAAATGTCGTTCATCATATTCAAAGTCTGAGCTAGGAGTGAGGCATCTCACATTCTTCTGATGCATCAAAAGGGAACCAAAGTTGATCAAGTAACAAGTGGGAATGGAGGCAGTATGCAGAGACAGCATACACACTGCCTGATGAATGAAGATAAAGCTGAGAAGTTGCTAGACATGACAGTTTTGATAGATCGTTGATCACATGACTGAAAGTGCTATAAGAATGTCGGTGTAGAAGCTTCTAGCAGCTTGTGGAGTTGAAAGTGCTGTCCAGGGAGGGCCTATTAGACAACACGCTCAATAACAGGAAGGAGGTAATACCAATTTACTTCTCTTTAGTTACTGTTTAAATACGGAAACCAAACATTGACACTCAATCGTCGAAGTAAACAACTGTTGCACCCAATTTGGTGTCACATAGCAACGTAGAAAATAGGAGCAGGAGGAGGCCATTCAGCCCTCCGAGCCTGCACCACCATTCATTATGATCATGGCTGATCATCCAACTCAATAGCCTGATCTCACCTTCCCCCATATCTTTTGATTCCCTTCATCCCAAGTGCTATATCTAACTGCCTCTTGAAAACATACAAATGTTTGGCCTCAACTGCTTTATATCGGATAGTTAATTCCACAGGCTGGTCACTCTCCGGGTGAAGGAATTTCTCCTCATCTCTGTCCTAAATGGTCTACCCTGAAACCTCAGACTGTGAGCTGTGGTTCTGGACACCCCAGTCATCGGGAACATCCTTCCTGCATCTACACTACATACTCCTGTTAGAATGTTATAGGTTTCTATGAGATCTCCCCTCTGAACCCCAATGAATACAATCCTAACCAACTCAATCTCTCCTCATATGTCAGTCCTGCCATCCCAAGAATCAGTCTAGTAAACCTTCTCTGCACTCCCTCTGCAGCAAGAACATCCTTCCTCAGATAAGGAGACCAAAACTGCACACAATATTCCAAGTGTGGCCTCACCAAGGTCCTGTATAATTGCACCAAGACATCCCTATTAATGTCCTCAAATCCTCTCAATATGAAGGTCAACATACCATTTCCCTTTTTTACTGCATGCTTACTTTTAGTGACTGGTGTATGAGGACACCCAGGTCTCATTGCACATTCCCCTCTCCTAATTTATGGCCATTCAGATTGTAATTTACTTTCCTGTTTTTGCTACCAATGTGGATCACCTCACATTTATCCAATCATACTATATCTGCCATTCATTTGCCCACTCACTCAAAGGACGGAATTTTATGGCCGTGCTCACCACAAAACCGGAAAAATCAGGCCCGAGGTCAACGGATCTTTCCATGGCCCCTGCCTCCAGCCCCCCCCCCCCCCCCACACCCCGCCCCCACCCTCCCATCCGCTCCGATTCCCGTGGCGGGCGGAATGGGAAAATCCGTGCCAACCTGTCCAAATCATGTTGAAGGATCTTCGCATCCTCCTCACACCTCACCCTCCCACCCAGCTTTGTGCAAATGTGATGTTATTACATTTAGTTCCCTCATCTAAATCACTAATATATATTGAGAATTGCTGGGGTCCCAGCACTGATCCCTGCGGTACTCCATTAGTCGCTGCCATTTGGAAAAAGACCCATTTATTCCTACTCTTTGTTTCTAGTCTGCAAACCAGTTCTCTATCCATCGCAATACATTACCCCCAATCCCATGTGCTTTAATTTTACACACTAATCTCTTACGTGACTATGTTGAAGTCCAAATAAGCCACATCCACTGGCTCCCCTTCATCGACTCTACGGCTGGAATTTTGCTACCCCGCCCGCCACTGGAATTGGAGTGGGTGAGGGGTGGACAATGGAAAGGTCTGTTGACCTCTGGAGGATTTTACGGTTTCAGGATGACCAAAGCCGTAAGATCCTGCCTTACTAGTTACAGTCTCGAAGAATTCTAGTAGATTTATCAAGCATGAATCACCTCGGAATCCCTTACACAAGGTGATGAAGGTAGATTTCTTTGACTTGAGGTTTGGAGGACAGCAAATGTCAACCATTGTTGCAGTAGCCTCAGTGGATGAAACCACAAGCTGGGTGCTGACAAGTGAGATAGACAGTCACAGTGCAGCCAAGAGATCTTTGGCTGAAGAGATGGGTTTTAGAGGTGGAAAGGCAGTGCGATTTGGGAAATGAGAATCAGAGTGCAGAATGTGTGGAGGCGCTTAGGCAACCCTGTTTCTTCTGATGCTAAATGATGGGTGGTCTAGCTTCTTCATAAAAGCACAGTTGTAAGCTACATGGTGGAAGTCACTCACAGAGTTCATAGATATTAGAGTTGTTGTGTCCCTTACATCTTTGCTTTTTTTTATTAATTCATGGGACATGGGCATCACTGGCCAGCAGGATTTATTACCCATCCCTCATTGCCCTTGGAAGGCAGTTGAGAGTCAACCACGTTGCTGTGGCTCTGGAGTCACATGTAGGCCAGACTAGGTAAGGATGGGAGATTTCCTTCCCGAAAGGACATTGGTGAACCAGATCAGTTTTTCCAACAATTGACAATGGTTTCATGGTCATCAGTAGATTCTTCATTCGAGATTTCTTTTTATTGAATTCAAATTGAATCCACCATCTGCTGTGGTGGGATTCAAACCTGGGACCCCAGAACATTAACTGAGTTTCTGGATTAATAGTCTCGCAATAATACCATCAGGCCATCATCTCCCCATAAAGCATTATCAAGTTCACGCTCCTTAAATTCAATTCCTTTGACCAAACTTCGGGACAGTTTACAACGTTAATGGGGAAATAGATATGCAATTCTTTGCTGCTGTTGATTGGGTGCTTTTTAATGACAAGCTCCTAAATTGGACATTGTCGCTGAAACTGTCTGGCTACTCCCAACTACCCCCATATGTCCCTGATGCTCCCCCCCCCCAACCCCTGCCCCATACACCCCACGCTACTATTATACCTTCTCATTTCAGCCATGTCTCATTTGAATTCTATGCCCCCCCATGTATCGTCCTTAGCTAATCACTCAGTATTCATTATGTTCTGTACTTGTAAGTGTTGCTATTGCCATGCAATAGCAACACTTACAAGTGAAAAAATCATTTAATAATCTAATAAAACTCTAATTAAAATCTCTGACATTGAAACTGCAAAAAACTATGGGCCTGTAGAGAAAGGTTTCATCGCTTAAGTGGCCATTAAGCAAACAACCATATATTCAGCAACAATATTAAAGGCAAATTATGATACCAAAACCTCTTAAAGCTGTCAATCACTGAGCTACATCGACAGAGCTGAGTACTCCATAAGCTTTTAGAACTCAGCTAGGCATTCATAGTCACAGCTATCAAAACAAATCATTAAAATTCCAGACAATAGACGTGAAAGATCAAATGGTATTTCATTTCCATTTTAAAGCTGAAACCTATCAATCAATGGAGTGAGGCAGGTGCTTTAAAGATATCTGAACATTCATATCTCAATCCAAAACATGTTAGGAGAGTTTGCCAGCACATTTTTCTCCTGTTTGGAATGCAAATGGCACTTTCTCCATTGGGAAAAGTACTATAATGCATATCAACACTTACACGATGGTAAAAGCACATTTACCTTAACATGTAGCATTGAATAGTGATATTTGAAGGTGTTAAAACATCTAACAACTACTTGTCACAATGTTCCAGACTTCTCAACGGTCTACCCCCAATGGTCATGCACTCACCAAGAAAGTGTATTTTTTGGGGCTTCCAAAACCCACATCCACACATGAAAATAGCGTGGGAAAATAAATTCACATTTTCTACGTTCCTCAAAATGGAGGGCCCCAATCTCAAAAGAGTGCGTGTGCATTTGGGGCGGCACGGTGGCACAGTGGTTAGCACTTCTGCCTCAGAGTGCCAGGGACCCAGGTTCAATTCCAGCCTCAGGTGACTGTGTGGAGTTTGAACATTCTCCCTGTGTCTGCGTGGGTTTACTTCAGGTGCTCCGGTTTCCTCCCACAGTCCAAAGATGTGCGGGTTAGGTTGACTGGTCATGGTAAATTGCCCCATCATGTCAGGGGCACGAGCAGGGTAAATGTGCGGGGTTAGGGGGGGATAGGGCCTGGGTGAGATTGTCGTTGGTGCAGACTAAATGGGCCGATTGGCCTCATTCTGCACTGTCGGGATTCTATGATTTTGCACCCAAAGTCTTCCCGACCTGTGAAAGGTCACAAAAGGAAGGCGTGGGAAGACATTGGAAAATTATTTTCCAGAGAAAGAAAAGGTTAAGTTCAGCCCTTCGCGACCGGATTCATGCCTCCATAGGGAAATGAAAATCCAGCCCCATGACACCAAGTGCTAAATTTAAATGGGTGAGCTGCATGCTGAGAAGATCTCACCCATGTCAGAGTTTTCAGTATGGCATCAATTCTTGAAAGTATTTTCAGGGTAATGAAGCTTGTACAGACTTGTAGTGCAAACGATTTTATTTCACCTAAACTGATTTTACAGCTGTTACTTGCGAGTTCACAAATTATTACTTGTATGTCAACACACAATTCCCTGTCCGTTCAGCTGGAAAAATATGGTATTATGAACTACTGACTTGACTGCTCCACCAAAGTCCAGCTGCAACCCATTTTTTTCAACTGCCTAGTGGAAATTGCAATTAAAGGTGAGTCAGACAATGTTAGTTTTTTTTTCATTCCAAACTGAAATGTCTTGGCAAAAACTGGTAGCTTGATTGTTTATTGACAAAAGTAATTCAATTGGGCAGATGAATAACAATTCCGTCAAGGATCTTGGCCTCTTGTATATTCATCATTCTACTCTTCAGTCATGTGCAGATTAAGTAATCTTTACAACTTCAAAAATACATATTTATTATTGTCAGTGCAATAGTGAAAGAAATAGCTGCCCTGACTCCAAAATAAATTAGTAAAGTTTATGGTTTAAGTTTATTTATTAGTGTCACAAGTAGGCTTACATTAATATGGCGGAGCAGGCTCGAAGGGCCAAATGGCCTCCTCCTGCTCCTAACTTCTATGTTTCTATGTTAACACTGCAATGAAATTACTGTGAAATTCCCCTAGTTGCCACACTCCGGCGCCTGTTCGGATACACTGAGGGAGAATTTTAACATGGTCAACGCACCTAACCATGTTTTTCAGACTGTGGGAAGCAACCGGACCACCCAGAGGAATTCCACGCAGACACGGGGAGAATGTGCAAACTCCACACAGACAGTGATCCAAGCTGGGAATCGAACCTGGGTCCTTGGAGCTGCGTGGTAGCAGTGCTAATCATTGTGACACAATCCAGCTACTTTGGAGTTGAACTCAGCTATGGCTCAATTAGTAGAACTTTGCACCATAACGTTGTTGGTCCAAGTCTCACTGTAGAACCACAAGACACAACCTTTGGCTCATGCTGAAGGGCAGGACCAAGGGAGTGCACTGTCAGAAGTGATGGATAGGAATCGTAGCGGGCGGAACAGGACCATGCAAGGGTCCATTGACCTTGGGCGGGATTTTCCAGTCTTGGGGTGAGCACGGCCGGAAAATCCCTCCCGACATCTTTTGAATGAGATGTCAAACTCATAGGGTAAAGGGTTAACATTAGAAGCAGATGTAACTATGATGGAATGATGTATGACTAAGATCTGGAGGGAAAGAGATGTCTAACCCCCTGCAGAATTCATAAGATGTAGAGCTGTAAGTAAACAAGAATACTTTTTATAAACTACAATCTAAATTAGTTCTATTAGGAAAGTAGATAAACCCTATAGAAACTCTTGTAGACTCCCATCACACGGCAAAATGTGGTGGTAGTGCACATGAGTAAAAGACCCAGAGTGGGATTTTCTGGCCGTGCTTGCCCCAAGACCAGAAAATCCTGTCTGAGGTCAACAAATCTTTGCATCATCCTGTCATGGCGGAAGTTTCCCATCCTGCTTGCCACGGGAATCGTAGCGGGCGAGATGGGAAAATGTTCCCGTCTCGCCCGCTACGATTCCCGTGGCGAGCAGGATGGGAAAATTCTCCCGTCTCCCATGAAAAACTTCAAGTGAAGACTGCAGACCTGACAGACCTACAGATACATGGATGAAGGATGAAAAGAAGATACTTGGATGAAGGATGAAAAGAAAATGAATTGGAAATTCACCTGAGAATTCAGAGGTTCAAGGATACAACAGATGCAAGCTGAGAGACAGATCAGGAGCGTGGACAGCTGTGAGCACAGATCACAATCTACAAGCATCAATAACACTGAGGATAAGCATGAGCCTACACTGCCACTCTCAGAACCATTCTGAAGTGCTGAAGGCTCACAAAGGGCTCAACCCTGAGACAAGTGGAGAAAGAGGATTTCCAGATACTGAAGAGCTTCAGATTTGCACAAGAAGGAACAAAGGGTCAGGTCAGTGCTTTATGCAATTGGAACTATTTCCAGTGACAAAATAGCAAGGCAGAGAGATGATGAGGCTTCAAACTCTGATGATGAAGTCCTCCAGGAATTCGATTCATATTTCAGCAATCATTAAAACATGAAACAAAAACCAGGGTCAGGATTTATTGTGCATCCCATTGCGTATTTCACAGTGGCCCACCATTGGCCAGTGGCAGAATCTTTTGGTCTCCCAATTTTAATGGGATTTCCCATTGAATGCTCCCTTGTTGCAAAGAAACCCACACCGGGGTGCGTTTTCGGCAGGACATGAAGATCCCACTAGTGTGAACAGCTGTAAATTTCCCTGCCAGAAGTTTGCATGGATTCATT
This sequence comes from Mustelus asterias, assembly GCF_964213995.1. Classification (NCBI taxonomy): domain Eukaryota; kingdom Metazoa; phylum Chordata; class Chondrichthyes; order Carcharhiniformes; family Triakidae; genus Mustelus; species Mustelus asterias. The sequence continues at coordinate 71,840,821 of NC_135816.1, read as the reverse complement.
CATTAATGACCTGCAGAGGGGCAGAAAATTGTTACTGCAGGATCCTGCGAGATTAATTAATATGCAATTGCAAAGTAGTTGGGCCCTAGATGAAACTCTTTCAGATCCCCTGTAAATGTGAGAAGGTTATAACTCCTGCCATGGCAATACAATTCACATGATAGAGCTCTGAAAGCAAAATAAAATGGTTATTTATGGGGAAAGTGATATCAATTGGAAAATATGAAATAGGCCATTGGACAAGGTAGTGAAAGCACATCAAAACAACAGTCAGCAAAATTGTGGAAACCTTTACCTTGAAATGCTATAAGTGTAGTAGGAAAACACTGCACAAGTGGAATGAATGCCCAGAAGGGGCAGAAAAGTGCCACAACTGCAGAAAATTAGGACGTTTTAAAGTTGTCTACCGAGTACCCCAAGTAACTCCCAAGAAAGAAAAGAGAAAATGCCAAGTCCAAACCAAACACAACAAATGGAAAAACTACAGAAAATAACAATTAACATTCCTGGGGGAAATTAATGAAAGAGAAAATAATTACGAGAACATGAAACTGAAAGTGGAAGGATATCACACAGAGTTTAAATTATTCACAGGTGCAGGTGTTTCAGTCTGAACTGATGAAGTAGCTTAAATATATCATACTACAGCCATCATCCATATTGACAATGTGGTGTTCTGCAATGGTCAGGATCTCAAAGCCAAAGAGCTCAATTAAAATCTATGGGGACTTGACTCAACAAATTAGTGAAATGTGAGATCCACCCGATGGCATCAGTGCATGAAAGTCTTGCCAAACTAGCTGAAGGTACCCTATTCACCAAATTAGATGCAAACAGCAGCTGTTGGCCATTGTCTCTTTACAAATAATCTAGGCTGCTAACCACCTTTATAATGCCATTCGATCATTATTGTCTTAACAGATTGTCATTCAGAATTACTTCTGCACCAGAGATATTCCAAAGAACGATGTCTCAGACCTTGGATAGCATAGAAAAAGTAATTTGTCGTATGAATGGCATACTTGTACATGGCTCCACAAGAGAACTGTGTGACCATAGAGTGAGAGAAGTCCTGAAAGATCTACAGGATGCAGGTTTGAAGCTGGATAAGAAATGTGAATTTGTAAAACCTATGACTAATTTTTTAGGGCACATCATGCAAACCTCAGAAATAACAGATGATTCGCAGAAAACAAAGGTGATTAGAGATCTCCTACAACCTAGGAACAAAGTTGCAAAGGTTGCTTGGGATGGGTCAACTAAGTAGGAACATTGTGAATCAACTTGGCAGAAATCAATAAGCCATTGAGACAGCCATTGAGACAAGGTAAACAATGATGCTAGAATGTGGACCAGCAAAATACATTTAATAAGATTAAAAATCTTCTAATTTCACCTGAAATTCTAGTGCACTATGATCCAAAATTGCCAACAATTCTAGCAAGCAGACGCATCATCTGAAGGCTTGAGCGCAATTTTGTTTCAAGTTCAAAAAGATGGAAAAAGTAGACCAGTTTATTACACCTCAAGGTTACTCACAGACACAGAGAAAAGATAAGCAACCATTGAAAAAGAAGCACTGGCCCGTTAGCGGTTCTCAGACCATGTGATAGAATTGAAGTTTAAAATTAAAACCGACCACAAACTATTAGTTACTCTCCTAAACATGAAGAAGATTGTGAAGATGCTGCCTGAAATTCAACACTTCAAACATGGACTAATGAGGGATGATTCAGTGACTGAGTAACTTCAAGTTTATCAAGAATACCAGTTGAAGGAACCAAACTGGAAGATTTGAATTTCATTGAGGAAGTCGACGCATTTACTTCACTCCCCAGAAGGAAAAAAAAATTCAGACCAGTATTCCTATTACCCTGTTTTACAGATGTTCCAATTTAAAGTACACAAGACCAGTTCATACCATTCTTACTTCCCGGTTTTACTGTTATTTCCTCCTGGATCATTACCAAACACTCAACAACTACTGAGAAGAAACTACAAGAGATTATGTAAACACAATAGCAGGGTGACAAATGTATCCAAATAAAAAAGTATAAGAAAGGATGGCCAGATTATATTCCTAACAACCAGAACTATGCCAATACTTTGAAAGAGAAAGCATCTTATAATCATTGATAATTTCCTAGTTTTTAAATCACAGATTAGTCATCCCTCAAACACTTCGACTCTTCAAACAATACATCAAAGTCATTTCTTCTATTGAAGAGATAATCTCAAATTGCTTTAGCTGTGCAGTGAATGGCCAACAGCAGAACAGGCCACAGGCACCCTCCACTTTTGCATTGAAACCATGGGAGCACCTGGGAATCATTACTGCTCCAGATGGATTGAGGTGAATAGTTTGCACAACATCATGGAGGAAACAGTCATTCATTCACTGAAGACCATCAAACATGGGATCTCAGACATTGTCGTGTCAGCCAATGGTCCCAGTTTGCTAATAAATTATTCCATAACTTTGTGCAAGGATATGGTTTCATGCACTGATTAGTTCGCCTAGATATCCTCAGACGAATGGAGAAACAGAAAGAGGAGTTAGGACGATCAAAGAATTGATGAAAAATCACTTATATTAACTTGGCCCTTCTTAGTCATGGAACCTCACCATGACAAAATGGGTTCTCACCTTAAGAGTTATTAATGGGAACAAAATCTCCCAGAAGTTAGAATCAACTATCACTTCAGATGATCATGAAACAGTGTGAAGTGCAACAAAAACAAAAACATCCTTGTAACTTCAACCTCAGGTACAGAGCATAAGACCTATCAGTCCAAGGAGAGAGTGTGGACACAAGACCAATAGAAAGAAGGCATAATAATAGAAAGAGCTCCACATGTGAGATCCAACAGGATTGAGATGGACCATGGAAATATACAGTGCTTTAATATTCTTGGAATGAAAGTCAATAGAAATTTGAGCTTACTTTTCTGATCCAGACAAAAGCAACAGGAAACAAAACAAAGCTCAGTGACCACCCAGATGAAGGACACTAGTATCAAACAGTAAGTCTCACAACACCAGGTTAAAGTCCAACAGGTTTATTTGGCATCACAAGCTTTCGGAGCGCTGCTCCTTCATCAGGTGAGTGGAGAGTTGGGTTCACAAACACAGCATATATTGACAAAGGCACAATTGCAAGATAATGGTTGGAATGTGAGTCTTAACAGGTAATCAAGTCTCTACAAGTACAGACAATACGAGTGGAGAGAGGGAAAATCACAGGTTAAAGACGTGTGAATTGTCTCAAGCCAGGACAGTTAGTAGGATTTTGCAAGCCCCAGGCCAAATGGTGGGGGTTACACATAGAATGGTTAAATTGGGCCCAAAGTGCTGAATCTGGGCGCAATTCAGATTTGACTTGGAAAACTGCTCTCAGGTGCCCCCATACACACTCAGCCTGAAAAACAATTGTGAGTCTGAATCGCGCTGTGGCTGCCCAAAATGCTGCTGCTCCGATCGGAGTTTTGAACTGTGCATGCGCAGTGAGAACAAATTTGAAAACCATGTCCCTGTCACATTGCTCCCGGGCCACAAAAAGTGGAAAAAGCGGCCCGGGAGCAAAAAGCGGGAGTGATGGTCCCCACAGACATCATCCCACCCCATAACATAACTGTGCCCCTTATCCACCCACCCACCTCGCTACCCAGACCAATCGCGACCCTCTGCCCCACTTTCCCCCCACCAATTGCCTGCAGAGTGGCAGTGGACCCCCCTCCCCCAGCCACCTCGCCTCCCCCCCTCCCCCACCAGAGATCCATCTGGCCTTCCTCCCTCCCTCTCCACCAGAGAATGATCAGGCGTCCCTCCTCCCCCCATCCCCCCCTCCCCCACTAGAGAACAATCGGGCCTCCCTCCCCCCCATCAGAGATACATCTGACCCACCTCCCTCCCCCCCCCCCCCCCCCCACCAAAGAATGATCTGGCCTCCTCCTCCCCCCTCCACCAGAAAATGACCGCCCCCCCCCCCCCAACCAGAGAATGATCGGGCCTCCTTCCTCCCCTCCCCACCCCCAACCAAAGATACATCTGACTCACCTCCCTCCTCCCTCCCCCCCACCAGAGAACAATGGGGCCTCCCTACTCCCTCACCAGAGAATGATCTAGCCTGCCTCCCCCCGCATCCCCCACCACCACCGATCTGAGTCAGAGCCGCTGGAAGCTCTCAACTTACCTCTTCAGAAGCTGGAATGCCCGAAACAGACCTTCGACGAGCATGTCTGTTTCTCGCCGAATCTGGGTGCGCAAACGCGATGGTAAAGGGGGAAGTGCTGGTAAAGGTGGGTGGGCAGCCCATTAATTTAAGTTAAATGCATGCAAATGCATTTAAATCGCCGTTGCGCCCGTTTCGGGCGTGGTTCAGGTCGGGGCCATTTTCGGGCCTGGGTAAAGTGTGCAGACACGGGTGCAGATCGCGCTAATTGCCTCAAGCCCGACTTTACCAAGTTTTCACACCCAAAAACGGGTGCGACGCAATTGTAAAATCGGGCCCATCGTGTGACATGAACCTAAGATCCCGGTTGAGGCTGTTCTCATACGTGCGATTCTCCCTCTCTCCACTCACACTGTCTGTACCTGTAAAGACTTGACTCCTGATAAGACTCACATTTCAACCATTATCTTGCAAGTGTGCCTGTGTCTATATATGCCTTGTTTGTGAACCCAACTCTCTCATCTGATGAAGGAGGAGCGCTCCAAAAGCTTGTGATACCAAATAAATCTGTTGGACTTTAACCAGGTGTTGTGAGACTACTTACTATGCCCTAGTCCAATGCCAGCATCTCCACATCACTTGTATCGAAGTGAGAGAGAGTGCGGAATGTCCTCAACCTCAGAAATAAATCAAAACAAATCAGGGAGATTGATCAAGACACCTCTTCAAATTCATTTTCGGGATGTAGACATTGCTGACTGCGCCAGAATTTATTACCCATCTCTAATTGCCTTTGAGAAGGTGCAGATGACCTGCCTTCATGACCGTTACCAATCCTGAGGTGTAGGTACATCCACAGTGCTGTTAGGGAGGGAGTTCCAGGATATTGATCCAGCGACAATGAAGGAACAGTGAGATGTTTCCAAGTTAGGATTATGAGTGACTTGGAGAGGAACCTCCAGGTGGTGGTGTTCCCAGTTATCTGCTGCTCTTGTCCCTCTAGCTGGTAGCAGTCATAAGTTTGGAAGGTGCCACCCAAGTAGCCTTGCTGAGTTCCTGCAGTACATTTTGTAGATGGTACACATTTGCTGCTACTGTGAAGTCTGAGAGTTTGGGGTGAGATGTAGGAGAATATATATAGTTGGGATAAAGACTTAGAGAGAGATGTAGAGAAAAGGGTTAACATCATTAGCACATAATGAACCCAATGGCATTATTTCAAAGAAGAGCAGGGGACTTATCACCTTGCGCCCTAACCAATTTCTTCCTCAATGAACATTTCAAAAAATGGATTATATAGAGTCATAGAGGTTTACAGCATGGAAACAGGCCCTTCGGCCCAACTTGTCCATGCCACCCTTTTTTTTAAACCCCTACGCTAGTCCCAATTGCCCGCGTTTGGCCTATATCCCATCTGACCCATGTAACTCTCTAACTGCTCTTTAAAAGACAAAATTGTACCCGCCTCTACTACTACCTCTGGCAGCTTGTTCCAGACACTCACCACCCTCTGTGTGAAACAATTGCCCCTCTGGACCCTCTTGTATCTCTCCCCTCTTACCTTAAACCTATGCCCTCTAGTTTTAGACTCCCCTACCTTTGGTAAAAGATATTGACTATCTAGCTGATCTATGCCCCTCATTATTTTATAGACCTCTGTAAGGTCACCTGTATGCTCCAGAGAAAAAATTCCCAGTCTATCCAGACTCTCCTAATAACTAAAACCAAAGGTAGCATCCTAGTAAATCTTTTCTGCATTCTTTCCAGTTTAATAATATCCTTTCTATAATACGGTGACCAGAACTGTACACAGTATTCCAAGTGTGGCCTTATTAATGTCTTGTACAGCTTCACTCCTGTATTCAATGTTCTGACCAATGAAACCAAGCATGCCGAATGCCTTCTTCACCACTCTGTCCACCTGTGACTCCACTTTCAAGGAGCTATGAACCTGTACTCCTAGATCTCTTTGTTCTATAACTCTCCCCAACGCCCTACCATTAACTGAGTAAGTCCTGCCCTGGTTCAATCTACCAAAATGCATCACGCCGCATTTATCTAAATTAAATTCCATCTGCCATTTGTCAGCCCACTGGCCCAATTGATCAAAATCCCATTGCAATCCTAGATAACCTTATTCATTGTCCACTATGCCACCAATCTTGGTGTTATCTGCAAAGTTACTAACCATGTCTACTAAATTCTCATCCAAATCATTAATATAAATGACATTTCTGTCTCCGGGAACTTGCTTCAAATTGGCTGCCACATTTCCTACATTTCAACATGACTCCACTTCCAAAGTACTTCCTTGACTGTAAAGCACTTTGGAACACACTGATGTTGCAACAAGCACTCCATGAATGCAAATATGTCTTTCTTTCTGGTGGTGCAAAATGACTGCCACTGTGGAAAGTATAGGGAGATAAAATTCCCACAGGCCTGAGGGAGTGCAGTAGCATGTTATCCAGGCAGAGAGGAGTGTAAATTGGGTCAGGATCTATTTACTCCCTGGCCTTAGTTCGGGGGGATTTCAAATTGTGCCATTAGTGGGCCAGATGATTATTGTGTCCACTCCAATCCACATTCAACATTACTGAAAGGTTCAAGACTCAGACAAAGGATGCAATCAGAATTTGACTGGTACTGCCAAGATTTTCCCCCACACCCATTGCAATGTACACCTCTACAAAGCAGGCACACTTGTTTGCCAATGCTCTATCCTGGCAGAGGTCAATACCTTTGCCCTCTACCATTTGAAAAGTAGCAAATTCAAAACATGATTTTGTACTTCAGTAATATCCCTGAAATAGGTATTTACAATATGCGAATAACCTGGGATTTAGCAGAGTCAGAATTACTGCCCCAGCCTGGATGCACCCCAACAATACTTACTCCTCAAGAATTTCTAGCCTAAGGCAATCATCTTCTGGCAAAAGATTAATCTTGCAACGTATGTAAGTTTTCTACTGCGGGGCATCATCAAATTAGTTGGTCAAAAATAGCTAAAGCGCACTTCTCATACTGTGCTAAGCAATATTCCACTGGGCAGTTTCACTGCATTGGTTGAAGTAGGATCCTATAGGTAGTTCACTTGAGAGGTGATGGCCTAGTGGTATTATCGCTAGACTATTAATCCAGAAATTCAGCTAATGTTCTGGGACCCGGGTTCAAATCCTATCACAGTAGATGGTGGAATTGGAATTCAATAAAAAATATCTGGAATCTACTGATGACAATGGAACCATTATTGATTGTTGGAAAAACCTATCTGGTTCACTAATGTCGTTTAGGAAAGAAAATCTGCCCTTCTTACCCGATCTGACCTACATGTGATTCCAGCATCACAGTAATGTGGTTGACTCTCAACTGCCCTCCAAGGGCAACTAGGGATGGGCAATAGATGCTGGCTAGCCAGCAACGCTCATGTCCCACGAATGAATAAAAATATCTATCACTTGCCATAGTCTGGTCAATGTTTGTTTGACCCATATAGAAGCTAATTTATATGAAGATCTGCATGAGCTGTAGGGTTTTAACCCAGCGACAGTGGTATATTGCAAAGTCAGGATGGTGACCGGCTTACAGTAGAACTAGCACGTGGAGGTGATCCTGTGCGACAACTTCCTTTGTTCCTCTAGGCGGTATAGATTGTAGCTGTTAAAGTTGTTTTGGCGCATTGCCAGAGTGCATCTTGTATTTGATACACACTGCTGCCACTGTGCTGGTGTGAAGGGAGAGAATTTCAAGGTGGTGGATGGGCTGCTAATCATACAGTCTGCTATGTCCTGGATGCTCTCCGGCTTCTTGAGTGTTGTTGGAGCTGCACATATCCAGGCAAAGTAGACAGTATTCAAACATAATCCTGAATTGTGCCTTGTAGATAGTGGCTATGCTTTGGTGAGTCAGGAGGGGAGTTGTACCCCTATAACAACAGTGTTTATATGGCTGGTAGAATAAAGTTTTGTGGCCAATGGTAAGCCCCCAGACAATAGGAGGGGTTGGATTGTGAGGTTAACAAACTCCAGGTCCATTCCTCTCTAACCAGAATTCTATCATGTCTATTTCTAATTGATTACCAAGCAGTAATTGTTCTGTTTATGAAGTGGTCTTGCGTCCAAATCCCCTTGGGGATCGAAGAAAATAATTGATGGCAAGCAGTTTTCGGTTTTCGGGGTGGGGGCGGATGTAAAACGGAAGCAGAGCTCAAAAAAAATTGAACTATATACTGGAAGTCCGAACAAGTGTGTGCTTCTTTTAGTAAACCCATTCGAATGCAACCCAGGAACTTATGCTGTAATAAATCAACTCTTGTTCTGCACGATGGCATTATATTCTTCCAACTGCTTGCTCATTAGGTCTCTTGTTAATAGTGAATGTAATATTCTTGAAGGTAATTTGAAATCCCCAAAATAACCACCAGTCACAAGACCTGTTTTCTGTGTCCTGAATTTTTTTTAAAAGGCAGCGGAATATAGCATTGTTATAAATGATCATACGGTATTGGGAAGGTAAAGGATCTGACTGAGTACAGCCACTTCAGCAGTGTAGGTGTTGTCATTTCTTTCTGGCGAGAAGGTGAGTGGGGGTGGAGGGAAAGAACTGCATCAAAAAGAGGGATGATAATGCAGAAGAGTAAAACATTTCCCCACTTTACACTCGGTAATATCGTACTGCGTTAACCGATTAGTTTGACTGCAGCTTAGATATAGGGCACCCCAGAAGAACACATCCTACTATTCCAGTGTGGTATTTTCGTTTCCCATACCATTTACTTTGATCATGTCACTGGACCTATTAGTGCTGATTTGCGGATAGTTTTATTACATGGACTGGTATCCATTGGGAGCTGGGTTTCAAGCTGCCCAAACTCATTTTACTTAGGACTCTTAACAACCATTAGAAATAGAACAGACCTTATTTGTCTTGGCTAGATTTAAATCCAAGTCCCATTTGTGAAAAAGGCAGCATTCTAATCCTCTGTGCTGCACAGTTCCCCCAAGTTTAACTGAATTGTTTTTGGATCATTATAAATCAAGTATAATTCCCAACCAAATTGGAATGGAGTTAACCTACTCAGCAAGCTGTCAATAGACAATTGTTTTTACAATCAAACAATTTTCTTGGTATTAATAGGATTTGTGTTGATATATACCATAGATTGTGTTTTATAAGTCGACCTAGCATATAAGACGAACCCATTTTCTTGCTCCCAAACATCATGTGCGGGATTCTCCCATCGTTCACACCATGTTCTGGTGCTGCAGTGAACGAAGATTTGGCTGAGCGCCAGATTCTCCATCCTCGTTTGCAGCGGCTGTGGGGCGAGAACGGCCAGAAAATTGCAGTCCATGTTTTCGCATATGCTTGGCGTGTAAACTGAGCCCTTTTTCAGCCATGCCATGCTATACTCATATTGGTATTCAGCCTCAGTTTTTCATCCCACCATTGGATGTTTTACTTATTGATACAGACGCAAGGGATGAAGCAAGCCCACACACAGCAGTGCAACGAAGTCCACCCGTACTCATGCCAGCAGTTCACCTTTGTATTCAACCTACAAGTCGATCCCTGTTTTTGGAGGGGTATTTCGAGGCTTCAAAGGTTGACTTATATGCTGACATCTATGGAAGTCCCTAACAGACCATCAAATTGTAAGTACTTTTATCGAAAACCACGCATCAGAAACCCTCAGGGAATTAGATGGGCGGTATCCCTACTTATTCTTTGTTATGCTCTCTTGTCAATACAATTGGAAAAATCAGATCCAAAATGCCAAGGCCCTGCTGACACTGTCAACATTTAATCTTCTCATTTGCTGCTTCATACTGTCAAAGGTAGAGTCAGGAGCAGTATGTTGTCACTGAACTACAGGCTGCTTTCAGTGTTAGTTTGTCGGTCCAGTGGAAACTGGGCTTGATTTTATGCTGTACTCTTCATCCCCATCTCTTGAAACATGATCAAGCCTCTGGAGCCAAGAAAACTGGCATCATAGTCATAGCTAAAGCATGTTGCTGTGGCAACACAAAACATAAATCCAAATTAGGTCATCCACTGAGGTCATCCTCTTGAAGGTTGGAAAGAAAGAAGAATAGAAACCCCACCCTGTCTTTCTAATGGTTGTAACTCCAAAAACACTCGGTTATATTCAAACCCACATCAAATGCCAAAGCTGTGATTGTTCAAATGACAAGTATTGATGCTGGAAAGAATTTTCAATGTTAAAACGATGCAAGGGATGCGTGGCCTTTCAGGTCCAGCAGGAACTATTGAATTTCACCACAATTAACATTAAACAGTTTGCAGCCAAAAACATTCCTTTCCAAAACTAAACTGGAATTCAGCAACAATAAACAATCATTGGTACTTTGATTACAAAACTTAACTCAGGAATTTCAGCGATAATTAGTTGCAAATTATCCATATTTTCTGACTTGGCCTTTTCCAATCTGTAGAAACACTTATCACAGACCTTGGCAAATAATGACAGGATGGATTGTTGCATGGCATTTCACTCTGTTGTAGGCTTTTGCAGATCTATAGGCTTTGCCCATGAAGTTGTTTGGGCATGGAATTCCTTCCCAAAGGGAGCTAACAGAGAGACCATTGCATCCTTTAATATAAGAGAGAGTATCAGATTGCTGAAGGTAACACAGAGGCATTGGCTGAATGGCCTCATTCTATACTGTAAACTTCTAAGTAGGCCTATGGTTCTTCTGTGAGCACGAACAGTGCATGTTAAAGGTAAAGATTAAAGTGATGTGGATATATTAACCACAAAACTGCATTGTTCACTCATCAATCTATCAGGATTAGACAATTTATGTTCAAATTCAGAACTTCAATTTCAGGATTTTCACAGTAACTTCATTGCAGTGGTAATGTAAGCCTACTTGTGACACTAATAAATAAACTAAACAAAAAACTTAATTCACTGTTCCTTAACTTGTAAAAGACTTCTTCACATTTGTCCCGATAAATTAGGTATTCGCACTCCTCCTGTTGACTGCAGATTACATAGAATTCCATATTCTTGGCTAATAGGGATGAAGTACTCGTTTCGCCATTTTTACTTTCAGTCAGAGATTTTTGGAATCCTTTTGAGAAGGCATTTCGTCACCACATGAGGTGTGATTTGTTTCCAATTTATCATGCTGCCATACGAAGTAGATTTTACACTCGCCTACATAATAAAAGTGAGTGCACTTCAAAGTAATTCGCCAGGCAGGAAGTGCTTTGCGATGTCTCTGAGAGATGTGACCAAGTGTGAACTAATTCTTTCCTTCTTAAATATCCAAGCAGGTTGTTTTTAGGGACTCGGGTTCTGAAGCTAATGTACTGATCTCAGCAGAAGAAGAAAAGATCTCCACAATTGTTTCATGAATCAGCTGCATTATTCCAAGTGGTCTCCGGAGAGCCTATATCCACATTGGCACCATTGAATAATATTTGTACGTCAATTTAGTAAAATGCCTCAGTCATAAAATATACTAGATATCAGCACTAATGAGGTCCCTCTTTTCAAGCCTTCAATTTATTCAGTTTGAAACCTGAGGGGATTTTGAAGACAATTGTCTATTCATTGATGTATTTGGCTAATGCAATGACTTAGATGAGTCAATAAATTTTTCTTACCTACACTGGCTCCTGGTTCTCAATGTTTCAAATGTAAATTCTCGTCCTTGTGTTTAAACCAGTTCACAGGCTTGCCCTGCTCTATCTCTATAAATTATTCTAACTCTACAACTTAATACCTTCTACTCCACCATTCCTCAGATTCAGGTTTCCTTCTTCACCTGACAATTGATTGTCATATCTTCACTTCATCGAGACTCCACATTCTGAAAATCTCCCCCAAACACCTTTAACGATAGGGGAGGCGATGGCCTAGTGGTATTATCACGAGACTATTAATCCAGAAACTTAGCTAATGTTCTGGGGACCCAGGTTTGAATCCCATTATGGCATATGGTAAATTTGAATTCAATAAAAAATATTTGGAATTAAGAATCTACTGATGACCATGAAACCATTGTTGTTTTTCAGAAAGACCTGTCTGGTTCATTAATTTTTAGGGAAGGAAATCTGCCGTCCTTACCTGATCTGGCCTACATGCGACTCCAGAGCCACAGCAATGTGGTTGAGACTCAACTGCCGTCAGGCAATTAGGGATGGGCAATAAATGCTGGCCAGCTGGATGTCCCACAAATTAATGAAAAAAAAATTATTTAACACATTCCTTAAAATCCACCTTTCTGACCAAGCTTCCAGTCACCTCTTATAATAGCTTCTTTCTTGGCTGGGCAGCCATTTTGTTTTATTTGATTATGTTGCTCGTGAAGCACCTTGAGGGACATTTTTGGTTTTAAAGGTGCAATGTATGTGTAACTTGCTGTTCGTCAAAGAGCAAGACCCGCTTCATCTCTGTTCAATACCACTCGTTGCGACAAACAATCCTTGAGTTCCTTGCACTCATTATTGGAAGTGAGGGTGCAGCAGGTACAGGAGGGTGCTTTAAGAAGTAGGTTTGTGATGGAAAAGAGAAGCTGGGAGTCCCCTTCACATTCCAAAATATTAGACTCATAGGGACTAAGTCTCATGGCAGGGGTGGGGGGTGAGGAGGGCAAGTGCTTCCCTGGAGACCAACGGGAAACCACATCATATTTTCTGGCCCCAACCTTATTAATTATGCATTCAGGGGTTTAGCGCCATATTCCATGGTAGGCCAGGCTTGATAGCATGCACCCTGCCATCATATCCAGGCATCATATTTAAAGGGCCCTTACTGTCAGTACCAGGAGATGTCATGCAGGGGAGTCCGGTGCCCAAGGTTAGTGACGCCTCCCTGCACCTTCTCCTCAACCATGTCAAGATCAGGAGGGATACTCTGTACCCAGTTGATGGGAGGAGGAGTTTCAGCAGGGAAACTACTGTGGTATGGGCACAATTGGTCGATGGCATAAGTACTTAGGAGGTCAACAAACCAGTGCCTCTAAAGGAAAAATGACCTACTCCTCTCCACCAGGATAAGTCTCATCCATGGTCACACAATCCACAAAGGCTCCAAAAGGTCAGGATCCAAGGATCAGTGGTTACAGCATATCCTGCCTCATGGCCCCACTACCGTAAACCACAGAGCGTCCACTGTGTATCCTTCACAGAAGTGGACTTCCTTAAAATGAGGTATGATCCTAAATGCAATGTTCCAACTGATGAAACATGCAATCCCTCTCAAGCATTCAGAGACTCCAGCACAAGCAAGAGGAACAGAAGACCGGAGGGAATCCACCACACCTGAGGGCTCTAACCCAACTAGAGGCGAGGGCTTCAGAGCTCATGGGATTGAATTGGGAAAGTGGCACTGGGGCTGACAAACTCTGGTTTGTTACCCGTGCCACGTGCTAGCGAGGAGAGGAATAGGGAGAGAGAGCAGTTGAACATGTGGCTATGGGATGGTGCAGGAGGGAGGGATTCAGATACCTGGATAATTGGGGCTCATTCTGGGGTAGGTGGGACCTCTACAAACGGGATGGTCTACACCTGAACCAAAGGGGTACCAATATCCTGGGGGGGAAATTTGCTAATGCTCTTCGGGAGGGTTAAAACTAATTCAGCAGGGGAATGGGAACCTGAATTGTAGCTCCAGTGTACAGGAGGTTGAGAGTAGTGAGGTCATGAATAAGGTTTCAAGGTCGCAGGAGTGTACTGGCAGGCAGGAAGGTGGTTTGAAGTGTGTCGACTTCAACGCCAGGAGCATCCGGAATAAGGTGGGTGAACTTGCAGCATGGGTTGGTACCTGGGACTTCGATGTTGTGGCCATTTCGGAGATATGGATAAAGCAGGGACAGGAATGGTTGTTGCAGGTTCCGGGGTTTAGATGTTTCAGTAAGAGCAGGGAAGGTGGTAAAAGAGGTGGAGGTGTGGCATTGTTAGTCAAGGACAGTATTACGGTGGCAGAAAGGACGTTTGATGAGGACTCGTCTACTGAGGTAAAATGGGCTGAGGTTAGAAACAGGAAAGGAGAAGTCACCCTGTTGGGAGTTTTCTATAGGCCGCCGAAAAGTTCCAGAGATGTAGAGGAAAGGATTGCAAAGATGATTCTGGATAGGAGCGAAAGTAACAGGGTAGTTGTTATGGGGGACTTTAACTTTACAAATATTGACTGGAAAAGCTATAGTTCGAGTACGTTAGAGGAGTCAGTTTTTGTCCAATGTGTGCAGGAGGGTTTCCTGACACAGTATGTAGATGGGCCAACAAGAGGCGAGGCCACATTGGATTTGGTACTGGGTAATGAACCAGGCCAAGTGTTAGATTTGGAGGTAGGGGAGCACTTTGGTGATAGCGAGCACAATTCGGTTACGTTTACTTTAGCGATGGAAAAAGATAGGTATATACAGCAGGGCAAGAGTTATAGCTGCAGGAAAGGAAATTATGATGCGATTAGGCGAGATTTAGGATGCATAGGATGGGGAAGAAATCTGCAGGGGATGGGCACAATTGAAATGTGGAGCTTGTCCAAGGAACAGCTACTGCGTGTCCTTAATAAGTGTGTACCTATCAGGCAGGGAGGAAATGGTCGAGCGAGGGAACTGAGGTTTACCAAAGAAGTTGAATCTCTTGTGAAGAGGAAGAAGGAGACTTATGTAAAGATGAGACGTGAAGGCTCAAGTAAGGCGCTTGAGAATTAGAAGTTAGCCAGGAAGGACCTAAAGAGAGAGCTAAGAAGAGCCAGGAGGGGACATGAGAAGTCTTTGGCAGGTAGGATCAAGGAAAACCCTGAAGTTTTCTATAGGTATGTCAGGAATAAAAGAATGACTAGGGTAAGATTAGGGCCAGTCAAGGACAGTAGTGGGAAGTTGTGCGTGGAGTCCGAAGAGATAAGAGAGGTGCTGAATGAATATTTTTCATCAGTATTCACACAGGAAAAAGACAATGTTGTCGAGGAGAATACTGAGATACAGGCTATTGGACTAGACGGGATTGAGGTTCATGAGGAGGAGGTGTTAGCAATTCTGGAAAGTGTGAAAATAGATAGGTCCCGTGGGCCGGATGGGATTTGTCCTAGGATTCTCTGGGAGGCTAGGGAGGAGATTACAGAGCCTTTGGCTTTGATCTTTATGTCGTCATTGTCTTCAGGAATAGTGCCAGAAGACTGGAGGGTAGCAAATGTTGTCCCCTTGTTCAAGAAGTGGAGTAGAGACAACCCTGGTAATTATAGACCAGTGAACCTTACTTCTGTTGTGGGCAAAGTTTTGGAAAGGATTATAAGAGATAGGATTTATAATCATCCAGAAAGGAATAATTTGATTAGGGATAGTCAACACGGTTTTGTGAAGGGTAGGTTGTGCCTCACAAACCTTATTGAGTTCTTTGAGAAGGTGACCAAAGAGGTGGATGAGGGTAAAGCAGTTGATGTGGTGTATATGGATTTCAGTAAAGCGTTTCCCCACGGTAAGCTATTGCAGAAAATACGGAGGTATGGGATTGAGGGTGATTTAGCGGTGTGGATCAGAAATTGGCTAGCTGTAAGAAGACAGAGGGTGGTGGTTGATGCGAAATGTTCATCCTGGTGTTCTAGTGGTGTACTGCAAGGATCTATTTTGGGGCCACTGCTGTTTGTCATTTTTATAAATGACCTGGATGAGGGCGTAGAAGGATGGGTTAGTAAATTTGCGGATGACACTAAAGTCGGTGGAGTTGTGGACAGTGAGGAAGGATGTTGCAGGTTACAGAGGGACATAGATAAGCTGCAGAGCTGGGCTGAAAGGTGGCAAATGGAGTTTAATGCAGAAAAGTGTGAGGTGATTCACTTTGGAAGGAGTAACAGGAATACAGAGTATTGGGCTAATGGTAAGATACTTGGTAGTGTGGATGAGCAGAGACATCTCGGTGTCCATGTGCAGAGATCCCTGAAAGTTGGCACCCAGGTTGATAGGATTGTTAAGAAGGCGTACGGTGTGTTAGCTTTTATTGGTAGAGGGATTGAGTTTCGGAGCCATGAGGTCATGTTGCAGCTGTACAGAACTCTGGTGCGGCCGCACTTGGAGTATTGCGTACAGTTCTGGTCGCCGCATTATAGGAAGGATGTGGAAGCATCGGAAAGGGTGCAGAGGAGATTTACCAGGATGTTGTCTGGTATGGTGGGAAGGTCTTATGAGGAAAGGTTGAGGGACTTGAGGCTGTTTTCGCTAGAGAGAAGAACGTTAAGAGGTGACTTAATAGAGTCATACAAGATGATCAGAGGATTAGATAGGGTGGACAGTGAGAGCCTTTTTCCTCGGATGGTGATGGCAAGGGGACATAGCTTTAAATTGAGGGGTGATAGATATAGGACAGATGTCAGAGGTAGGTTCTTTACTCAGAGAGTAGTAAGGGCGTGGAATGCCCTGCCTGCAACAGTAGTGGACTCGCCAACATTAAGGACATAGTGTAGGTTAGATGGGCTTTAGATTGGTTTCACAGGTCGGCGCAACATTGAGGGCCGAACGGCCTGTACTGCACTGTAATGTTCTATGTTCTAAACTTGGCCTCAGATGTCCACTGGGTACAAAATCTTCCATTGAATGCTAACCTGAGTGTGGAATGTGCCTCCAAGTTGGAGGCAGTTGATGCTATCACATCATGCTCCAGGAAGAGACCAAAGTTGGATAAGGAAGAGAAAGACTCCCTTTTCCAGCCCCAGCTATTGAAAGGAGAAAGGAGGGAGCAGAAGAGAAGAGTTCCACAACATTCGAGACATCACAACGCTCACACGTGCACCCTCCACCTGTTCAGGTACACCTACCTCATGAGTATTAGTGGCAGTTCAGGAGGTGGTCACGGCACGAACACATGTCTGCAGCAGGAGTGGGAAAGTTCACCCCATCTCCCCAGCTCTCAGAGGATAGCTGAAAAGAGGCATCTGGGAGGTCCCAGTCTGATAACAAGCCTTTGGAATCAGCCTTCCAACTCCTGGCAGAGACTCAGCAGAAGCGAGGAAACACCAAGCAGAGCTGTTGGCATGCGAGTCAGAGAAATGCGCCTGCCTGCTCTACGATGAGGAAATGCAAGCATCGACATCTCCATGTGGAGGGTGGAGCATGCCATGGAGACGCTGATCCAGCACAATGCCCGGTTTCTGTCAGTGATGCCCGCAGCCTTGCATTCCATTGCCCTCGCCTTGGGTGAGTTCATGCAGTGGCAACACAAGAGGGGAAGGGGGCATCTTGATGTCCCTCCAGGTATCCCTTCACCTCAAGGAGTTTGGCCTGGGCCCTCAGGCACGTGAAAGGAGGAGGAGCTTCAACTGGACACCCCTGAGTCATCGACTCAGGAATCTCAGAGGTTGTCTACTCCTTCCCCTCAGCCTGTGACCTCTGACCTCCACTGCACCCCCCCCCCCCCCCCTCCAGTGCAATCATATCCTTCCTATAATATGGCAACCAGAATTGCACACAATATTCAAGTTGTGGCCTCACCAGATTTCTATAAAACTCTAACATAACTTCCCTGCTCTTGTAATCTATGCATCGAGTGATAAAGGCAAGTGTCCCATATGCCTTTTTCACACCCTACGAACATGTTCTTCCACCTTCAGAGATCTATGGACAATGGTCCCTTTGTTCCTCAGAATTTTCTGGTGTCATGCCATTCATTGGATACTTTCTTGCCAAATTATTCCTTCCAAAGTGTATCACCTCACACTTTGTCGGTTAAATTCCACCTGCCATTATCCACCCATTTGACCATTCTGTCTACATCTTCTTTAGCCCAAAACACTTGGCCTCACTGTTAACCACCCGGCCAATCTTTGCTCATCCGCAAAATTACTAAGTCTACCCCCGACATAGTCATCTATGTCGTTTATATAAATGATGAATAATAGAGGACCCAACACAGATCCCTGTGGTATGCCACTGGACACTGGCATCCAGTCACTAAAGCAGTCTTCTGTCATCACCCTCTGTCTCCTACTATTAAGTCAAATTTAAATCCACCTTATCAAATTACCCTGTATCCCAAGTGCATTTGCCTTCTTTACAAGTCTCCCATGTGGGACCTTGTCAAAGGCTTTTCTGAAATCCATAGAAACTACATCAACCGCACTAGCCTCATCTACACACTTAGTCACCTCCTCAAGAATTTCAATCAAATTTATTAGGCATGATCTCTCTCTGACAAAGCCAGGCTGACTATCCAAGCAGAGATAGATTCTCTCCTTCAGAATTTTCTCCAATAGTTTTCCTACCACTGATGTAAGACTCACTGGTCTCTATAACCCTTCTTAAATGGTGGAACCACATTAGCTGTTCTCTAGTCCTCTGGCACCTCCACTGTGGTCAGAGAGGAATTAAAAAATTTTGGCCAGAGCACCTGCAATCTCCTCCCTTGCCTCCCACAACAATTCATCTGGACCTGGGGATTTCTCCACTTTTAAGCTTGCCAACACCTCCAATACCTTGTCACTCCCTCTGTCAATTTGCTCAAGAATCTTGCAGTCTTTCTCCCTGAATTCCATAGCTTCATCCTCATTCTCTTGAGTGAAGATGGATGTGAAGTATTTGTCAACAGTCTACCGATTGTCCCCTGGCTCCACCCACAGATTGCCCCCTTGGTCCCTAATGGGCCCCACTCTTTCCCTGATTATCCTCTTCCTATTGATATACTTATAGAATATCTTGGGATTTTTCTTTTGCTTTTACCAGCCAGAGCTTCCTCATATCCCCTCTTTGCTTTCCTAATTGCTTCCTTAAGCTCCACCCTGCCCTTTCTGTACTCCACTAATGCCTCCACTGATTTGCAACCCTTCAACCTACTAGAAGTCTATTTTCTTTCTCATCATATCATGAGTTCTCTGGTCATCCATGTTTCTCTGGGCTTGTAACTCCTTCCTATCACCTTAGAGGGTAAATATTGGGCCTCGAGCCTCCCCATTTCTTTTTTGAATGTCCCCCTCTTTAACCCTCCCCACTGCTCTTCTGTAGATTTCCCCGCAAGTAGCTGTTCCCAATCTACCTTGGCCAGATCCTGCCTTATTTTACTAAAATCTGCTCTCACCCAATCCAAAACATTTTTTGTCTACTTCTTTGTCCATAACAAGCTTAAATTGTACTATGCTGTGGTTGCTATCACTAAAATGCTCCCAACTACCACCTCAACCACCTGTCTGACTTCATTCCCCAGAATTAGGTCCAGCGCTGCACTATCCCTCGTTAGACCCTCTACATATTGACCTAAAAAGTTCCTCTCTACACATTTCAAGAAATCCACTTCATCCAAGCCCTTAACACTACATCCAGCTCAATTAATGTTGGGTAAGTTGAAATCATCTAATATAATAACCCTATTTTTATTGCTTTTGCACACCTTCACAAATCGTGCACATATTTGCTTCTCAATTTCCCACTAACTATCTGGGGGTCTATAATAAACACCCAGCAATGTGGCTGCCCCTTTTTTATTCCTAACCCCTACCCAGAAAGCATCATTCAATGCTTGCCCCAAGACCGGAAAAGTCTGCCCACGGTCAATGGACCTTTGCATGGTCTGCTCCCCCCAACCCCCCATCCGCCCGCCCACTATGATTCCCTTGGTGAGCAGGACGGGAAAATTCTGCCCATCATCTCTCCTTGCTGCAGTAACTAACTACTTAACTAACAATGCAATGCCTCTTCCTCTTTTACCCCTGTCTCACCTGAAGATTCTTTTTCCTGGAATTTTGAGCTGCCAATCCTGTCCCTCCCTCAACTACATCTCTGTGATGGCTACTATATCACAATTCCATGTGTCAATCCTCACCTTTAACTCATCCAGTTTAACTGTAATACTCCAGGCATTAAAATAGAGGTCATCCAGCCTTACCTTACTACCTTGAATCCTAATACAGCTGTACTCCCTCTGACTTGATTACTTTATGCTGTGTCCCAATTCTGCTGACAGCCTGCATCTCCTCCCACTGCCGAATTAGTTTAAACTCCTTCCAGCAACACTAGCAAACAAGCCCGCATGGATGTTAGTCCCGCTCTGGTTCAGATGTAGACCATCCTGCTTGTACAGGTCCCGCCTTCCCCAGCAACGGTCCCAGTGATCTCAGAATCTGAAACCCTCCCTCCTGCTCCAACTCTTAAAGCTCACAATCATCTGCACCATTCTCCTATTTCTGTGCTCGCTAGCACGTGGCACACGGAGTAATCCAAAGATTACAAACTGGGAGGTCCTGCTTTTTAGTCTGCTGCCTAGCTCCCTGAATTCTTGATGCAAGACCTCATCCCTCTTTCTATCTATGTCATTGGTACCAACATGTACCACAGCTTCTGCCTCATCATCCTCCCACTTCAGGATGCCCTGCGGTTGTTCAGTGACATACTGGACCCTGGCACCAGTGAGGCAGCTCACTATCCAGGAATTACGGTGATGGCCACAGTAGCACTTATCTGTACCCCTGACTATAGAATCCCCTATTACTATTGCTCTTCCTCCCTTCCGGTACAGACAGGTTGCTTGTAGTACCAGAAACCTGGTTCTGTCTGCATTCCCTGGAGGAACCAGTACCCTCATCAGCCTCCAAAGCGGAATACTGATTTGGAGGCAGGACCCCAGGGGAGTCCTGAACTACCTGGCTATCTTGCTTGGACTGCCTGGTGATCACCCATTCCCTTCCTTCCTCAAGTCTCTTCAGCTGTGGTGTGACCACCTCTCTAAGCATGCTACCTATGATGCTCTCAGACTCGCAGATGCTCCAGTTTCCCCATCCACAGTCCCAGCTCTGAAACACAAGCTTTCAGGAACTGCAGCTGGAAACACTTCAATCTGAACTCTTGGTTCTCCTCGCTGTTTGAATCTGAACTCCCAGCTCTCCTCGTTGTTTTAAATCAGAGGGAGCAATTCTGAAATTTGTTAATGAAACCAAATTGGGGATGTAGATGTAGATGTCAGAGGCTAGGAATACTGCGGCGAGTAATTCACCTCCTGACTCCCCAAAGCCTATCCACCATCTACAAGGCACAAGTCAGGAGTGTGAGGGAATACTCCCCACTTGCCTGGATGGGGGCAGCTCTAACAACACTCAAGAAGCTTGACACCATCCAGGATAAAGCAGCCTGCTTGATTGGCACCACATCTACAAGCATTCATTCCCTCCACCAGTGACATTCAGTAGCAGCAGTGTGTACTATCTACAAGATGTACTGCAGCAATTCACCAAAGATCCTTAGACAGCACCTTCCAAACCCACAACCGCTTCCATCTAGAAGGACAAGGGCAGCAGATACATGGGAACACCACCATCTGCAAGTTTCCCTACAAGCCACTCACCACCCTGACTTGGAAATATCTCGCCATTCCTTCGCAGTTGCTGGGTCAAAATCCCGAAATTCCCTCCCTAATGGCATTGTGGGTCAACGCACAGCACATGGACTGCAGCCATTTAAGAAGGCAGCTCACCACCACCTTCTCAAGGGCAACTAGGGATGGGTAATAAATGCTGGCCAGCCAGCGACGCCCATGTCCTTCGAACGAATATTTAAAAAGAAGCAAATTGTGACAAAGACTTTGAAAGAAACTACGAGGATAGAGATGGGTGAGTAGGATGAACAGATGATTGCTTGATGATTCAAAAATGGCTACTTGTTACAGTCAGAATCTAAAATGCCAGCCTAGATCAGGGACCAGTACTCAAATGCTGTGACGGCTGTGTACTAAAATGCTTCCGTCATGTTTCATAAGGTATTATGAAATTAAGAATCATGAAAAACTTTTGGCAAATGCTTAATGTGAAAGTTTAACTCATGTAAAAATGTATTATTTTGTCAGTGACATGAAACATCCCCACGATTAAAACAATGCAAGATTGTATTGGTAAGGAGTGACATTAGCTGGGAGGTTACAGTGATATTAATGTGCAAATACACAATGCATTACTACAACAGTCCTCTGTTCACTAGGCTGATGTACAGAAAGCCCACCTATAATAAATGGGTAATATCTCTGTTAAAAATTAATACAGCACAAAGGGGATAAGTCTTGACACATTCACATGACGGTCACTGCAAAGTTGGTGTCTTTCTCACCAATTGTTATACTTCAAGAAAAACAAAACCATCAATTAAATTTCCTTCTAGAGTTTTCTTGGTGCATCTAAGACTTGTGAATGAGCGAGGAAACAAAATCCACATCAAAAGAGCAACAACTTACAGAAAGGCAATAAAATGGAATATATTGTCCAGTGCACAGGAGATGCTTTACCAGAATTTGGGAGCAAGGCTGTGCGAAGATCATCGATAATTCCACTACTCAGTAGTCTGGTGTCAGGTAATGTAGAAGGCCACCTAAAGATTTTCCCCAGCAGAAAAGTGGGCCTGATTTTAAGGCTTGGCCTGATTTTAACTCTGGGCAAATGAATGGCTTTTGCATGAATCAATTACAAAGCAGTCAGATACGATTGCCTTGTACATAAGAAAGAAATAGAATCTAAAGGTATTGGGGTATGGGGAGAGAGCGGGAGTATAGTATTGAGATAGAGGATCAGCCATGATCATATTGAAAGGTGGAGCAGGCCCCATTGGCCAAGTGGCCTACTCCTGCTCCTATTTTCTTTGTTTCTATGTGATAATCCCAACCCCTCACCACCCTCCAAGTGAATAGGGCACAAATATTCTATGGGATTCAACAAAGACTGTGGGCATGATCTTAGTGGCTCACCGTGCCAGCCGATTAGTGGCATAGTGGCAATGTGGTTAGCGTTGCCGCCTCACAGCACCAGAGACCCGGGTTCAATTCCGGCCTCGTGTCACTGTTTATGTGGAGTTTGCATGTTCTCCTAGTGTCTGTGTGGGTCTCCTCCAGGTGCTCTGGTTTCCTCCTACAATCTAAAGATGTGCAAGTTAGGTTAATTGGCCATGCTAAAATGGCCCTTAATGTTAGGGGCACTAGTAGGGGTTACGAGATTAGGCCCTGGGTGGGATTGTTGTCGATGCAGGCTTGATGGGCCAAATGGCCTGCTTCACCCAGAATGAATCAGACTGCTATCCTCCCGGACCCTCTTTACTGACAGGATAGGCTTCACGCCCAGGAAGGGCGCTATTATGCTTGAGGCCTGATATTGAGACCAATAACAAACCAAAAGGTCAGTGGTAGTAAACTAACGGGAACAGTTTATTAACACATCTTTATCCTGGCACAGCCAGCGCAAGACTGGCTAAACAAGATCTACCCAGGATGGAGCTTGAATCCTGGGTCACCTGACCCATTCTCTTAAAGGGGCATGACCCAACATACATAACAGGTGTGAAGCCTATTAAAATAAAAATTACAAAATTTAAAAGTTCGGCACAGCTGCTTCCACCCTCTCAGAAGCTTCCAACCCCAGCAGCATGACATCACGCTGATGAGAATCACTATTGCCGGAGACCAGGTATCATGGCCACACCAGGAAGATTGGAGGCCATTGAAACCTCCAGGTGGTAGGAGCATGGATGGGCAGTGCCCATTAGATAGTGTCAGCCTGGCAGTGCCCATCTGGCACCCTGGCACTGCACACCTGGCATGGCTCACCTGGCACCCTGGCAGTGTCTGGTTGGACAGCAGAAGTATGCCATGCCCTATGTCAAGGTGGTGGGGCCTATGTGGGATGGGGTTCTGATGGAAGGTATGCACAATGATGGGGACTTATTCAGGAAGGGCTCTGCAAGGGGGGGGGGGACGTCAGCATGGGGGAGCTCTCCAAGGGGGGGGTGGTCATGTGTGGTACATGCAGGGGGAGCATGGAGGGGGAGCGGCATCTCGGGGTACGTGCAGAGGGGTCATGCAAGGAGGGGTCACAGAGTGGTTCGTGACAGGGAAGTAGAATGTTGGGGGTCCACCAAGAGATTCATTAGGTGGGTCCTGATGCCCTGATGCCAGCGACCCATATTGATGTGGGATGACAATACTATGGATGATGGGAGCGGTGGCGGGGCGGGGGAGGGGCAGGGGGGAGGGGTGGGAGGGGACGTTGTGGGAGATCTCCCAGTTCAGGAAGAGATAGGGGCGCCCTCCACAATGGCGCCCACGCGCTCTGAAGCTGGCTTCCCCAGCATACTTAGGCTCCACCCCCCACACCCCGCCGACCCAAAGCTCCCAGCCGTCAGAAAAACTGACAGAGTGCCAGAAGATTGCAGTGCTGAGCTCGCCCAAAAGATCGATGTGGAACATTCCCATGTTTAGAATTTGGGGGGGAAAATTCTGCCCATTCATTCTTTTTTCAGAGGAACTGAAAATAGCTTGCTTCACCTCACAGTAGGACCTTTGCAATGACTCTGAAATATAAGACTTAAAGGCATTTGATATCAGAAACCAAGTGGCAATCCATGACCATTGTTTAATTAAAGGGGAATATTGATATTAAAGCACTGACTTCAGGAAAAGGTGTTTGGTGAACTTTCAGTTTTTTGTTGGCCTGCAAAGACCACAACACAATGATCCGCACTGGTGTAGAACACATCATCATTATAACATTAACACCTGAGTCATCAGTGATGCGTAAAGCTCCTTTAGTGGTTCAATGCCAAGAAGTCTCACTTTTGCTGTTTGCTCTATGCTGACTTACCAGATGATGTTTGAATTCTGGAGCCCTGGGTCAGGAAGGGTCGTAGCCAAGACATATTATGGGCAGATTGTCAAATGGAGCCATGCCATGGGCACCTACCTGCCCACTGCCACCCCCATCACAATTTTCCTAGCCACCAGGGAGGGGTTGGGCAGGCCACACAGCAATGGGCCAATTGAGGCCCACAAGTAACCAATTAATTGCTACTTAAGAGTTTTCTCCTACCAACATTGAGTTTTAAACTGTGGTGGGGGAGCAGCATTTTAGGAATCAAGCCCAGGCTAGTGGTGGAGAAAGGGATGGGTGGAGGAGTTCCTTCTTTATTAGTTCCTGTGCCTTTCTTCGGCTTCCCTCCAATGTCTTCCCATTTTTCTCTCTCCCTGCCCTGTCCACTCCAGTTCTCGCCACCTTCCTCACCGTGGCCTGTCAGCCTGGCCCCAGTAATACCACTGCCTGACTTGCCTTCACATCCAGCACCATCAATGATTGTCATTAAGGATGGTTGCAGTTTCAGGAGTGGCCATTAACCCCCAGTGGCACTACTGGAACCAGACAGCTGCCAGCTATTTAATTAATGATTTGATTGGATGGAGAAGGAAGACTCACTCTGAACTGGCTAATGGCCCAATGGCCAAAAAGTAGCACCGATGGGAGCCAGCAAAGGGAGGGCAGGTTTGCTCCTAATTTTTACTCCGGGGTTGATGATGCAACTACCCTCATCTCCCCCCCGACCCAGCCACTTCCTGTAAAATCCAGCCCCATAACTCCAAGCAGTTGCATTATTACTGCAGTCATATGAAAAAGGGTGTAATCATGCATCACCCCCTCTCCTCTCCCTTGTACTCTAGAAATCCCACTTCTCCACCTCATATCTCCCCTTTTAAGAGCCTCCTCTTTGTTAAAGTTTTCGGTAAAGCCTTCTAATTCCTCTTTTGGCTTGACACCCATTTTTGTCAGGTTACAACTCTGTGAAGTGCCCTTCGACACCTTTCCAGATGAAAGGTGCTATGTAAATACATGTAGTTTTTATTGTTGGGAGCTTAACAGATGGAAAGGGGAATAAGGTTCAATATTCCTGTAGTAGCGATAACACATACACGACTCAAAGAATAGAAAGTCCCTAATTATTTCTGTTTTAAATGTTTCGTGTACAAGATGTTGAGAGGTATAGATCGGGTGGATTCTCAGAGGCTTTTTCCCAGGGCTGAAGTGGCTGCTACGAGAGGACACAGGTTTAAGGTGCTGGGGAGTAGGTACAGAGGAGATGTCAGGGGTAGGTTTTTCACACAGAGGGTGGTGGGTGAGTGGAATCGGCTGCCGTCATTGGTGGTGGAGGCAAACTCGATAGGGTCTTTTAAGAGACTTCTGGATGAGTACATGGGACTTAATAGGATTGAGGGTTATAGGTAAGCCTATATATAAGCCTAGGTAGGTAGGGACATGACCGGAGCAACTTGTGGGCCGAAGGGCCTGTTTGTGCTGTATTTTTTCTATGTTCTATGTTCTAAATGCTGATTCAATGAACATTGTTGTAAAGTGGTTTAAATCAGCAACGTATTCACACAGATAAGCAAGTCAAGGGCCCTGAAATTCCAATGGAGAGATTTTAAGGACAGATCTGAGGCAAGGCGGAGCTTCGCCCCATCCCAGGGTTTTTGAGACTTGCTGCTTCTCCAACTGCAGTGGATTGCTTTGTGATGCGCTGCTGCAGGGGAACTGGCATTTGTTCAAGTCAGTGATCGCACCTCTGACTGCACATGTTGCTCTGGGAGCAGGGGAGTGCACATGCGCGCGCATGCGTGCGTGTGTGTAGGTAGGTGGGAGGGTGGGTTGGGGGGGGGGGGGGGGGTGGGGGGCGGTGGGGAGGTGGGAAGAATGGAGAGGATGCAGAGAACCTGTGAAAATTACAACAGATGACACCATCCCACAAGTCCCACTTCTTTCACTTTCTCCTTCATGTAAAGGGGCTTCTTTTAGGTTATTAATTCTTGAGGCCCTGGGCACCAGGATCATTCAGGATTCCTCCATCCTCCCCCCACACATCTCCTCAACCCCAATCTATTAAAACACAAGCGTGTATTAAAATCTACGAACAGTCAGGTCTGGAGACTGTTAGCCGGTTGCATTAACAATGGAACAAATTATATGAAAATATACTCCCCATGAATAAGATTGCCTCCTGGGATCTGGGAGCCCCAGATTTTGCTCAGTCCACTGACACGAGCTTCAAATTGACTAAAACAAGAGAGTGAAAAGATACTACTGCATCTAGCTCCAAATTCCTTCCTGCTGTTCAGATTGTATGATTTGTTACCTAAATGGAGGAATTTGGGGGCTAACATTACAAACTTTCTCCAAATAAATAATAGAATGAGCTTAGGCATTGCAGTGTGTTTAGATATTTAATACATTATACTTTATAAATTAGCATCTGTATACGTCTGCTGATCTCTCAATTGTCTAGGTAAGCTGTTTCCATCAGATCTTGTCTAGGTGCCTGCTCTTCTTGTTACTGGGCAAAGTTTGCATCTCATGTCTTTAGAATGCTGACTACTGCTGTCGCTAGGCAGATTTCTACCTGTTGCTGGGCCAATCGCAATCTATTAAGTGTTTTAAAATTCTTGTCACTGCTGTTGCCAGGCACTCCTCCCTCACAATCCCTTACCCACCTCACAATCTCTCTCTCGTTCTCTCTTTCAGAGATGCCAATGAGTCATGCTTAGGCTCACCTTGACCACACTGCCCCCCCCCCCCCACCTCCCCCTTGTGGGCTGTGAGTTGGACAAGCCTGGTCTAAAGCATATTACTGGAACTTTGCTTAATCTGTGACATGTCTTGGTCCTACCCTCGGAAATGCCTAATGCTGACAATGGAGTAAATTTGATGTTATGGCGACCCCAGTACACAGCTTCACAAGGCCGGAATGCCTATCAGAAATTCAAACAGTTGGTCAGCAGAGGGCAGCGGAATTTGCTCCAATGTTAAAATGAATGAATTGTAAAACTTAACATAATAGGTATTTAAGGTGTTCCATTCTCCAGCACTGACTTTGCTCACCTTGACAAAAAAGGGAGTTATTGGTCATGGGACAGAGAAATATCCAAAATAGACATAACAAATTACAGCTCAGTTCAGGTATTATCAGTGGCAGTACTCTCGTCTCTTAGGAGGCTATGGATTCAGAGACCTGAACACAAAGCACTGGCACTCAATATCATTGTAGTGTTGAGGAAAGATGCACTATTAAAGCTAGGCATCTTCTTGTGGATGAGACAAGGCACCAAATGGCCTCTCAATGGACATGTATGAACCCATGGTACTATTCCTAAAAAGAACAAGAATATTCTCCCCAGATACTGGTCATCCCTCAACCAATATCGTTAAAAGACTACCTAGCTATTTACCTCATTTCTGTGTGTGGGACTTTGTAAATTGGTTGCCAAATATTTCACATTACAACAAACTTGTTTAAAACAATTAACAGCACTTAATTGGCTGTGAAGCACTTTGGAACATCCTGAAGTTGTGGAAGGTGCTGCATAAATGCAAATAATTCCTTCCCTTGTCCAATATTCACGGCAATGGACTAATCGGGTAAATCTCGGGGTTGACAAAGCATTGTTAACCTCCGAGGATATTTCAGATAAGATCTGGTGTACTCAAAAAATAGGCATTGCAAACAGTAAATCTATTCAAATTGGATCACTGCTCCACATGAAGTATTTATGATGAATAAATAAACAATTGAGTAGGATTTATGTTAAAAAGAAAAGCCATCTAAATTATGCATTCCAAGGCAGAGGGTCATGGCAGTTCTCCTGAAGTAATGGGCCAGTCATTGTTGTGTTGAACTGGAGGGGTCCTCACTCTTACTTCATGGCAATGCCCACTGATGTAACACTGTAGTAATATGGTAATGAAACAATGCAAGGTGTTCTGAATATTTAAATAAATATATATGTATTGTTTCCTGCTAGGTTTGTTGTTTCACAGTGAGCTGAGTTAACTGTAATGATTTTTTTTTAATGAAGCCTGCTTCTCATTCCCTTTTATTAAAAAAGAGATGAGTTTGAGGGTGTCGTTTAATAGATTCGCAAATTTGCTGCAGTTTGCTTTGATATGTTGCGCTGTTATTGCTATGAATTAAAAAAACAGATAATTTTGTCTCCAATAATCCTGTCACATTTACTGATGCGGTGTCAATTTTCAAAGCGAAGACTTCTAGATATGAACCTAATTGTTAATTTTGATTTCAGCAGTGTTTGTCCTTAAAGAGACATTTGCCTGATGCTTTCTCCCTTGCTAATGGTTTAATCCATTGATATCTGCTTTGGCTGATATTGATGGTTTTTTAAAAAAGATTTAACAACCTCACAAGGTTGAAGAAGGTAATGTCCTTCATCTGGTAAGAATGTGAAAAGCATAACTATTTCCCCATACCTACCAAATCCAGGTGAAGAACCAAAATGTTGGATGTCAGGACATCACCAGAGCGGAAAAGGATGAAAGATAATAAATAGAATGATATTGTTATGACGATCATGAAAACCACTGGCAGCCCTATGGATTTTGTGGAGTACGAGCTCCCTTATTAAGCAAGTGGAAGCTTGCCCAATAGGAAGCATTCAACAAGGACATGTAACTTCACCCAGACCATTGTTGTAGGTTCTGAGTCGGTGAACTATCTAGCTGTGAGCCACGGGAGCGGTCTCTTTCTTGGTACATCTTGGTGATAGGAAACTGGTGTTTGGCTGAATTACTACAGTTATGTTTCTTGTATTCACACATTTATGGGTAAATTTTCCAATCCTTCCCAGGACACAGGAATCGTCGTCTGTGGACCAGACTATTAAGAGATTGGCAGGAATTTTGCCTAGACAGAACTATAGGACAACAACTGAAGCAAAGCAGGCCTACAGAATTTATTTTTTCTTAGGGAGTTACACATTCATAAAATGTACCTGGATAACACAGAATATAGTAATTACTGGACAAAGAAGATCTAGGCATCTATAGATCACTTTTTATTGTTGCAAGATGCTCCAAAGTGCTCCAAATTCAATGATGTACTTTCTTTTGGATTGTACTTATCATTGTAGAATCATAGAGGTTTACAGCATGGAAACAGGCCCTTCGGCCCAACTTGTCCATGTCGCCCTTTTTTTTTAAAACCCCTAAACCAGTGGTTCCCAAAGAGTGCGGCGCGCCACACTGGTGCAGCAAGAGAGGATGGCAAGTGTGGCCAGAAGATTCAAGGACAATCAAAGAAACATTTAAACATGGATTAGATATTTTTCCAAAGTGATTGTTTTATACTTTCTGGATGTCCCTGATCATATTATAAAGTAGTTGTGTTCTATGTTATGAATCAAGCACTGCTAGGAGTTGTTGTTTTTTGTTTTTGAATGTATTTCTTATCAATAAAAAATTCGGTGTGGCGCGAGCAAATTTTTATTCCGAAAGTGCGGCCCAGTGAAAAAAGTTTGGGAACCACTGCTCTAACCTAATCCCAATTGCCCGCATTTGGCCCATATCCCTCTATACCCATTGTACCCATGTAACTATCTAAATGCTTTTTAAAAGATGAAATTGTACCCGCCTCTACTATTACCTCTGGCAGCTTGTTCCAGCCACTCACCACCCTCTGTGTGAAAAAATTGCCCCTCTGGACACTTTTGTATCTCTCTCCTCTCACCTTAAACCCATGCCCTCTAGTTTTAGACTCCCCCTACCTTTGGGAAAAGATATTGGCTATCTACCTTGTCTATGCCCCTCATTATTTTATAGACCTCGATAAGGTCATCCCTCAGCCTCCTACGCTCCAGAGAAAAAAGTCCCAGTCTATTCAGCCTCTCCTTATAACTCAATCCATCAAGTCCCAGTAGCATCCTAGTAAATCTTTTCTGCACTCTTTCTAGTTTAATAATATCCTTTCTATAATAGGATGACCAGAATTGCACACAGTATTCCAAGTGTGGCCTTACCAATGTCTTGTACAACTTCAGCAAGACGTCCCAACTCCTGTATTCAATGTTCTGACCGATGAAACCAAGCATGCCGAATGCCTTCTTCACCACTCTGTCCACCTGTGACTCCACTTTCAAGGAGCTATGAACATGTACCCCTAGATCTCTTTGTTCTGTAACTCTCCCCAATGCCCTACCATTAACTGAGTAAGTCCTGCCCTGGTTCAATCTACCAAAATGCAATACCTCGCATTTGTCTAAATTAAACTCCATCTGCCATTCGTCAGCCCACTGGCCCAATTGATCAAGATCCCGCTGCAATTGGAGATAACCTTCCTCACTGTCCACCATGCCACCAATCTTGGTGTCATCTGCAAACTTACTAACCATGCCCCCTGTATTCTCATACTGTAAGGAATCTTCTACCAATTTGCATATAGAATGGTCCTAAAAACGGCAATGGGAGAAATTTGTTCTGAGTATTGTTTGGTCACAACAGGATACCAGAAGAACTCATCTGTATTTCTTCCAAGATGCCATGGAGCCTTTCTGTGCCCATCTGAAAGGTTGAACATCTCATTTTAAAGATGACAAGCTCCCGTAAGCGCAGGTCCATCCATCTAGCTTCCCTCTTGGCTGAGACTGGGGGAGATCCTTTTAAAGGAGAGAGATAAATGACTTCAGAAAATTTCTGCGAACCTTACCAAAGCAAAATCAAGGTTTCACATGTCAGGCAGGTGTACATGGGCTATTATTCGGTACATTAAAGGCAAAGCCACTTCTAAAGTTTAGAGATCTAATTTATAAAGGGAAATTTAAAATATAAACTGATCATAATTCTCCTGGAGAATTGAAAGCGCATGGCCCAGGTATTTAGATAGTGATTTACCATCAGGATAGAAAAGGGGACGCACGATGTTAACTCTGCTTCTCTCTCCTTACAGATACTGCCAGACCTGTTGAGTTTTTCCAGCATTCTCTGCTCTTGTTTCAGATTCCAGTATCCACGGTATTTTACTTATTA
This sequence comes from Mustelus asterias, assembly GCF_964213995.1. Lineage (NCBI taxonomy): Eukaryota > Metazoa > Chordata > Chondrichthyes > Carcharhiniformes > Triakidae > Mustelus > Mustelus asterias. Next base: position 71,809,096 of record NC_135816.1, on the reverse strand, counting down.
TAGAAATAGTATGATATGTTTGATGAATTCACATATTTAGTGTGAAGCTTTTCATGATAGAACTATACAACATTAATGGAAGCAAAGCCACGGGTAAGTCCTGCAGAATGTTTTAGTCCAAAGTTACACATTCATAAAATGTACCTGGGCAACACAGAAAATAGTAACTCCTTGACAAGTTATTCAGTTACTTAAAGGTTGTGAGAGCCAAATTAGCCACTGAACATGTTGAATTGACTTTTAGCTCAGTTGGCTGGACAGCTGGTTAGTGATGCAGAGTGATCTCAACGGCATGGGTTCAATTTCCGTACCGGCTGAGGTTATTCATGAAGGCCGCACCTTCTCAACCTTGCCTCTTGCCTGAGGTGTGGTGATCCTCAGGTTAAATCACCACCAGTCAGCTCTTCCCCTCAAAGGGGAGAGCAGCCTTTGGTCATCTGGGGCTTTAGTGACTTTACCAGAAGCAGCTAAATTGTAATTTTAACAAAATCCACTCAGGAATGGGATTGATGGAGAACAGTAGGTGGAAGTGGCCAATAACTGTGGTTAAGTCACCTCTGAGTTATGTGTTGGTTGTCAGGATGAATGATATTGTGAAGTTGTGAGGATCTGGGAGTGGTTTCTCAGGAGTTTATTTTGCCTGTGATTGATGGTCTGCCTCAAGGGATTGAGGGGATCAAGCTGAGTGGTCCAGGCTGACAGCAACTGAAACTCAGTTCCATTTCATTCTTTTTCCTTACATCATGCACAGGGCAAAGGTCAAAAGCTGAAATTATAACATCACACTGGTGGACACTGAAAACCTACCATTAGGACATGTTTTGGTTGCCATCAATGAGCGCCCAGAAAAATTGTAATTGCTGGTTCTGCTTTTGGGCCAATTTACAGCTATAACTACAGGGCAACTGATGGCATCTCCCACTGAATTGTTACATACTGTGGAATAAAGTGCATTGTGCAGACTCGGAGGTGGCCAGGTAGAGTGAGCTACATCAGTAAACCTCTGGTAAAGCAATTTTGAGAGATAATGTCATTGATGCATTTACCTTCACCCTCATTGTAACAGATCCTTAGGTGCCAAGCAATCTGTGCATTATAATGAGATGTATTTGATAGCAAAATGTCCTACATCCTACTCATAGAAATCATAGAAATCATAGAAACCCTACAGTGCAGGAGGCCATTCGGCCCATCGAGTCTGCACCGACCACAATCCCACCCAGGCCCTACCCCCACATATTTACCCGCTAATCCCACTAACCTACGCATCTCAGGACTCTAAGGGGCAATTTTTAACCTGGCCAATCAACCTAACCCGCACATCTTTGGACTGTGGGCTAGATTCTCTTTTTCAGAAGCAGTTTCAAGGATCTAGTATCCATTCTCCAAATAGAATGGTCACCCAAGGAAGGGAACCATTTCAATTATCTGTTAAATAATACAAAGATAACTATTTTATCAGGCTTTTTGTGGGAGCTGCTTTACCAGAGATTTATCGACATTGGTCACTCCCCCTGGCCACTGGGGATTTCAATACTCGGGAGGGTACATGCAAAGGAGAAACTCATATTCAGAGTGTCGGACTATGTGCATACTTCTCAGGACAGACTGAAAAACAGCAATGGTAGAAGGCCTGGGAGCAGGTTTGCTTTCCATCCTCTCAACCTAAGACAGGTGCATGGCACAGAGCGGTCAACAAATATGGCAAAGTGATAAAATATATTACCTTAAGAATGTGAATGTTCCTATCACGATTTTGTGGGCAAATGCACCAAATGACATCTTGTTGAGCCAAATCGACAAGTCGCATCTCAGGTTTGGTCTGGGCCAATTTAAATGGTTTTAGCTGGAGTATCAATGGAGGTACTACAAGTGACCTCAGTATCTCTCATCTGAAGAAAGGAAGGACATCATACATATAACTCCCTACAACTAGTGACTCCTCCTCCCCCACCCCTATAGAAAGGGCATGCACCCAATGGTGGGAGCACACATGTGCAGATGTACATACAAAGTTATTGGGTGAGCACAACAAATGTCTCAGTTGTGACGAGTCCCATGGCCAGTCTGCCCACATCAGACCCTTGACAATGAATTACTGTGTGCAGCACAGTGGCACAGTGGTTAGCACTGCTGCCTCAGTGCCAGGGACCTGGTTTCGATTCCTGGCTTGGGTCACTGTCTGTGTGGAGTCTGCATCTTCTCCCAGTGTCTGCGTGGGTTTCCTCCAGATGCTCCAGTTTCTTCCCACAGTCCAAAAGATGTGCTGGTTAGGTGCATTGACCATGCTAAATTCTCCCTCAGTGTATCCGAACAGAGTGTGGCGACTAGGGGATTTTCACAGTAACTTCATTGCAGTGTTAATGTACGCTTACTTGTGGCACTAATAAATAAATTTGAAAACTTTGAGGTCCAGTGCCTTGCAAATGAAGGATGAAAGTTACTGAAAAGCTAATGGTGCCATTCGAATCATAATCCAGCAAGAATTACCTCCTTTAATGGGGGAACAGCAAAAGGAGAAAGATGAATGAATTGTGGTGTTTACGGATGTGGGGAGGAGGAGCTTGGAAATGAGGAGTGAAAATTAAAAGAATGAAAACATATCCAACCTCCCCTTTAACTTCTTGTGACCAAATTATCCGCAGAGCAGGAATCAGCAATTTGTGAGCTATAACATGCTGTATTTATTTTCAGAGCATACCGCATCAAAGTGATATAAATGCTCATGAAGAGTTCCTACAATGGCAGCAGCAAATTATGTAGGTCAGTAAATTAAAGGCAACCCGCCACATTAACAGCACAAAATCGGATTTACATGGGATCTAAAACCTCATTTGAAGTCCATGCATTTATCACAGTATTTAAATAGAAAGTTTTAAGAGATAGTGTCATTGATTTATTTATCTCCACCCTCATTATAACAAGGTCCTTAGGTGCCTTGCAATCTGTGCATTATAATGAGGTGTATTTGATAGCAAAATGTCCTACATCCTACTGTGGGCTAGATTCTCTTTTTCTGAAGCAGTTTCAGTGCACTAGCAGTCAACCTGTGAGATGACACAATTTCTGGCACGAGGATGGGGGGTAGGGGGGGGGGGGGGGGGGGGCTGCAGTGGCAGAGGGAACAGTCACTAAAATTGTCTTTAGTAACCCTGGGCTAGGGAATCAAAATATCAATGTGTATATCAAGGTGTCTTGTTTCAAACCGCTATTAAGTGAAGTCCAGTGGGAAGTTGAGTGCTCATGGATGTTGGGTGAAGATAATATTGAGTGCTCTGGATAGACCTCACAGTAAAATAGTCCAACTGAGGGAAATCAGATGGCAAGCAAGATAGCTCCTTTAAAGCTCCCCAAGCCTGCTAGGTGTAGTGAGTATAAGTCTTCTACTGACACAAACTGAATGGCAATATGTAATCCATGCACCAAGCAAAAGAGTCAGAAGACAAAGCCCAATACTATTATAACAAACAGACTAAAGAGCCTTACATTAAGGGGTGGTGTCTTTTATTAATTAACATCAACACATAGGAATAGGGAGGCAGTGGCATAGTGGTATTGTCATTGGACTAGTAACCCAGAGACCTGCCAGGCTGGCCCCAAGTCTGAGGACCCAAGTTTGAATCCCACCACGGCAGATGGTAACATTTGAATTCAGTAAAACTCTGGAGTTAAAAGTCTAATGATGACGTGAAACCAATTGCCATAAAAACCCATCTGGTTCACTAATGTGAAATTAGTCCTTTGGGGAAGGAAATCTACCATCCTTACCTGTCCTCCATGCAACTCCAGACCCACAGCAACGTGGTTGACTCTCAAATGTCCTCAGGGATGGACAATAAACGCTGGTCCAGCCAGCGATGCCAACATCCCAGGAATGAATTTTTAAAAAGCAACACTAATGCCGTTAGATTTGGAGAAGTACAATGAAGTTTCCTTTGAGCTATAAGATAGAACTTTCGATGGATGTTTATGTTCATGATATTTCACATCTTAATTTTCTAACAGGATCGGGAGGAGAAAAAAGTGCCAAGAGCAACATGCTTGGCTCCAAGGATCAAAGAGATGAGCTATGAAGAAAGATTAGGGAAACTCATAGTATGAAAGTGATTAAGGCATGTGCTCAGTAGCAACACATTAAATTATATCAATATGATAAACAAAGAATATTACTTCAAATGAAAATAAGCAAAATCTTTGCATCATGGGGCAAAATTTAAACCAGTGAAAAGTTAGTTTAAAAGCAGATACGGGGAGGAAACTCCTGTACTCAAATTATTATAAATGGGCAAAGCAGAAAGCTGAGAAACCCAATATAGGAAGGATAGACAGGCTTTTACTCAGCTTGATCACATCTCTCAGAAATGTCTCGCAGCACTGTAATCAGATGGCAGGCAGTTCTGTCATCCCATAGCACCACCAGGAGCAGTGGCCACTGCTGGGACTGCAGGCCATCCCCAGTGATGATTGTTGCTGGAGGTAGATAGAACATAGAAAAAATACAGCACAAACTGGCCCTTCGGCCCACAAGTTGCGCTGGTCATGTCCCTACCTACCTCGGCTTGTATATAGGCTTACCTATAACCCTCAATCCTATTAAGTCCCATGTACTCATCCAGAAGTCTCTTAAAAGACCCTATGGAGTTTGCCTCCACCACCACTGACGGCAGCCGATTCCACTCACCCACCACCCTCTGAGTGAAAAACTCAGAGACATAAAAAGAACAAGAATATTCTCCCCAGATACTGGTCATCCCTCAACCAATATCGTTAAAAGAATACCTGGCTATTTATCTCAGTTGTGTGTGTGGGACTTTGTAATTTGGTTGCCAAATAAGAATATAAGTTGGGGTCTTCCCCTGGGGCCAGCCTGGCAGGTCCCAGGAAAGGGTTGGGAGGTCGGGTTCAGGAGGGCAGGGTGGGGGAAATGTGGTGGGAGGGGTTCCATTGACCACAGGACCCCCGAACAGGTAGGCCCCCTTCATCCCACAAAATGGCTGCCAGATTTCCACGTGGCATGAACTCCTCCTGCTGCTGATAAAATACTAGCGACAGCAGGAGGAGGATCTTAAGATGCCCTTAACTGACTTTATAAGAACCTCAATTAGCATGAGAACATGTAAGTCACTTGACATCTCCCCACCACTGGGTAAAGTGCCAGTGGAGGTGGGTAGGCAACATGCATGTGTCACCACTATGGCACCCAATTTGATGGCTGCCACCCCTACTGTCCACCTGCCAGCCCACTCCCAAGAGTGCGATAAATTTCCAGCCAGTGAATTATTTTGAAGTACAGCCACTGTTGTCTGGGAAGACATGGCACCCATTTTGAACACCAGGAAGATACCATGGACAGCAGTGAGACAGTCTGTATTTTCAATGGCATCGGTTAAGTTGAAGACATTGGCCAGGATACCAGAAGAGATCCCTGTTCTTCTACAGATAACATTGTTATCTTTAACTTGCAATCATGAACAAGCTATTTGATCAAAAGTAAATAAAAAGAAGTTTATCAGAAAAATATAAAAGGATGTAGGAGGTAATATTCCTTCTTTAATAACACTACATTCTGCACCCTCTCCTTTCCTTCTCTATGAACGGTATGCTTTGTCTGTATAGTGCACGAGAAACAATACTTTTCACTCGATAACAATACATGTGACAATAATAAATCAAATCAATAATGAAGAAAATATTTAACTCCATTAGACAATGTCCCTTACATCAACTAAATTCTTGCAGTGTGGCCAGGATTTTAATACCAGAACCTTAATCACATTTCTCAGCAACATCACAAAATGCGTCATGTATACGATAAATTACTTTGATTTGCAAGGTCTGTTCTCATGTCATCACCAGGGTGTTTAGAAAAGAACACAGGCTGATTACTTTTGCTGGTCCTGGTGTCATTTACAGGAATATTGCTCATCAATTGCTGTAAAATATCAGCATAAAATCTGTTCTTTATCCCTGATTCATTACTTACTACTTTTCACCTCCATCTTAGAAAATACACTCCCTCATTTACATAACAACCTCCTGCCACACAAGGGGGGGGAGGAATTTCCTGCCACACTACAACTGTAACTTGATGTGAAAACTACTGGGGGCGATATTGTGCCCACATTTCTCATGAACACAAACAGCTAGCTGGGTGCAAAATCTCACAAGAATCGTAAAACGAGATTCTCCACCAGCAAGATCTCATTTTCTGCCCCTCACTGATGATGTAACGACGTTCCCATTCTTACATTTCAATGTATTTTAATACATTTGAATAGATTAGCGGGCTTCTCCACCATATGTTCCCCCCATGTTTAAAACTCCCCCCTTGCCAATGTAATACCATGTCAGCAAAGTACAACAGGTATTTAAAAGCATGAAGCAGTCAAAGGGAATGCGGCGGGAGCACACAAGTATAGCCCCCCTGCGGAGGGGGGGGGGGGGGTGGGGGGGGGTAGAAGGGCAACCTGGTACCACCAACTGGCACTCCCCTGGCACAGCCATGTCAGGGGGCAGTGCCAAGGGACCGGGAGCTCCATTGGGGCGAGAGTGTGTACGTGTGTGTGCGCATCTGCTGGGGGGTGGGGGGGTGGGGGGGGGGGGTGGCGGGGGGGGATTCTCCATATCCATGGGAGGGTCCAGGGGAGAGTATTCCTTTTTTCACAGATCAGGACACGCTTTAAATAAAAAAGGGTGCCCCGATCTCTGTGGAGCCAGCATAGCCAGCTCCATCAGGCCCCCGCCACCAGCGTTGCGGCATCAGATGCCAGCAGCAATTCCTTTTACTGCTGCATTATTTGGTGAGAAAGCTGGCTATGCAGCCAGGGAGCTGGTTTTCTCGCCAGAGCCAGCACTTAGAGAAAATATCGGAAAATTTTGTCCTATGTGTCCTTTGAAAATGGTGGGGCATAAGAACATAAGAAATAGGAGCAGGAGTAGGCCATCTAGCCCCTCGAGTCTGCCCCGCCATTCAATAAGATCATGGCTGATCTGAAGTGGATCAGTTCCACTTACCCGCCTGATCCCCATAACCCCTAATTCCCTTACCGATCAGGAATCCATCTATCCGTGATTTAAACATATTCAACGAGGTAGCCTCCACCACTTCAGTGGGCAGAGAATTCCAGAGATTCACCACCCTCTGAGAGAAGAAGTTCCTCCTCAACTCTGTCCTAAACTGACCCCCCTTTATTTTGAGGCTGTGCCCTCTAGTTCTAGCTTCCTTTCTAAGTGGAAAGAATCTCTCCACCTCTACCCTATCAAGCCCCTTCATTATCTTATAGGTCTCTATAAGATTCCCCCCTCAGCCTTCTAAATTCCAACGAGTACAAACCCAATCTGCTCAGTCTCTCCTCATAATCAACACCCCTCATCTCTGGTATCAACCTGGTGAACCTTCCCTGCACTCCCTCCAAGGCCAATATATCCTTCCGCAAATAAGGGGACCAATACTGCACACAGTATTCCAGCTGCGGCCTCACCAATGCCCTGTACAGATGCAGCAAGACATCTCTGCTTTTATATTCTATCCCCCTTGCGATATAGGCCAACATCCCATTTGCCTTCTTGATCACCTGTTGCACCTGCAGACTGGGTTTTTGTGTCTCATGCACAAGGACCCCCAGGTCCCTTTGCACAGTAGCATGTTGTAATTTCTTTCCATTTAGATAATAATCCAATTTGCTATTATTTCCTCCAAAGTGAATAACCTCACATTTGTCAATGTTATACTCCATCTGCCAGACCATAAGCGTAGGTGTGACCATATATTTTTGTGGTAATTAATTTCAAAACGTTTAAAGGGCGAAAGTTGCATAAGTATTTCATTCTGATTGAATGGTGGAACAGGCTCAAGCAGCTGGAAGGCGTACTCTTATTTCTAGTGTTTTTGTGCTAAGTAGAAATATTAACGTAAATGGAGAGAGAGGAAGTAAAAATATTTGAAAAGTACTGGAGCCACATGGAGAAAAAATATCAGCACAGGCTTGATTGCCTGTTCCAGCACTGCAATATTCTATGATTCTATATCACTCAGGAATGATTGATGTGATAGACAGCAGTGTTGGTTTAGAAGGGTTACTGTGCCTGAGAGTGACACTTGTTAGGAAGGATTACCATCCTTGGTTGTGCTACTACAGAGGAAGTGTGCACCTCATAACATTTTTGGTTCTTGTTGTTTTCCCACCTTGGCACTCCTGCCTCTGACACCAATGTGAAATGGCTGATGGATATGCAGGCTGATTAGCATTGTAACGGGCCACAAGACGAACATTCCTTCCATGGCCATAACTATGATCAACCAGCAGATGGTCTGAAAGTTGCAGTGTTTCATGGGTTTCCATCATCCATGCCGCCACACATACCCACTGATTGCAAGAATACCATTGGATTTCAACCCAGGATTTAGAGCTGGAGCTTCCCCAGGACTGACTGGAACATAATTCAAACCTCACAATGTCTGAACCCGAGGGAGAAATGCTAGCGATGATATGGATAATGCTCCCAATGATATGGATGAAGAGAAGTTCCTAATCCCAATAGTACAGGTTAAACAGGATTGCCAGTGTGATATCTGACATGATACTTAGGAAATGTTATAATGCCTAATATGTTATTGGCAAGCAAAGATTACCATATTGAATAGTACTTTGGGTTAGAAAGGGTTACCATGCGTGATAGTAGTATTTGTCAGGAAAGTTACCAAGTCCTGGTTATTGATACCAAACTGCAGCAAAAACTGCAAAATTTAGATCTCAAATATTCAGCGTTTGATGAGAGTGTGCAACTCATTACCGCAAGGAGTATCTGAGGTGAATAGTGTAAATGCATTTAAGAGGAGACTAGGTAAGTACACAAAGGAGGAAGGAATAAAAGGATATTTTGATAAGATGAGGTGGGGTAAGGTAGTGGGAGGCTCCTGAAGAGATGTATCTCTATTGGGCTGAATGGCCTGTTTCAATTTCAATGTAAATCTCCTGAGGAATTATATTTAATTAATTATTGTCACAAATAGGCTTAGATTAACATTGCAGTGAAGTTACTGTGAAAATCCCCTAGTTCCTACACTCCAGCACCCGTTCGGGTTTGCTGAGGGAGAATTTTTTAGCATGGCCAATGCACCTAACTAGCACGTCTTTCAGATTGTGGGAGGAAACTGGAGCACCTGGGGGAAACCCACACAGACATGGGGAGAACGTGCAAACTCCGCACAGACATTGACCCAAGCCAGGAATCGAACCCGGGTCGCTGGCACTGTGAGGCAGCAGTACTAACCACTGTGCCACCGTGCCGCTCCAACTTTGACACCATGCGTCTGATGTGGGAACAGAATATTGAGGGAAAGACCACTCCTTTAAGAACAAACCTGTCAAGTTTTGAAAGCAGTGGCAAATTTTAGACAGAACTGGAGAGTCCTAGTTCACTCATTGCAACTTCAACCAAGAATGAAATCTAGCGAGACCAGCTATGTAGAAAAGATACCTGATAACATAAAAAAAAGACTTCTCTACCAAGAACTACAGAAGGGATCGAGCCTCTTTAAAGCCAGCATTTTCTAGTAGCATCTAACACTCTTAGCTAATCCCGCTGGGAAAAAGTGGAAATGTATGGCTTAATTTCAGAGCACCATGATGAACACCATTCAGAAGAGAGGCGGTCTCCGAGGACCAGTTACCCCAGCACTTCCTGCCCTTGCTACAATGTATTCTCTTGCAAATACGCCCATGAATCTTTACAAACAGGTGAAGTGCATCACCCGTATCTCCATTCGCCTCATTATGAGTAATGAACTTGAATAAAAGAGAACAAACACAGGGGAAATAAAAAAAAACAAGTCCCCATGTGCTTTCTGTAATGAATTGTTATGGAGCCATGAAAGTCTCTATTTCGCTCTCGGTGAATATTGTTTCATGATTTGAAGGCCATTGAACAAGCAGTAATTTTTTTCATTAAAGCTGTTAATCTTCTCGATGCTTATCACAAGATTTTTTTTTATTATAAAAAAATATACTGCTGCCCACGCCTTGCACAGCAAGCCACCAAGTTCATCCACAATAACTGTGATTTTTTTTCTGATAATTAGTTTTAATTATTGTTGATGTTGCTCGCGGTGTCAAATCTCTTGTGACAACTTCTAATTTGTGTATGGAAGGCAGTGCAGTCCAGTAAACTGCTTGTCAGACACCGTTCTGTCACACAGTGCTTCACGATTGATTGAGACAGCTCATGCAAATGCAGAATGAAACATTTATGTTCTGCGTTTTGGTCCATATTTTTTCTTTTTGCAATGACACAACCATAATAAAAAAAATAAAGAATTCTTACCAGAACACTACATTAACTCTTCGAGCGTCAGCCTCTGTGCTTTTCAAGGAATGCTGAAGAGCTGGGAATAAGGATAGGCCTCAGAACAACTACAACCGGAGTGGCAAGGCTGAGGTCAACTGAAGCACAACCTTCACCCTTTCCCTTTCTTCTTACCTTCAGTGATGGATCACACAGTTGCAGGAGAGTCAAGTCTTCGCGTCTTACCTTCGGTGATGGATTGCGTAGTTGGAGGAGAGTCAAGTCTTCGCTTTGTGACACAGCACAAGGAATTTTGGGACCCTGCCCCTGATCACAGAAAATTGCCTGTATGCAGATGTTGAGCGAAGATCCAACTTGGCTGCAGCGTCTCATGCAGTTGAAGGAACTACCATGCTTATTGGGAAAGCTCACACCCAGAGAATGGGATACGTTACTATATCCTTACATTACAAAGCAGCACCCTTTTTTATATTAACTTACAGGACATAAGTGTCACTGGCTGGGCCAGCATTTAATGCCTGTTCCTAACTGCTGTCCATTACAGAAGGCATTTGACAATTGAACGTTCAGTAAATTAAGTGTGGGAATTGATGAATTACTGGTAGAAGAAAATGATGTGGGGGAGGCTAACAATGTGATATCATGATAAGTCAAGTCCTCTGCTCTGGGAAATTATCTCATTCTTGGGCTTGCTGTGGGTCTAGAGTAATGTACAGGCCAGATCAGGTAAGGAGAACAGATTTCCTTCACTAAAGGACATTAGTGAACCAGGTGAGTTTTTACAATAATCGACAATGGTCATCATTAGACTTTTATTTCCAGATATTTATTGAATTCAAATTACACTATCTGTCGTGGCGGGATTTGAACCAGTGTCCCCAGATCTTGCCCTGGATTACAAGTCCAGTGACAATACCACTACACCACTGCCTCCCCTCCACCTTCAAGAGATAAAATAGAGAACAATGAGTTGCTTCACCAGCACAGAATTTTGTTCACGTTTAACTTGTTCACCTGTTAGGCAATTGTCCTGTCATGCAGTGTTCTAATATCAGCAGGTGATTTAATGTTATGATAACTATGAGGTGCATTATATTCAATCCCATAATTTCTGAAATAAAATTAGGGTTAGTGACTACTAGGAATGGAACGTTCAGTAAATTAAGTGTGGGAATTGATGAATTACTGGTAGAAGAAAATGATGTGGGGGAGGCTAACAATGTGATATCATGATAAGTCAAGTCCTCTGCTCTGGGAAATTATCTCATTCTTGGGCTTGTAAATCCTGGGGTCAGCATCAAACTGCTGCAGAAGACCTCTGAGTCAGTAGGCTGTGCGCACAAGCCTGGAGACTGGAGCACCTGATGTATAAAATGCAGCACTGCAGGGAATGCTGCGCTGTCAGAAGTGCCATCTTTCAGATAAGATATTGAACCAAAGGCCCCAACTGTCTTCACAGCTGGACTTAGAAACTCCTGTAATGCTATTTGAAGAAGAAATGGGTGAATTCTTCTGCTGTCCTGGTAAATATGTATCCCTCAACCAATGCCTCATTAAAAAAATAATCCGGGCATTTAATTAATTGCTCTTTGTGGGACATGTTTGTGAAAATTCACTGTCATATTACAACAGTGAATACTTCAAAAGTATTTCATTGGTTGTTAAGCACTTTGGGATTTCCTCAATGTGTCAATGCAGTTCTTTATTTCTTTAATACTGGCTTTCTGCCAATCAGAGGATGATTTTGACATGACTTTTTCTTACCTTCAGAAAGTTCAGCATAAGTGGATGTAATGATGCACTCTAGAGATTTTGTCAGAACACAAAAGGTACTTATCAATAAGGAAAAACTGTACAATGTACATTCCCCGGAGCAGCCCACCAGCTGCCTCAGTTCCTATGTGTCTTCTACCTGCCTTTTGCTTGAGAGGGGATTCCACCCCCTGGGTGATTATCAAATCTCGGTCCCAATTGGTTCCTCAAGCCAGGTAACGCTCTTCTGCTATGTTCCCCTTAAAGGGACAATCACCACAGTGGAAGAGGGAGAAAGGAAGTACCTTTGAAAGTTAAAGTCCTATTGCACAAGAAATTAATTTCTTGAGTCCACACTGGATTGGTGCAAGGGAACCTTATCTACGCACATTTCTAACTTTCCATATGCAAACTGCAGACTTTGGACTCTTGAATTTGCAAAATCTACCCCCCCCCCCATCACATCCCACAACTCTCCAATCCCTCTACCCTCCCCCCCCACTCCTTCCCACAACCCCATCCCTCCATCCCCCTCAACCCTTCCCCCCCCACACACACACACACACAAAACCTTTCATGAAAACAACCTCCAAGAAAACAAGGAATTTATGATAGAAAAAAATTAAGCTAAAATATAAAAGCAAGCTCCAGATGTGAGAAAATGTTTTATTTTCTCCTATTATTACATATTTTAAAAAGGCCCTCCTAACCCTTCAGCAATAACATTATCGCAACATCAAGTAGCCTTTCCACCTCAGGAAGCCGAAGATAATACGTTAACAAAAAGGGCCAGCCAGTGAAAACTAAGTGCCCAGTGCGTTAGGGGATAAATTTGATATGTTGTACAACACTGTTAATTATGTTTTGTTACAGTTCTTGGGTCTTTATAAGGTATGCTCTCTCTATGATCCGAAAACAATTTATTGTAAGCAGATCTTGTCTCCTCTGATCTGGAAGCAGCACTTTCTTTACATTCTGCTCTTGCAGTGCTGAGTACACGAGGGGATAGCAATTATGCTACTTGATGGAATCTGGTTACTGAATTTTGTGTAGTCTTGTGTTATTCTACCAACCTCTATGTTACTATAAAGGAACCAGTACTTAGAGTAATCAACAGATACTAAAAGCAGAATAAATATACGGAAAGTGACTAGATTTGTAGTGAGTCATCTACCCTTCAGAAGATTGGCTTGCGTTTGAGTGTAAGAGTCATAAAAATTTGACGAATGAAGTTATTGGCTGGGTGGTATCAGCCGGTTTTGCCTTCTAAGATCAAGCCCTCAAGCAGGAAGTCAAAATCAGTCCATCAGTCTAAACATTAACCTCCCTCTCACCCGGTAATAATTCAAAATCTTCATTTAAGCCCTTCTATATCAAAGCCAATGCTTCAGTTAATTCCTTTGATGACGTGTAACCCAGCCATCCTCAAAAACATCATACATATATGAAATGATCACAATTGAACAGATGCTACAAATACAGTAATGGATATCTTAGAATGTGAATGTACAGGAACTGAACTGAACTAGCCACTTAAATACTGAGGCTACAAGTACAGGTCTGAGGCCGGAAATTCTGCAGTGAGTAACTCATGTTCTGACTTCCCAAAGCCATCTACAAGGCACAGGTCAGGAGTTTAATTGAATACACTCCACTTGCCTGGATGAATGCAGCTCCAACAACGCTCAAGAAGCTTGACTCCATCTCGGATAAAGCAACGAGTTTGATTGGTATTCTATCTACTACATTAAATATTCGCTCTTTCTACTATCACCGTAAAGTGACTGTAGTATCTTCTACAAGCTGCATTACAGCAGCTTACCAAGGCTCCTTCACAAGCACTTTCCAAACGTACATCCTCTAACATTTAGAAGGTTAGGGCAGCAGACACATGGGAGCACCACCACTTGCAAGTACCCTACCCCTCCAAGGAACACACTATCCTGACTCGGAACTCTTTCGTCATTTCTTCACTGTAACTGAATCAATATCGTGGAATTCCCTTCCTAGCAGCACTGTGGGTGTACTTACACCATGTTCAGAACTGCAACGATTCAAGAAGGTTGAGAGGTCTGGATAGGGTAGACTCTCAGAGGCTATTTCCAAGGGCTGAAATGGTTGCTACGAGAGGACACAGGTTTAAGGTGCTGGGGGGTAGGTACAGAGGAGATGTCAGGGGTAAGTTTTTCACTCAGAGGGTGGTGGGTGAGTGGAATCGGCTGACGTCGGTGGTGGTGGAGGCAAACTCGTTGGGGTCTTTTAAGAGACTTCTGGATGAGTACATGGGATTTAATGGGATTGAGGGCTATAGATAGGCCTAGAGGTGGGGATGTGATCGGCGCAACTTGTGGGCCGAAGGGCCTGTTTGTGCTGTGGCTTTCTATGTTCTATGTTCTAAGGCTGCGCCATTTGAATGGCAGTAAATGCTGGCTGGCATTGCCAGCAATGCTCACATCCAATGAAATAATTAAATAAATTTCACAAGGTTGTGTTGATCAAACAAAATCTTTACAATCGAAAAATTTATTGCTTCAGGAAAAAAAGGAAAACTAACAATTTTGGCTTTCAATCAAAGAAAGACAGGGCTACATTTACATATTGTTTTTCACAGCCACTGAATGTCTCAAAACACTCTACAGTGAATGAAGCACTTTTCAAGTGTAGTCACTCTTATAGTGTGTTATAAGTGTGAGGTTTTATAAGGTGGTTATGTTTTAAACCGTCTCTTTAATTCAATGTAAAAGAGAGTAATGAAGAGGGACCCACAACTTGCTACTAGTTCTGCCCAATGATCCGCTGGTTGCTACGGGTCAGGGGATCCAGATCAAATCCCATTGAAATTAACTTGCCAATTTTCACATTGGATGCAAAGGAAGTAGCAGCTTCTGGGATAAAGGTGTGGGATAAGGATGTATGTAGCAAGCCTGCACCCTAAATTCCCGACCTGATGGTTTCATTGTGGGATGATTTTTGTGCAGTCGATCCAGCACCACAATGATTCATAACTCACGGCCATGAATCATAGCCTGGATTTGGGAACCTTTTGAAAAGTATTTTTTAAAAGGTCTCTCCATGCCCCTATTCCACCTTTGTGGCCCTATGTTACCTCCATGCCCTCACACCCCTGCTATGCCCTCCATGTCCCTTCATTCCTGCCATGCGCACTCACTCAGTATGCAATCAGTACAGAACCAATGAACAATATAATAACAGTAGAAAATCTTAAATGCTCATTAAAAATACATCCATTCAGAAATCTGCTTTGAAAATAACTGCTGTTCTTACAACCTTACAAAAATGTCAATAAGACATTGCCATTTATAGTTTCAGTAACAGAAGTTTACCTAACATACCTCTTAATTTTGTCCTGTATAAACAGACTTGCTGAGCTAGTCCATTAGTGAGTCCTGGAGCTCAGCCAAACATTCACAGTGAGGGAATAGCATCAACAGAGTCCAGGCATTTGTTTCAGCAGGATTCTAACCAGCCTGTCTTGGCACTTGCCCACCTCCATGGCATCATCTGAATTGCTTCTGTGGTCAGCAGGCCTGCCGCGATCCTGCTCTTGCCTCCCGGAGTGAAATTGTAAGGGTCATTTGTACGGAGAAAGGTCTGTCAAGTTGGGAAATTTCCTAACTCGAGCTTCCCATCTGGTTAGGAAAAATCCAACCCGTTAACTCTGCTTCTCGTCATAGATGGTGTCTGTCCTGCTAGATATTTTGAGCATACTCTGAAATAAAAGTGAAAGCAGATGAGTGGGCAAGGATTTGGGATCATACTTAAACCCAACCTTCTCCTACCCTTCATACCAGGTTAATATTGAGGTCAAAGTAATTCAAGCTTTTCTGTAATGACATAACTGTTGCTGGAAAATGGCATCATTTTATGGTGCTAAATGACTTGGTTCATTCTACCTCATCAAGATGATCAACCCCTATTTAGTTAGTGATAGCAATGAGGTTTGAACTTCAGGCAAGCTGGCAATGAGGTGCGTGCAAGGCACTGATCAGTTGATTGAGAAAAAGGTAAAACTCTCTGAGAATTAGAACTGATGGAGCAAACGCATTTTCAACCTCAGGATCTGCATTTTTGTACATAATCCAAAGGCTAAAACATAGATTTTTGCTGCTCTACCTTCCTATAGTGAAGGAAATTAGGGTTGTCAACTCTGGTAGCACTTATTCATTCGTGGCGGCTTCATCACATGGATCGCTGCCATTGCTCACCTCCTGCACACTCCTGCTATTGATCAATTGACATATCCATCCACATAGCACACTGTCCTCCCTCACCAATAGAGGCTTGTAGCCCATTAGGCCCTCTAATGAACCTAAAACCCCAACTTTAACATTTTAATTCACTGGAGTGTAAAAGTGAGAAGAGTGTAAAACATACAGCCAACACAAACCTATCTATTCCTTCCACCAGGCGAGTTAAAGCAAAACTGCTGCTCAAGTTTCACAATTATGTTGAAGAGTCTACAAAGAGATATAGACAAGTTAGGTGAGTGGGCAAAAACTTGGCAGATGGAATATAATGTAGGAAAGTATGAAGTTATGTACTTTGGTAGGAAGAATAAAGGAGCTGAATATAATTTAAATTGAGAAAAATTGCAGGAAACCACTGCACAGTGGGATTTGGGGATCCTCATGCATAAATCACAAAGAGCTCGCATGCAAGTTCAGCAGGTAATAGGGAAGGCAAATTAAGGCAATGGAGTATCAAAATAAGCAAGTCCTGTCAAAATTATACAAAGCATTAGTTAGACCATACCTGGAATACTGTGAACAACTTTGGTCCCCTTATTTAAGGAAATATATCTTGGTATTGGAAACAGTCCAGAGAAGTTTCACTAGGTTGATCCTGGGTTTGGAGGGATTTTCTTATGAGGATAGGTTGAGTAGGTTGGGCCTGTACTCATTGGAATTTAGAAAGATGAGAGGCGACCTTATTGAAACATAAAGGATTCTCAGGGGGCTTGACAGGATAGATGCTGAGATGTTGTTTCCCCTTTCTAGGACCAGAGGGCATAATTTCAGACTGAGGGGTCGCCCATTTAGAGAGAGACTATGAGGAATATATTCTCTCAGAGGGTAGTGAATCTGTGGAATTCTTTACTGCAGAGGGTTGTAAAGGCTGGGTTGTTAAGTATGTTCAAGAGTGGGATGGACAAGTTTTTAATCAGTAAGGGAATCAAGGATTATTGGAATGAGGTGGGAAAGTGGAGTTGAGGAATACACCAGATCAGTCATGATCTCATTGAATGGGGTGGAGCAGACTCCATGGGCCAAATGGCTTACTTCTGCTCTTACATCTTATGGTACTTAGAGAAACTACTCTGCATCTAACCTATGCTGTATTAGGACTGGAATTCCTCAATGCAAAACAAAATTTCCTTTCAAATACGCACTTAAAAGAAACAGGAAGGCAGGATTTTCGCCCCCCCACCCCCTCCTCCCGACCCCCCACCCCGCACAGTGTGCTTTCCAGCGGTGATTGACATGTCTCATGTTGGGAGTGGAGGCAGTTTTCCACAGGCAGGGAGATGAGTGACTGAACAGTAGTTCTAATTCTCCACTCAATATGACACTGAATGATCTCTCAAATGTAGGTCATGATCCATTGGAATCACTCAACCAAGAAGAGGGCATAAGCAAATTCAAGCTATCTGCGAGATTACATATTTTAATTAACAGAGTACTTAACAAAGTGCAAAGGTAAAGACTTATATCTGTATGGCATCTTCATGAAGTCCCAACCCATGTTAAGGCCGATGAAGTACCTCTGAAGTTTTATTGCTGCTTTGTCAGAAATGTGATAACCAATTTGAACACAAGATTGCACAGCCAGCAATGTGATAATGATTAGATAATCAGTTTTAGTAAGGGACAAATATTAGTCAGGAGACTGTGGAAACTCCTATACTCTTCTGTGAATAGCACTATGGCATCTTTTACAACACCACACCACCCGCCCCCCTCCCCCCCCCTCCCCCCCCCCCCCGCCCCCCCCCCGCCCGCCACCCCCCCACAAATGAACAGATTTGATTTCCCATCTCATTGAAAAGTCAAGCAAGTAATTTTATGCAGGACCCAAAGTTAGTTGAATGAAGGAAGTTTATGATGGGCCAGTACAACGTTCAGTTTGAATGGGAAGCAAGAAAAAGCAATGCGAAAACTCCACAAGATGATATTCCCACTGGAATATTATTTTTTTAAAATGCAAAACCAGAAAGCTTGAAGTTGCTGCAGAACCAATAGGTTACAATCACTTTGTTAAAAAAAATTACATTAAACCAATGCTGCTGCATCCTAAAATTATTTTCCTTCTCCAGGTGTAAGTTATAGCTGAAAAAGCTGAACTACAAATTAAACAGATAAATCATGTTCCAAATTCTGACCTGTTTATAAGAGAGTTACATTTTCCAACATGTATCACCCCTGAGATCTATATCACTGACCCCTGATCTTTAACTTAGATTTCTACCAATCATAGTCATCAAACAGGGACAAGCGAGTCAAGGGTAATGGTATGAGGGCTTCAATCTTACATCAGGTGCACTAGCCTCATTACCACAAAGCTGCCCTAATTTTTCTGGTCACCATACAAGGCTTTTTCCAGCGTGGCACACAGTTTTATACCTTCATCAGACTTCCTACAGCTGAACAGCAAAAGAAAAAGAACCAATTCTTACTGCTGAACCTCCTGGAATTGAGTCCTTCTACTGGGGAGTTAGGTTCAAACTGGTTAATATTTTAATGAGAAGAATAAGCCTAAGCAGTGAGTCCAACTCCTCAACCAAGGTAGGTTTACCTGGGAGCTGATAGCCTCTGGTACCCAATCCAACTGTGAGCCTAGATTTGTTAGCAAGCCATTCGCCAAGGGGGAGTATTCCAAGTCAGCTTGTTCATGTCCCTGCTTGATTTACTTTGTTGCTAAAATATACTTTATTCGTAAATTATCTGAGAGAACATTACAAATATTTCAAAGCAGCCATCACACAAAGTATTTCAAGTTTTTTACACAGATTGGGCCCAATTTTACCATTTTGATTCTAAGTGCCGAATCTGGGCGTAGTACAGATCCGACCTTGAAATCCGCTTTCAGATGTCCCCACACGCTTTCAGCCGCCTCCAGTCCGATCCGCGCTGTGGGCGGGGCTTAGCGCTGCCGGAACAATCGGAGCTCTGAACTGCACATGCGCAGTTCGAAAAAAATTTGAAAAAGCGCGCCTGGGTCGCGGAAAAAAAAAGCAGAAAGTGGAGAGAGCGGCTCTCTGACACAGATCATCCTCTGGGGGGGGGGGGGGGGTGGAGGAGGAGGAGGGTCAGATGTATCTGGGGGGGGGCGAGAGGACTCATCATTGTCTGGTGGTGGGTGGGGAGGCCCGATCGCACACTGGTGGGGGGGGTGGGGGGGGGTGCGAGTGGACATGCGGCCACTCCGGGAGGAGGGACTCATTCCTCTGGTGGGGAAGAGGGATCACCCGCAGAGTGGCAGCGGACACCCCTGCCCCCTCCCTCCCCACTGATCACCCGCAGAGTGGCAGCAGACCCCCCTGCCGCCCCCCACCAGAGATACATCTGCCCTCCCCACCAGTGAGCGATCGGGCCTCCCCCCCCACCACCAGACAACGATCAGCCCTCTCGCCACCCCCAGAGATACACCTGACCCACTTCCTCCTCCTCCTCCCCCACCCAGAGGATGCTCTGACCTGCCTCCCTCCTCCCCCCTCCCAGAGGATGATCTGACCCACCTCCCTCCGCCCCCCCTCCCAGAGGATGATCTGACCCACCTCCCTCCTCCCCCCCTCCCAGAGGATGATCTGACCCGTCTCCCTCCTCTCCCCCCCCTCCCAGAGGATGCCCTAACCCGCCTCCTTCCTCCCCCCCTGCCCCCTCCCAGAGGATTATCTGGGTCAGAGAGCCGTTGCAGGCTCTAAACCCACTTGGGAGGTTCCCCTGCAAAATAAAAATCGGTTTTGGATTTTTATTTTGCAGGTCGCTGAAAGCATGGATCCGGAACGGAACAGAAGAAGGTAAAATGGGAATTGATGATAGAGTTGGGCGGGCGGTTCATTAAATCGATTTAAATGCATGCTAATGCATTTAAATCGTCGGGCCGCCCGATTCGGGCGCGGAACGGATCCGCGTCCGAATCGGGTGTCGGTAAAGTGGCGATTTGCTCGGACGCGGGTGCAGATCGCGATAAAGGCCTCACACCCGATCTTACCGTGATTTTGCGCCCGAAAAAGGGCGCAAATTGTTGGTAAAATCGGCCCCTTCATGTTTCACTCTGAGGTACTTCAACAGTCAAAGAAACTTTACAGGTATTTCAAGATGGTCATTAAACATGGCACAATGGTATTTAAATCATCTACATAGATCAAGTTGCATCCTGAGGTGCATCCTTACAATTATGGTATGTGTAATATGATGCTTTCCCTGCTTGATATTGATGTATATGCACCTACTGATAAAGTTGAGATGATGCTGGCCACTGGATAATTTGTCTTTATCCACACTGCCTTCCTCCCTTTGATCAACTGTATGGCCATCTGACCAAATAGCTCCTCATGTGACTTGGTGCCATGTTTTTTTTTTATAATGCATCCTTGAAGCATTTTGTGACATTATATTCCTTATCTACCCAGGGGCACTACTACTAGCTTTAGCACCCTATGGTTTCCCTGACTAAAACTGGCTTGTTAAGCACAAACAAGGAGCAAATTTGGATCTTCCTGCTCCTCAGGACCCGCTACCATATCCAATGGTGCATTTCTCAAGGAAGATTTACGTGATGTGGTGAACTGTTCTCTCACCTCAGGTACTCCTGCCCTTCCCTCAAATCTCCCATCCTTCAACCCTCTCCTCAAATGTACCCTCTCTTCAAAAAAACCAAATTGTTCTCCTCTGTCCCTGCAGACTCTCAGCCCAGCTCAAACCTCTCTTTCTCTCCAAGATTCTTCAGTGTTTTGCCATCACCCAAATTCATGCTCAGCTTTACTGGAACTCCAATCAGGTTTTTGCCCTGCTACAGCACCACAAAGGATGTTAGAAAGTGGTAAATGTCTTCTTATGTGACTGTGACAGAGATAAACTATCTCTGCAGTTTCTTTTCCACTTTGACCTGGTTGACTACGTCACTCTCCTCCAACGCCTCTCCACTGCCATCAAGCAGGGTGAGATTGCTCTCACCTGGTTCTATTCTTGCCGATCCAGAAGTAACCAAAGAATCATCAGCAATGACTTTCTTCCTTCCCCTGCACCATTACATTGTCCTCCACCTCCCACCTCAAGGAATTATCCATCTACAGACTGGCCCTTAACCACATCATCCAAGAACACATCAGTTTCCACATAACCCCACTTTGCCATCACCTTTCTCAACTCCTCCACTATCTAAATGGTCAGGCTGCTTGTTTGACACCTGGTATTGAATGAGCAGAAATGTCCTCCAAATCCACTCCTCTCCCTGGCAACTCTCTGAGGCTTTATTTGTTTATTTATTCTTTCAGGGATGTGGGTGCCGCTGGCAATGCCAGTATTTGTTGCCCATCCATAATTGCCCTTGGACTAAGTGGCTTGCCAGAACATTTCACAGGGTAGTTAAGACTCAACTATATTGCTGTGGGCCTCACCTGTAGGCCGGCCAGGTTAGAGCGGCAGATTTCCTTCCCTAAATACATTGGTGTACCAGATAACAACAGTTGTTTCATGGTCATTATTACTGAGACTAGTTTTTAATTCCAGAATTTATTAATTGAATTGAAATTCCACAAGCTGCCGTGGTGGGTGTCCCCTGAGAATCAGCCTTGGCCTGTGGATTACTAGTGCAGCAATATTATTAGTATGCCACCATCTCCTCTCGAATAGGACTGTTCATGATGCTGGTGTCATATCTGACACCAGATGGGCGACACGGTGGCACAGTGGTTAGCACTACTGCCTCACAGTGCCAGGGACCCGGGTTCAATTCCCAGCTTGGGTCACTGTCTGTGTGGAGTTTGCACATTCTCCCCATGTCTACGTGGGTTTCCTCCAGGTGCTCTGGTTTCCTCCCACAGTCTGAAAGATGTGTTGGTTAGGTGCATTGACCCGAACAGGCGCCGAGTGTGGTAACTAGGAGAATTTCACAGTAACTTCATTGCAGTGTTAATGTAAGCCTTACCTGTGACTAATAAATAAACTTTAACTGACACAGAGATGAGTTTGATCACAAAACATCTCTAAGACTGCCTGTTTCCAGCACTTAACATTGCCCAACTCCGTCCGGCCCAACTCCGCCCTGCCCAATTCCCTCTTTGCTGCTGAAACCTTCATCCATGCCTCTATTACTGATGGACTTTACTCTTCCAACACTCCTGGTTGGTCTCTGGCATTCTACCCTGTGTACACTTGAGGTCATCCAAACTTTGCTGCCCATATCCTAAGCCCATACCAAGTCTCATTCACCCAACACATCTGCATTCTCCAGCCTACATTGGCTGTCAGTCAAGCAATGTCTTAATTTTAAAATTCTCATCCTTGTTTTCAAATCCCTCCACGGCCTCGCCGCTCTCTATTTCTGTAATTTCTTCCAGCCCTCCAATGTTTTTTTCACTCCTCTAATTCTGACCTCTTTGGCATCCCCTAATTCATCCAGTCATTCTTCAGCTGTTTCCAAGCTCCTTGAACCTCTCCACTTCATTCCCTCCCTTTCCTCCTTTAAGATGCTCCTTAAAATCTATGTGTGGAATGCTTCCATGCCCTGCCAGCGTGTT
The DNA here is from genome assembly GCF_964213995.1 of Mustelus asterias. Lineage (NCBI taxonomy): Eukaryota > Metazoa > Chordata > Chondrichthyes > Carcharhiniformes > Triakidae > Mustelus > Mustelus asterias. The sequence continues at coordinate 71,786,277 of NC_135816.1, read as the reverse complement.
CAATGGTGAGCTAGTACGGGAAGGGGAGGGGTGTGTTGGGGTGGTGTGAAGGGAATTTGGCTGGAGGACCAAGAATAGTTTTTACACTGGCATGAATTTCTCCCAGGATCTTCAGCTGTTGCAGGCCTTGGCGGATCGGTAAGCCTGCTGGTAGCCAGCATGAAACTGATTTGCATCCCACTAATAGGATACAAATGAAGGCCTGACCGGAATCCTACCCTCCCACGCCCGATTCCCCATAACAGCAGTGAGGAAATAGGCCAGTCCAGAACACGTCTGGAACAATGTGGTGAGCAGAAGTCTGGACTCACCTGAAGAATGCCTGGGGCAGCCTCTGGAGTTCAGGATGGAAGCCACCAGTGACCCTGGACCCTGAAACACCACAGCAGTAGCTGGGGGAACATCTACAGGTGGGTTGTCCAGCTTCCGTGTCATCGCGGAGGTCTATCTTCCAGCCTCGGTGTTCTTGGGGATCCAACTTCTTTCTTCAGTGATGTCAGACACCTTTTCAATGTGCTATCCAGATAGGGGGCAGGACGCATGCAACAAAGCCCACCCTGCCGTGGAATACGGCACTAAACCCCTGAATGCATAATTATTTAGGTCGGGGCTAGAAAATATGACATGGTTTCTCATTGGTCTCTGCAGCGCATTCCCTGCCACCACACCCCGCCCACCCCCCCTCTCCCCACCCCCCTCCCCCGCCAAACCCCCTCCATGGGACTTAGTCCTGGATGGGAGAATTCCAGGCTTAAATCTTTGACCAAGCTTTTGATTATCTTCCATATTACATCCTATGTGGCTTGCTGACAATGCTTGTTTGAGAACGATTCTGAGTGCGCCTTTGGATGTTTTAACCACTTAAAAGTGCTACATAAATGCAAGCTCTTGTTATTCTTCCTGTCGTTGTTACTGTGGAAGGACGAGAGAATTGTAGGCCAGAGCCTCGAATGACAGATCCCTTGCAAGCTGTGACATAATGAACAAGCAATAAACCAACTCCTCAGCCAGGATCCCCTCTCCCCCTCTCCCCCCCCCCCGCCCCCCCCCTCCCCGCAACCACCCCCAGGGTTTTGAAAACAGAGAAGATGCAATTTCTCATTGGGTTCCCCCAGTTAAATAGCGCTTTAATAAATCAAATAAGAAGCGTTTCTGGAATGGAACTGTGCTGGTCACGACAAATTAAATATGGAAAGTTAACAGCTGTTAGATCCAAAGTAAACTTGCTGAGTCTTTCCCTTCTTCGACAGTGACAAAGCTGCTTTGTCAGTGAACTCATATTCAGCTCTTTACAACGCAAACTTTGTTACCTCCATTGTCATACAACGAGGGAGGAGGACGTCACTCTGCATTCCACGTGATCTGGGTGCTGTGACACAAGGCCTGTAGGCCCTCACCATTTCCCCAGTGCAGAATCTTACTTTAGTTTCAGACAAATTAGTTCATCGCCCATAAATCTCGATTAGGACCTGAAACCACATTAGTCCCCCCGTGTATTGTCTGCTCTGTAGACTTGTGGCTCAATATTGCTTTGCTTGACAAAACAAGGACAATGGTCTTAAATGCACCACATTTAAATTCAGCCAGTACACCTTTCAGTCCAAAACAGCATGCCTCCTAATGGATTGCTGATGCAACATGAGGGAACATAACTACATTTTTATGTGAATATTACAAGAGGAGCACTGGAAATATCAATGGCTGTTTGGTCATTCATCAGTTTAAAGTGTGGAAAGAAATCACATTATTTCTTTACTTTCATAGAAAATTGTCTCATATGCAGGGTGAGATATCCTGATCCTGCCTGCCACAGGAAATTCCCATCCAACGTCACTGGATCTTTCGCTGGCCTGTCAAATCTTCCATCTCGCCCGTGACGATTCCCACTGCAGGCAGACAGGCCTGGAAAACACCACAGCTTTCTGTAGTAGAGAATTCCTCAGGTTCACCACTCTCAAGGCTTCTCTTCACCTCAGAAGTAAATGGCCAACTCCGTACCCAGAGACTGTGACCCCTTTCTCTCACCCCACCCCCCAGCCAGAGGAATCATCATCCAGTCTGACCAGCCCTGTCAGAATTTTATAAATTTATTAAAGACAATTGCTGGAAATCTACCACCTCACCCGCCACAGAATCGGAACGGGCGAGGGGCGGACAACGGAAATGTCTGTTGACCTCGGGTGGGAATTTCTGGTCTCGCTCCAGCGAGGATGTAAATTCCTGCCCAATGTCTCGGCCTCCAATATCATCCCTGGGTATGTCATAACTCACCGGCAGGACAGACCCACCAGACGAGGCAGAAGCAGAGCTGTATACAGTTGGGAGATGTAACCTCAACTTTGGTTGTGGACACTATGACGTCTCAAGGCATCATGGGCAATTCACCTAGAATCCTTCAGCAGCACTTTCCAAATCCACAACCTGTACTACCTAGAAGTACAAGGGCAGCAGACACATGGGAAATCCACCAACTGCAAGCTCCCATCTAATTCACTCACTATCCAGACTTGGAAGAGAGTTCCAAACCTCTACTGCCCTTTTTATGTAGAAGTGCTTCCTAACATCTCTCCTGAATGATTTGGCCCTAATTTTTAGACCATGCCCCCTAGTTCTAGAATCTCCCACCAGTAGAAATAGTTTATCTTTATCTACCCTGTCTTTTCCTGTTAATATCGTTAAGACTTTGATCAGATCACCCCTTAACCTTCAAATTCTACAGAAAACAGATCAAATTTGTATAATCTCTCCTCAACTTAAACCCCTGAAGTTCAGGTACCATTCTTGTAAATCTACACTGCACTTCCTCCAGGTTAATGTATTCTTCCTAAAGTGTTGTGCCCAGATTCAGCTCACAGTATTCCAAGTGAGATCTAACTATGGTTCTGTACAGCTGCAGCAAAACTTCAGCATCCTTAGTCCTCTAGAAAGAAAGGACAGCATTCCATTAGCCTTCCTGATTATTTTCTGCACCTGTATACGTGGCATTTTAAAGATCTATGCATCCGAACCCCAAGTCTCTTTGGACATTTACTGTATTTAACTTCATACCATCTAGAAAGTACACATTGTCATTTTTTTGGTCCAAAATGAATACCCTCACACTTGATTAGATTGGAATCCATCTGCCATAGTTTTACCCATTCACTTAGTCTATCAATATCCCTTTATAATTTTATGCTATCATCTACATTGTCCATAATGCAGCCTAACTTTGTGTCATCAGCAAATATGGATGTATGACTTTCTATGCCATTATCCAAATCATTAATAAATAATGTGAATAACTGAGGCCCAACACAGATCTTGTGGGACACTACTAGTCACATCCTACCCATTATCCCTATTTTCTGTCACCTGCCACTCAATTAATTTCCCAGCCACATCAGTAATTTGCCCTTAATTCCATGGATTTCTGCCTTCATTAGCAGTCTCTTAGTGGGACTTTGTCAAATGTCTTTTGGAAGTCCATATAAACAACATCCATAGACATTTCCCAGTCTGCTACCTTAGACACCTCTTCTAAAAATTCAGTGAGGTTTGTCAGTCGTGACCTACCTGTCATGAATCCATGCTGGTTTTCTCTGGTTAACTGAAAACTTTCCCAAGATGTTCAGTTAATCAGAGTGTTGTGTTTTGTGTTTAATGACTGCAGTGCCTCTTCTGGGCCTGTCTCATTGAGAGTTCCTTATTGAACTGATTGTAAGATGGCAGCCTACAGAGAGATTGCCACACGGCAGAGGTCACATGACTATGGCAAGCCAGATAGGACATGTAGTACTGTTGCATTTTAAAAGCCAAACATTCTCTGTGTTTCTGTGTGTTTATCTATACCAGAAGATCTGGAACGGTTCAAGAAGGCAGCTTACGCCACTTTCTCAAGGGAAACTCGGATTCGACAATAAATGCTGGTCTTGCCATTGGAACTCGCATCTCAAGGACAAATAAAAAAATTTGGAAACTCAAGAGGTAAAATTAGAAAGATATGGATAAATTATGACATGTAATAATTGTTCAGTCTGAAAGTAATTGTTTATCCGATGATGTTTTTTTCATGTGATCTGTCACCTAACACAGGTGTGAAAACAAAAACTAGAACATGCTTAAATAAAGTTTAGTGTAAGCAGGCTAGTGGTGTAGCATAAAGTTATTGGACACTTCTGAGTCGCTTAGCCAGGATTCCACAATACAATTCATCTCTCATATCCACTGCTTGCTGAAGTCCAGGTCTCAGGTGTTCAAGTCAGGCGACACTGACCTATACAAGAAAGCCAGATACGATCTAAGGAGATCCATCAAAGATGCCAAAACACAATACCGGACCAAACTAGAGTCCCAGGCTAGCCATACCGACCCTCGCCGACTATGGCAAGGGCTGCAAGATATAACAGGCTACAAGATGAAGGCATGTAAAATCGCCAGCTCCAACGCACCCCTCCCTGATGAGCTCAATGCATTCTATGCCTGTTTTGAGCAAGAGGTCAGTGAGAGCATGCCCTATACCCTGGAAGCCCTGGAAGAACCTATATCTGGGGTCACCATTGCAGATGTCAGAGCAGCTTTCTTGAAGCTCAACCCACGGAAAGCAACTGGCCCGGATGGGGTACCCAGACGTGCACTCAGATCCTGCATGGATCAGCTGGCGGGGGTATTCACAGACATCCTCAACCTCTCTTTACAACAATCTGAAGTCCCTGTCTGCTTCAAGAAGACAACCATCATCCCGGTACCGAAGTAAAACCAAGCAGCGTGCCTTAATGACTATCGGCTGGTGGCTCTGACATTCATCATTATGAAGTGCTTCAAAGGGTTAGTCATGGCACGAATCAATTCCAGCCTCCTGGACTACCTGGATCCACTACAGTTTGCCGACCGCCGCAGCAGGTCCACAACAGATGCCATTTCCTTGGCCCTGCACTCAACCCTGGAACACCTAGATAGCAAGGACACTTATGTCAGACTCCTACTTATTGACCAAACCCAACCTTCAACACTATTATTCCCACGAAACACATCTCCAAACTCCATGGCCTGGGCCTCAGCACCTCCCTCTGCGACGGGATCCTGAACTTCCTAACTCACAGACCACAATCAATAAGGATAGGCTTCGACACATCCTCCACGATCATCCTCAACACCGGTGCCCCACAAGGCTGTGTTTTCAGCCCCCTACTATACTCCTTATACACCTATGACTGTGTGGCCAAATTCCCCTCCAATTCGATTTTCAAGTTTGCTGACAGCACCACCGTAGTGGGTCGGATCTCAAACAATGATGAGACTGGGTACAGGAATGAGATAGAGAATCTGGTGAACTGGTGCGGCAACAATAATCTCTCCCTCAATGTCAACAAAACAAAGGAGATTGGCATCGACTTCAGGAAGCGTAAAGGAGAACATGCCCCTGTCTATGTCAATTGTTCCACCGGAGCAAAGTAGAGAGGGAGCGATTCGTGTCAGTAGTGGCTGAGGGTAAGAGTGATTTTTTTTTTACCTTACTTTTTAGCGGAGTTTTTTTTCAGTTAAACAGGAAACCGGAAGTAGGCCATGGGGAGGCCTGGGAAGGTTTTTTTTTGCTCAATAAATTTGAACAGGGAGGTAACCCGAGACTCCACCCTCCCCCCTCCTCTAACCTAAAAAAAAAGACTCGGAGTGAGAGCAGGTAAGCATTTGTTTCTCTCTCTCTTTCGTTTCTTAGTAAGGGAAGTAGCAGGGATGTCAGTGCAGGCAGTGCAATGTTCCTCCTGTGGGATGTTTGAGGTGAGGGACACCAGTGTCCCGGCTCAGTACACCTGCAGGAAGTGCACCCAATTCCAACTCCTTGAAGACCGTGTTAGGGATCTGGAGCTGGAACTGGATGAACTCAGGATCATTCGGGAGGCAGAGGCAGCTATAGATAGAAGTTACAGGGAGGTAGCTACTCCTAGAAATTATGATACGTGGGTGACGGCTTGAAGGGGTAAGAAGCAGTCAGAGCAGCGTTCCCCTGGATCCCCTGTTCCTCTGTATAACAAGTATTCCATTTTGGATACTGTTGGGGGTGGGGGGGGGCTTAACAGTGGTAAGCCATGGGGTACAGGTCTCTGGCACAGAGTCTGTCCTTGTTGCTGAGAAGGGCAGGGGGGAGAGGAGTAGGACATTAGTTATTGGGGACTCCATAGTTAGAGGGACAGATAGGAGATTCTGTGGGAACGAGAGGGACTCGCGGTTGGTGTGTTGCCTCCCAGGTGCTAGAGTCCGTGATGTCTCGGATCGTGTTTTCCGGATCCTTAAGGAGGAGGGGGACCAGCCCCAAGTCGTGGTTCACATAGGCACCCAAGACATAGGTAGGAAAAGGGATGGGGATGTAAAGCAGAAATTCAGGGAGTTAGGGTGGAAGCTTAGAGCTAGAACAAACAGAGTTGTTATCTCTGGTTTGTTACCCGTGCCACATGCTAGCGAGGAGAGGAATAGGGAGAGAGAGCAGTTGAACACGTAGCTACAGGGATGGTGCAGGAGGGAGGGATTCAGATACCTGGATAATTGGGGCTCATTCTGGGGTAGGTGGGACCTCTACAAACAGGATGGTCTACACCTGAACCAGAGGGGTACCAATATCCTGGGGGGGCAATTTGCTCATGCTCTTCGGGAGGGTTTAAACTGATTCAGCAGGGGGATGGGAACCTGAATTGTAGCTCCAGTGTACAGGAGGTTGAGAGTAGTGAGGTCATGGATATTGTTTCAGCGGCGCAGGAGTGTACTGGCAGGGAGGAAGGTGGTTTGAAGTGTGTATACTTCAATGCCAGGAGCATCCGGAATAAGGTGGGTGAACTTGCAGCATGGGTTGGTACCTGGGACTTCGATGTTGTGGCCATCACGGAGACATGGATAGAGCAGGGACAGGAATGGTTGTTGCAGGTTCCGGGGTTTAGGTGTTTCAATAAGAGCAGGAAAGGTGGTAAAAGAGGTGGAGGTGTGGCATTGTTAGTCAAGGACAGTATTACGGTGGCAGAAAGGACATTTGATGAGGACTCTTCTACTGAGGTAGTTTGGGCTGAGGTTAGAAACAGGAAAGAAGAGGTCACCCTGTTGGGAGTTTGCTATAGGCCTCCAAAAGGTTCCAGAGATGTAGAGGAAAGGATTGCAAAGATGATTCTGGATAGGAGCGAAAGTAACAGGGTAGTTGTTATGGGGGACTTTAACTTTACAAATATTGACTGGAAAAGCTATAGTTCGAGTACTTTAGATGGGTCAGTTTTTGTCCAATGTGTGCAGGAGGGTTTCCTGACACAGTATGTAGATAGACCAACAAGAGGCGAGGCCACATTGGATTTGGTACTGGGTAATGAACCAGACCAGGTGTTAGATTTGGAGGTAGGTGAGCACTTTGGTGATAGTGACCACAATTCGGTTACGTTTACTTGAGCAATGGAAAGGAATAGGTATATACCGAAGGGCAAGAGTTATAGCTGGGGGAAAGGAAATTATGATGCTATTAGGAGAGATTTAGGATGCATACCTTGGGGAAGGAAACTGCAGGGGATAGACACAATTGAAATGTGGAGCTTGTTCAAGGAACAGCTACTGGGTGTCCTTGATACCTGTCAGGCAGGGAGGAAATGGCCGATTGAGGGAACCGTGGTTTACTAAAGAAGTTGAATCTCTTGTGAAGAGGAAAAAGGAGTCTTATGTAAAGATAGAACATAGAACAGAGAACATAGAACAGTACAGCACTGAACAAGCCCTTCGGCTCACGATGTTGTGCCGAGCTTTATCTGAAACCAAGATCAAGCTATCCCACTCCCTATCATCCTGGTGTGCTCCATGTGCCTATCCAATAACCGCTTAAATGTTCCTAAAGTGACTGACTCCACTATCACTGCAGGCAGTCCATTCCACACCCCAACCACTCTCTGCGTAAAGAACCTACCTCTGATATCCTTCCTATATCTCCCACCACGAACCCTATAGTTATGCCCCCTTGTAATAGCTCCATCCACCCGAGGAAATAGTCTTTGAACGTTCACTCTATCTATCCCCTTCATCATTTTATAATCCTCTATTAAGTCTCCCCTCAGCCTCCTCCGCTCCAGAGAGAACAGCCCTAGCTCCCTCAACCTTTCCTCATAAGACCTACCCTCCAAACCAGGCAGCATCCTGGTAAATCTCCTTTGCACTCTTTCCAGCACTTCCACATCCTTCTTATAGTGAGGTGACCAGAACTGCATACAATATTCCAAATGTGGTCTCACCAAGGTCCTGTACAGTTGCAGCGTAACCCCACGGCTCTTAAACTCCAACCCCCTGTTAATAAAAGCAAACACATTATAGGCCTTCTTCACAGCTCTATCCACTTGAGTGGCAACCTTCAGAGATCTGTGGATATGGACCCCAAGATCTTTCTGTTCCTCCACAGTCTTCAGAACCCTACCTTTGACCCTGTAATCCACATTTAAATTTGTCCTCTCAAAATGATTCACCTCACATTTGTCAGGGTTAAACTCCATCTGCCATTTTTCAGCCCAGCTTTGCATCCTATCTATGTCTCTTTGCAGTCTACAACAGCCCTCCACCTCATCTACTACTCCACCAATCTTGGTGTCATCAGCAAATTTACTGATCCACCCTTCAGCCCCCTCCTCTAAGTCATTAATAAAAATCACAAAGAGCAGAGGACCAAGCACTGATCCCTGTGGCACTCCACTAGCAACCTACCTCCAGTTCGAAAATTTTCCATCCACCACCACCCTCTGTCTTTGATCAGATAGCCAGTTACCTATCCAATCGGCCAACTTTCCCTCTATCCCACACCTCCTTACTTTCATCATAAGCCGACCATGGGGGACCTTATCAAACGCCTTACTAAAATCCATGTATATGACATCAACTGCCCTTCCTTCATCAACACACTTAGTTACCTCTTCAAAAAATTCTATCAAATTTGTGAGGCACGACTTGCCCTTCATGAATCCGTGCTGACTATCCCGGATTAATCCGCATCTTTCTAAATGGTCGTAAATCCCATCCCTAAGGACCTTTTCCATCAACTTACCAACCACCGAAGTAAGACTAACCAGCCTATAATACCAGGATCATTTCTATTCCCTTTCTTAAACAGGGGAACAACATTCGCCACTCTCCAGTCCTCTGGCACCATCCCCATGGACAGTGAGGACCCAAAGATCAAAGCCAAAGGCTCTGCAATCTCATCCCTTGCCTCCCAAAGAATCCTAGGATATATTTCATCAGGCCCAGGGGACTTATCGACCTTCAGTTTATTCAAAACTGCTAGTACATCCTCCCTCCGAACATCTACTTCCTCCAGCCTATTAGCCTGTAACTCCTTCTCTTCTTCAAAAACATGGCCCCTCTCCTTGGTGAACACTGAAGAAAAGTATTCATTCATCACCTCTCCTATCTCTACTGACTCCATACACAAGTTCCCACTACTGTCCTTGACCGGCCCTAACCTCACCCTGGTCATTCTTTTATTCCTCACGTAAGAGTAAAAAGCCTTAGGGTTCTCCTTGATCTGACCCGCCAAGGACTTCTCATGCCCCCTCCTAGCTCTCCTAAGCCCCTTTTTCAGCTCATTCCTTGCTAACATGTAACCCTCAATCGAGCCATCTGAACCTTGTTTCCTCATCCCTACATGCAGCTATATAAGACCCTCGTCAGACCCCATTTGGAGTACTGTGCTCAGTTCCGGTCGCCTCATTACAGGAAGGATGTGGAAAAAATTGAAAGGGTGCAGAGGAGATTTACAAGGATGTTGCCTGGATTGAGTGGCATGCCTTATGAGGATAGGCTGAGGGAGATCGGTCTTTTCTCCTTGGAGAGATGTAGGATGAGAGGAGACCTAATAGAGATATATAAGATGTTGAGAGGCATAGATCGGGTGGACTCTCAGAGGCTTTTTCCCAGGGTGGAAATGGCTGCTACGAGAGGACACAGGTTTAAGGTGCTGGGGGGTAGGTACAGGGGAAATGTAAGGGGGAAGTTGTTCACACAGAGGGTGGTGGGCAGTGGAATCGGCTGCCGTCAGTGGTGGTGGAGGCAAACTCAATAGGGTCTTTTAAAAGACTCCTGGATGAGTACATGGGACTTAATAGGATGGAGGGTTATAGGTAGGCCTAAAAAGTAGGGATATGTTCAGCACAACTTGTGGGGCCGAAGGGCCTGTTTTGTGCTGTAGTTTTTCTATGTTTCTATGTTTTTCTATGTTTCTACATAAGCTTCCATCTTCCTTTTACAAGACATTCCACCTCCTTTGTGAACCATGGTTCCCGCACTCGGCCATTTCCTCCCTGTACGACAGGGACATATCAATCAAGGACACACAGTATTTGTTCCTTGAAAAAGTTCCACTTTTCATTAGTGCCTTTCCCTGACAGTTTCTGTTCCCATCTTATGCCCCCTAATTCTTGCCTAATCGCATCATAATTACCTCTCCCTCAATTATAAACCTTGCCCTGCCGTACGGCCCTATCCCTCTCCATTGCAATAACAAAAGACGCCGAATTGTGATCACTATCCCCAAAGTGCTCTCCCACAACCAAATCTAACACTTGGCCCGGTTCATTTCCAAGTACCAAATCCAATGTGACCCCACCTCTTGTCGGCCTATCCACATATTGTGTCAGGAAACCCTCCTGCAGACACTGCACAAAAACTGCCCCACCCAAACTATTCGACCTACAAAGGTTCCAATCAATATTTGGAAAGTTAAAGTCCCCATGACAACTACACTGTGACCCCCACACCTATCCATAATCTGCTTAGCAATTTCTTCCTCCACATCTCTATTACTATTTGGGGGTCTATAGTAAACTCCTAAAGATGAGACGTGAAGGCTCAGTTAGGGCGCTTGAGAGTTACAAGTTAGCCAGGAAGGACCGAGAGAGAGAGTTAAGAAGAGCCAGGAGGGGACATGAGAAGTCTTTGGCAGGTAGGATCAAGGAAAACCCTAAAGCTTTCTATAGGTATGTCAGGAATAAAAGAATGACTAGGGTAAGATTAAGGCCAGTCAAGGACAGTAGTGGGAAGTTGTGCGTGGAGCCAGAAGAGATAGGAGACGCGCTAAATGAATATTTTTCGTCAGTATTCACATAGGAAAAAGACAATGTTGTCGAGGAGAATACTGAGATACAGGCGAGATGAGATTGATGTTAATAAGGAGGAGGTGTTAGCAATTCTGGAAAGTGTGAAAATAGATAAGTCCCCTGGGCCGGATGGGATTTATCCCAGGATTCTCTGGGAGGCTAGGGAGGAGATTGCAGAGCCTTTGGCTTTGATCTTTATGTTATCATTGTCTACAGGAATAGTGCCAGAAGACTGGAGGATAGCAAATGTTGTCCCTTGTTCAAGAAGGGAAGTAGAGACAACCATGGGAATTATAGACCAGTGAGCCTTACTTCTGTTGTGGGCAAAGTTTTGGAAAGGATTATAAGAGATAGGATTGATAATCATCTAGAAAGGAATAATTTGATTAGGGATAGTCAGCACGGTTTTGTGAAGGGTAGGTTGTGCCTCACAAACCTTATTGAGTTCTTTGAGAAGGTGACCAAAGAGGTGGATGACGGTAAAGCAGTTGATGTGGTGTATATGGATTTCAGTAAAGCGTTTGATAAGGTTCCCCACGGTAAGCTGTTGCAGAAGATATGGAGGCATGGGATTGAGGGTGATTTAGCAGTTTGGATCAGGAATTGGCTAGCTGTAAGGAGACAGAGGGTGGTGGTTGATGGGAAATGTTCATCCTGGAGTTCAGTTACTAGTGGTGTACTGCAAGGATCTGTTTTGGTGCCACTGCTGTTTGTCATTTTTATAAATGACCTGGATGAGGGCCTAGAAGAATGGGTTAGTAAATTTGTGGATGACACTAAAGTCGGTGGAGTTGTGGACAGTGCGGAAGGTTGTTGCAGGTTACAGAGGGACATAGATAAGCTGCAGTGCTGGGCTGAAAGGTGGCAAATGGAGTTTAATGCGGAAAAGTGTGAGGTGATTCACTTTGGAAGGAGTAACAGGATTACAGAGTACTGGGCTAATGGCAAGATACTTGTTAGTGTGGGTGAACAGAGAGATCTGGGTGTCCATGTGCATAGATCCCTGAAAGTTGGCACCCAGGTTGATAGGGTTGTTAAGAAGGCGTACGGTGTGTTAGCTTTTATTGGTAGAGGGATTGAGTTCCGGAGCCATGAGGTCATGTTGCAGCTGTACAAAATTCTGGTGCTGCCGCACTTGGAGTATTGCGTACAGTTCTGGTCACCGCATTATAGGAAGGATGTGGATGCATTGGAAAGGGTGCAGAGGAGATTTACCAGGATGTTGCCTGGTATGGTGGGAAGGTCTTATGAGGAAAGGCTGAGGGACTTGAGGCTGTTTTCGTAAGAGAGAAGAAGGTTAAGAGGTGACTTGATAGAGGCATACAAGGTGATCAGAGGATTAGATAGGGTCGTTGGTGAGAGCCTTTTTCCTCGGATGGTGATAGCTAGCACAAGGGGACATAGCTTTAAATTGAGGGGTGATAGATATAGGACAGATGTCAGAGGTAGGTTCTTCACTCAGAGAGTGGTAAGGACATGGAATGCCTTGCCTGCAGCAGTAGTGGACTCGCCAACATTAAGGGCATTTAAATGGTCATTGGATAAACATATGGATGATATTGGAATAGTGTAGGTTAGATGGGCTTTAGATTGGTTTCACTGGTCGGTGCAACATCGAGGGCCGAAGGGCCTATACTGCGCTGTAATGTTCTATGTTCTATGTTCAATGGGGACGAAGTAGAAAGGGTCTAGAGCTTCAGGTTTTTAGGTGTCCAGATCACCAACAACCTGTCCTGGTTCCCCCATGCCGACACTATGGTTAGGAAAGCCCACCAACACCTCTACTTTCTCAGAAGACTAAGGAAATTCGGCATGTCAGCTACGGATCTCACCAACATTTATAGATGCACCATAGAAAGCATTCTTTCTTGTTGTATCACAGCTTGGTATGGCTCCTGCTCTACCCTAGATCGCAAGGAACTACAAAGGTTGTAAATATAGCCCAATCCATCACGCAAACCAGCCTCCCATCCATTGACTTTGTCTACACTTCCCGCTATCTCAGCAAAGCAGCCAGCATAATTAAGGACCCCACGCACCCGGGCATTCTCTCTTCCACCTTCTTCCGTCGGGAAAAAGATACAAAAGTCTGAGGTCATATACCAACCGACTCAAGAACAGCTTCTTCCCTGCTGCTGTCAGACTTTTGAATGGACTTACCTTGCATTAAGTTGATCTTTCTCTGTACCCTAGCTATGACTGTAACACTACATTCTGCACTCCCTTGTTTCCTTCTCTATGAACGGTATGCTTTATCTGTATAACACGCAAGAAACAATACTTTTCACTGTATGTTAATACATGTGACAATAATAAATCAAATCAAATCAAATCACATTTTAAAATCCCTGTGGTTTCAGACTGGTTCTCTTTTGAATATCTTCTGAATCTGAGTAATATCATTCAAGTGCCAGTGAAAGAAATGAGCTGTGTCGACTTATTTGTAGGCCAGGCTTTTCCTACATCCAATGAGTATCGGAAATTTCAATTAATTTCCTCACACTTCCAGACCCACCACTCAAATGGTGAGGTGAGGGTGACTGCCTTTGACATCAAGACAGCACTTGACCAAATGAGGCATCAAGGAGCCCGAGCAAAATTGAAGTCAATGAAAATCAGGGGGAAAACACTCCACTGGTTTGAATTATACCTAGCACAAAGCAAGATGGCTGTGATTGTTGCAGCCTGACAACATCATTGCAGGAAGTCTTCAGGGCAGTAATCTCGGCCCAAGCATCTTCACCTATTTCATCAACAATTTTCCCTCGAATAACTGATCAGAAGAGGTGATGTTCGCTCATAGTTGCATCGTGTTCAGTACCATTTGCAATTCCTCAGATATACCAAAGCAATCCATGGGCAGTGAAGGTGGCCCACCATTTGCCGGCAGCAGGATCTTCTGCTCCTGCCGTTGTCAACAAGGTTTCCTTTTGAATGGGCCCCTAAGTGGCAAATAATATTTGCACCACACAAGTGCCATCCTTCACAACATCCTGACTTGGAACTATATAATCACTGGGTCAAAATCATTGAGCGTACCTGCACCATATGGACTGCAAGGGTTCAAGGAAGGGGCTCACCACACTTTCTCAAGGGTGATTAGGAATGGGCAACAAATGTTGGCTTGTCAGCCTCATGCACGTCACATGATTTGATTAAATAGATGTTCACAGTTTGCAATTACTTTGGCTATCTCATCTGAAAGAATTACACGGGTGGTAGGTGTAACAGTCAAGATAAAGTTGAAATTCCATTTTAATTCATTAGGAAATGGTGTTCTATAAATGACATTAAGTACCAAGTACATTATAGGAACAATGGGACTTCAGTGGCATCTTGTCTGGGAGTACTGGAGCCATTTTTGTTGATCCAACATCAATATCCTCACCCTGAGAAGCAAAGCTTCACCCCAAGACATAAAACATTGAAAAAGAATTTCACAGGAAAAAGGTAGGATTGCAAAAATTCTTCTTCGACATGAAGAAGCTAATAGGAAAATTTCTTGAGGGACACGGTGGCGGCACAGTGGCATAGTGGTTAGCAATGTTGCCTCTCAGCACCAGGGATCTGGGTTTGATTCCCAGCTTGGGTCCTGTCTGTGTGGACCTTGCACATTCTCCCCGTGTCTGCATGGGTTTTCTCCAGGTGCTCCGGTTTCCTCCCACAGTCCAAAGATGCGCAGGTTAGGTGCATTGGCCATGCTAAATTGCCCTTAGTGTCCTGGGATGCGTAGGTTAGAGGGATTAGAGGGGTAAATATGTGGGTTATGGGGATAGGGCCTGGGTAGGATTGTTGTCAGTGCAGACTCAATGGGCTAAATGGCCTCTTTCTGCACTGTAGGGATTCTATGATTCTAACAGAATGAAGGAGAACAACCTGATGATGAGATGAACTGACTAACCTCCATTGGCTAACAACAGTACATATGCTAAGCTGAGATTGAGGCCAGGCTCAGAATACAAACTCTTTAGAAGAAGTTGCAGCAATTGTAGAGTTGTGAAGTGGCAGAAAATGTAGAATGCAAAATGAGATTTGTGCCAAATCAGGTGGCTGTGAAAATAGGTTAATAGCAAGAGACATGCATTAGCGAGATAAAATCTTCTGTCTTTAGATGCAAGTGGAGACGTGGAAGACTAAGATGGGCAAAGAGTGGGAATTTATTGTTAAATGGGTGCCTTGCCGATTTTAGGATTAATTTGCAGAGGGCGCAGTATAACCCTTTTCATGGTGATGAAAATATAGATGGTGGATTCAGAGCTTTCACACAGTGATCTCTGCTCTTTACTGGATGAATCTCCTTGTAAAACACAATGATTTGCTAAAACATTTATTTTCCATTCTGGACCTTAAGCAATAACCCCTGTTATATTGTTATATTATTCTTAAAGAAAGGAACTAATTGTTACGAGAATGCACATCCAGGTCCCACACTTTACTTATATAATATATAAAAGCAAAATACCGCAGATGATGGAAATCTGAAATAAAGAGAGAAAATGCTGGAAAAACTCAGCAGGTCTGGCAACACCTGTGGAGAGAGAAAAACAGAGGCCGGAATTTTTCGGCTGTTCACGCCAGTGGGATTCTCTGGTCCCGCTGCAATGAACGGAAATTTGGCTGAGCGCCAAGTTCTCTGTCCTCGCTTGAAGCAGTGGAGTGGGAGGGGGAAGCGGGAGAACTCCAGCCAGCGTTAACATTTCGAGTCTGTAAGACCCTTCTCCAGAACTGTTGCATTACAGTGATGTGATGAGTAACAATGTATCAGTTTATCAGTCCACTAGCCATGTGGTTGGCTGAAATAAATGTACTCGATGAAATTTCAGTATTTTAAATCTGAAGCGTGCTTATTTCCAACTAGTAGGAACCAGAGGTATAACAGAGACATAGCCTGTGAGTGGAAAAGAAACAAACATTTTTAATGAATTTAATGCTGAATTAGATTGAAGAATCAATCTGGCATTAGTACCAGAGGGAAAGAGAAAAGAACAGAGTGAGTCTTGCAAAAAGAAGAAAAGAGAGATTGGATAGAGTGGGGTTGTTTCCCTTGGAGCAGAGAAGACTGGGGGTGGGGGGCATGATTATGATTATCTATAATTATGAGGGGCATGGACAGAGTAGACAGAAAGAAACATTTCCCCTTGGTGGAAGGGCCAATGATCAGGGGGCATAGATTTAAGGTAAGGGGCAGAAGATTTAGAGGGAATGTGAGGAAAAGATTTTTCACCCAGAAGGTGATGGGAGTCTGGAACTCACTACCTGAAGGGGTGGTGGAAGCATAGACCCTCATAACATTTATGAAGTTTTTGGATGTGCAATTGCAATGCCTCGGCACACAAGGCTATGAGCCAAATGCTGGAAAATGGGATTAGAATAGTTAGGTGGTTGTGTTTGAACCGATGCAGACACGATGGGCCAAAGGATCTTCTCTGTGTTGTAGACCTCTATGACTGTGGCAGCAATAAACACATAGCTCCTGTCCATGATAATTTGGGCAGCTGATGATGTTGCTGAGGAATCTGAGAAGTTAAAACAAAAGTGCGGACTGAGATTCATTAGTTTACTAAAAGGGACTAGTGAAGAAGAAAGGGTCCGCTACATATTTTTGTGGGCAGGAAAGAAGGGGTCAAATTTATTTCATAGCTAGGAGCTGAGGAAAGAGGACAGGAAAATCCCAGGCAAAATGTTTGAAAAATTCAGCACACATCTCCAGCCCAAGCCAAATTATCGGATCTACTAATATGAACTTCAAAGCCTGAGGCAAGAATTAGGTGAGCCTGTTGACAATTTCATTATAAGATTGAAAAATGCAGCCAGAAAATATAAATTTAAAGACACAGGTGAAAAGCCGCTATACCAACTTAGAACACCCTGAAGCACAAAGAGGTTTGATTGGGAAGGACACGTACATTATATCACAGGCTGTAGGCACTGCCAGAACAGGTGAAGACATGATTCGACAGATGAAGACATTGAATGCCCAGGTGAAGACATTGAATGCCCAGGTGAAGACATTGAAGGCCCAGGTGAAGACATTGAAGGCTGGCTTTCAGTGAAGTCAAGAGAAAAGCAGTAATGTAGGTGCAGTGAAATAGCAATAAAAGAATATGATTCAAGATAGCGCCGGAGCGTGGTGACTTCTTGCAAGCTGTCCCCAGCGTACCCGCTAATTCTATCTTTTACTCTTGTTCTATGCTTTTAAAACTTAACTCTAACTCTTTTATTAAGTTGATCTTTCTCTACACCCTAGCTATGACTGTAACATTACATTTTGCACCCTCTCCTTTCTTTCTTTATGAGCGGTATGCTTTGTCTGTATAACATGCAAGAAACAATACTTTTCACTGTATACTAATACACGTGACAATAATAAATCAAATCAAGAATGCACACTAGACAGAGAGAAAGATGTACAAAAGCTTTAGGTGACAAGATGAGCTCACAGGCAGAAGAAAATGTTCTGCATTAGGATCAAACTACAGTGGCAAATCACTGGGGAAAAATATGCAGCACAAAGAAAGGAGATGGTAAATGAGATATCAGAAACAGAGCAACAGGGAGAATGAGGAGTAAAAACTGCCACGACATCCATACCATGGAAGATAATGATGAGCTTGCGAACTCAATAGGCATAGGATCCGGATAGCTGCATGTAATGGCTGGGTTGCAAAGTTCTCAGAGAAAATACATTCAAACAGTCATTTAGATTAGGAAGAGGGTGAGAAATAGCCACAAATGGGAAGGTGAAGCTTGATACTGGAGCACAGAGTAACATCAGTCTGCTCAGACTATACCAGAACATTTTTTCTGAAAATTTTGAAGAAAATACGAGTAGCCATGGAAAGGCACTCTGAAACTAAGCAGCATCATGCTAACATATGGGATATATGAGGGACCTGAGATTTGACAGCCTGGAATAACCCAAGTTAGAGGGTCACATAGAAGAGACTATACAAACTTTATGTTCTATGTCACTGAAACAGATGGTCCCGCTATTCTCTGGTTGAGTAGTTGTGAAGAGCTCCAGCCTATCTCAGTAAACCATGAGGTGAGGAAGGTTAAGGGTTAAATATAATACATCCAAAGAAAAACACCTTCCAGTCAGGAGCAGGGAAGATCTGGTACAAATATATCTGGAATGTTTTGATGAGACGGTTGGATGTTTTGAGGGCTTTGACTGTCACATCACTAATGATCCAGCAATGGAACCAGTCATTCATTTCCCATGTAAATATTAACAATACTAAAATGAGCACGTGGAAGAGAGCTCCAAGAGATGGAAGAAAAGAAGGTGCTTGCCAGCATCACAGAGCCCAAAGATTGAGTCAATTCTTTTGTGGTGAGAGAGATTCCAAAATGCTAAGAGTTTGCCTGGTTTGCAGACATCCAATTCCTGCAATGAAGAGAATTCACTACCCTGTTCCAAAATAGAAAGTGAGATTTTGGTAGTGGTTTGAGAAATTCCATAAATATCTCTACGGGAGAAAGTTCATAGTGGAAAGTGATCATTATCCACTAGAGCAGGTTGACAAAAAGAAACTGTATGGAGCTCCAGCAAAACTACAGAGATTACTCTTGAGACTTCAAAGTTAGGATTTCAGTCTGAAATACAAGCCAGGAAAAGAAAGTGTGCTGGAACATACCATAAGACCATAAGACCATAAGACATAGGAGCGGAAGTAAGGCTATTCGGCCCATCGAGTCCACTCCACCATTCAATCATGGTTGATTTCAACTCCATTTACCCGCTCTCTCCCCATAGCCCTTAATTCCTCGAGAAATCAAGAATTTATCAATTTCTGTCTTGAAGACGCTTAACGTCTCGGCCTCCACAGCCCTCTGTGGCAATGAATTCCACAGACCTACCACTCTCTGGCTGAAGAAATTTCTCCTCATCTCTGTTCTAAAGTGACTACCTTTTATTATAAGGCTGTGCCCCCGCGTCCTAGTCTCCCCTGCTAATGGAAACAACTTCCCTACGTCCATCCTATCTAAGCCGTTCATTATCTTGTAAGTTTCTATTAGATCTCCCCTCAACCTCCTAAACTCCAATGAATACAATCCCACGATCCTCAGACGTTCATCGTATGTCAGGCCTACCATTCCCGGGATCATCCGTGTGAATCTCCGCTGGACCCGCTCCAGTGCCAGTATGTCCTTCCTGAGGTGTGGGGCCCAAAATTGCTCACAGTACTCCAAATGGGGCCTAACCAGTGCTTTATAAAGCCTCAGAAGTACATCCCTGCTTTTGTATTCCAAGCCTCTTGAGATAAATGACAACATTACATTTGCTTTCTTAATTACGGACTCAACCTGCAAGTTTACCTTTAGAGAATCCTGGACTAGGACTCCCAAGTCCCTTTGCACTTTAGCATTATGAATTTTGTCACCGTTTAGAAAATAGTCCATGCCTCTATTCTTTTTTCCAAAGTGCAAGACCTCGCACTTGCCCACGTTGAATTTCATCAGCCACTTCTTGGACCACTCTCCTAAACTGTCTAAATCTTTCTGCAGCCTCCCCGCCTCCTCAATACTACCTGCCCCTCCACCTATCTTTGTATCATCGGCAAACTTGGCCAGAATGCCCCCAGTCCCGTCATCTAGATCGTTAATATATAAAGAGAACAGCTGTGGCCCCAACACTGAACCCTGCGGGACACCACTTGTCACCGGTTGCCATTCTGAGAAAGAACCTTTTATCCCAACTCTCTGCCTTCTGTCTGACAGCCAATCGTCAATCCATGTTAGTACCTTGCCTCGAATACCATGGGCCCTTATTTTACTCAGCAGTCTCCCGTGAGGCACCTTGTCAAAGGCCTTTTGGAAGTCAAGATAGATAACATCCATTGGCTCTCCTTGGTCTAACCTATTTGTTATCTCTTCAAAGAACTCTAACAGGTTTGTCAGGCACGACCTCCCCTTACTAAATCCATGTTGACTTGTCCTAATCCGACCCTGCACTTCCAAGAATTTAGAAATCTCATCCTTAACGATGGATTCTAGAATTTTGCCAACAACTGAGGTTAGGCTAACCCTTGGTTATCACCACAGGAGAAATACAAGATAAAGGATCTAGGTATAAAGATCCATCACCTAGTGAATGTAACCAGTCAAGCTGCAGATGAGACCAGCAAAGACAAAGAGAAGAGATACAGATGCTCTCTCAGAAAGTGATCCAGGGATGGCCTGATAACATACAGCAAGCATCGCCAGCAATACAGCAGTACTGGTCTATCAGGTCTATCTAGCCAGATCCAGAATAATAATTGAAGAAAAACTTATAGGAAGGACTTCTTGGGAAGATATATGAAGGTACATGGGAGAATAGAGAACTGTAAGCTCAGAGCCAGATCAGCTATATACTGAATAGGCATCTATTAAGACATCACAAGAATGTAACCAGGAGTAGAGAAATACACAGCAAAAAGAGATTATAGCTGAATACCCAGACCATGGCAAACTGTGGGAGCCTATTTATTCACACAAGATCAAGAATAGTTTCTTATAGTTGCAGACTACTATGCAGAGTTCCTTTTTATCCAAGTGATGAAATGTTTGAGAGCTACAACTATCATCTCAACAGTATGAGTCCTGTTTGCTCTCGAAAGGATAATAAGTGAAAGTGGAACTCAATTCACCTCCAGACAATTTTAAAAATTCATTGAATTATATGGGTTCAATATTATCACCTCATTGCCATATTACCCAAAGGGATATGGATTTATAGGAAGATATGTTCAGATAGTCAAGAGAACCACAACAAAATTCGTAGAGACCGGAAGATCCTAACCTTGCCTTATTGTCACTCCGATCCACACCTTTCGAAGCTGTTATGAAATTGCTTGCAGAGCTGTTGAATGGAAGAAAGTATAAGACAATTCTGCCAAATAAGGTACCCCTAGGTAACCAGGAATAACTCATTGATGCACAGATGGAAAGAAATCAACACTTCAACAAGCATGCTAAATCCCTGCCTGAGCTTTTGGAAGGACAAATTGGAAATGTACAATCCTCAAAAGATTGTTGGTGAAGACGAGACTCATGCATCGTTGAGACCAAAACAAGTTAGAAAATGTGAAGGAACAGAGACTGTATTCTACTTACACCTGAGCTGGAAGAGCAGAAACGATTATCAGCAACACAATGAAGACAACATCAACAGCATCATTAACAAGAGGTGGAACATTAACAACTTCACCAGCAAGTGACACAACATTGAGCAAGACTCCTCCAACACCAGGCGCAACATGTACAGCAATCTGTGCAGCATGCCAACTCACCACTGAGAGCCATGAAAACCAAATCTATAAGATGGGGACGCAGCATCTACCACTTAAGCCAGTGGTTCCCAAACTTTTTTCACTGGGCCGCACTTTCAGAATAAAAATTTGCTCGCGCCACACCGAATTTTTTTATTGTTAAGGAATACATTCAAAAACAAAATAAACAACTCCCAGCAGTGCTTGATTCATAACATAGAACACAACTACTTTATAATATGATCATGGGACATCCAGAAAGTATAAAACAATGCTTGTTTAAACCATGTTTAAATGTTTCTTTGATTGTCCTTGAATCTTCCCGCCACACTTGCCATCCTCTCTCGCCGCACCAGTGTGGCGCGCCGCACCCTTTGGGAACCACTGACTTAAGCGATGCCAAGAATAATATTTTTGGAAAAGAAAGCAAGCTATAAAAGACTTCAGAAAACCTTATTTTGTTGAGAGAAAATGTTAATGACTAGAACAGTCATTCTGATCACAAAATTATTACAGTACCGGAGGAAGCCATTCAGCCCATTGTCTGCATTAGCTCTCCTAAAGGAACAATTTAGCTAATCCCACTTCCCACCTTCTCCCTGTAACCCTCCATATTCTTCCTTTTCAGATAATAATCCAATTCCCTCCTGAATGCCTCGATTAACCCTCCATCACACTGTCGGGAAGCTAATTCAGATCCCAGCTACTCACTACGTGAAAATGTTTCTCCTCATGTTTCTTTTACCAATTACCTTAAAATCTGAGCCCTCTCGTTCTTGATCCTTCCATCAGTTTCTCCCTTTCTACTTGGTCCAGACCCCTAAGATTTTGAATACCTCTATCAAAACTCCTCTCAACCTTCTCTTCTCCAAGGAAAACAATCCCAATTTCTCCATGTAATTGAAGTTCCTCATCCCTGAAATCATCCTTGTGAATCTTTTCTGCACTCTCCTAAAGTCTACACATCTTTCCCAAGATGTGGCATGCAGAACTGGATGCAATTCTTTAGCTGAGGCCAAACCAGTGCTCTGTACAACTTTAACATCATTTCCTTGCTCTTGTAAAATGGCTGGAATTTTACTGTCTCACCCACCCCAGAATCGAGGCGAGCCAGGCTCATTGAACAGAATTCTCCGTTGGCCTCAGGCGGAATTTTACGAGCCTCACCCGAGCGAGGTCGTAAAATCTCTCCCTTTGTCCCTATTAGTAAAGCCTGTTTGCTTTATTAAATGTTCTATCAAACTGTCCTGCCACCTACAAAGACTTATGTACAGATACACTGCCCTTGCATCCACTTTATTTTATGTTGTTTCTCTGCATTCTTCCTACCGAAATGAATCACTTCACATTTCTCTGCATTGAATTTCATCTGTCACTTGTGTGCCTGTTCCACCAACCTGCCTTTTTGAAGTTCTACATTATCTGCCTCATGGTCCACAATGTTTCCATGTTTCATAGCATCTGTTAATTTTAAAGTTGTGCCCTGTACACTCAGATCTAAGCCATTAATATATATCAGGAAGGACAAGAGTCCCAACACCAATCCCTAGGGAATTCTAGTGCAAACCTTCAGTCTGAAAAACACTGATTCACCATTACTCTGCTTCCTGTCACTCAATCAATTTTGTATCCATGTTGCGACTGTTGCTTTTATTCGATGAGTTATAATCTTACTCACAAGTCTGTTGTGTGACATTATATCCAATGCCTTTTGGAAGTCCAGATGCAAAACATCAACAGCATTACCCTCATCAGCCCTTTCTGTTGTCTCTTCCAGCGATTTATCCTTAACAAATTCATGCTGGCTTTGCTTAATACACATTTGGCATTTGCTCAAGTGACTATTAATTTTGTCCCTCTTTCTGGAAGCTTCCCCAAGTTAAATTGTTTGGATTGTAGTTGCTGGGCTTACCTTTATATCATTTTTTTGAACGAGCATATGCATTTGCAATTCTCCAGTTCTCTGCGACCACCCATGAGACTAAGAAAGATTGGAAAATTATGGCCAATGCCTTCACAATTTCCACTTTCACTTCACTCAGTATCCTTGGATGCATCTGATCCAGTCCTGGTGCCTTCTCGACTTTAAGTAAGGACAGCCTATCCATTACCTCCTCAAATCTTAACCCCTTCAAGTACATGCACTACCTCATCTTTCACCAGGATTTTCTTCCTTAAAGCTAGATGCAAAGTTACCTTAGATATAGCCGCTGCCTCCATACATAAATTGGTCCCATTGCTTCTATTACTATCCATTTACTATATATACATATCTATAGAAGACTTTGGGATTCCCTTTTATGTCAGCTGCCAGTCTCTTTCCCTACTCTTTCTTTGCATCTATTATTTGCTTGTTCACCTCCCTTCTGAAACTTCTAGAACCTTCTTGATCTTGAGGGCTTTTTTTAAAGGAAAGAGGTATGTGATATTCTTATGTTATTCAATAAGAAATAGGAACTAATTGTAAGAAAAAGGTTCACCTTTTATTGCTGTGCCACAGTCATGTGCTGAGTATCAATGCATCAGTTTATCAGCCCACCAGTCCACGGATAGTTGAAATACACTTGGTAAAGCTCCAGCATTTTGAACCTAAAATCTGATTGCTTTTACCTGATGGGGTCATTTTATTCTCTGTTACGTTTTCTACCAAGTTGCAACTTCCACAAACTGCAACTTGTCTATCGGCAAGTGTTGGATAAGAACTAAATCATCTGGCAAATGTATTATGGACCTGATGCTGACATGCAGCTTAGAAATCCAAGCCTATACATAGCTTTGTTTACTATCTAACACGAATAAGTAAATCTCAGTGCAGGATGGGGGACACCATTTTATATTTACACTTCTTTCTAACTAAAATTAGTAAACACAGGAAAATGTACTCTCCAATTTGTATAACTGTACTCAGTTGATACCACTACTACTGTTTCAATCCAAGATATTCTGGGAAATACACAAGTAACATATAACATGTCTACATTTAGCCTGTAGTATATTCAAGGTACTAATCCTTGGTGGCATCATATCAACAGCCAGTGTGCAGCATATTCAAGCACCAGCCCTCAGTGATAACAGGTCTACATTTAGTTGGTTGTAATTCAGAATGCCAGATCTCAGGCCTGAATTTTCATCCTCAAAGCAAGGAGCAGGAGTTGGGAATAGTCATGGCTCCAACCACCACTGGAAAAAGTACCCACAATTATGGGGTTTGCATTGTGGGGGGGAGATGGGTGTGGGTTGCAGTTGAGCCAGTTGATCCAAGTAAACGTTCAGAGGCAGTCATAGGGGCTGCCGGCTGCGGAGCTGGGTTTTTTAAACGGCCCGCCTCAATAATGTGGGACTTTGTCCAAGTTATAATAAAAACACCCCTCACACCCTTACATGG
Organism: Mustelus asterias; assembly: GCF_964213995.1. Taxonomy (NCBI): domain Eukaryota; kingdom Metazoa; phylum Chordata; class Chondrichthyes; order Carcharhiniformes; family Triakidae; genus Mustelus; species Mustelus asterias. The sequence continues at coordinate 71,761,558 of NC_135816.1, read as the reverse complement.
CCCATCAATTCCACCTTATGCCACCTCACCCACCCTCTATGGCCCTCATGCCTGCCCCATGCCAAGCAATGGCACTTCCATGCCTATTCACCCACTATACCCTGTACTAAACTAATAAATGCTATGTAGTGACAGTAGGAAGTGTAAAAAAAAGCTTTAAAAACGAACTTCATTTCTTTAGAAAAAACATTTTTATTGCAACCTAATGAAAATGTCAATCATCCAAACTCTATAAAGTATCAATCACAGAAACTGCAAGTACATGAAATCTCTTTCTCTTTTGCAAATAAACATTGTAAAATTGATAGCACAGATCAAAGAGCCAGAGATGGCAAACAATGTTTCCCTCATTGGGGCTCAGGTGTTTCAGTTGCTAATGGTTTTCTGGGCTCTCGGCCAAGAATACATAATAAGGCATGCTTGAGAGCCCAAAAATCCATTAAGCTGTTGAAACACCTGAGTCCCAAGTAAAACATTACTTGTTTGACAGAGCGTACTCTTTGATTCATGCTGTCAAGTTCACAATGCTTATTACACAAATGAAGAAATTTCAAGTACATACAGTTTCAACTATTGATACTTTAAAGCATTTGGGTAATTGATACTTTTATTGGGCCATAGTAGAAAGGTTTTTTTTTGAGAAAGTAGAAAATTATCGATGAATGATTTTATTTACACACCCTACTGTCACTATAGCATGCAATGATTCTATACTCTATAGTGAGCGAATGGGCATGGAAATGGAGGGCATGAGGGGCTACAGCAGGTGGATTAAGGGGCATGACTTTGGCATGGGGAGACTTTCTGAATTTACCTTTCCAAAGGCTCCCTCATGCAGACCATGGTTCACAACAACCTTGACTCTTTGAAAAGCTGACCCGACTCCATGAATATTACAGAAGACTAAGACACGCCTCTCCCCACAATGTCAGCAGCCAGGTCAGGATGCAGGCTCACAACCTGAACCAGCCTCCGCCCTTATAAGGCGCTCCCAATAATTAGAAATCCCAAGAATGGGGTCAGGAATCCTGGAATTGGGACCCGCCCAGCATCTTTAAAGGGCTCCTGAGTTATACCAGCTTGGTGAAAATCCAGCCATCATGCCTGCATCTAGTATTGGGGAAGTACGGAGTAACACTACAAGAATTATGGGTGGGACAGGGCGGATAGTGGGGAAAGTGGAGTTAAGGCCAGTGTCAGATCAGCCATGATCTTATGGCTTGATGAAGCAGGATCAGTGGCCTGAATAGCCTACTCCTGCTCCTATTCCTAATGATCACCCCTCTCAGGAATGAAGCCTAAATCTTGGCTATCATTCTACTTAAATTTACACAGAATTTTCACCTGCTGTAGAAATTACACATTAAAAAAAAACCAAACTATCCTGATGCAAAAAAATGGGATGAATTATATACAAAATGACAAACATTTTTAACATGCCAAAATCTCTTTTTCGGGGTCTCTAAGTACCGCGCTAACGTATTGCCTTCTCTCTAATTTACTTGAGATTTTTTTTCCCAACAGAGAGTGTCTATTTTAGCGCTGGGGCCATATTGACGGAGCTCATTGCACCTTTTAAGGGAGCTAGCACAGTAACAAATGGGTGCTGACTAGGCTAGCGTAAGAAAGCAAAAAAAACACTTAAGCGAAATAAATTAAAAGAAAATCAAACATGGAGGATTAAAATAGATGGGCTCGTGTTGCAGGGTAAGCATTATTTGATTGATGTCGTCGTGTAACGATAAATAGGTTCCAGGTGAGGGAGATTAACCAAAGTATTAAGATGCCAAACGCTTCTCCATTTATAGAATAATTGGACAGAATTATCATTGTTGACGGGTGACTTGGCTAATATCTCTCACCTGGAGCCCATTTATTGCTACATAATCTCCGACCATTGAGGAGACGCTCTCCCAGCAACACTAAGTAGCCTATTAGAGAAAACGCGAGCCAATCAGAGGGAAGCGACAGATTACCCGAGAGAGTACAAAAAAAAGTGAATGGAGCTTTTAGTTCGCCTACGACAAGAGAGAGGCTTCAATGCTCCATACAATCCCACTAGTGTTTGCCATTTTAATGAAAATTGTGTCCACTGATTGCAATAATTAGGAAATTAGGGCTTTGAAAAGAGGTCTAGAAGTATACAATGGAAAAATTGTAAGAGTAAAATCAAATTGCAAAATAAAATCCATGTAATTGTGATGTTACGAGTAACAGTTACCCAGAACACACTTTGCGATGGCACTGCGGAGAGTTACCCACAATGCACTGCATGAGGGAGAAGCAATGGCATCTCCCAAGTGGCGATTTCCTAATTGGTAGGCTCCACAACACAGACGTGCACTTCGCAGCAGCTTCTGTTTATGAGCAAATTATTGAAATTTAAATTGAAAAAAAAGATTCAGTTTCTCCTTTAAATATGCATTGTTTACATTTAGCATGAATTTCCATTTTTAAACACTAATGATCTGTTCTCTCACTGTTTCAAGCATTTTATTATACGGTGTTCTAATGCACCAGTGTCTACTGATGAATCCCAGTACAAAGCACTGAAAGCAACTCATTAATATCCTTTTGAACACCACCACAGATCCAGGGCTAAAAGAGCGCCACAGCCACAACCAGCAAAACATGGAATAAGAAGCCTATAAATAAATCACACCAGTATATTGGAGTGATATGTGCATGCAAAGAATTTAATCACAGACATCACGGGATGACTTGCAGGTTTTATTCTAAACTGTAGTTATGGGTGAAGGCAATCAAACTCTTATAACAACAGTGTCTCAACTAAAATCTGGTCCTTTCCTCTGATTGAATGTGGATCAAAGCAAACTTACTGGGATTTGCCAGGCAGCAGTCAGTTTGACTCATTTTTACCAGATCTGGCTAGCATGGGAGAACTGAATTGAAATATTCATTGGTGCCTGCAAAATAACCTCTGCACTATGTACAAAAAGTTGGAGTTTGTTCAGTCTACCAGAGCCCATCACACTATTGTTCTAGCCCTACCACCTCTGGCGACAACCTGTATTTTGGAATGTCCCCTACACACAATTATCGGGCTGATTTTTGTGTGTCCCACAAATCATGCATTTTGGGAAAACTTAGGCATGCCGTCCTTAATTAAAGTGAATGGACAGAATATTATAGATTTCATAATGGCTGAACAGGGCTCCCCACTACTTCAGACATATAAATTCCTAAAATTAGATCAGATTATCTCAGACATTTCAGCCTCTGTATGATATTTGATGAAAATCTAATTTTTACTGGTTCACAGACTCCAATCTTTCTTTGAAGTAATATATGACAAAAAAGTACTATCAGGAAATCAAGCACTGCTTTACCTTCTTTGGCTAATTTGTTTAACGTTTTGTGTCAGTGGTTCATAAGCTGAATCAGAAGCATACAATCTAGACGAGTTTAACTGCAGAGTACTGTTGAAGCATTTAAAAACCCTTCTAACACAACAATGGCAACTCTGGGTTTAAGTTATTATTGCAATTCAAACAAAGGCAAAAATCATTTGTGACATCCTATCTGTGTGTCAAGTGCCTGAAATAAAATGAGCCGGACTGTCTCTATCTGTATGCAGAGACTACGTATCCCAAGTAGACTAGGGCCCATAGGAAGAAACTGCCACCAATTCCACATTAATTGAGACCAAATTGGCAACCTCATATAGTATGACTGGGTTGCACTCAAAGAAAATGTTACACCAATGCGGCATGGGACACTAATGAAGTTGAGGTACACTTGCTGGTTTTGAATTAAGCTAAGAACAAGATCTGCAGCTGACTATGAGCAGACCAAAATCTCTCTGCAACTTCTTAAAATGTGGCCAGAGTGACTAATGGGTAGCACAGTGGTTAGCACTGCTGCCGCACAGCGCCAGGGACCTGAGTTCTATTCCCAGCTTGGATCACTGTCTGTGTGGAGTCTGAACATTCTCCCCGTGTCTGCATGGGTTCCCTCCGGGTGCTCCGGTTTCCTCCTCACAGTCCAAAAGACGTGCTGGTTAGGTGCATTGGTCATGCTAAATTCTCTCTCAGTGTACCCGAGCAGGTGCCGGAGTGTGGCCACTAGAGGATTTTCACAGTAACTTCATTGCAGTGTTAATGTAAGCCTACTTGTGACAGTAATAAATAAACTTTAAACATTAATTTTTTCCAGTTCTCTTACCAGCATATATTTTAGTAGGATGTGTTGAGGCACAGTAAGAGGGAGGCTTATCTTCAGATTTCACCCACCAATAGCACATATAAGAAATTAAGGAGCAACAATGCTAGTGCCCAGGTTACTTCCCTGTAATACAAAGACAGAAAGTTTTGTTATCTCAAGGTAAATGCAGAGCAATCAATTTAAACTACAAATCAACACTCATATACTCACCACTGACCATTTGATGTATTAACTGGCTTCACTATACAACTATATCTTACTGAATTCATTAAATTTCATTGAAAAATGAAAGATCATAATATAAACTGAGAAAGGCCACTTGGACAGGCTCCTTATTGTAATGGCGAGGAAAAGATTTTGCACCTTTGAGGGTGAGAGATATGTTGAGAATGAATAACCTGCTGCAGTCCATAGGGGCAGAGCTCTTCTTTTCAGCTCGAGAAGAAAGGGCAAGGTTGAAAAGAGCAGGGAAAAAAAAAATCAAGCATTAGTGGTGGGGTGATACTGGAGGGGCAAAATTCTTTCATATAGCCATGCTATGCTGACTTAAGTCAATTCCCCAGGGGCCGCCTACCTGCATAGCCATGTGGCATTCTTCAATGATATTGATCAAGAACACCATGCTATCCTGCACTCCCAGCCCCAGGGGAATTATCGTATGTCTAGTAGTGCCAAGAAAATTATACTTCAGCCCAGATTCTTTGACCTACACCAACCACTAGTCACGCTCTGCCACTGTACTATTTTATTCCGATCCTGCTAATTCCAGTTCACAGGGCGAAAGATTGGAAGCTCAGTGGGACCATATTTCCTGTTACTGAACCCAAGCGTTAACTATTATTTTTATATAATTAGCTTTTCACTTCATGTCAATAATCATCATTCAACTGGGTCGTGATTTTGGATCATATTGTTTGTTGTCTTCACATTTACTACTGGTAGCAGCTACCTGAACATTTTCCATCCAATGTTGCACGTCAACTGTCAAAATCGAGGTTGCTTTGGACACTCTATGGTATAATGGGGCAAGTTTATGAAGTCTCTCTCCTAATTCCATTAATATAAATTTTTATATGCATCAAATGGCCTGAGGCAACATCATGGGAAATTTACCAGTACAATATTAATTTCTGTTTGTGCACAATTAAACTGTCAAATCACAATTGGTTGATGTTTAGATTGAACTCTGTGCACTGATTGCTTTGAGGTTAAGGGATTATAACGCATATACCATGACTGAAAATTAAAGTTTGTTTGGTACATGCTCAGAGGGTTCAACATCAAGTGTACAAAGCAACTGTCGGAATAACAGTAAGATCTACTAAGGCAATTGCTCAACACAGAACTACTGTTTTATCATATAGCTAACACAACATTCAAATCCCTACACGCTACCAGTTGGATTAATGTTAATTGTATTTTATAAATTTCTCGGTGAACTATTTAAGTCAGCACACAACAGACCCCAGAGAGTGTGTAAAGCATAACACGGTGCTGTCCTAATTCCCTGTGTGATACATCCCAAGATACTTCTTACTAAATTGCAAATGTTGCATTCTAAACCCCAACTCATTGATTTCTATGGAACATTACATATATATTAATGCGCCGTTTAATTCCTCCAGACCCAATTCTCAAATAACTAGTAGCACATATGCACTCTTACAAATCCCTGTATACATGAACCCCCAAACACAATCAATCACCTAGCCAATGCATTCCATTCTAAACCCCTTGGACAGTACAGTAGTTCCTGGAATACATATCACTGGTGTATTTTAAATCCCCAGTCAACCATTCCTCCACTGCTGATGGCATACGGTGCTGCAAGGCAATCGTTTAAATTCCTGCACGCTAGCTCCAACACCACTAGGAATGATGGATGGGCTAGGGGGAGTTACAGTGGAGTCGCTTCTTCCTATCTATCCATTTTACTTTGCCAAGCAGAGTGCTGAAAGTTCTGCTCTATTGATTGGTGGTACATCTGTTGGAAAATTGAGCCCAGTGAATTACTCAAAGACATGGTGCCAAATGACTTAAAGTGGAACGCCCATATTGATAAAGTGTACAGGAAAGCAAATAATAGACTACTACCTAAGCAGGCTGAAGAGTGATGGATCTAAGAAAATAGATACTTTAAGCTGTTTTTTCCCCTCAAAAATGTTAGCAGACCCAGACCAGGAGCAGAGAGAGTCATTGTGAGAGGTTATAAGGGAGGGTGCACTTGTCTGAACCTTCTTCGACTCTGTGAGATGCAGCATTGAGCTCACAGGTTCTGCCCTCTCGCAATGGAACGTGAATGATGTTACTGGTTAAGGAGTCCGAAAGGTAGAAAACAAGTGGATAATTAGTGAAAGGAATATTTCAAAAAGCTAAAAAAAATCATAGAATGGTTGAATATACTGATCCGTTCCCCAATGAGGAAGAATCCATTGCACATGAGGTAACCGAGAACGAGAGGTAAGAGGAAAATTGGAGGGAGGCAAATCAATGTACAGAAATAATTAATTTACACTAAATTAATGCTTAAAATTGAAAGTCAGCATATGTAGCTGACAGGCAGTATCTGTGAGACCCTAATTGCTACGTAAAATAGTTTTGGATAGTTAATCCTCATTTTATGGATATATCTATATCTATAATCTTTTCTATGCAAATGAATTGAAGATTAGCTAATATTATCCACTGAGAGCCATGCCGGGGAGTGTTTTTCATTCTGAGTCTGAGTTCATAATATCTAATTTATACCAAAAGGTAAGGTCAAGGAGAAGATGATGTATTGGTCTTTTAAAATAGTTTAAAAGCAAGACCATTGTACTGTGAGGCAGGAGATAAAGAGGGAAGCATCTGGAGGGCTGTGCACACTCAATGGAATGTGTCTATCAGCTGTGACCACATTTTGTGTTATTCCAGTGAGTGTTTTTTAAAAGCTCTTGACTGTATGTTGAATTCATCCTTGGCACAGCATTTGTCCATACTATTACAAAACTCACATTCCTCATCAGCATATCTGAAAAACTATGATCCTTCCTGTTACTTCTCCCTCTCCCACTAAACTTGATTACCCCCACATTGATGGGCCTTGAGAAAGTAGTTATGGGGAAACTGTCCTGATTGAGATTGATTCACAATCTACCAATCAACTGTTCCTTACCATTTGCAATGCATTAGCCTGTCTGTGCCATCGAGAGTAGTTTCTACAACTTCTTCTCTTGACTTCACTTTCGCTTAACCACTTACTCCATTTCAGGGTCACGGGGAATCGGAGCCTATCCTTACACACTGAACACTAGGCAGGATACACCCAGGAGGGGACTCCAGTCCAGGGCACATTCATGCACACACACATGCACACACACTAAGGGACAGTTTACCAGTAGTCAATCCACCCAGCACGTCTTTGGACTGGGGGCGGAAACCAAAGCACCCAGACGAAACCCAGGCAGACACGGGGAGAAAATGCAAACTCCACCCAGTCACCCAAGGCTGGAATCGAACCCAGGTCCCTGGAGCTGCGGGGCAGCAGTGCTAACCATTGCACCACTTGCTGCCCATGTTTCTACGTGTGCACTTTTAAAACATTTCTCCCTGATTCCGTAACATATTTTAAGCCATCTCGTGAATTGCCCACTGATGTATTTCTGGGCCATTTGCTTCCATCAGTGGTGTGTTGCAGATCATTCTGGGGATCCGAGATGCTGTGGCAACATGCACTTTTACATGCTTGTTGTAGGTAGTCTGGAGCTATGGATAGTGATGGTCGAGGCGCCAACTTCCTCTCCATCACATAAGGCTGACCAGGAATCTCTCCTGCTCTTACCGCCTGCAATTGGGGTGTGTTGGAAGGATTTGCAGGTTGATACTCAACCTGTTTGATCGTGTTATGAATGCACTTTGTCAGTGGTGTTGCAGTTGGGAATTATATGAGTTTGCGCTGCTAAAGTACCTTATGTAACTTGGAATGAGATTTATAGAAATGAAAACAGAAAATGCTGGGAACACTCAGCATGTCAGGCAGAATCTATAGCGAGAGAAGCAAAGCTAACTTTTCAGGTCAATGATATTTCATCAGAACTGGGAAATATTCAAGCTGGAGCAGATTTGAGATCAATAGCAACCAGGATTATCCCATAACGTTGCTCATCAAGGCAGAAGAAGAGTTTATGTGCTTAAAGAGACTGCAATACCTTATCCAGTAAGATTTGGAACTGGGAAATACTCTTTTAAAAACTGTTGTTTTGTATTTTCAATACTTAGACCAATTTGTACTATTTGCAAGTTGCACTGCAGCAACTCAGCAAGGTTTCTTCAGTAGCACCCATAACTAGGGGTGGCACGGTGGCACAGTGGTTAGCACTGCTGCCTCACAGCGCTAGGGACCTGGGTTCGATTCCTGGATTGGGTCACTGTCTGTGCGGTGTCTGCACATTCTCCCCGTATCTGCGTGGGTTTCCTCTGGGTTCTCCGGTTTCCCCCCACAGTCTGAAAGACGTGCTGGTTAGGTGCACTGGCCATGCTAAATTCTCCCTCGGTGCGCCCGAACAGGCGCTGGAGTGTGGCGACTAAGGGATTTTCACAGTGACTTCATTTAGTGTTAAAATAAGCCTATTTGTGACACTAATAAATAAACTTTTTAAAAAACCAAACCTGCAAATTCCACCTTTTAGAAGGACAAGGATTGCAGGTGCATGGGAACACACTTACCTCCAAGTTCCTCTCTGAATTATGCACCATCTTGAATTGGATATATTGTTGCTGCCTCAAAATACTGGAATCTCATGCCTAGCAGCGTTGTGGGAGTACCTTCATCACATGCACTGTAGTGATTAACGATAGCTCACCACCACCACCACCTTCTCAAGGACAACAAGACATGAGATATAAGCACCAGTCGTGACACCAATGACCAGAATAACGAATAAATTAGAAGAGTACTCGGCTCTGACTGCCTCACAGGACGACCCAGTTCTAAGGTTTTGAGTCCTCAACTTTGTACTCTCAGCAGTCAGGAGATCTCAGGACTAGGTGTTGGATTCCTTTCGGAATATCCACTGTATGCTATTATCATGGAGGAGGGTCAGCACAGAACAGATCCAAGGAGATTAAGTCACCATTTATGGATAATGCAACCCTCATGATACATTACCTTTTCACATAGAACTGGCCAATCAGAATCTGCCCTGCGGGATTTTATGGCCTCGCTCAACCCGAGACCGGAAAATCGCGCCAAAGGTCAACGGATCTTCCCATTGTCCACCCCGATTCCCATGGTGGGCGGGGTGGTAGAATTCTGGCAATTGTATCTGAGGAGCTTGGCAGAGCAGAGTGTGCCTCATCTCTGTGACCTGTTACATGAAGACTGTAGCCAGTCACCTCCACTCGGGGAGTTATTTATTTTTACTTCATAGCTTCATAAATCTTGCTGATTGACTTTTCTTCATTTGAATTTCCTAAATAAAGGCTGTTACCAGAAAATAGGTACATTTCTACAATGTGGCACAATCCTATTTCCCCCATTCTGAAAAACAGACTTTTGCGATATTATACCTTCCAAAGTTCACCATGTATAGCCTTCAGGCAGACGGGACAGTGCAGGCTGCACTTCTATCTTGAAAGCCCATGCAATAAACACATAACAGACTCCTTGATAAAGTGCGAGATCAAAGGTTATTGTGGAAAATAAAAATTCATGGTGTGGGGCTAACATATTGACATGGATAGACGATCGGCTGGCTAACAGAAAGCAGAGACTTGGCATAAATTGATCTTTTTCAGGTTGGCAAGACGTAGCGAGTGGTGTGCCACAGGGATCAGTGCTGGGGCCTTAACTGTTCACAATTTATATAAATGACTTGGATGAAGGGTTGGATGGGATGGTTGCAAAATTTGTTGATGACACAAAGATAGGTGGGAACAAAAGTTGTGAACATAAAACGTAGAAAATAGGAAGAATGGACCATTTTGCCCTTCTGGCCCTTCGAGCCTGCTCTGCCATTTAGTATAATCATGGCTGATCATACAATTCAATAGCCTGATCCTGCCTTCCCCCACATCCTTTGACCTCTTTCACCCAAAGAGCACCACCTAATTCCTCCTTTGAAAACATACACTGTCTCAACTGCTTTCTGTGGTAACAAATTCCACAGGCTTACCACTCTCTGGGTGAAGAAACTTTTCCTCATCTCAGTCCTAAAAGACTATGACCCCTGGTTCTGGACACCGCAACAGCGGGAACATCCTCCCTGTATCTACCTTGTCTAGTCCTGTTAGAATTTTACAGCTTTCAATTTGATTCCCCCCTTATTCTTCTGAATTCCCACAAATACAATCCTAACTGACTCAATCTCTCCTCATACATCTGTCCTGCCATCCCAGGAATCAGTCTGGTAAACCTTCACTGCACTCCCTCGAGAGCAAGAACATCCTTCCTCAGATAAGGAGGCCAAAACTGCACATAATATTCCAGGTGTGGCCTCACCAAGGCCCTGTATAATCGCAGAAAGACCTCCCTGCTCCTGTACTCGAATTCTCTTGCTATGAAGGTCAATATACCATTTGCCTTCTTTACTGCTTGCTATACCTGTGCGCTTACCTCCAAGGCCGATCGGCTCCACCCACCACGATCGCTGGCCCCCATGGCTGATTGCACCCCAGGCTCACTAATAATATTTAAATCAACATTAGCCTTTTCGGGCATGAGGCTGATCTCGCCAGATTTCCGGGCCTGGTAAGATCACGATAGGCAAGCAATCAGGCATAAACCCGATTTTTCGTCTATCTTGCGATCTTACCGGCTCACCCAACCCATCAGCCGATGGGATGAGAAGGTAAGATCACCCTCTGAATGTTTTCAAGAGACAGTTAGATATAGGGCTTGAGACGAAGGGGATCAAAGGATATGAGGGGAAGCGGGATCAGGCTACTGAGTGGACAATCGGCCATGGTCATAATGAATGGTGGTGCAGGCTCAAAGGGCCAAATGGCCTTCTCTTGCTCCTATTTTCTATGTTTCTATCTTCTTAGGGTAGGCGGTATAGGGGGGTTACTATCAGATCAGCCATGACCTTATTAAATGGTAGAGCAGGCTTGAGGGACTCTCCCTGGAGATCACATGGTCTGGAATGGGGGGGGTGGGGGTGAGCTAATAGGTTGTGATGAACAAAGCATCGTAGCTGTGAGGGACAGCTCGGTGGATAGGATATTAGTATGTAGATAGGCTGGAAAATTGGGCGGGGATCCTGGATTCAGGATTCAATCCTGGACCGGGGAGCGGCGTGGGCTTGGAGGGCCGAACGGCCTGTTCCTGTGCTGTATTGTTCTTTGTTCTTTGTTTGTTATTGACTGAATGGCCTACGCCTGACAGCCTATGGAGAAGCTGTTTAAAAAAAGGGGTCGCCCGTTTAAAATGGAGATGAGGCAAAAATGCTTCTCGCAGAGGGTCGTAAATCTTTGGAACTCTGTCCCTGAAAAGGCTATGGAAGCAGAGTCTTTGAATAATTTTTAAGGCAGAGGTGGATAGATTCTTGGTAGGCAAGTGGGTGATAGGTTATTGGGGAGGGAGGGGGTATAGGCGGGATGCAGAGGTTACTATCAGATCATCCATGACCTTATTAAATGATGGAACAGGCTTGAGGGCCTGAATGGCCAACTCCTGCTCCTTGTTTGTATGGACATACAGATATGGGTTGCTGCTAATAAGAGCACGTAACTACTGGGCTTCAGATATGTAGGAGAATTAATCAAAGTGCTGAAGCTCTGTGCACGTGTATCTACACGTGTCAACCCTGACTCTTTACTTCCATCCTGTAGTATTAAAGAGTTGTACCAACATGTAAATCTACTCTGTCAATCCACCCTCCACTGAGTGATGCTTTGAAAGTGTGAAGTAAATGTTCAAATGTGTTTCTCCCTGCTTTAAGAGTCACTGTTTCCTGGCTTCAATTTCTAAGTCCATTTATTTGTAACAACTGACTTCTCGGAAAGGGTGGGGAAATAGATTTTCTAGCAGGATACAGGTGAATTATTTATTTTTCTCTGTAGTTATGTATCCACAAACTCAATTGTGGGAACTTGCAGCTTTGAAAGTATGACTTTGGGGATGGATTATGTAAGTGAATCATTAAATACTGAGAAAAATAGGCATCCTCCTGGGTATTTTGTTAATAAATGATATCACTCCCTTCGGGTGCTTTAAGATTCCCAGTATTGGTAATGATGTATGTGATTTTCTGGGACTTTTCCTAGTGTGAAATTTACTGCTACATACAACTGGCTTTCCTCCGGTGTTAAATCTGATTTTATTTGTCCATTTTTAATTGAAGAAAGAGGATGGCTGCTCGCACTCTGCAATGTTCGTTCCAAATATTCAGTAGAGGAAAGATAGGAACAACATTCTCAACAAGGCTGAATCTTCATTGTAGTAAAAGGTGCGTAGAGATCAGGACCTAACCATCATTCTGTTTAGAAACAGTAACAAAAGTACTATTTTTTAATTCTAGACAGGGATATTTTTCCAAATGTACAGTGCCAGCAGGAAACAACTATCATCTGTGCATATAAAAGCAGTTATATATATATGTATATTTTACAATATGAATAAACCTCCCATGACATTATTCAAGGTGTGTCAGAGAATATCATGGTACAGGATGCAGTAGAGCTATCATGCCACCCAGTGACCACAGCCTGAAATGACAGCATTACCAGCACCCGTTTACATAAGAAATTGCCATTATAATGAATAAGCGTTTTCAATGCTGTAAGTTGAAATGGTGTAACCTGTGAATATGTCCACACAAAACATATTCGATATAATGCAGATAGATATAAAAGCCAATCTGTGTCTACTATAATAATGGAACAGCTCTAGTCTTTCTCCAGAACTAGTGTCAGTGAATCACGCAACTCCTGGTTACGTCCACATCACTCTTTTGGCCATACATTTAACCTTCTGATCTGTTTGTTTCCACTCCACTACAATTAGCACAATTCAAGGATTGTTACCTGCAAGGTTCGGTAGCTTAAATTGGACCCCAGCTCCTCAAAGTCTCACAGCAGAACTGCTTTCTTGGTTCTACTTATGTCATCGGTTCTTACGCAGACCATGACAACTGGATACTTCCTGTTCCACTATAAATTATTCTCCAACTACAATATCTTTAACTGTGCCACCAAGCAAGCAACACAACCTTCCAAACTCATGCTCCTGGCTATGGCAAACAGTATCCATCCAGGTAAAGACTTATTCTTGAGCATAGCCTTGAAATTATGCATGGTATTCGCCTCTGAGCTAGTGATTGCTAGGAGCAGACCAAGTGAAAGTCCATCTGCAAGAAGGCTGGTCTCCTCTTCCTGAACCTGGATACTCTGCATGGGCTTCTTTCAGCCATCTTCCTCAATCTGACAAGCTTCCTTACTGTCTGCCGCCACTTTTAAATGGCATCAGAAATGCCCAAATTCCTGCTGCCAAACCCAAAAATGTGCAGCCAATGAAAAGCACAGGTAATGCATGCTGCATGACTGAATCATTTTACTGCAATCCCTGCATGATTTAATGTACATGGGACCAACCTGGACAGATACAAACATCACAGGCTCAATCCAATTTCAGTGATAGACATTTCCAAATAATTGGAAGCACATTTACCCACATCCTGACTTTATGATCTGCACGACGTTTCAGATTGTTTCCTACACAACAACAATGATTACACTTAAAAAGTACTTCATTGGCTGTGAAGCACATTGGGATGTGTGAAGGTCATGAAATGCAATTGCAAGTCTCTTTGTTTTGCAAATCTCAAATTATTTTAGCCGATTCTGATCATTTTTTCTGCACTAGGGTTGTCAGCTTTTTGTCAAGGAGCAGAGGATTGGGAATGGGGTCCCTCACTTTAGTCCGGATACTTGCACGACCGGATAGAAATTCAGTGAGGCTTTTAATTGTTCATGCCTCTATATCAGAGGGAACTAGTTTGAAAAAAATGGAAATAAAGTGTTCTATTCAAAAACAAAATTCCACGTTTGGTTTGTATTCTAGAAATTTTCAGTGAAAATTCAGGACATGACTATTTTCTAAACAGATCAGTGCTTTTCCACTCAGGATACATCCAGGTCAATTCCATAACCTGCTGGGTTTTGGCCACTGCTGTCCAGAATCTTTGCCTAGTGCACTCTCTAATCAGTGTGACCATCACACTGTTTGGTTGGGTTGTCGCTACCATAGCGTGTACTGCTTAGACACCATTAAGCAGTTTTGTAGAAGTTACCAAGAAGTCTATATTCACATTACTGAACTGTGCCCATATTTATAATCAACTATACAGGTATAGAGAGGACGCTGTGCCATGTCTTCTTTACATGTTGCTACCTAACTCTGCACTGCTGACCAAAACTCTAGGTCAGATGCCTTCTTTCAGCACTGGTGGATGGTACTATACTCAGTCCTAGGCCATTAATGTACTGGATCCTTCAATTACAGCTACGCTGCTCAGGAAATCTGGTCTGTGAGAATTTGTATCGTGTCCAGCCTAAAACCAAAGTTTTTTTTTCATGAATCATGTAACATTGCACTAACCATTCGAACAAATCCTCTTCACTCAGATACAACAGTTTTCACAACAGACATATGGAACACTGTGTGGAAAATTTGCAATGGGTGACTTTATTGTTTTTGGTCCTGGATGCGCGATATAACTCACAAGGCTAGAGATGCTCGAGGAAATAAAGGCTTTTATTGACTACTACAATAGAGCTACCATATATAGTACACGATCCCAGACTAAAGGGTCCCAGACAGAGCAGTGACCTTTATACCTCTACCAGGAGGTGGAGCCCGACTGGGATGTACCATAATAACTATTACAGGTAGAACAGCCCAACCCTAACCCCAACAGTAACATGTAGAATAGCCCAACCCTAACCCCAACAGTAACATATATACAGACTCATAGTATTGGCCAGACCCTGGCTCAGTACTACCTGGTGGGAACCAACGATGGTTCACCACATTCACCCCTCCTTTGAAGACAAAGGCCGGCGGGGTACAAAAAAAACACAGAACAATTGGTCATCAGTCTATAAGTTCAGACGGTCTGGGGGACCGCACCGTCGTTGTGACCTCCTCAACACCGGCGATGACACCGGTGTAGGCACTCGCGGTGGCGTTCTCCCCAAGGCGGTGTCCAACGGCTCCTCCAATGTTTCATGGGCCGGTAGACCCCGAGGTGGTGACAATCCGCTGAACTCGGACACGCCTTGAAGTGGCGACCATCTCCTGGACTCAGGCAAGCTGTACACGGGAGTAAAAGGGTTAAGTGATGGTCCCGATGCTGCCCGCGCCGTGTCAGGAGGGGAAACAATAGTTGGGGGGTCTCTAACAGGAGGTATGGGAGCGACAGGGGTTTCCAAGCCCCCTGCTGGCGCCAGGTCTCGAATCGAGACCGTGTCCTCTCGCCCGTCAGGGTATGCCACATAGGCATACTGAGGGTTGGCGTGGAGGAGATGGACCTGTTCAACCAAAGGGTCGGACTTGCGGGTCCTAACATGTCGCCGCAGGAGGACAGGTCCTGAGTACGTCAACCAAGACGGTAATGAGGTCCCAGAGGAAGACTTCCAAGGGAATGAAAACAGTCTCTCATGGGGAGTAGCGTTGGTTGCCGTACACAGGAGTGAGCGTATGGAGTGGAGCGCATCAGGGAGCACCTCTTGCCAACGGGAGACTGGAAGGCCTTTTGACTTCAACGCCAGTAAGACAGCCTTCCAGACTGTAGCATTCGCATGTTCCACCTGTCCGTTACCCCTAGGGTTGTAGCTCATGGTTCTACTAGAGGCAATCCCGTATGAGAGCAGGTATTGCCTCAAGTCATCACTCATGAACGACGAGCCCCTATCGCTGTGGATGTAACAGGGGTAACCGAACAGGGTGAAAAGATCACGAAATGCCTTGATATCCGTGGCAGCGGTCGTATCAGAGCAGAGAATGACAAAAGGGAATCGTGAGTACTCATCAACCACATTGAGGAAGTACACATTCCGATCTGTCGAGGGAAGGGGGCTCTTAAAATCCACACTCAGTCTTTCGAAGGGACGAGTGGCCTTAACGAGTTGTGCCCTGTCAGGTCGGTAAAAGTGCGGTTTGCATTCCGCGCATACCCGGCAGCTTCTGGTTATGGACCTGACATCCTCCACCGAGTAGAGTAGATTCCGGGCTTTTATGAAGTGGTAGAGCCGAGTGACCCCTGGATGGCAGAGGTCATTGTGGAGAGCCTGCAACCGATTCTCCTGCATACTGGCGCATTTTCCACGCGACAGGGCATCCGAGGGCTCGTTGAGTTTCCCTGGACGATACATGATGTCGTAATTATAGGTGGAGAGTTCGATTCTCCACTTCAAGATCTTATCGTTCTTGATCTTGCCCCGTAACGTGTTATTGAACATGAACGCCACGGACCGCTGGTCCGTGAGCAGGGAGAACCGTTTTCCCGCCAAGTAATGGCGCCAATGCCGGACGGCCTCCACAATGGCCTGGGCCTCCTTTTCCACCGCCGAATGTCGAATTTCAGGGCCTTGGAGGGTGCGAGAGAAAAAGGCGACGGGCCTGCCCACCTGGTTAAGTGTGGCGGCCAGGGCAAAATCAGATGCATCGCTCTCCACCTGGAAGGGAATGGACTCATCGATAGCGTGCATCGTGGCTTTCGCGATGTCGGCTTTTAGTTTTTCAAAGGCCAAACAAGCCTCTGGTGCTAGGGGAAAAGGGGTTGACTTGATGAGCGGACGGGCTTTGTCCGCGTAATTGGGAACCCACTGTGCGTAGTAAGAGAAGAAGCCTCAGCATCTTCTCAGTGCTTTTACGCTAGTGGGCAGGGGAAGTTTGAGGAGGGGACGCATACGGTCTGGATCAGGGCTAAGGACCCCGTTTTCCACCACGTATCCGAGGATAGCTAGGCGGCGTGTGCGAAATACACACTGTAGGTCAGATTCAGGTGAGATGCAGTGCGTAGGAATCTAGGAAGGTTGGTATCGTGGTCCTGCTGGTCATGGCCGCAGATGGTGATGTTATCCAGGTACGGGAAGGTAGCCCGCAGTCCGTTCTGGTCCACCATTCGGTCCATAGCATGCTGGTAGACCGAGACCCCATTGGTGACACCAAAAGGAACCCTTAGAAAATGGTACAAGCGACCATCCGCCTCAAAAGCCGTGTATTGTCGGTCCTCTGGGCGAATGGGGAGCTGGTGATAGGCAGACTTTAGGTCGATGGTGGAGAACACCTGGTACTGCGCAATCTGGTTGACCATGTCAGATATGCGCAGGAGGGGATACGCATCCAGCTGCGTGTATCTGTTAATGGTCTGACTATAGTCTATGACCATCCGGGGTTTGTTCCCACTCTTGACCACCACGACCTGCGCTCTCCAAGGACTAGCGCTAGGTTGTATGATCCCTTCCTTGAGGAGCCGCTGAACCTCAGATCGAATGAAGATCCGATCCTCAGCGCTGTAACGCCTGCTCTTAGTCGCGATGGGCTTGCAGCCTGGCACGAGATTCTGGAATAAGGAGGGTGGGGTAATCTTAAGCGTCGAGAGGCTACAGGTGGAGCGCGTTGGGCAATTTGGAAGCTGCTGTTCTCCCACTGAAAGCGGAGGGAGTGGCCCACTGTACTGTAGGGTTACACTCTTCAAGTGGACCATG
Source organism: Mustelus asterias (assembly GCF_964213995.1). NCBI lineage: Eukaryota > Metazoa > Chordata > Chondrichthyes > Carcharhiniformes > Triakidae > Mustelus > Mustelus asterias. Next base: position 71,743,684 of record NC_135816.1, on the reverse strand, counting down.
AAATTTAGTCCGAGGAGTATTGGCGCGCAAAGGTGCGGTAACACCAGGAGCTTGAAGCTCTCGTAAACCGTGCCCTGCACCGTTAGATTTACCACGCAACTCCCTAGCACGGTGACAGACCGGGACCTTGACGCCATCGAAATTGTCTGCTTGACAGGCTGGATCTGGAGGCCACACCGCTTCACGGCGTCTGGGTGAATAAAGCTCTCTGTGCTCCCGCTGTCAAACAGACAATAAATCGTGCGGTTGTTTACCTGTATGTCCATCATGGACTTCTCGAGTCTGTGAGGCTTTGCCTGGTCCAGGATGATCGACGCCACCGTTGGTTCGTGAGCGCCACTGCAGGCAGCTGAGATGGATGATGGCGACCCCTGCTGGTCATTCGTGGTCGGTGCTGACCAAAATGGCTGCTCCCATAGGTCGCACGTGGGCGATGGCGCCAAAATCAGCGACCCCTGGTGGTCGCGCGTCTCTTGCGACTCCGTCGTCTGGAATGGCGATGTCCTGGCCTCGCACGTGGAAGAAACCCTTGACGATGCCGACGACGAGGAAACCAGCTCCGGGGAGTCACACGCCGCACTGCTGTTCCTGGATGAAAGTTTGGATCGACATACCTTCGAATAATGCCCCTTCTTGCCGCAGGCGGAGCACAACACCGCTTTAGCGGGACATCGCTGCCGAGTGTGCTTCACTCCCCCACAGAAGTAACACCGCGGGCCGCTTGGAGCTGCTGCCGTCATCAGGCCCGAGGGTCCTGCTGGATGAAGTGGGGTCTGTGACTGCCCCTGCCACGCTGTCTCCACGTGGTCGTCGGGATACATCGCCAGGCTTTTGGAGGCCGTTTCTAGCGTATCCGCTAGCTCTATAGACTTAGTGAGATCGAGGTTACCTTGCTCCAACAGCCGCAGTCGGATATAAGACGATCCGATTCCCGCCACAAACGCATCTCGAGCGAGGTCGTTCATGTTCTGGTCTGCCGACACTGTTTTGCAGTTACAGCCCCTGGCTAGCTGTAGGAGCTCGCACGCATACTGTTCCGTCGTTTCACCGGGCTGCCGTCATCGAGTGGCTAAGAGATATCGAGCATGCATCTCGTTTGGCAGTTTAATGTAGCGCTTCTTAAGAAGCTCGAGGGCCCCTTTGTAGTCGGTGGCCGCACGGATTGCTAAATATACAGCGTCGCTTACCCTCGCGTGGAGGACCCGGAGTCTGTCGTCGTCTGTGGTGACCGCTGCGGAGGCTTCGAGGTAATCCTGAAAACATTTCAACCAGTGGTCGAAGGTGTTGGAGGCGCCCGCCGCACGTGGGTCCAGCGTAAGTCGTTCGGGTTTCAGCATTTGCTCCATGCTCTCTGTATCGTTTTCTTTTTTTTTAACGACGAGAGTTCAATTAGTAGTCAATAAAATTGATGCGCGATATAACTCACGAGGCTAGAGATGCTCAAGGAAATAAAGGCTTTTATTGACTACTACAATAGAGCTACCATATATAATACACGATCCCAGACTGAGGGGTCCCAGACAGAGCAGAGACCTTTATACCTCTACCAGGAGGCGGAGCCCGACTGGGATGTACCATAATAACTATATTACAGGTAGAACAGCCCAACCCTAACCCCAACAGTAACATGTAGAATAGCCCAACCCTAACCCCAACAGTAACATATATACAGACTCATAGTACTGGCCAGACCCTGGCTCAGTACTACCTGGTGGGAACCAACGATGGTTCACCACAGTCCTACAGGTTTGCCTGCAGGCATTAACCCTTTTATTTTAACATCGGCCTCAATATATAACATTCACAGGAATTTGGCGAGAATGATTTCAGCCTATTTCATACAGTCTGCCCAATCATTTATCTGACCCACCCGTTTAATCAACCAAGGAAAATACCTCCTGACCCCTTGTAAAGTGTCAGTTAAAACTCTACAACGTGGAACTCCAGTTTGCTGCCACCACAGAATTGTTCAATCTCACAGCACAGAAATCAGCATGGCTTTGGAGTGCCGAATCACCCTTACTTTCTGACTCACATGTCAGCACCTTTCATATTCTTAGGACATCCCAGAACAATTCACAACCAATTAATTTGAAGCATTGTCTGTACTGTAACGTAGGCAAATGCTGTACAGAACTGAATTGTGGACAGCAAGGTCCAATGAACAATGAGATAAGTCATCAGATAATTTGCTCTCATGATCTTAATCTGATCCTGTAAAACAAGTGGGGAATTAAGAAGTCTACAGACTTTATTGTGGTTGGATAGAAAATGCTAGAAATGCACAACAAATTACTGAGCATCTACAAAGTGGAAGGATAGAGTTTGGGTGAGCGCACAATGCACTCACAAACTTTAGCCAATATATCTTGTCTCTTTACAACCTGTTGTCTATTTCCAGCATTTTCAGCATTAAGAACCATTCAGCCCGTTAAAGCTTGCTCTGCCAACTTATTAAACGACAATTTATCTATACCTCAATTCCATTAAGCTGTCTTTTTGCCTATTTCCCTTGATACCCTGTCTAACAAAAACCTGTCAATATCAGTTTCGAAAATGTAATTTGACTCTGCAACCACTGCCTTTTGGGGGAAAGAGATTTTCAGGATTGACAATTTCTTTTTAACTTTTCATTTATTATGGTCAGACTCCAGTCTCTAACAGATCGTACACCAGCAAGAAGACGCAGAGCCATTTAAAGGGGAAGGTGCTTTCCAATGACTTCCATCACAATTCTCAGCGTGAGTTCTCAGTGTCTCAGTCACTTCTCACTCTGAGCGTTGGTTTCACGTTATGGTTCAGACACGACCTGATGGGTAAACTGTCCCATCCTGTGACGTCACCTACCCAGTGACATCACAAACAGGGAGAAGAGAAATTAACTCTGGAGAGTGAACCAGCTCTCATGATGTCACAGCAATCGAGATCGGCAAAATATTTCTTCTCCCCGGTTGCCTGCGGGCAGCAGTTTTAAAGTTTCTCCTAACAATGTGGGTGGCACGGTGACACAATGCTTAGCACTGCAGCCTCACAGCATCAGGGACTCGGTTTTGATTCTCAGCTTCGGTCATTGTCTGTGCGTAGCCTGCATGTACTCCCTGTGTCGGCGTTGGTTTCCTCCAGGTGCTCCGGTTTCCTCCCACAATCCGAAAGGCTTGCTGGCAAGGTGCATTGGCCATGCTAAATTCTCCCTCAGTGTACCCGAACAGATGCCGGAGTGTGGCGACGAGGGGATTTTCACAGTAACTTCATTGCAGTGTTAATATAAGCCTACTTGTGACACTCATAAATAAACTTTAAAACAATATGAAATGGCCCAGTTCAGGAGAACAGAGAATTAATTTGATTTGATTTGATTTGATTTATTATTGTCACATGTATTAATATACAGTGAAAAGTATCGCTTCTTGCGCGCTATACAGACAAAACATACCGAACAAGAAGCTACTTAAGAGGGAAATCAGGAGGGCTAAAAGAAGACATAAGGTTGCTTTGGCAGACAGAATGAAGGAAAATCCAAAGAGCTTCTATAGGTATGTTAGGAGCAAAAGGATAGTGAGGGATAAAATTGGTCCTCTTGAAGACCAGAGTGGTAGACTGTGTATGGAACCAAAAGAGATGGGGGAGATACTAAATGGTTTTTTTGCATCCGTATTTACTGAGGAAACAGGCATGGAGTCTACGGAAATAGGGCAAACTGGTAGGGAGGCCATGGAACCTTTACAGATTAAAGGGGAGGAGGTACTCGCTGTCTTGAGGCAAATCAGAGTGGATAAATCCCCAGGACCGGACAGGGTATTCCCACAGACCTTGAGGGAAGCTAGTGTTGAACTTGCAGGGGCCCTGGCAGACATATTTAAAATGTCAGTATTCACGGGGGAGGTGCCGGATGATTGGAGGGTGGCTCATGTTGTTCCGTTGTTTAAAAAAGGTTCCAAAAGAAATCCGGGAAATTATCGGCCAGTAAGTTTGACGTCGGTGGTGGGCAGGTTATTGGAAGGTGTGATAAGGGATAGGATCTACAAATATTTGGATAGACAGGGACTTATTAGGGAGAGTCAACATGGCTTTGTGCGTGGTAGGTCATGTTTGACCAATCTATTAGAGTTTTTTGAGGAGGTTACCAGGAAAGTGGATGAAGGGAAGGCGGTGGATGTTGTCTACCTGGATTTCAGCAAGGCCTTTGACAAGGTCCCTCATGGGAGGTTAGTTAGGAAGGTTCAGTCGCTAGGTATACATGGGGAGGTAGTAAATTGGATAAGACACTGGCTCAATGGAAGAAGCCAGAGAGTGGTTGTGGAGGATTGCTTCTCTGAGTGGAGGCCTGTGACTAGTGGTGTGCCGCAGGGATCGGTGTTGGGTCCATTGTTGTTTGTCATCTATATCAATGATCTGGATGATAATGTGGTCAATTGGATCAGCATGTTTGCTGATGATACATTGATTGGAGGTGTAGTGGACAGTGAGGAAGGTTTTCAAAGCTTGCAGAGGGATTTGGACCAACTAGATAAATGGGCTGAAAAATGGCAAATGGAATTTAACGCAGACAAGTGTGAGATATTGCACTTTGGAAGGACAAACCAAAGAAGAACGTACAGCGTAAATGGTAGGACTCTGAAGAGTGCAGTTGAACAGAGGGATCTGGGAATACAGGTACAGAATTCCCTAAAAGTGACGTCACAGGTGGATAGGGTCGTAAAGAGTGCCTTTGGTATATTGGCCTTTATAAATCGGAGTATCGAGTATAAAAGTTGGAGTGTTATGGTAAGGTTATATAAGGCATTGGTGAGGCCGAATTTGGAGTATTGTGTACAGTTTTGGTCACCTAGTTACAGGAAGGATGTAAATAAGATTGAAAGAGTGCAGAGAATGTTCACAAGGATGTTGCCGGGACTTGAGAAGCTGAGTTACAGAGAGAGATTGAATAGGTTGGGACTTTATTCCCTGGAGCGTAGAAGATTGAAGGGAGATTTGATAGAGGTGTATAAGATTTTGATGGGTATAGATAGAGTGAATGCAAGCAGGCTTTTTCCGCTGAGGCTAGGGGAGAAAAAAACCAGAGGGCATGGGTTAAGGGTGAAAGGAGAAATGTTTAAAGGGAATATTAGGGGGGGCTTCTTCACGCAGAGAGTGGTGGGAGTGTGGAATGAGCTGCCGGATAAAGTGGTAAATGAGGGGTCACTTTTAACATTTAAGAAAAACTTGGACGGGTTCATGGATGAGAGGGTTGTGGAGGGATATGGTCCAAGTGCAGGTCAGTGGGACTAGGCATAAAATGGTTCGGCACAGACAAGAAGGGCCAAAAGGCCTGTTTCTGAGCTGTAATTTTCTATGGTTCTAAGGAAACGAGAGAGTGCAAAATGTAGTGTTGCAGTCATAGCTAGGGTGTAGAAAAAGATTAACTTAATGCCAGGTAAATCCATTCAAACGTCTGACAGCAGCAGGGAAGAAGCTGTTCTTGAGTCGGTTGGTACGTGACCTCAGACTTTTATCTTTTTCCTGAAGGAAGAAGGTGGAAGAAAGAATGTCCAGGGTGCATGGGGTCTTTAATTATGCTGGCTGCTTTGCCGAGGCAGCGGGAAGTGTAGACAGAGTCAATGGATGGGAGGCTGGTTTGCGTGGTGGATTGGGCAACATTCACGACATTTTGTAGTTCCTTGCGGCCTTGGGTAGAGCAGGAGCCATACCAAGCTGTGATACAACCAGAAAGAATGCTTTCTATGGTGCATCTGTAAACATTGGGGAGAGTTGTAGCTGACATGCCAAATTTCCTTAGACGTCTGAGAAAGTAGAGGCGTTGGTGGGCTTTCTCAACTGTAATGTTGGCATGGGGGGACCAGGACAGGTTGTTGGTGATCTGGACATCTAAAATCTTGAAGCTCTTGACCCTTTCTACTTCGTCTCCGTTGATGTAGACAGGGGCATGTTCTCCTTTACGCTTCCTGAAGTCGATGACAATCTCATTCGTTTTGTTGACATTGAGGGAGAGATTATTGTTGCCTCACCAGTTCACCAGATTCTCTATCTCATTCCTGTACTCTGTCTCGTCATTGTTTGAGATCCGACCCACTATGGTCAGACTCCATCAGCAAACTTGAAAATCGAATTGGAGGGGAGTTTGGCCACATCGGTGTATAAGGAGTATAGTAGGGGCTGAGAACACAGTCTTGTGGGGCAACGGTGTTGAGGATGATCATGGAGGAGGTATTGTTGCCTATTCTTACTGATTGTGGTTTGTGCGTTAGGAAGTTCAGGATCCAGTCGCAGGGGGAGGTGCCAAGGCCCAGGCCACGGAGTTTGGAGATGAGTTTCGTGGGAATAATAGTGTTGAAGGCTGAGCTGTAGTCAATAAATCAGGGGAAATAGTGGGGCTTAGGGAAAAAGGAAATTAAGGAGGGGGGGTTGGAAGAAAGGGGTAAGTGGTCAGGTCATGAATAAAGTTGAGAACAAGAAATAATTTTAAATTTGAGTCCTTTCTTTGTGAGCAGGAATGAAGATCAGCAATCAGAGAGGTGATGGGTGAGCAGGAATTTGGATGGGAAAGGTTAATCAACTTTCCCATACTTCAGCTCTTAAAACTTTCTATCATTCTATTACATAGAAATATGGTCCAGCGCTTATATTGTTCCACAGCACAGCTAACTTGAAAAATTGGTTTTGCACCAATGTTGGAATTTAGCTGGGCAAGAACTTCAATGGAGTAGCAATCACTGTTTGATTGCCACCCTACTCCTTTGTACTTAGCATAGTCTGGATCTGGAGCTGCCCAACCAGACCTCTAGCAGGCGAGAGGGTAGTTGTCGGGTTGAGGTGGGTGGCTAGGGAGTGGGGGTTTGGGAATGGTGAGTGTTGTGGTGGGGGGGATCAGAAGTAGGGAGGGTAGTCAGGGAGATTATGAAGCGATTATGAGGGTACTCACGAAATTATGAAGTGATTAGGCGAGATTTAGGTGGCATAGGTTGGGGAAGGAAACTGCAGGGGATGGGCACAATTGTAATGTGGAAATTGTTCAAGGAACATCTACTACACGTCCTTGATAAATATGTACCTGTCAGGCAGGGAGGAAGCAGTCGTGTAAGGGAACTGTGATTTACTAAGGAGGTTGAATCTCTTGTGAAGAGGAAGAAGGAGACTTATGTTAAGATGAGACGTGAAGGCTCAGTTAGGGCACTAGAGAGTTACATGCTAGCCAGGAAGGACCTAAAGAAAGAGTTAAGAAGAGCCAAGAGGGGACATGAGAAGTCTTTGGCAGGTAGGATCAAGGAAAACCCTAAAGCTTTCTATAGGTATGTTAGGAGTAAAAGAATGACTAGGGTAAGATTAGGGCCAGTCAAGGACAGTAGTGGGAAGTTGTGCGTAGAGTCTGAAGAGATAGGAGAGGCACTAAATGAATATTTTTCGTCGGTATTCACACAGGGGAGGGACAGTGTTGTCGAGGGGAGTACTGAGATGCATGCTGTTGGGCTGGACAGGATTGAGGTTCATAAGGAGGAGGTGATGGCAATTCTGGAAAGGATAAAAATAGATAAGTCCCCTGGGCCGGATGGGATTTATCCTAGGATTCTCTGGGAGCTAGAGAGGAGATTGCAGAGCCTTTGGCTTTGATCTTTGTGTCGTCATTGTCTACAGGAATGGTGCCAGAAGACTGGAGGATAGCAAATGTTGTCCCCTTGTTCAAGAAGGGGAGCAGGGACAACCCTAGTAATTATAGACCGGTGAGCCTTACTTCTGTTGTGGGCAAAGTTTTTGAAAGGATTATAAGAGATAGGATTTATAATCACCTAGAAAGGAATAATTTGATTAGTGACAGTCAGCACGGTTTTGTGAAGGATAGGTCGTGCCTCGCAAACCTTATTGAGTTCTTTGAGAAGGTGACCAAAGAGGTGGATGAGGGTAAAGCGGTTGATGTGGTGTATATGGATTTCAGCAAAGCGTTTGATAAGGTTCCCCATGGTAAGCTTTTGCAGAAAATACGGACACATGGGATTGAGGGTGATTTAATGGTTTGGATCAGGAATTGGCTAGCTGTAAGAAAACAGAGTGTGGTGGTTGATGGGAAATATTCATCCTGGAGTTCAGTTACTAGTGGTGTACCACAAGGATCTATTTTGGGGCCACTGCTGTTTGTCATTTTTATTAATGACCTGGATGAGGGCGTAGGAGGATGGATTAGTAAATTTGCGGATGACACTAAAGTCGGTGGAGTTGTAGACAGTGCGGAGGGAAGTGGCAGGTTACAGAGGGACATAGATAAGCTGCAGAGCTGGGCTGAGAGGTGGCAAATGGAGTTTAATGCGGAAAAGTGTGAGGTGATTCACTTTGGAAGGAGTAACAGGAATACAGAGTACTGGGCTAATGGTAAGATACTTGGTAGTGTGGATGAACAGAGGGGTCTGGGTGTCCATGTGCATAGATCCCTGAAAGTTGGCACCCAGGTTGATAGGGTTGTTAAGAAGACGTACGGTGTGTTAGCTTTTATTGGTAGAGGGATTGAGTTTCGGAGCCAGGAGGTCATGCTGCAACTGTACAAAACTCTGGTGCGGCCGCATTTGAAGTATTGCGTACAGTTCTGGTCACCGCATTACAGGAAATATGTGGAAGTGTTGGAAAGGGTGCAGAGGAGATTTACCAGGATGTTGCCTGGTGTGGTGGGAAAATCGTATGAGGAAAGGCTGAGGGACTTGAGGTTGTTTTCGTTAGAGAGAAGAAGGTTAAGAGGTGACTTAATAGAGGCATACAAGATGATCAGAGGATTAGATAGGGTGGATAGTGAGAGCCTTTTTCCTCGGATGGTGATGGCTAACACGAGGGGACATAGCTTTAAATTGAGGGGTGAGAGATATAGGACAGATGTTAGAGGTAGGTTCTTTACTCAGAGAGTAGTAAGGCCGTGGAATGCCCTGCCGGCAGCAGTAGTGGACTCGTCAACATTAAGAGCATTTAAATGGTTATTGGATAAACATATGGATGATATTGGAATAGTGTAGATTAGAGGGGCTTTAGATTGGTTTCACTGGTCGGCGCAACATCGAGGGCCGAAGGGCCTGTACTCGCTGTAATGTTCTATGTTCTATGTCAGAGGGGGTGGGGATTGGCAAGGGGGAGGGTAGTCAGGGGGTGTGAATGGTGGTCAGGGGATGGCATGGTAGTCAGAGGAGTAGTCGAGGGAGCCAGTGGGTGGATCAATACCACTGATACCCAGGAGTTAGAAATGGTTTTAATCCTTCCAGCTTTTGCTGGCAACTATTCTTGCAATAAAGTCTGAGCTATCCAAATCAATATAAACTGGAGTTTTGTGTACTTACCAGTGCAGATAAGTTGCCCTTCGGAATTTAAACTTCCTGAGCAATTGGCGTATAGTCAATGGGAATTTTAGTGGAGGGCAGGGGGAGAAGGATCCCCAAGCACAACCTCTGGGATACCTCCAGGGTACGCCCACCCCTGTCACTCCCAGGCTGCCGCCCTGCAGATCGGATGTTCCAGGCCAATTTCATATCTTAGCTTTTATAAAGCCTCCTTTATGCCCCCAGAACTTCTAGGGAATGTCAAACGCAGTCGGATTATCATTCCATTCCTTTTCACTTAGCCAGGTCAGAGGCCATACATTTCGTACCCAAACGTTTGGTCCGGGCCTGGTGAGAAATGGGCAGTGTACCTGGTTCCCATGGCCCTTTAGTGCAGGGCAGCAGTTTTAGAGAAGTGAATCCACACCCCCTTTTATGGCACTATCATAAAGTGGTAGGTAATTGGACAGTGGGTGGGGGGAGGGAGGAAGAAGGGGGCTAGGGCAGCAGTCAGGGGTTGGGCGGTCAAGGTGTGTTTATTCATGGGTTGAGTGGTTGGGGATCAATTGGTTGGTGGGAGGTGGGTGTAGTCAGGGGGGTGGGGTGATAGTTGAGGGGTACAAAGTTTAGACTGTAAGTAAGTACCATAGTTACCCAGGTGTAAGAACTTGTTTAAACTTTTCCTGACTAACAATTCTGTTTAACAGAGTTGGACTGTCCAAAGTCTCCGACTTAAATCAGCTTATCGCATGGTTCCCGGTGCAAGCTAATTGCCCATCGGAAGTTTAAACTTTCCGGGCAATTCTTGGACAGTCTTTGTATGGGGATGTCTGGAGTGGTCCCCAAGCATGGGGGACCACTTATCACCTCTTGGGCGCAATCCCCCAGAGATCTGAGGTTCTGGGCCTTAATATAGTCATCTGACTTTCTTTTTTTCTGCAGATCTGAATCACGCCCGTACAGTTTGGATTTTGCCCGGTGGAGGCTTTCATTTCAATTTATGGCTTTCAAATAGGAATTTAATCATTATCTCAAATGATTTGCAGGGATGGGGGAGAACTTAGGTGACTGGGACTTGCTGAGTTGCTTTCCCAGAGGGCCAGCACAGGCATAATGCCTCCTTCTGAGCGGTAACCATCCTAAGATACAACATCAAACAAGACAATGGGTAAATCGACAGTGCAACTAGCATCTATGCAGGGGGAGGGGGGAATTTTATGGTCTCGCCCACCACAGGAATTGTTGCAGGCAGGACGGAAACTTTTACTGGCCAGCAAAAGGTTCGTTGACTTTGGACGGAAATTCTTGTCCCATAGTGGGCGGAACCGGAAAATCCTGCTCTATATTTGAAATTGGATAGTTTCTCATCTAGAAATGTTAAAGGCGGTTCCGTCCCCCTGAGCTCAGCCTCACCAGTTAAAGCTTGGTACATTTCCATATTTCCACTGAACAATATTTCAAACATATCACTAAACTATGGTTCCATTTATCTACAAATCCCACAGAAACCAGAAAGGTTTGGATATCAGGCCCTACCTAAAACCTATGAATGAACCAGCTTGGATATTATGGCTGGAATTCTCCGACCTTACCCACGGCTGGGATTCTCCAGTCCTGCTGCAGTGAATGGAGGTTTGGTTGAGCACCAAATTCTCTGTTCTTGCTGGCAGCGGTGGCGGAGTGAACGACATCGAATAATTCCAGCCTATATCTTGTAAAACAAAGATTGTGCTGATTTTAGGCTGCCATCTTGTCGACACACAGGTACATTGAAGCACTGACATCAAAAGTTCTACTCATTAATTTAAAGGTATTGCATCAGTAATAAGATTGATATCACAGAGCCTTTGGCATCTACAGTTGTACAGACATAATAACATTATTGTGTGCTGGCATCAGAACCTGACTGGCATGACAATCCTTGGCAACACGAAATATTGCCTTCAGCATTGAATACAGAAGAAACATCACAGTTATTGTACATGTAATGGTATCAGATATTGGACAGTCCAGTTGTCACTGTATGTGTAGTGGTATCAGATATTGGACAGTCCAGTTGTCACAGTATGTGTAATGGTATCAGATATTGGACAGTCTGGTTGTCACTGTATGTGTAATGGTATCAGATATTGGACAGTCCAGTTGTCACTGCATGTGTAATGGTATCAGATATTGGACAGTCTGGTTGTCACTGTATGTGTAATGGTATCAGATATTGGACAGTCCAGTTGTCACAGTATGTGTAATGGTATCAGATATTGGACAGTCTGGTTGTCACTGTATGTGTAATGGTATCAGATATTGGACAGTCCGATTGTCACTGTATGTGTAATGGTATCAGATATTGGACAGTCCAGTTGTCACTGTATGGGTAATGGTATCAGATATTGGATAATTGTTTTAGCAACAGAAGTCATTCTCCTGAGCATCTGGGATCAAACAAGCACTGACATGAGGAGGTTAATATTCCCAGTGGTTTCATGAAGTTATGAGATTGATAGGTTACAAAGGTTTTTTTAACCACCACCATAAAGCCACTGAAAGTCACAAAGGAGTCATTGCAGAAGAATAACCTATTCCCCAACTCATTCATCTCATGTCCAAATCCGAGAGCTGCCTCTCACTCAGAGCAAAATGAGCTCCTTCAGGTCTTAATGAGTCTGGCAGATGTAATATGCTGCAGGAAGAGACCTTTGATCTCTTCATCAAAGTGAAAAACTGACACAGCAACCTCCCCTCTCATTGATCAAATCAAATGCCCACTATAACGGTGATCATGAGGATATCCGTAGTCTTGATCTTGTCCACTCAGTTCTCTCTGTTGTGTGGCATAGAGATAAACAGGAAATAAATCATAGATAGTAAAAAAAAAGCCCCAAAGGGTCCAATCCAGTCAGATAATGAATAAATTCATGACTCCAAGCCATTTTGATGGTGAAAAGATACCATGGGAGAAATTAGGAACAGCCAAATACATGACTACATCCTTTGGCTTTCAGGAGCTTTGATGTTCCAAGCACATAAAGATAAGAACAATCAACATATTTACTGATACAGTTGCCCTAATAATTCTCCTGCACCCAACTCTGAAAAGCAATCCTGGATTACTGAAGTGTGCCTTTTGAATTCTTCCAGTAATTTGTAAACATATAATGATTGCTGACGGTATCTGTTTCAAGGTATTTGTACTAAATATATTGTTATGCTGAGTGTGTTGTAATATGTAGCAATTTGCCCTTGGTACTCCGGGGGCTGAAAATATCCCTTAATCATGGTAGATAATAGGTCCCACCCAGCTCTAATTCATTCATTAGTGTGAATTCTGCAGGGGCACAATCAACTCCTGAGGTAATGATGTTGTTATGGCAGGACTGCACACTGCGCTGTTTGTGATCAAACTAATGATAAAGACTTTGTGTTTCTGCTGAAATATTAACTCGTTCACTACCATGCGTACTTAAGCACCATCGTCGTGGTGACCTACATATATTTTGGGTTGGGTTGTTTTTAACATTTACCCCTCTGGCTTGGCTTAAGTTGGCAAGCAACTCTACAGATGGCAGCTACCCAAGTAGGAGGACATTTTTCATGTGTCAGGTGAGACAGTGAATGCTGGCAAACTATTTAATGGCAGAGGGCATCAGGGGCCAGCTCAATCTGGTTCTCATCCTCATATTGGTACCACATGACTCACTCATACAGGTTTCATTAGGATAACAATCAGAAACAGCAAACCCTGGCTTTTTATTATTTGCATTTCTCCATTATCCAGCTATAGCCAAAATCAATGGTAGCCCCTCTACCACTTCCTGGGCTGAGATCAACCCGGGGAGATGATGGCCTTGTGGCATTATCGCTAGACTATTAGTCCAGGAACTCAGCTAGTGTTATGGGGACATGGGTTCGAAGCCCACCGTGGCAGATGGTGGAATTTGAATTCAATTTTTAAAAATCTGGAATTAAGAATCTACTGATGACCATGAAACCATTGTCAATTGTTGGAAAAACCCATCTGGTTCACTAATGTCCTTCAGGAAAGGAAATCTACCGTCCTTACCTGGTCTGGCCTACATGTGACTCCAGAGCCACAGTATGGTGGTTGACTCTCAACTGTCCTCGGGCAACTAGGGATGAGCAATAAATGCTGGCCAGCCGGTGACACCCATGCCCCACAAATGGATAAAAAAATTCACGCATCGGTGGTTGAAACTGGGAGCTTCTTGGTCTGCATGCCTCAGAGTCTAGACTCCCCTGTATGATCCCTCCCATTAGTTGGTAGGGTATGGTAGAGAATGACAGAAACCTCGGATGGTGAGACCTATTCCTGCCTCTTGTGGACCAGAATGGCTGTTCCTTCTCAACATCCCACATGTAAATGGTGTGGCATCTGTAAACTCAGAAAATAACCCCTGCCGTTAAATATTTGGCTAGAGTCAGGGCAGATTCTGAGGGAAAGGATTAAGTCCTGCTTCACTGGAGCTCTGCTCTGAACGGGGAGACTCACAGTGAAGGTTATTGTTTCTCTTTTGGTTTCCAAAGCAGAGTTCTGTGTACACATGACAAACATTGAGTCAGTAAAGTGAGACAAGAGAAGAAACAGGCCATTTTTAATTAGTTCAAATAACGTGCCAATCAGTACTTTAAAAAAATGTTGCATTATGGCAAAAGATAATGGGCTTAAAATTGTGGTGTAACATACTGTTGTCTGAACACACAATTTTGATGGAGGGTCACTGATTTGAAATATTACTTTGTTTCTCTCCTCACAGCTGCCTTTTAGTTATCCTCTTTGTCCTGGGTGGGACATAAGGCTGCAACAATGTGCATCCATCAGGCCTTGTCTTGTGCTGTGGCTTGTGCCTCACCCCATGTAAGCCCCATTTCTTCCAGTTCAGTCACCACAGTCCTGCGCCATGTTCTTCATCACTTTTTGTCCTTCTTTTGCCTGAATCCAATGACCTTGTTAGCTGCTTCAGTGTATTCTTCTCTGATGTTACCTCACTTCTTTTCAACTGTGTTTTGATCTTCATTTGCATTGGCTAGTATGCTAAAGCGATCTCTGGGCTCAATGATAAAACCCTTCTTCATAAGCTTGGAAATGCCGAAGACTTGTCGCCATTAGTGTTTTGTACAGGTAGCCCTCAACCTCAGTTTGACCTTTGCTGTCACCAGATAGTAGTCTGACCTCAGGGATCGGTGCTGGGTCCACTGTTATTTGTCATTTATATTAATGATTTGGATGAGAATATAGGAGGCATGGTTAGTAAGTTTGCAGATGACAACAAGATTGGTGGCATAGTGGACAGTGAAGAAGGATTGCAATGGGATCTTGATCAATTGGGTCAGTGGGCTGATGAATGGCAGATTGAGTTTAATTTAGATAAATGCGAGATGATGTATTTTGATAGATTGAAACAGGGTAGGACTTACTCAGTTAATGGTAGGGCGTTGGGGAGAGTTATAAAACAAAGAGATCTAGGGGTACAGGTTCATAGCTCCTTGAACGTGGAGTCACAGGTACACAGAGTGGTGAAGAAGGCATTTGGCATGCTTGGTTTTATTGGTCAGAACATTGAATACAGGAGTTAGGACGTCTTGTTGAAGCTGTACAAGACATTAGTAAGGCCACAAGTGGAATACTGTGTACAGTTCTGGTCACCCTATTATAGAAAAGATATTATTAAACTAGAAAGAATGCAGAAAAGATTTACAAGGATGCTACCTTTGGTTTGAGTTATAAGGAGAGTCTGGATAGACTGGGACTTTTTTCCCTGGAGCGTAGGAGGCTTAGGGGTGATCGTCTAGACGTCTATAAAATAATGAGGGGCATAGATCAGCTAGATAGTCAATATCTTTTTCCAAAGGTAGGGGAGTCTAAAACTAGAGGACATAGGTTTAAGGTGAGAGGGGAGAGATACAAAAGGATCCAAAGGGGCAATTATTTTACTCAGAGGATGGTGAGTGTCTGGAACAAGCTGCCAGAGGTAGTAATAGAGCCAGGTACAATTTTGTCTTTCAAAAAGCATGTAGACAGTTACATGGGTAAGATGGGTCTAGAGGGGTACGGGCCAAACGCGGGCAATTGGGACTAGCTTAGTGGTAAAAACTGGGCGGCTTGGACAAGTTGGGCCGAAGGGCTGTTTCCACGCTGTAAACCTCTAACCTCTATGACTGTAACGCATGATGGACCTCAACATCCTATCGAGACCTCCTCCATCCACTATTGGTCAATCTGGTTGGCAGTGTGACCATCTGGGATGGCTTAGGGATGTCTTTGTGAGGGAAAATTGAGTGTCCAATGACACAGTTATTATTTAGGTATAAGTCACCGAGCCTTTCTCCATTGTCATTGATGCTGTCACAGCCATGCTGCTTGGTCTTGCATGCTGCCTGCATTCGTTGCTCATAGCATTCCTCGTATCCTTCTCCTCTGCCTCATTGTAGTTGCATAGCACTGCAGGATGGTGAGTTTGCAGTATTTGGAGTTAAACCTTGCTCTGATTAGCCCATGACTGCTGGGTTCCCATTCTATGAGAGACTTTGTTTTGTCCTTACTCACTATGAGGGCTACACCACTGGCATGGATGTCATCTCTACCTAAGAAAAGGATGTTTCAGCCATTGCTTGTCATCTTGCATCAAGAACCATTCCATGTACACTCAGTGATATCAAGAATGTTCAAGTTGTACCTCTGCATATCTTGTGCTGTCTTTGATGCTTCATACATGGTGTGGATGTTCCATGCTCCAAGACAGACTATTGTTTTGGGCCCCAGAAAACTCCTCATTGAGTTCCTGACATCCCTGGTTGGGCTTCCATCTGCAGCTGTCATATTGCTGACATGTAGGCTGGGATTTCCTATTGGGTCCCAAGACATTGTTGTGCAATTTGTTGCAATTTCAATAACTTGATGTTGTCTTACTGGATGTAGCTGTCTGTCTCTGTCCATCTCGCTGTCGCTCACTCTTGCTCTCTCTTGCTCACACTTGCTCTCGTTCTCTCTCGCTCTCTCTTGAGCTCTCACTCTCTGATATTTCCACTGTCAATTTAATTAGAGTGTTGATGTTGAAGCAGGATATGGATAAGATCCATGTTTGGACAGGTAACATTCAGGCCACATTACTGCAAGATAATGAGCAAATCGAACAAGAGAAATCCAGACATTTTTCATGAAATTCAATCATGGCCATCACTTCTGCTGTGATACAATGCAATCTGTTTACTTCAGTCCAAGGTGAGTGATAACCAATGACAGTAAGGCAGGTTTTTCACCTAAATTCAAATAAGTCCATTCCCAGGCACTCCAATGGCTTTGATGGAAATGTAGAAGGTAAAAATGGTTCTTTTTGTTCTTGGCTGTTTACAGCACAGCAGGCAATGCCTGGCCACCAGACTAATTGCTGCGCTCTTGCACAACATTCTGGTATTCCAAGATGAAGACCAAGATACATTGTTCTTGGTATGACCATTCTCTCATTGAAGACTATTAAGTCATCAATGACAGTGAGGTGCTTATGCTGTTCAACATACTGCAGTAGAACTGGATTTGTGGGAAAATTGTCTGACCATCTGTTTCGCATCTGATCATAGTTCGATACGGTACTTAGTTTTTAACTTTCCAAGCCCTGTAAACAATTTTGGAAATTCGTTTTGAAATGTTCTGCTGTAGTTATCATCAGCAACTTCAATTTCAGTTTGAGCAATGCCTTTCTGCTCAGTAAGAGCACTCTTGATTTTGATTTGAAAGACATCAAGGAGTTTGACAACTTTTCAGTCTTTATATTTCAGCTTTGAATCATATCATTGATTCATAGAATTCCTATAGTGCAGAAAGAGGCCGTTCAGCCCATTGAGTCTGCACTGACTCTCCAAAAGAGCATCCCACCCAGGATGTCCTTCCACCCTATCCCCGTAACCCCACACATTTACCATAGCTAATCCACGTAACTTAAACATTTTGGGACACTAAGGGGCAATTTAACATGACCAATCCACCTGATCTGCACATCATTGGACTGGGAGGAAACCTGAACACCCAGAGGAAAGCCACACAGGCATGGAGAGAACATGCAAACTCCACACAGTCACCACGCCCCCCACCTCCCCACCCTACCCCAGGGAGGTCCCTGGTGCTGTGAGGCACAATGTGAACCATTGTGCCACTGTGCTGCTATGAGTTGGCCTTTGACTTTTAACGTTGCCCAATCTGGAACTCGATAGACGAGGTTTGCAATTTAATCTGTGAGTAATTTGACTTCATCTGACAAAATAGCAACCCCTGCTCCTTTACTGAGTTGAATTCTATTGGGTGTCCATCCACTACTTGTTTCCAGTATTATTTACCTTCCCCAAAGAAAGTTAGTTCCTCCATTTGTGGCTCTTCCATTTCTTGTAAGTGGCTCTGTTTTGAAATTGTCACCCTCTTTTTTTTTACAGATTATCAGCATTTTCAAGTGACAAACAGTTTTGAAATGGCATATTCCCCCCCCCCCCCCCCCCCCCCGCCCCCCACTAGACATTCCTCCCTCCCGTGTGGCTTGTTCCTGCCACACCAAAGACATTTTAAATTGGCGGTTGGCACACTTTTCACTATTTTGGCAGGGTGCACCCTTTCTTTTATGGCCTACAAACAGAATAGTCTCACTTCATCTTCTCCACAGGACTTCTCATTATTCACTGTGAACCAATGAGCACCTCTGAAAATTCCATTGGCACAAGGGGCGCAGTGCATCTGTTCAATAAGTAGGATCTCCAATATCCTAACAAGTCAATAAATGCAGCTTCGCCAGCAATGCCCACTTTCGTGAACAAACAATGATCAAGACTAAACCACAAGATGATTGCCATAACACGCTCAAATTTTGAGTAGAATTATAGATGAAAAAGATTCTCCCCCACCCCCGCCACCCTAAGAATAGCCAATATGTGAGCTCCCAAAAAGTAAGTTTTCACATTACAGAGTTTTCTAATTCTCTCTTACTTGTCACAGGATATGTGAATCATACACAGAAGGAATAGCATCAGTGAATCTTTTACTCCAAGGGAAAGCAAGAAGAAAAACTCATAGGAAGTATAGATGGCTCAGATATTATGCTAGGAAACAGCGTGATTATAAGGGTTTAAGATAATCTGCAGCTGAGAAAAAGCTGTACCATCTACCACGCCCATTCCATCCAGAATCCACCTCTATTATTCTAGAGTCCACATCTACTATTTTAACCTGGATTTCTCTTCCACATCACCAGCTGACTGCCTATGTTAAAGAAGCACCTGCACCAAGTTCCCTTCCCTTATAACCTCTGAAATAAAATCAAACGGTGCTTTAATATTGTGATATCTAGTCCAAACCCCATTCCAGAGCTTGAGTACAAAAATCAATGCTGACACTCCAGTTCAGTGCTGATAAAGTACTGGTGCAACAACAATAATCTCTTCCTCAAGTCAACAAAACAAAGCAGATAGTCATCCACTTCAGGAAGTACAGGTCATTCCCCTGTCCACATCAACGGGGATGAAGTGGAAATGGTCGAGAGCTTCATGCTTCTAGGCATCCAGATCACCAACAACCTGTCCTGGTCTCTCCATGCCGACACTATAGTTAAGAAAACCCACTAACACCTCTACTTTCTCAGGAGGCTAAGGAAATTTGGTATGCCCGCTACAACTCTCACCGACTTTTACTGATGCAACATAGAAAGTATCCTTTCTGGTATCCAGCTTGGTATGGCTCCTGCTCTGTCCAAGACTGCAAGAAACTACAAATAGTCATGAATGAAGCCCAGACCATCACTCAAACCAGCCTCCCATCCATTGACTCTGTCTACGCTTCCCGCTGCCTCGGCAAAGCAGCCAGCATAATCAATGCACCCTGGGCATACACTCTTCCACCTTCTACCATTCGGAAAAAGATACAAAAGTCTGAGATCACGTACCAACCGAATCAAGGACAGCTTCTTCCCTGCTGCCATCAGACTTTTGAACGGGCCTACCTCATATTAAGTTGACCTTTCTCTATACACTAGCTATGACTTTAACACTACTTTCTGAACCCTCTCCTTTCTTTCTCTATGTATGGTATGCTTTGTCTGTATAGTACGCAAGAAACAATACTTTTCACTGTACATGTGACAATAATAAATCAAATCAAATCACCTCATAGTCATTAATGATTTGCTAGACTTCAATGAGAATGCTGAATCCCCACTATCATTTTCCAACTCCACATCCAGCCAACACACTGTATCAACCTTGCACATCTGAAAATGATATTAAAGAGAATGAAGGGCCTCACCAAGCCCCTCACTCCCCACAGGTTAGCTACTGAATTATTTTTCTGGCAGCTGGTGTAATTGTACACATTTTGTTGGCTAAAGTTTTCTTAGGGACCAGTTTGGCTGATGTTGCAGTTCTTGACATATAAAGTACTGTGCTGAAAGACTTTGCTTTCACACATGGGTGACTTGGTAGGGCTTCTTCTGCAGTTGAACATGACTTGTGGGAATGAAGGCAAGGGAGGGAAAGCTGCTGGAAGAGGCAGCAGAAGGAGGGAAAGGAGTTGAAGGAAGAGGGAGTGCAAGAGGAAGGGGAAGGTAAACTGTACCACTGATTTCTTATGAACTAACTACAGGAAATTCAGAGCAGGTTACAATCGCTTTATTCAAGCATACGGGGTAGAGCGCTTCTTCAGAAAGATCTCTGAAGCAGACTCCGGTGTTTATAGAAAAGCAGCACATATTTATACCATACTTCCAAGAGAAGAACTGGTTCTCTGTAGCAAAGGGATCGGTAACCATTTTCAATTATTTTATTAATTATTAAAACTCACTACATCATTATATTAAAATCTCAACCTTTATCATTGATCATCCCCCAACACTCTTCATGACCGTCTCTTGAGCAAAGCCAAGGGTGAAATTGAGAAGATATAACAACAAAGGATTATCTCACTATGCCAACAAAATGGCGTTCACGAGTGGTTATTGTCCCAATACCAAATGGCTCTGTAAGGATCTGTGTGGATTTGACTCAACCAAATCAGGGAAACAGGAGATCCATCCGATGACTTCAGTGGATGAGAGCCTTGCTAAACTAGCCAAGGGGACTCCATTTACCAAACTGGATGTAACAGTGGATTTTGACAGTTACCTCTGGACAAATAATTGGTTTTGCTGTTCACATTTATAATTCCATTCAGTCATTATTGTTTCGATAGATTAATACAATTTGGAATAGTGTCCACTCCTGAAATTTTCCAAGAACTCAAGAATGTCTCAAGCCCTAGAAGGCATGGAAGGAGTAATATGCCATATGGACAACTTATACATGGCTCAACAAGAGAAGAGCATGACTGCTGAGTTAGAGCAGTCCCAAGACTCTTACAGGATGCAGTCTTAATATTGAATGAAAAGTGTGAGTTCACCAACCTATGTTTTATGCTTCTAGGTCACATAACACAAGCCACTGCATTTAGAAAGTTACATGGGTAAGATGGGTATCGAAGGATATAGCCCAAACGCGGGCGATTGGGACTAGCTTAGTGGTTTAAAAAAGGGCGGCACGGACAAGTTGGGCTGAAGGGCCTGTTTCCATGCTGTAAACCTTTATGACTCTATGACCCTGGAATCACAGTTGATTAAAAAATGAAATCAATCAGGGAGAGAATTTCGACAACCCAGGAACATAACTGAGCCTCAAAGATTCCTCGCATCGGTCAACCAAGCAGGCATAATTTAGCAGAGCTCAATGAGACAGGATCAGTAGTGGTACTGGAACATAGTCCAGCAAAATGCTTTTGAAAACATTAAATAACTTTTAATCTCCCTTGATAGTTTGGCACATTATGACCCAGTATTACCGACCACAGTAGCAGTAGGTGCATCATCAACAGATCTGGGAAAAATATTATTTCAAGTGCAGAAAGACAGCAAACATAGATCAGTTTACTATGCCTCAAGGCCATTATGAGAAACAGAACAAAGACATGCCACAACTGAAAAAGAAACACTGGCAGCAATGTAGACATGTTAATGGATTGCAGTTCAAAATTGAAAACACACCATAAGCCACTTGTTACCTTTCCGTACATGAAAGAAACTGAAGATGCCACCCAGAATACAGCAGTTCAGATTGAGATTAATAAAATATGACTCCCTCACAGAGTATGTTCAAGGGAAGTATCAGATGATAGCAGACACACTGTTGTGGATACCATATGAAGGAATCAAACAAGAGGAATTACATTTCATCGAGGTATGTACATTCCGAACTAATCAATACCTACCAGCCACAGCAAAAAAGTTGCAGGAATTAAGACAAGCACAGCAGCAAGATGACAAATGTTTCAAAATAAGAGGTTAATGTCTGGAAGGATGGCCAGAATGTGTCCCCAGTAATTAAGTACTATGTCAATACTTTGAACTATGGCAAAGTCTTTAAGACATAACAGGTTACAAGATGAAGGCATGTAAAATCGCCGGCACCAATGCAACCCTCCCCGATCAGCTCAATGCATTCTATGCCCATTTTGAGCAAGAGGTCAGCAAGAGCATGCCCTCCAACCCAGTAGCCTCGAATGAACCTGTATCCGAGGTCACCATTGCAGACGTCAGAGCAGCCTTTGTGAAGATCCGGATGGGGTACCAGGAGTAGCACTCAGATCCTGCGCGGATCAGCTGGCTGGGGTATTCGCAGACATCTTCAACCTCTCTTTACAACAATCTGAGGTCTCTATCTGCTTCAAGAAGATGACCATCATCCTGGTACCAAAAGAAAAGCCAGGCAACATGCCTCAATAACTATCATCTGGTGACTCTGACATCCATCATTATGAAGTGCTTCGAAAGGTTAGTCATGGCATGAATCAATTTCGGCCTCCCAGATTGCCTGGATCCACTACAGTTCGCCTACCGCCACAACAGGTCCACAGCAGACACCATCTCCCTGGCCCTGCACTCAACACTGGAACACCTAGATAACAAAGACTCCTTTTTATCTGCCTCCAAAAGGCAGCTAGCATAATTAAGGACCCCATGCAGCCCAGACATTTTAGATTTGATTTATTATTGTCACATGTATTAGCATGCAGTGATAAATATTGTTTCTTGCGCGCTATACAGACAAAGCATACCGTTCATAGAGAAGGAAACGAGAGTGCAGAATGTAGTGTTACAGTCATAGCTAGGGTATAAAGAAAGGTCAACTTAATGCAAGGTAGGTCCATTCAAAAGTCTGATGGCAGCAGGGAAGAAGCTGCTCTTGAGTCGGTTGGCACGTGACCTCAGACTTTTGTATCTTTTTCCCGACGGAAGAAGGTGGAAGAGAGAATGTCTGGGGTGCATGGGGTCCTTAATTATGCTGGCTGCCTTCCGAGGCAGTGGGAAGTGTAGACAGAGTCAATGGATGGGAAGCTGGTTTGCGTAATGGATTGGGCTACATTGACGACCTTTTGTAGTTTCTTGCAGATTTGGGCAGAGCAGGAGCCATACCAAACTGTGATACAATCAGAAAGAATGCTTTCTATGGTGCATCTGTAAAAGTTGGTGAAAGTCGTAGCTGACATGTCAAATTTCCTTAGTTTTCAGAGGAAGTAGAGGCGTTGGTGGGCTTTCTTAACTATAGTGTCGGCATGGAGGGACCAGGACAGGTTGTTGGTGATCTGAGCACCTAAAAACCTGAAGCTCTCAACCCTTTCTGCTTCATCCCCATTGACGTAGTGAGGAGCATGTTCTCCTCTACACTTCCTGAAGTCGATGATAATTTCCTTCATTTTGTTGATATTGGGGAAGAGATTATTGTCACCGCACCAGTTCACCAGATTCTCTATCTCATTCCTGTATTCTGTTTCGTCATTGTTTGCGATCCGACCCACTACGGTGGTGTCGTCAGCAAACTTGAAAATCGATTTGGAGGGGAATTTGGCCACACAGTCATAGGTGTATAAGGAGTATAATAGGGGGCTGAGAACACAGCCTTGCATACTCTCTTCCACATTCTTCCTTCAGGAAAAAGATACAAAAGTCTGAGAACACGTACCAACCGATTCAAGAACAGCTTCGTCCCTGCTGCCATCAATCTTTTGAATGGACGTACTTTGCATTAAGTTGATCTTTCTCTACACCCTAGCTATGACTGTAACATTAGATTCTGCACCCTCTCCTTTCTTTCTCTATGTACGGTAAGGTTTGTCTGTAAAGCACGCAAGAAACAATACTTTTCACTGTTTACTAATACATGTGACAAAAAGAAATCAAATCAAATCGACAAACACCTCATAGTCATTGATGATTCGCTCATCCTCAATGAGAGACTAGTCATACTGAGAGCACTTTGGCTTAATATTAGAACCCAGAAGGAGGCTGTTTGGCCCATCGGGTCTGCACCAACTCTCCGACAGAGCATCTTACCCAGCCCGCCAGCCCGCCCCCCCCCCACTCCCCCACCCCACCCCTGCACCCCCGCCACCCTATCCCTGTAACCCCGTGCTTTTACCATGGCTCATCCACCTAACCTATACATCTTTGGACACTAAGAGGCAATTTAGCATGGCCTATTCATCTAACCTGCGCATCTTTGAACTGTGGGAGGAAACCAGAGCACCCGGAAGAAACCCACACAGACACGGGGAGAACGCGCAAACTCCGCACAGATAGTCACCCAAGGCCAGAAATAAACCTGGGTCCCTGGCACTGTGAGGCAGCAGTGTTAATTGCTGTGCCACCGTGCTGTATTCTTCAAAGACTTCACCAAGTTCACTTAGGGAGAGCAAAATGTCATGCAAGGACCCAGCAATCAGTCTGATGCCAGGCATTGCTTGTTCTATAGAAGAAGTTGTTTCCAATTGCCCTGCATGTGCAGTGAACCAGCAAAAACAAAGAATCACTATCACCTTCTACTTTGCATCAAGGCCATGGGAACACCTGAGAAAGGACTCATTTGATTCTAAGGAGAAAAAAATTCTTACCATTAAACACGACTCAAGGTGATCAAAGTAAACAGAGTGAATGTTTCTGCTGTGGTGCTATGCAATCACTGAAGAGAATTTATTTGACCCCATGACATTCCAGACATTGTAGTGTCAAACCATTGGCCGGAATTTGGTAATAAGCTATTCCAAAATCTTGCAAGGGAAGACAGATTTGTTCACATAACCAGTTCACCTCATTAGTCTCAAGCAAAGGGAGAAGTTGAAAGATGTAAAAATTACCCACAAAAGATTTGCTGAAGAAGAATGAAGACCTTAAACTAGCTCTTCTGAGTTACCGAACCTCACCACTACAAAATGGCTTCTTAACATCTGAATTACTGCTGGGAAGGAGATGAAGAATACAACTTCCATCTATGACACAGCAACTTAAACCCAATATCACCACCAATGACCACAAGAGGGTAAAACAGCGTGAGGAAGAACAGAGAAACTACCAGACTCAGAACTTTAACCACAGGCACAGAGCATGTGAGTTACTAGTGCTGAGGCCCGGAGAGAGGTTATGGGTCTGAGACCAACAGAGAGAAGGCACAATCATCAAAGGAACTCCACAACCATGAGTACAAAGGATTGAAACAGATCAGGGTACCATAAGGAGAAAGCACAGCACTTGAATATCCTTGAAACTATTGCCAATAACAACTTGGGCTTGGATCCTAAATAGAAATAAGAAGAAAGACAAAACTCTACAACCACCCAGGAGAAGGACACCCACACTAACAGAAAGGACAGTGCTGGAATATCCTCTTTGTCACAAAGAGATCAGGACAAGATGAGGGAGATTGGTCAAGGCACCTTAGAGACTGTGTGAATGTAAATATGATAGGGATAAAGACTTGGGTGGAAACGTAGAGTAAAGGGTTAACATCAAAAACACATATTGCAGATGTAATGATGATGTAACAAACATTATAGAGTAATAGCGATCTGGAGGGAAGAGAAGTTCCAACCTTGTGGAAAATTCTGTCTATGTTCCGCACAAGCCCTCCCTTGTTATAGGCGGTACTGTGACACAATGGTTAGCACTACTGCCTCTCAGAGACCCGAGTTCAATTCTGGCCTTGGGTGACCATCTGTGTGGAGTTTGCACGCTCTCCCCATGTCTGCGTGGGTTTCCTCCAGGTGCTTCGGTTTCCTCCCACACTCCAAAGATGTGTGGGTTAGGTTGATTGGCCATGCTAAATTGCCCCTTAGTGTCAGGGGGATAAGCAGGATAAATACGTGGGGTTACAGGGTTAGAGCCTGGGTGGGATGTAGTCGGTACAGACTCGATGGGCCCAATGGCCTCCTTCTGCACAGTAGGGATTCTATCGTAGCTGAAAATAAAGAGTGAAGGTTTTAACAAACTGCAGTCTCAAGCAGCTTGCTTTGGGAGAATAGACAAGCCCCAAAGAACCCCATCTAGACCCGAATACATGATGAAACAGTTTGCGTAGCCAATATCAGGGCAGGGGCACATGCTGCAATCAGCATTAATTCAACATTCCAGCTGCAGCGCACTGAACGAACACGACTTAATCACGCATCCCATTCCCTTCAACAATTTCCCAATCTTCCAATTTAACCCTGTAGGCATTCATTATTTCAAATAGGTTAATGCTCTCATTAAAAAAAATGGATAAAATAATGTCACACAAATGTATTAAATGCTTTTCCATTAAAAGCACAGAAGTCATTTCAAGTTTTAGAGGCCCATTCAACACAGGTCTTAAAAATTCTCAAACACCAACCTGCTGTTGCCCTTATTGAGAACCATTTACAAATCATAATGTCACTCTCAGCTAATGAGAACTGACTTTTATTTGAGGAAAAAGTCTTGGTCTAATGCTACACAGATGCTGCCAACAGTGTGCCTCTCGTAGCCCTTCACTGCCAGAATCCACTCGGGGTGACGTGAATATTAACACTCTGGTTCATTGTTTTAAAATGCATCAGTAGTTCGTAAGGCCAAAAATTTCTAAAGGGGGAAAATGGAATTCTGAAAGAAAGTTTCAATGTCACTCAGCCTTAGAAGTTCTAGATTGTTCGGAGAGCAAAGAACCAAGACTGTTCTGTGGAGAATGAAAGATACCGGTGACACACATATAGGACTATAACCTACTCAAAATTAGATGACAGTGAGAAACCCTCAGTGGCTAACGAGTACCATTTGAGTTCCCAAGTTGGTCATTTCACATAGAATACACTGCTTAAATTGAACTGAAAAGAAGGCATGAATATATTGAGATCCAGCCTAGTTACAATCAACTGACAGCTTCCTGCAGTGTTGATTATGATCAGGAGGACTTGAAGGAACATTCTTAATGATGTAACCATTAAAGTATTACAGCACCATGTGACTGACAGAGGATATGCACAGCTCTCTTTTTTCATATTTTATTGCACTGTGTTCAGTTTTAAAAGTTTATTTATTAGTGTCACAAGTAGGCTTACATTAACGCTGCAATGAAATTACTGTGAAAATCCCCGAGTCCCCACATTCCAGCGCCTGTTCGGATACACTGAGGGAGAATTTAGCATGGCCAATGCACCTAACCAGCATGTCTTTTGGACTGTGGAAGGAAACCGGAGCACCTGGAGGAAACCCACGCAGGCACAGGGAGAACGTGCAGATTCCGCACAGTGACCCGAGCCGAGAATCGAACCCGGGTCCCTGATTTGATTTGATTTATTATTGTCACATGAATTAGCATGCAGTAAAAAGTATTGTTTCTTGTGCGCAATACAGAGAAAGCATACCGTTCATAGAGAAGGAAAGGAGAAAGTGCAGAATGTAGTGTTACAGTCATAGCCAGGGCGTAGAAAAAGATCAACTTAATGCAAGGTAAGTCCATTCAAAAGTCTGACAGCAGCAGGGAAGAAGCTGTTTTTGAGTCGGTTGGTACGTGACCTCAGACTTTTGTATCTTTTTCCCAAAGGAAAAAAGTGAAAGAGAGAATGTCCAGGGTATGTGGGGTCCTTAATTATGCTGGCTGCTTTGCCGAGGCAGCGGGAAGTGTAGACAGAGTCAATGGATGGGAGGCTGGTTTTCGTGATGGATTGGGCTA
Organism: Mustelus asterias; assembly: GCF_964213995.1. Taxonomy (NCBI): domain Eukaryota; kingdom Metazoa; phylum Chordata; class Chondrichthyes; order Carcharhiniformes; family Triakidae; genus Mustelus; species Mustelus asterias. The sequence continues at coordinate 71,716,370 of NC_135816.1, read as the reverse complement.
CATTCATGACATTCTATAGTTTCTTGCGGTGTTGGGCAGAGCAGGAGCCATACCAAGCTGTGATACAATCAGAAAGAATGCTTTCTATGGTGCATCTGTAAAAGTTGGTGAGAGCCGTAGCTGACATGCCAAATTTCCTTAGCCTTCTGAGAGAAACTGATGTTGTAAGGCAGCAGTGCTAACCACTGTGCCACCTCATCTTACATAGGGGGTGATTCTCCATGCCACTAGCTGCAGCTGGGATCATCGCTGGCCCTTTCAATCGGGCGTGAGAGCCAAAATGGAATTCACACCGGGAATCAAACCCATTGTGAGTCTCCCTGCCCGCTACGCCGTCCCCAATCAGGTTCCTGCCCAGAGCGAATGGGAACCTGATGAATGTCATGCCAATATAATTAATGGGTTTGAAGCTGGCTGCTCCGGCTTCCCATTAAGCTCCAATATCTCCATCAGGAAATCCAACCGATGCCAGATAGCGCAGGTCCTAGCAAGAGTGGACCTGGTGCTTTGGAGACTGAGGGAGAGAGGCAGGTTACATGTGTCACTCTGCCACTGCCAGGTTGCAGGAAGTCCCCCAAGGGACCTGGGGGTGAGGTGGGCTTGGGCTAAGTTGACTTCAGGACTCTCCCCCAAGATGGAGGACTCCTGGCTGGATTGTCCCTTCAAGCACTGGGAAAAAATGGAGGTCACTCTGAGCATGGTGATCTCAGGAAGCTTTTTTTCACTCTTGTCTGTGTACTGAAATCTTTGAAGTAGCCTGGCCACTTTAATATCCATGTTCCCAGAACATCTAGGAGCTTTCAAAATCATAGCAGCACTCCATTCTACAGAAGGGATTGCCTTTGCTCTCTCTCAGAAGTCCTATGTGTGAGCAAACCCCTTTGAGGTCCACTGACTAACAGAAGTCAGTTTCACTAAGGAGGTTCCCTTCTGTGGCCTGAATGAGCCACAGATACAGCCTGGCCACTTTGAATTGCTCTGATTGACAGCTCCAGAGCAGATCAAAGAGTTCATTGATGGTACAATCAATTCACACTCTACTAAGCCTCAAGAACTTTCTATTTTCACCACAGCTGCTCACTCAATCCCATTCTTTAAACTCTGCACTTTTTCCAATCTCTGAGCATTCCTGGAAAGCTCAAAGGCTTTGAAATGCTTTGCTCCAATTCAATTTCACGATCCAATACCTACTAATAGTCTTGTGATTGACCGGTCCAGGCTATTTCACAGCAGGCAGCTGCTTTGTTTGTTTTTGTTTCCTTTCACAGATGATTGAATCGGAAATACTTCCTATTTTTTAACCATGATGTGAAGATGCCGGCATTGGACCGGGATGAGCACAATAAGAAGTCTCACAATACCCAGGTTAAAATCCAACAGCTTTATTTGGAAACACGAGCTTTCGGAGCACTGGTCCTTCATCAGATGAGTGCCAATTTGACACTGCCAAAGAGCAGGGCCTGATGGGGGGGCCTGAGGAGACAGGGTCTTTTCTGACCCCACAGCAGTTGTGGGGAAGTAGGGGGGAGTCAGGCTTCTGACTGTGGATGGGGGTCAAGCACTGACTGGGAGGGGGAAGGTGTCGGGTCATCCTCATGTCTGCATGGTGTGGAGGGGTGGAGGGGGGAGGTAGCCCCTCGATGGTGAGGGGTTGGATGTTTGCCCTTGTCAGCGCAGTGTTGCCATTTCCATGGGGGTGGGGTGGGGGGGGGGGGGGGGGGCTGTTGTCAGTTAACTCTGAGATTGGGGCACCCTTTAAAGATGGCAGCCCCAATGTATGTGAAGCCAGGCGTGTCTCATGGTGGGGATTTCTTTCTCCAGCTGACTACCAGCACCTGTGTGAAATGCTCCAGTTTTCCCACTGGCAGCAGCACTTAGATTTTGTTCATGGAGAATTGCGGCCATAGCATCAGAAATATTATTATACTATCTAATCTCTAATCATAACTGGGCGATAATGTGACATGGGACTGGAATGTCACTAATGTAACACCCCTGCTTAAGAAGGGAGGGAGGCAAAAGATGGGAAATTACCGGCCGGTTAGTCTGACCTCAGTCGTTGGTAAGATTTTAGAGTCCATTATTGAGGATGAGATTTCGGAACTTGGAGGTAGATGGTAAAATAGGGCGAAGTCAGCATGGTTTCATCAAGGGGAGGTCATGTCTGACAAATCTGTTAGAATTATTTGAGGAGGCAGTTAGCAGGTTAGATAAAGGAGAGTCAGTGGATGTTATCGACTTGGATTTTGGGAAGGCATCTGACAAGGTGTTGCACAATAGGCTGCTGAGTAAGATAAAAGCCCATGGTGTTGGAGGCAAGATACCAGCATGAATAGAAGATTGGCTGTCTGGTAGAAGGCAGAGAGTGGGGGTAAAGGGGTCTTTTTCAGAATGGCAGCCAGTAACTAGTGGAGTTCCTCATGGGCCAGTGTTGGGACCACAACTTTTCACTTTATACATCAGTGATCTAGATGAAGGAACTGAGGGCATTGTGGCTAAGTTTGCAGATGATACAAAGATATGCAGAGGGACGGGTAGTATTGAGGAGTCAGAGTCTGCAGAAGGACTTGGACAGGTTAGGAGAGTGGGAAAGAAGTGGCAGATGGAATACAACGTGGGAAACTGTGAGCTTATGCACCTTGGTAGGAAGAATAAAGGGGTAGACTATTTTCTAAATGGGGAGAGAATTCAGAAATTGGAAGCACAAAGGGACTTGGGATTCTCTTAAGGGATTAGTTCAGGATTCTCTTAAACTTAATTTGCAGGTTGACTTGGTAGTTAGGAAAGCAAATGCCATGTTAGCATTCATTTCGAGAGGACTAGAATACAAAAGAGGGATGTATGCTAAGGCTTTATAAGGCTCTGTCTGGCGAGACCACATTGGAATATTGCAAGCAATTTTGGGCACCATATTTAAGTAGGGATGTGCTGGCCTTGGAGTGGGCCCAGAGGAGATTCACAAGAATGATCCCGAGAATTAAAATTTTGACGTACGAAGAGCATCTGAGGACTCTGGGTCTGTATTTGATGGAGTTTCGCGTTCAGAAGAATGAGGGGGGATCACATTGAAACTTAGAGAATAATGAAAGGCCTGGATAGAGTGGACATGGGGAAGATGTTTCCATTAGTAGGCGAGACTGGGATTCGAGGGCACAGGAGACGTAAGGGACGACCCTTTAGAACTGAGATAAGGAGGTATTCTTTTAGCTAGAGGGTGCTGCATCGATGGAATTCATTGCCACAGAAGGCTGTGGTGGCCAGGTCATTGCGTGTATTTAAGACAGAGATAGATAGGTTCCTGATTGGTAAGAGGATCAAAGGTACGGTACGGTAGGGCGGCACGGTAACACAGTGGTTAGCACTGCTGCTTCACAGCTCCAGGGACCTGGGTTCAATTCCCGGCTCGGGTCACTGTCTGTGTGGAGTTTGCACATTCTCCTCGTGTCTGCGTGGGTTTCCTCCAGGTGCTCTGGTTTCCTCCCACAGTCCAAAGACGTGCGGGTTAGGTTGATTGGCCATGCTAAAATTGCCCCAAGTGTCCTGAGATGCGTAGGTTAGAGGGATTGGTGGGTAGATATGTGGGAATATGGGGGTAGGGCCTGGGTGGGATTGAGGTCGGTGCAGACTCGATGGGCCGAATGGCCTCTTTCTGTACTGTAGGGATTCTATGATTTCTAGGTTACGGGAAAATGCTGGAGAATGGGATTGAAAAAGTTATCAGCCATGATTGAATGGCGGAGAAGACTCAATGGGCCGAATGGCCTAATTCTGCTCCTATATCTTATGGTGTTATGGTTTAAAAAGGGCTTAATTTATGACTCACAGATGCTCAGCTTGGACTTTGAAAGCCTCTATTTAACCAAGGTAATGATGTAACTGAGAGATGTTGTAAACAGCCAGAAGGATTGTTAAGATTTGTTGGTTCAGATGTCCTTTGTGAACTCTGTGCTCGACAAGGCGCCCAGCATGAACACTGAACATTGCCAGGACCAGTAAAGCCTTGTTAGATTAGATTATAAATCCCTCTATTCATAATAATGAATCGATATAAAACTTGGCATGAGCACAGTCTGCAGGTTTAAGGTTCACACTATGGATAGGATGTTGAGGGATCAGAGGATGCAGTGTCGACTCACTAAGATATGTTCTGATTTGAGGAAATACTAATTGGAGCTTTGTTTTGGAACAAAGGGAATGATGGGGTGATTTCATAGAGATGTTTAAAATTATGGAGGCAGGGGAGAGATTAAGGAATCTAGAACAATCAGCTAAAATTTTAAGCGTAAATATATAATAACATTTATGGTAAGAAGCAGGGGGAGCATTTTCACCCAGAGGATTGTAAGGCTGTAGAATGCCAAGAACAGAGGATGTGATGGAATCAGAGATCATGGGTTGAATTTTACAGCACCCCCAAAGAGGTGGTGTGTGTGGGGGGGAGGCGGGGGGGAGGGGGGGGTAGTGGGGGAGTGGTTGCAGGATGGCAAGCAGGGGGCAAGCTATAAAACTGGTTACCATGACAGCAGCCCTGTTTCCCAGCACCTGCCTGTCCACACCCACCCCGCTGCAATTTATCAGTGGTGAGGGAGGGGGGAGGTGACGGGGGGGGGGGGGGGTTCTCAGGCAGGCTGACGGCCAGGCAAGAGGGGCCTTCAGCTCAATTTACAGCCCCTTTTACAACTAAAGATATTCCCCTCCCGCATTTCCCTTCTCCCACACCCCTGTCTGCCTTGACCCCTACCACACACCTTTGCACCTCTTCACCAGAACCTGCCAGCCTGGCTCCGGCAAGGCCCTGAAGTTACCTTGAAGTCTGGCTCCAATGCAACACCCTTCCCACTTGCAATGGCCACCCCTCCCAGAGGCACTGCTGAGTCCAGAGATCTGTTGGCTATTTGATTGCATGGCAGCCCACAGAGAAGGAGTTTCATCCCTGATGAGGGCAGGAGATCCCCACCTCAAACCAGTTATTGGCCGGACAATTGTTGAATGACTGCAAGGTGAGCCTGAAAAGTCATGGACAGGCTTGCCCCAGTTTTTTATGCTGGGAGTGATGATGTAGGAACCGCACGCCAGCATAAACATTCATTCACCTGTCAATTTTGAAGATTGGTTAGATAAGCTGGATGAAGGAAAGGAGCATAGGTGGTAGCATATTGATATTGTTACTGGGTCATATTGTCACCTGGATTCAAATCCCACAAAGACAGACGGAGAAATTTGAATTCAACAAAAATCTGGAATTAAAAGTCTAACCGTTGTCGATTGTTGTAAAAACCCATCTGGTTCATTTATATCCTTACCTGGTCTGGCCTACACGTGACTTCAGATCCACAATAATGTTTTTGACTCTCAAATGCCCTCTGAATTGGTCTAGCAAGCCTCAGTTCAGGGGCAATAAATGCTGACCCAGTCAGCAACACTCACATCCCATGAATGTAGAAATTGGAACAGAATAAGCTCATGAGGTTAGGAGGACTACTTGTGTAGATTGGGTAGGCTTGTATATTTTCTAAGTATATATTCATATGCCTCAACAACATGTCACAGAACAACCTCAGAAGAGCATCTTCTACTGCATTTTTTCCATTTCTTCCACCAGCTATCCTGCAACCTCTCAGAGTGAGATTATCCATTGATACCCAATTGGCTCAGCTCTACATGTAAAGCTCATTTTCCTTTGACAATGTTTTTCTTCCCACAAGAAGCCTAGAAATAAATATGGATTGACAAACAAAATTTAGCTGTACAGCAGAAAATTTTCAGTGGGAGTAGGCTTTAAGCAGAAGAATGTTTGAATAGACGTCATAGATTCATAGAATCCTACAGTGCAGAAGGAGGCCATTCGGCCCATCGAGTCTGCACCGACTCCAATCCCACCCAGGCCCTATCCCCATCACCCCATGTATTTACCCTAGCTAGTCTCCCCGACACTAAGGGGCAATTTAGCACGGCCAATCCACCTAGCATGCACATCTTCGGATTGTAAGAGGAAACCAGAGCACCCGGAGGAAACCTAAGCAGACACGGGGAGAATGTGCAAACTCCACACAGACAGTGTGGGAATCGAACCCGGGTCCCTGGCGCTGTGAGGCAGCAATGCTAACCATTGTGCCACCATGCCGCCCACTTCCTTTGAAAAATGAATATACTCAGGCTGGCCATGTATCTCTAACAAAAAGGCTGCATGCTACACAGGCTAAAACTAATAATAATGTTGATCCATGGCAAGTGATTACTTCATCATTTTCTTCATTCCAATCAAATATCCAGCAGATGAGAACTGTCACTGTCATATTGCACTTCACACAAAACTTAAAAGCTGAATAACTTGAAAAGTTTAAATAAAGTTCTTCCAAGACTCAATTTGTAAATACACAGCTTATTATGGTACTGGGCCTCAGAGTGTAGTAAGAGTCCAGGTTCAACCCTTGGCGTGTATTTACATAGCTGATCTCAGAAGCCAAGGCAGTCATTGATGGTGAGACAGGAGTGCTCACCCAAAAGGGTGAATGAATGACTGGAGGACATATAACCGCCACAGGCAGGTCTAGTTGGAATGAGGAAACGGGAAGCCTCAACTGTTCAATCTATTTGTTCTGTCATGCAGGCCAAACCATGTAGAGGTAGAGAGGTCCACCCCCCCCCCCCCGCCCCCCCCCCCCCCCCCCCCCCGCCCCCCCCATCCCCTCCTTATCCTGAATTGTTTCTTGGCAGCAAATGCCCCCACAGTTCCAATGGCATCCTGGCAGCATTCCTCAAAAGGGTTGGCACAATTCCCTCCCCCCCGCCCTCACTGTCATCCAGCACTTCCCTGCGTGTAACGTCCTCCCTGGCATGGCACATTAGCTGTCTCAATGACTGACTGAAGCAGCAAGTCCTGAGTCCCTGCTTGCTAGCCATCTCCTTCAACCAGGCAAGGCTCTGAAGCCCCGGGGTTCCCATGCACCATCAGTAAAATCAGAAATGCACTATAAAATTATAGTTAATTGGCCTTTTAAATACCTTAACTGCTCTCCCACTGCGTTGACATGTGAAGGCTGTGCTCCTTGTCAGTTGCCATCAGCAAAATCCAGAAACAACGTAAAGCTGTCAGATTTCCGGTTCCACATTTCAAGCAGCCCCATAAAATTCAGTCAAAAGTACAATATTATTTCTTTGGAACTGATATTTGAGATATTAAATTGCAGAAAAAAGTGGAAATCTTAGCGAGTGTGAATGAGAAATTTCCTCCAGCCACTGTTTTGGGTCAAAACTGTCCTGACTTGTGTTGAAGCAACCCGTAAGCTACTTTGTTTAATTGGAGAGACACATGTAAGGGAAGCCATCACAAGCAAAGTGGATCTGAATTGTGTCAGCATGTTCAGCACAATGTAGGGCTGGGGAAACAGTAACACTCACATTATGATATCATAGAATCCCTACCATGCAGAAGGAGGCCATTCAGCCCATCAAGTCTGCACCGACCACAATCCCATCCAGGCCCTATTCCCGTAACCCCACATATTTACCCTGCTAATCCCCTGACACTAAGGGGCAATTTAATATGGCTAATCAACCTAACCCACAGATCTTTCGACTGTGGGAGGAAGCCAGAGCACCCGGAGGAAACCCATGTAGACACAGGGAGAATGTGCAAACTCCACACGGACAGTGACCTGAGGCTGGAATTGAACACAGGTCCCTGACACTGTGAGGCAGCAGTGCTAACCACTGTGCCACCCATAGACTGATGCAGAGAGTGACATGTTGATAGAGCATATCTGTGTGGAGTTTGCATGTTCTCTCCGTGTCTGCGTGGGTTTCCTCCAGGTGCTCCGGTTTCCTCCCACAGTCCAAAGATACGCAGGTTAGGCAATTGGCCATGCTAAATTGTCCATTAGAGTCACAAAGATGTGTAGGTTAGAGGGATCAGCGGGGTAAATATGTGGTAAATACACTTCAGGAAGCATATTGGAGGACATGCCCCTGTCTACATCAACGAGAATGAAGTGGAAATGGTCAAGAGCTTCAGGTGTCTAGGCGTCCAGATTACCAACAACCTGTCCTGGTCCCTCCACGCTGAAGCTATAGTTAAGAAAGCCCACCAACACCTCTACTTTATCAGAAGGCTAAAGAAATATGGCATGTCCACCATGACTCTCACCAACCTTCACAGATGCACCATAGAAAGCATTCTTCCTGATTGCATCACAACTTGGTATGGCTCCTGCTCTGTCCAAGACTGCAAGAAACTACAAAGGGTCATGCACGAAGCCCAGTCCATCATGCCAACGAGCCTTCCATCCATTGACTCTGTCTACACTTCCTGCTGTCTCGGAAAAGCAGCCAGCATAATCAAGGTCCCCATGCACACCGGAAATACTCTCTTCTACATTCTGAGGTCACGTATCAATCAACTCAAGAACAGCTTCTATCCTGCTGCCCTCAGACATTTGAATGGACCTAACTCGAATTAAGTTGATCTTTTTCTATACCCTAGCTATGACTGTAACACTACATTCTGCACCCTCTCCTTTCCTTCTCTATATACAGTATGTTTTATCTGTATAGCGCAAGAAATAGTGCTTTCCACTGTATACTAATACATGTGACAATAATAAATCAAATCAAATCAAAAATCAGTGGGGTTATGAGGATAGGATGGGACTTGCTCTGCTCTGTCTCAGAGTCGATGCAGACTTGATGGACCAAATGGTCTCATTCTATACTGTAAGGATTCTGTTCTGACTCTATGTACAGAGAGTCTGAGAGAAGTCAACATGAAAGTAGCACCTGGCTAGGCTATACTCGGGAGAAATGTGTATCATGGTGAGTTGTTACTAAACAGTTTATGTTCAGATGGGAGAAAAGCAAAGTGCAGAACTAATATTCGGGCAGAAAAAATTACAAATAAAAATGCAATGCTTTGTGAGAGATTAACCTGGATATTTACCACAAAGCAGCAGTGTCAAAAATTAAATAAAATGAAGAAGTATTAATCTTCTTTTGCTAAGAATTTAAATGAAAAATGAAGCAGTTTTTTCTGATTTGTTTAAATTATACGGATGGGGAGAAGTTGGCTCGTGATGGCAATCATCAGCTTTCAAGTGTCCTGACAAATGCAGGCCATTGAATATGCTACTGGGGGTGGGGGGAGGGGGGGTCAAAATTGGACTGAAACTGGGCTGAGTACGCATTGAGCAAACCCTCTTCAGTTTACCTGAATCCAAAGATGTGCAGGTTAGGTGCATTAGCCATGGTAAATTGCCCCTTAGAGTCTAAAGATGTGTAGGTTAGATGGATTAGCTATGGAAAATGTGTGGAGTCACGAGGATAGGGTGGGTGTGAAGGTCTAGGTAAGATACTCTGTCATGAGAGTCGGTGCAGACTCAATGGGCCGAATGGCCACTTTCCACACTGTAGAGATATGATTCTAACCACACATACATTCAGACCTCTTAGTGAGGAACGAAACAACCTTACAGCTGGGTAGCAACGAATGGAAGAACCTATAACCTCAAAGAAACTGAAGGATCCCAGAGAATGAAAAACTAAAGAAATTGCAGATTGACCTGCACAAAATGCACCCAAATTGAAGACACAGATGAAGATCACCTAAAAAGAAGCTCCATTGCAGAGGTGGAGGCCGAAGGGCAGAAGGAAAATCTATAGTGCAGATTGAAGGACTCCATCAGAGTACATGGAGGTCCATTACTAAACTTGAACGAACAGTCAAAGGACCTACCTAAGAAAGTGAGCAAAAGCCAAACCCGATTGAACACTGAGTCAAAGGACCTAACCAGATCACAAAAAGCTGAGCAAAATTCATGAAAAATACCACTGCCATCCCTGATTGAATGAAGAGTCAAAGGGTCAACTGGATCAGAAAATGGGTGAATAAAATCCTCCAAAAGACTGAACTAACCTTCTAAAAATAATCAGGGAAATATTCAAATGGACCATACTGATTGTTTAACCAGTGCAGCTGGAAGAACGCTGCAGCCAGGTCTGGAGTCAGCGCCGTATCATGTGGACACTAAGCTCAAATGAATGAAAAATACTTTTTAAACAGAATGCAGAGCTAATAATCACCTTCAAATCAATTTTCCAAATGTATAAAATAAGTGGCTGGCCCAAACAATTTGTTTGAAGATTCCCTACAGAATAGCTAAGTTTTTCAAATGGGCCTGAAATCTTAAGGGGAGTCCTCCAAAACTCGACAAGCATGGGAAGAAGAGAAAAAAAAATTATTACCATGGAGCCATCTTAGAAAGAGACTGTGCTCCCTGTTATGAAAAACAACAATGGATCGTAAACCAAAACTAACAGACCAATTGGAGCTCATCCAAAGGACAAACCAGATGCAGAACAGGACATCATGGAGAAGAAAAGGTCCAAGTCCACTCACAGAATGAATGGAGTGAACAACATGAAGAGCATTCAAATGGTTATTGGATAAACAAATGGATGATATTGGAATAGTGTAGATTAGAGGGGCTTTAGATTGGTTCCACTGGTCGGCGCAACATCGAAGGCCGAAGGGCCTGTACTGCGCTGTAATGTTCTATGTTCTATGTTCTATGGAATGGAACAAACTCATGGTGGCAGAACAGAGTTGTCAAAAAAGAGAAACTCAAATATAAAGAGCGCAAAAGATGAATAAGATGTTGACACTCACGAACTCGGAATACTTCAAATTCCATGTCAAACCAACAAAGTCAACCAAAAGCAACTGAGAAAACTATTCCCCGAAACATGACAAGAGGGAGATGTGGAAGAATCATAAAAAAATCCAGACTCTCTGAATTTGTAAAGCCTGAGACTTAGGGAAGAGGTGGGGAGGGGGGAATTGGTGATCAAGGGATAGCAAGTAAAGATTGTATATGTGGGTAAAGATTTGGAGGGAGATGTAGTATAAGGGTGTTTTGCATAGCAAGGATTATGTGCAACTGGTCAAGCAGTACCGCTTACATTATGATGTAGAGAGCTACATGATGGTAGACTGTGTGCAGAGGGAGTCTAAGAGAAGTCGGCATGAAGGTAGCTAGTTAGGGCTATACCTAGGAAATATGTATATAGTTGTGAGTTGTTAATAAACAGTTTATGTTCAACCACACAAGTCTCCAGATATCTTAGCAAGACAAAAAACAACTTTACAACAACATTTTGAAAAACTTAGCAATTCCTCACCCCTTTCCTCATTACACAAGCACTGATTTCACAAACAACGATAAAATTGGCAAAAGCATCTCTCCTGCATTCATTATCCTAATCAACAAAATTACCAGAGTTAAAGACTTCATTTGATTTGAGAAACTTCTGATCAGACATCGGATTCTTTCAGAGATATCTTCCATCATTTCCTCTGGGGCTGATAATAATCGCCTGTTAACTCGCCTAAAATGAATGATAATTACTTACCATGTCAAATTTTCAAACAAGTGCTGGCACAGGACACAGTTAAGAAGAACTCACAAAGACATAAAATAATATCATGGGCAGAATTTTCCCCTTCTGAGGCAAAAGTGTCGCAGCAGTTGGGAAAAGACCCCAATGGCAGCTTTCTCCATCATTATGGTAGCAGCCTAGAGAAAAGAAACCCAAGGGGCAGGTCCCTCGATGTCACGCTGGCACTGATTGAGGCCACCCCGCCAACAACTTTGTTTTTAAAGATCAGAGCGCCCTTGTTAAAGGCTGCCCTGGTAAACAAAGATAAAAAATAAACCACCCCTTGGGCACTTTTGGTGGGGGGAGAGTGGGGGCAGTTGGGGGAGTTCCAGGGACACCCGAGTGTAACATTCTTCCCCCAAGCAACGCATTCACCTGATCTCCTCCGGTGGGACTATCTGCCAGGCACATGCCATGAGAGACCAAACATAATTCACGCAAGCGTGCCCTCACGCCAACGTGTGAATGGATAATTTAACAGGGGGAGATTATCAGGTGCAGATGCCATATAAAATAGATTTAAATTTATCCTAATGGGGGTTCTCAAAGTTGAACGTTGGGAAACTCATCCCATCACTTGCAGGAGTTTGGGGACAATCACAACGGGACTACATATCAACATAAAATGCAATTTGGTCCCCTCAGAAGATTTTGTGCTCCCGTCACCATTCACACCTGAGGCGAATGGGAACACAAAATCCTGGCCAATCACTCTAACTGAAATAACATGATTGCAAACTATTCTGCAAAGTATTGTTTATTGGACTTTATAAATTCAAACATAAAGTCAGGAACCCTATAGAGGCACATACCTCAAAACCTATTAACTCTAATTTGTCAATGGGTGTTTTGGGAGGTTACGGGGACATTTGATTTGATTATTGTCACATGTATTAGCATACAGTGAAAAGTATTGTTTACAGACAAAGCATACCGTTCATAGAGAAGGAAATGAGAGAGTACAGAATGTAGTGTTACAGTCAGAGCTAGGGTGTAGAGAAAGGTCAACTTAATGCAAGGTAGGTCCATTCAAAAGTCTGATGGCAGCAGGGAAGGAGCTGTATATACATAAAATGTGTCTTTATTTTATGTACATTTTCGAAGAAAATCTGGAGGCTGGGGCAGGATTGCAATGTTTAGCTGTTAACACGGCCAGTGCCTTCAAGGTTATCGCGAAATGTCCGCACTCCAGGCACACTCTCTTCCACTTTCTTCCATCAGGAAAAAGATACAAAAGTCTGAGGACACATACCAACTGACTCAAAAACAGCTTCTTCCCCACTGCGATCAGACTTTTGAATGGATCTACCTCCAGTTGATCTACCTCACATTAAGTTACATTCTACACTCTCTCCTTTCCTTCCCTATGTGTGGTACACTTTGTCTGTATAGCATGCAAGAAACAATACTTTTCACTGTTTACTAAGACATGTGACAATAATAAGTCCAATCAAAAACAGGATATCCTGTCGGGAAATGACATAATTGTAACTTCTTGCAAAATGGTGAAATTAAAGGTCCATAAGTTCCTTGTAAATTTCAGGCTCTAGCTCACAACACTTCAAGGTGAAGGAGCTACTTTCCTTTCCCTTCCATTGAGATTTTTTTTTGTGTGTGTAACAAATTGTAATGTCCGGCATCTAACGTGTGGAATCTAATATCTAGAATGAGGGTGATGCACCAAATAAGTAGATAAAAAGCCAGGGAGATCCACTTAAAACTTCTTAGCATGCAACTAAGTTGGTTTCTCAACATTGTTGCTGACAAGGGAAAGTAGGCTTGCTGCCAGGGTGTAAAACTGGCAGTGTGGATCAACTGCCTGTTAAAGAAACCACCTGATTTTAATTCCCACTGGTGTGGAGACAGGACTGGGTACAGGAGAATCAGGCAGACTGACAGCTGTAGTGGAAAAGAAGCTCATTCCTCTGTACATATGTAGGAACTCAAGCATGTGGGTGACTCCTGGGAATTGCAATTGCTAACAGAACAGGAACACTTCTGGAGCTCCAGGTCAGCAAACATGGGGATATGAATTAGCCTTCGGAAGTAGCACAAAATAAGCAGCGTTGAATCAACCACTTGTTATATGCCCCCCACAGCCCACCCCACCTCCCACTACCACCTCCACTACTCCCCCCATCCCCGTGTTCAGTCCCATTTAGTTCACTGTGATCAAGATCAGCCGGAGGTCCATATACTGAGAGCTTACAACGCCTGAAATTCAGTCTCCATTGTACGCTCAATTAACTTGTTTCAGCCAAGCCTGTGGGAGCAGAGGTTACAACTGGACTCAATTGCTTAGGTTAGGGATAAATGAGATAAATCAACCAGTATCCCCAGCCCCTCCTCCCTCATTATTCCTAACCTTTTAATTTTTTAATGGAAAATGCTTAAAGCTTGGGGGCCAGTGGTGTAGTGGTTATGCTACTGGACTACTGATCTCCAGATATCTGGATTGATAATCAGAAAATGTGAGTTCAAGTCTGACTATTGTAACCTCTTCATTGGTACTGCTTTAAAAGATCTGGAAAGATAAAGTTGATATTGGCATAAGTGAAAAAAACAACTGATTTCTGATGTTCTTTAGGGAAGGACTCCTGATATTCTTACTCAATTAGGCCCATAACATGATGCCAGTCCTACATCAACACTTTTAAGCTTAGCCAAGCCATTCAAGGGTATTAAGGGAAAGGGAATAAATGCTGACCTTTCCAGCAATACCCACATTCTGTGAATGAAGTTACAAAAAATAGCCTAAGATCAGGAGTTTGAAATTTAAGCCTCAGATTATTTTCTTTGCCATTTTGTACCTGCATTTAAACATGAGATCAAACCCCAGACATTTCTATTTCAATACTGAGCATTTAGAGACACTGTGGAGGTGAATGTGGACGACATTGGACTCAACTCTGCTGCTCCCACAACTCACATTTAGGAAGGACAGGAAGTTAAGAACAGCTGGAGGGTTGGTTCTATTAATTAATGATGACGTCAGCACATCAGAGAGCGATGACTGAAATTCAGGAGACCAGGATGCAGAAGCAGTTTGGGTTGAGATGAGAAATTATAAAGTTAAAAAGTCACATGTAGGAGTGGTGAACAGGCCCCCTAATTGTAACTACACTTTAGACAGAGTAGAAAAGAAGATATGGTACAGTGGTTAGCACTGCTGCTTCACAGCTCCAGGGACCTGGGCTCGATTCCTGGCTTGGGTCACTGTCTGTGTGGAGTTTGCACATTCTCCTCGTGTCTGCGTGGGTTTCCTCCGGGTGCTCCGGTTTCCTCCCACAGTCCAAAGATGTGCGGGTTAGGTTGATTGGCCATGCTAAAATTGCCCTTAGTGTCCTGGGATGCGTAGGTTAGAGAGATTAGTGGATAAATATGTAGCGATATGGGGGTAGGGCCTGGGAGGGATTGTGGTCGGTGCAGACTCGATGGGCCGAATGGCCTCTTTCTGTGCTGTAGGGTTTCTAAGTTTCTAAGTTAGCACTGCTGCCTCACAGCACCAGGGTTCAACGTTCGATTCCAGCCTCGAGTGGCTGTATGTGTGTAGTTTGCAGGTTCTCCCTGTGTCTGCATGGGTTTCCTCCGGATGCTCCGGTTCCCTCCCCCAGTCCAAAAATGTGCAGGTTGGGCAGATTGGCCACGCTAAATTGCCCCTTAGTCCCAAGATCTGTAGGTTAAAGGGACTAGCAGGGAAAATACGTGTGGCTGCTGGGAAAGGGCCTGGTGGGATGATCTGTTGCAAAGTCGGTGCAGACTCAATGGGCCAAACAGCCTCCTTCTGCACTGTCGGGATTCTATGATAATGGGAACTTGTCAGAAAGGCACTGTAATAATCATGGGAAGAATTTTAATCTACATATAGATTGGAAAAAATCAGATGGGCAAAGGTAGTGTAGATGAAGAATTCAATGACTGTTTTTCGAATAGTTTCTTTGCCTTCTTTTTAGCCTGCAAAGACAACTGGCAAATCAGAAGATTGGAACGAATATAAAGAACATCTCAGATTAGATTGAAAGATAGTAAATTTAACTCCTTTACTCAAAAAAAGGTGGGGAGACAAAATGAAGAAAACTACAGGCCAGTTAGCCTAACATCTGACACGGGGAAAATGTTAAAAGCCATTATTAAAGATGTTATAGATGTTATGGAAAAAAATGAAGGCAATCAGGCAGAGTCAACATGGTTTTGTGAAAGGAAATCATGTTAATCGGTTTATTGGAGTTATTTGAAAGAGACACATGTGCAGTGGATAAAGGGGAACCGGTGATGATTTTCAGAAGGCATTTGATAAGGTGCCATATCAAATATTATTGTGTAAAATAAAAGCTCATGGGGTAATGGGTAACATATTGGCATGGATGGAAGTTTGGCTAGCTAACAGAAAATTGAGAGTTGGCACTAATGGGTTATTTTCTAGTTGGCAGGATGTAACAAGTGATTTGCCACAGAGATCATTGCTAGGACCAACTTTTTACAACTGATGTAAGAGATTTGGATGAAGGGACTGAAGGTATGGTTGCTAAATTTGCTGATGACACAAAGAAAGGAAAGTAAATTGTTAAGAGGATATAAGAAGGCTACAAAGGGACAAAGATAGGTTAAGTGAATGGAAGATCTGGCAAATGGAGTATAACGTGGAAAAATGTGAAATTGTCCACTTTGGTAGGAAGAATTAAAAATAAGCTTATTATCTAAATAATAGATTGCAAAATTCTGATATGCAGAGGGATTTGGGTGTCCGAGTGCATGAATGACAAAATGCTAGTGTACAGGTACAGCAAGTAATTAGGAAAGATAATAGAATGTTATCATTTATTGTGAAAGGAATTGATTACAAAAGTAGAGAGCTTATGCTTCAGTTATACTGGGCATTCGTGAGACCACATCTGGAGTATTGTGTACAGAATTGGTCTCCTTATTTAAGGAAAGATGTAAATGTGTTAGAAACAGTTCAGAGAAGGTTTCCTGGACTAAAACCAGAAATGGGCTGGTTATCTTTTGAGGAAATGTTGGAGAAGTTAGGTTTGTATCCACTTGAGTTTAGAAGAGTAAGAGGCGACTTGATCAAAACCTTTAAGGCCCTGAGGGGCATTGACAAAATAGATGTGGAGAGGATGTTTCCTCTCGAACTAGGGATCACTGTTTAAAAATAAGGGATCACTCATTTAAGACAGATGAGGAATATTTCTCTCAGAGGGTCGTGAATCTCTGTAACTCTCTTCCTCAAAAGGCAGTGAAAGTTGAGTCTTTGAATATTTTTAAGGCAGAGCGAGATAGATTCTTGATTAACAAGGAGTGAATAGCTATTGGGGGTAGACAGGAATGTGAGGTTGAAGTTACAATCAGATCAGCCGTGATCTTATTGAACGGCGGAGCAGATTCGGGGTGCCGACTGGCCTACACCTGCTCCTAATTTGTACGTTTGCATGCTTAACCAGCCAGCTCAGTGTCTAATGCATCACAGTGAAGAATGACCAGAGATGTATCAGTGACTGGCTCTGAACACCAGCAATTCCCTGCCCTCTTCCAATTTGGATAGCTGGAGGGAAACTTGAAGGAAACTAAATGCAGTAAAAATATTAAGACTGAGATTTTGCTGATGGTTTCCTGTTAATTAGATTTTGTCCCTTACCCCTCAGCTTGAAAATGTTTTGCCCTGTAAGTTGCTGGGTAGACAAGTTAACAAAATAAATCTGGGATCTTGTTGAAAGACCAACAGTTTTTCTCCTTACCTAATGAGTTTTAAGATGTGAGAAAGAAACAGAGGCCAGGATTTTCCACTCCCACCAGCAGCGGGCATTGTCACGGGTGGGAAGGAAAGATTTGAGAAAGTCAGTATTCCAGGTCAACCGGTGATGGGAGCTGCCTGTATGTCGCCAGAGGCAGAGGTTGGCGGCAGCCATGTTAGAGGCTGCTGCTTTGCCAAAAAGAACAGACAGCTCCCAACAGGGCCGGCAGAGACTAAACAATCAAAAGGGGCCATGCAGGAAAAATGAAGAGCCAGAACTTCCATCACCACATGTAGGTCCCTGAAGAGCAGTTTTAAGGCAAAGAAAAATAAACTGTTTTTACCTTGTAGTGCACCAAACAGCTGTGCACTCATATTAACCAGGTTATTTTCGTTCGAAGAAATAAAGTTTGAAAATCTCAATCTGCACAAGACAGGCTCCTTAACAAGCCTCTTAAGATGCTTAGTTGGTGACAAGTGGCTTTCCTGATCCCTTATCTCAGCAGCTCTTTGAAAACCATGGACTCTACTGGAGGCGCCGGGATCCTGAGATGACATCAACGCCTCGACTTTCTCAGAAGACGAAGGAAATTTGACATGTCAGCTACGACTCTCACCAACTTTTACAGATGCACCATAGCAAGCATTCTTTCTGGTTGTATCGCAGCTTAGTATGGCTCCTGCTCTATCCAAGACTGCAAGAAACTACAAAAAGTCGTGAATGTAGCCCAATCCATCACGCAAACAAGCCTCTCATCCATTGGCTCTGTCTACACTTCCCGCTGCCTCGGCAAAGCAACCAGCATAATTAAGGACCCCACGCACCCTGGACATTCTCTCTTCCACCTTCTTCTATCAGGAAAAAAGATACACAAGTCTGAGGTCATGTACCAACTGACTCAAGAATAGCTTCTTCCCTGCTGCCATCAGATTTTTGAATGGACCTACCCCGCACAAGTTGATCTTTCTCTATACCCTAGCTATGACTATAACACTACATTCTGCACTCCTTTCCTTCTCTATGAACGGTATGCTTTGTCTATATAGCATGCAAGAAACAATACTTTTCACTGTATGCAAATACATGCGACAATAATGTGTAAGCCTGTGGGCCGCAGATGGTGAGCACTATCCCCTTCTGCTTCTCCTCAGCTGCTATCTCATTTGCCATGAAAAAGTACTGCAGCCTCTCAATATACTGCCCCCAACTCTCAATCTCGGGCAAATAATTCTATCTTCCCAAGTAATAGCATCTTAAGACAGAGTCCTTACCTTTTTGCTCTTCATCTTAAAGTGGTCAGCCTCCTCCCTCTCCAACTCGCGGCTCTGGATGACTGAATCAGGTTTTCCTTGTCGCCAGTGTAATAACTTGAGGTGAGTCAAAATGGTGAATAACTAACTAAAGGGTTTATCGATAAGAAGAATTATATACACTGAAGGGTTCAATAGCACAACTAATGTTCCACATCATCTCCACATCATTACAAATACATGTGACAATGATAAGTCAAATCAAAATCACCTGGGACTGGAATTTTCAAATTGCACCACATCGTGTCCAAACCCTAGAGCTCTTTGAAGATCCAGCCGTGTGTCAGCCTTCCTCTATCCTTACTCTCTTGCTACTGTCAGCAAGAGGTGTATGGTAGTGTGGACCCATTAAGGGGTGATCCTTCATGGGCCATGTGAATGGGCCGGAGTCAATGGAACATGAGTGCATGAACCTAGGCCAATCAAGTGCAAGGGCAAGCAACCCAGGGGCCGGAGAGCTTCACTTGGAGTCAGGGCATTATTAGTAGTAGACTTACATTAGTTGTGCTATTGAACCCATCATTGTACATAATTCTTCTTATCGATAAATCCTTTAGTTAGTTATTCACCATTTTGACTCACCTCAAGTTATTACACTGGCGATGAGGAAAAACTGGTTCAGTCATCCAGAGCCCAGAGTTGGAGAGGGAGGAGGGTGATCACTCAAAGTTGAAAAGCAAAAAGGTAAAGACTCCGTCTTAAGATGCTATTACTTGGGAAGATAGAACTATTTGCCCGAAATTGAATGTTGGGGGCAGTACATTGAGAGGCTGCAGTATTTTTTTGTGGCAAATGAGATAGCAGCTGAGGAGAAGCAGAAGGGGATAGTGCTCACCATCTGCGGCCCACAGGCTTACAACCTGGTGAAAGAGTTTGACATCACCCGAAGCTCCAGACACAAAAACGTTCAACCAGTTAGTCAGTTTGATTAAAGATTACAAAACACCAACCTGTAATCATGCAAAGCTACAAATATTGTTCTGCAGTTAGAAAGCTAGGAGAGACGATCTCCGGCTTTGTGGCCAGACTAAGACGGCTTCCTGAGCATTGCGAGTTCGGGCCTTCATTGGGAGACATGTTGAGGGACCGTTTAGTTTGTCAGATCAACAACTCACAAGAAACTGCTGAAACCAAGATTTCACTGGAGAAAGCAATAGAGATGGCCCAAGCGACTGAGTGTGTTGAGCAAGGTGTGTGTGAGTTACAAGTAGTGCAAGATGAGGTGAACCAGTTGTGGCAGGAAATTGCTGCTCCGAGGAACAGCTCGAGTGAGGGGAACGTGAGAAGAGTCGTTCAGTCCTGGGGTCTGAGGTATGTTTTCAGTGTGGGGGAGACAACCCTTACATCTGCTTCAGATGTAAAATGAAGGGTCACCTGCAAGCTAGGTGAGCGAAGCAGGCTGCACAAACTACACCAAAAAAAAGAAACAATTATTACAACCCCTGTGAATAAGCTGGCAGAGGAGGAACAAAAGAGGGATCTAGGTTTACACACTCAATCAAGTCCTACTCAGCAAGGTACCATCTGTTGAGATTGTTCTCATGGTAAACGGCTGACCCTAAAGATGGAGGTTTACACTGGCACAATGGCCACTGTTATCAGGGCAAAAACATTCAAGCATCTCCAGAAGGGACTACAACTCGAGTCTTGGTCAATTCTGAGGCTACCTTGCCGACATACACTGGAGAAACATTAAGAATAGTGGGGACAACTGCTGTGCCAGTATCGTACAGAAACCACTGGATAAAAGCAAATTACTGCAGATGCTGGAATCTGAAACCAAAAGAGAAAATGCTGGAAAATCTCAGCAGGTCTGGCAGCATCTGTAAGCCATGATGTGGAGATGCCGACATTGGACTGAGGTAAGCACAGTAAGAAGTCTCACAACACCAGGTTAAAGTCCAACAGGTTTATTTGGTAGCACAAGGTTGCGGAGCACTGCCCCTTCATCAGGTGAGTGGGAGTTGTGTTCACAAACAGGGCATATATAGACAGAAACTCAATTTACAAGATAATCGTTGGAATGCGAGTCTTTACAGGTAATCAAGTCTTAAAGGTACAGACAATGTGAGTGGAGAGAGGGTTAAGCACAGGTTAAAGAGGTGTGTATTGTCTCCAGCCAGGACAGTTACTGAGATTTTGCAAGCCCAGGTAAGTCGTGGGGATTACAGATAGTGTGACATGAACCCAAGATCCCGGTTGAGGCCGTCCTCATGTGTGTGGAACTTGGCTATCAGTTTCTGCTCAGCGATTCTGCGTTGTTGTGTGTCATGAAGGCCACCTTAGAGAATGCTTCCCGAAGATCAGAAGCTGAATGCCCGTGACTGCTGACGTGTTCCCCAACAGGAAGAGAACACTCCTGCCTGGTGATTGTCGAGCGGTGTTCATTCATCCGTTGTCGTAGCATCTGCATGGTCTCCCCAATGTACCATGCCTCGGGACATCCTTTCCTGCAGCGTATCAGGTAGACAACGTTGGCCGAGTCGCAAGAGTATGTACCGTGTACCTGGTGGATGGTGTTCTCACGTGAGATGACGGCATCCATGTTGATGATGCGGCATGTCTTGCAGAGGTTGCTGTGGCAGGGTTGTGTGGTGTCGTGGTCACTGTTCTCCTGAAGGCTGGGTAGTTTGCTGCGGACAATGGTATGTTTGATGTTGTGCAGTTGTTTGAAGGCAAGAAGTGGGGGTGTGGGGATGGCCTTGGCAAGATGTTCGTCTTCATCGATGGCATGTTGAAGGCTCTGGAGAAGATGTCGTAGCTTCTCAGCTCCAGGGAAGTACTGCACGACGAAGGGTACTCTGTCTGCCGTGTACCGTGTTTGTCTTCTGAGGAGGTCGGTGCGGTTTTTCGCTGTGGCGTGTCGGAACTGTCGATCGATGAGTTGAGCGCCATATCCTGTTCTTATGAGGGCGTCTTTCAGTGTCGTAGGTGTTCTGTTGTGATCCTCCTCATCTGAGCAGATCCTGTGTATACGGAGGGCTTGTCCATGGGGGATGGTTTCTTTACGTGTTTAGGGTGGAAGCTGGAGAAGTGGAGCATCGTGAGGTTATCTGTGGGCTTGCGGTACAGTGAGGTGCTGAGGTGACCGTCCTTAATGGAGATGCGTGTGTCCAAGAATGCAACCGATTCTGGAGAGTAGTCCATGGTGAGTCTGATGGTGGGATGGAACTTGTTGATGTCATCATATAGTTGTTTCAGTGATTGTTCACCATGAGTCCAAAGGAAGAAAATACCATCGATGTATCTAGTGTATAGCGTCGGTTGAAGGTCCTGTGTGGTGAAGAGGTCTTGTTCGAACCTGTGCATGAAGATGTTGGCATATTGAGGTGCGAATTTGGCCCCCATGGCTGCTCCGTGTGTCTGGATGAAGAACTGGTCGTTGACACACGACAACGCAGAATCGTTAAGCAGAAACTAATAGCCAAGTTCCACACACATGAGGACAGCCTCAACCAGGATTTTGAATTCATGTCACACTATCTGTAACCCTCAACCCCCGCCCCCCACCCCCCGACATGCCTGAGGTTGCAAAATCTCACTAACTGTCCTGGCTGGAGACAATACACACCTCTTTAACCTGTGCTTAACCCTCTCTCCACTCACATTGTCTGTACCTTTAAGA
This sequence comes from Mustelus asterias, assembly GCF_964213995.1. Lineage (NCBI taxonomy): Eukaryota > Metazoa > Chordata > Chondrichthyes > Carcharhiniformes > Triakidae > Mustelus > Mustelus asterias. The sequence goes on along the minus strand of NC_135816.1, from coordinate 71,694,270 downwards.
CCTGATTACCTGTAAAGACTCGCATTCCAACCATTATCTTGTAAATTGAGTTTCTGTCTATATATGCCCTGTTTGTGAACACAACTCCCACTCACCTGATGAAGGGACAGTGCTCCGAAAGCTTGTGCTACCAAATAAACCTGTTGGACTTTAACCTGGTGTTGTGAGACTTCTTACAGCATCTGTAAGAAAAGAAAAGAGCTGACATTTCGAGTCCAGACAACCCTTTGTCAAAGCTAAAAGGCATAGAAAGTGGAAGATATTTATACTGCAGGGTGAGGGAATGAAAGATGAGTCATTCATTCCAGGTTAAGCAGTGTTTCACTTGCACCTCTTTCAATTTGGTCGATTGCATTCGCTGCTCCCAATGTGGTCTCCTCTATATCGGAGAGACCAAGTGTAGACTGGGTGATCGCTTTGCTGAGCACCTTCGGTCTGTGCACAATCAGGATGCTGACCTTCTGGTTGCTTGCCATTTTAACACACGATCCTGCTCCCATGCCCACATGTCTGTCCTTGCCTTGCTGCAATATTCTCGTGAAGCTCAACGCAGACTGGAGGAACAGCATCTCATCTTCTGGCTAGGCACTTTACAACCTTCCGGTCTCGACATCAAATTCAACAACTTCAGATGATCTGTTTTCATTCTATTTTTTTTACTGTTCTCTATTTCTTTATTGTCTTTCTGCATTTTTCTTCCCCCCCCAACTCTTTCCCCCTACTTTCCCTCTTCCCTTACCTTTTCTCCCCCTTTGCTTCTCCTTTTCTAAATCATACCTCTGTCCATTCTCACCGCCTCCCCCTCCCCCCCCACCTCCCCCCAACATCTCCATTTTAGCTTCTCTGACGTTCAGCCATTCACACCCTTTATTCTCTCTGTGGACAGCGATTAGCTGGTTTCCCTGGTTTCTGTGGCTATGACTCATCTTTCATTCCCTCCCCCTGCAGTATAAATATTTCCCACTTTCTCTGTCTTTTAGCTTTGACAAAGGGTCATCAGGACTCGAAACGTCAGCTCTTTTCTCTCCTTACAGATGCTGCCAGACCTGCTTGAGATTTTCCAGCATTTTCTCTTTTCATACAGGAACCAGTCTGCTGAGCTGCCCATCATGGTGATCAAAGGACAGAGGCCCAATCTCATGGGGTGGGTCTAATTAAAATAAATAAAACTGGACTGGCTGAAAATATTTAAAGGTCTAGTATGGAGGATTCCAGGAACGGATTGGGCGGCACGGTGGCACAGTGGTTAGCACTGCTGCCTCACAACACCAGGGGCCCGGGTTCAATTCCGGCCTCGGGTGACTATCTGTGTGGAGTTTGCACGTTCTCCCCGTGTCTGCGTGGGTTTCCTCTGGGTGCTCTGGTTTCCTCCCACACTGCAAAGATGTACGAGTTAGGTCGATTGGCCATAATAAATTGCCCATCAGGAGGATTAGGAGGGTAAATATATGGGGTTACGGCGATAGGATAGATCCTGGGTGGGATTGTTGTCAGTGCAGGCTCGATGGGCCAAATGGCCTCCTTCTGCACTGTAGATTCTATAACTTCTGTATAAATTTCAAAAGGTATTCCAGAGGGAACTTGGTGGAATAAAAGGGGTTAAAGCTAAAATTTACTTGAATCACGAGGTTACGTCTAGGTTTTTCTGAGCTTGATATACATTACATCAGACAATGGAGGTCAAACTGGAAAGGCAAGAAGACTTGGGCATAATCAGTTTTCAGAATGTGCTGCGCCCATTGTCCCAGTCCTAAAACTGGACCATACCGTGAGGATCTGCGGGGACTATAAATTAACAGTGAACAGAAGGGCCCAGCTATATCATTACGCCATTCCCAGAATAGAGGACCTCCATGCTAAATTAACAGGGGGCTTCAAATACACGAAGCTAGACCTTAAACTTATCGACAACTGGAACCGGAAGAGGACTCCAGAAATCTAGTTATAATAAATACCCATGAGGGATTATATCAGTACACCCGACTGCCATTTGGTGCCTCGTCAGCCTGTGCCATTTTTTGGCGCACTATGGAGAGCCTGTTACAGGGAATCCCCAAAGTGATGGTATACTTGGACAATGTCCTAATTACAAGCGCATCTCCTGAAGAACCTGCTGCAAACCTGGAAGAGATCCTTCAGAGGTTTAAAAAAGCCAACAGACACTTGAAATGGGAGAAATGTGTTTTCCAAGCTGAAGAGGTTGTATTCCTTGGGTTCAAAGTGGTTGCATCCCATCAAGGATAAGGTGAAAGCTATTAAAGGAATGCCAGAGCTGAGGAATGTGACAGAATTGAAGTTTTTCCTAGAGTGGTCAATTACTACAGCAGATTTTTGCCGAACATATCAACAATTTTGGCCCCCTACAGCCAGCTTTTAAAAAAGCATCAGTGATGGAATTGGGTGACATGCAGAAAGATGCTTTTGTCAAAGTCAAACAGGCTTTACAGTCATTGCCATTGCTCATATACTTTGACCTGAGCAAGCCCTGAGTAAACACTTGTGATGCCTCACCATACAGAGTTGGAGCAGTTCTATCCCATAGATTGGAGGTGGAATGGAAAGGCCAGTTGCATTTGCTTCAAGGACTTTGTCAGACTCTGAGCAGAAAGCCGAGCAGTTATTGAAGTGGTGAAAAAATTTCACCAATTGTTTGGCATTTCAGTGTTGCACCAGACCATAAACCTTTGTTGGAGCTCTTCTGAGAGGATAAACCAGTGCCACCTATTGCCTCGGCTAAGGTACAGAGATGGGCTTTGTCGCTGGAAGTGTAGAGATGAGGAGCAAGTGTGCCCCGCGTCAAGTTCATATGCACCAGCCTCTGAACAAGACAATGTCCATGTTCATGGTGGGCCAAGGCAGCCTCTGGCTTCAGTGGCTGAGTAAGAAGTTTAACAACACCAGGTTAAAGTCCAACAGGTTTATTTGGTAGCAAAAGCCACACACGCTTTCGGAGCTCCAAGCCCCTTCTTCAGGTGAGTGGGAATTCTGTTCACAAACAGGGAATATAAAGACACAGACTCAATTTACATGAATAATGGTTGGAATGCGAATACTTACAGCTAATCAAGTCTTTAAGAAACAAAACAACGTGAGTGGAGAGAGCATCAAGACAGGCTAAAAAGATGTGTATTGTCTCCAGACAAGACAGCCAGTGAAACTCTGCAGGTCCAGGCAACTGTGGGGGTTACAGATAGTGTGCATTGAACCCAATATCCCGGTTGAGGCCGTGCTCGTGTGTGCGGAACTTGGCTATCAGTTTCTGCTCAGCAATTCTGCGCCTTCGTGTGTCGCGAAGGCCGCCTTGGAGAACGCTTACCCGAATATCAGAGGCCAAATGCCCGTGACCGCTGAAGTGCTCCCCAACAGGAAGAGAACAGTCTTGTCTGGTGATTGTCGAGCGGTGTTCATTCATCCGTTGTCGCAGCGTCTGCATAGTTTCCCCAATGTACCATGCCTCGGGACATCCTTTCCTGCAGCGTATCAGGTAACAACGTTGGCCGAGTTGCAAGAGTATGTACCGTGTACCTGGTAGATGGTGTTCTCACGTGAGATGATGGCATCCGTGTCGATGATCCGGCACGTCTTGCAGAGGTTGCTGTGGCAGGGTTGTGTGGTGTCATGGTCACTGTTCTCCTGAAGGCTGGGTAGTTTGCTGCGGACAATGGTCTGTTTGAGGTTGTGCGGTTGTTTGAAGGCAAGAAGTGGGGGTGTGGGGATGGCCTTGGTGAGATGTTCGTCTTCATCAATGACATGTTGAAGGCTCCGGAGGAGATGCCGTAGCTTCTCCGCTCCGGGGAAGTACTGGACAACGAAGGGTACTCTGTCCACTGTGTCCCGTGTTTGTCTTCTGAGGAGGTCAGTGCGGTTTTTCGCTGTGGCGCGTTGGAACTGTTGATCAATGAGTCGAGCGCTATAACCTGTTCTTATGAGGGCATCTTTCAGCGTCTGGAGGTGTCTGTTGCGATCCTCCTCATCCGAGCAGATCCTGTGTATACGGAGGGCTTGTCCGTAGGGGATGGCTTCTTTAACGTGTTTAGGGTGGAAGCTGGAGAAGTGGAGCATCGTGAGGTTATCCGTGGGCTTGCGGTACAGTGAGGTGCTGAGGTGACCGTCCTTGGCCTTCGCGACACACGATGGTGCAGAGTCGCTGAGCAGAAACTGATAGCCAAGTTCCGCACACACGAGGACGGCCTCAACCGGGATATTGGGTTCATGTCACACTATCTGTAACCCCCACAGTTGCCTGGACCTGCAGAGTTTCACTGGCTGTCTTATCTGGAGACAATACACATCTTTTTAGCCTGTCTTGATGCTCTCTCCACTCACGTTGTTTTGTTTCTTAAAGACTTGATTAGCTGTAAGTATTCGCATTCCAACCATTATTCATGTAAATTGAGCTCTGTTTGTGAAGAGAATTCCCACTCACCTGAAGATGGAGCTTGGAGCTCCGAAAGCTTGTGTGGCTTTTGCTACCAAATAAACCTGTTGGACTTTAACCTGGTGTTGTTAAACTTCTTACTGTGTTTACCCCAGTCCAACGCCGGCATCTCCACTTCAGTGGCTGAGGCAGAAGAAGGAGACGGCTAGAACTTCACAGCAGAGATGGTTCGCATGTCCACTATCAGTGGATCCTTCCACTGATAAAGTGAAAGGGGCAATCCTTCGCGGGCCATGTGACCGGGCCGGAGCCAAAGGAGCGCAAGCATGTGAACCTGGGCCTGAAATTGGGAGTGAGGACGAGCAGTCCTGGGGCTGGAGGGTTTCTGCTGGAGTCGGGACATTGTTAGGAGTAGTCCTGTATTAGTCGTGTAGTTGACCCCTTCATGTATATAATTCTTATCAATAAACCCTTTAGTTAATTGCTTGCCACATCAAGACACCTCGAGTTATTAAAAAGGTGTATATTTTTTGGTGTGACTAAGGTGGAATTCTCTAATGCACACAGCTGAGAGCAACAGCTTTCCTGATTTTTTTAATTATAATTGAATAATTCAAACAAGCTGCTCCCTTTTCATTTCTCTTCATGCTCCAAGTATCAGGGAAGTTTGTCAGTTCCGAAGAAGCTCCTGACAGAAGATGCCGCACGTCAGCACGAGCAACTGAGTGACTGATTATCATAAACGAGCTTTAAAAGTAATTTGAAGAAGATCCTGGCTGCGGGCTGCTCAGAAACTGCCTGCAGCCATTGACATTCCTACGGGGAAATGGGAGCAGATGGTGGTTTCAACTGCCTTGACAGAAAGGGCTGATGCTGCATCCAAAAAAGTCACTCTTGGAAAAAGTAACAGGTGCACATGCACATTATCCTCTCTCTTTTGTGTTTATGTGCAAGCAACTAGTCTGCATGCTGTGTTAATTGTACTTCAATACCTCTGGGCCCTTTCAATTTTAGCAGCTTCATAGCAACTGATATTTTCTTCTCAAATTTTTTGCTTTGAATACTCATACTATTCATGGTAATAATTGTCACTTAGTTGTTGGCAAACTTTATTTGAGATCATTCATGTGCTCAGCATTGTGTGGAGAATACAATTGAGATGCCTGTGAAAAAGCTACATCAGATTAACCATACTCAATTTAGCAATTTCCCAATGTGCACTAAAAATATTCAATATTGGACATGCACAGCAGGTCAATCAGTGTCTCACTGCGAGAGAGAAAGAGAGAGGTGAAACTCGCCCTTAAATTTCATCCAGGATGATTTGCACATTTTTCTCTATCAGAGCTTCACTGACCTGCTATGGATTTCCAGGATGTTCTATTTGACTTTCCAGCCTTTAATGTAATCTCTTTCTCTCCACATTTACTGATATGCTCTCTGATCTGGAATGCACTGCTTGAGAGTGTGGTGGAGGGAATATAAATTGAAGCTTTCAAAAGGGAACTGGCACGCTATCTAAAAAAAGGTGCGTTTTACAGGGCTACAGGGAAAAGGTAGGGGAGGTGGCACGAGGTGAATTGCTCCCCTCAGAGGGCCAGCACAGTCATGGTGGGCCGCAAGGCCTTATTCTGTGCTGTAACCATTCTATGACAGCGCCCCATACAGATTAGCTGGCCCCACATCTCACCACAGGAACTTGCTGTGTCCAAGATGGCTGCTGTGCGTACGGCAGGACAAGGTTAGCTGTAGTTCAAACTGATTCACTTTGAAATGTTTCTAAGCGAAATTGTTCTATTAGTTTCTTTCTGTATAGTGTAACATTCAGTGGGAGGCGATGTCCTCTCTGTCTGCCGCAAGGACAGCTTCTCAGTTTTGGTACACACAGCTTTTGGAATACTCCTCTCAGCCGGTTCAATCCAGCTCCAACGAGCCAACAGTATCAATACAAACACTCCAAGTGTCATGTCCCATTCACTAATTTTCAAAAGACAACTAATTTCCCTTTGTGTAACCACTGGTTTGTGGAATGAGTTTGTATAGTTGTTCTTTTGATGCAGATTGCAGTGGCCCAGGCCTGCTGAGCCAACAGAGAGGCCCACAGGATCAATCAAAAGTCTGTGCTCGATTGGCTAATCTCAGCTCTGCTGAAAGATAGAATTGTCCTCAGTGCCCCTGGGTCAGGGAAGGTCAGCAATATTAGCCAGGCTTAAAATTCCTGCTAGTTTTTTTCCTGCTCATTTCAATCAGCAGTACCTTTAAATGTTCTTTTGCATGGCTGCACACGTACGTTATCTTAAAGAGGACGTATGTTCATGGTACGTTCTAGGTTGCTATGCATCAGTAGACCCACAAACAACAGAAGGAATACTGGCCAAGTTTCCTGTAAAATGCACTTCTTGGGGTGAGGGTGAGATCCCTGCACCCCAGTGTAAATGTCAGATTGCTCTGCTTTCATTTTTCTGGCGACAGCCCTCTACTTGGCATGAAACAGGACTTCAGTCCATATCCTGAAGGAATTCCCGCTTCAGAGCTACTGACCGATCAGACACCGGCAGTTCTTCACAATGGCAGTTCCAAGCAGCAGCAGTAACCTCTCTGGTACTGCAGGTAGGCCACGGATGTGACATTCAGCATGGAAACCAACAAAGTGGGGGTGGGGGTTGGGCAAGGGTGAACATTTGTGGGGGTTAACTATGGGGAGAGGTCTCTATTTGACACCAGGAAGTGACAACCCTCTTCCATCTCCAGCTTTAGCTGGCCAAGAGCTCATAGGGTTAAACCTGCCAGGCTGCACATTGTTGATCGCCCACTTAAGGGCCTCAATTGGGCCACTGGAGGGCATCCCCCCTGACATATCCCCTGCCACTCATAAAATCGCAGCGGAGGCAGGCAGCAGGCACACCACCGATGGAATGGCACTCTGATTTATGTGTCACCCACCTGCTTTCCTGCCCACAAGTGACCAGTAAAATTCAGCTCATTGATTAAGGTCAGAATGTAATATTGGGCTACAAGAAGCCTAAATTTGAATGGAGCCTGAAAATGCTTGAGGGCAGCTGGAGAGAAGGGAAGAAGAATTGGAGGGTATAAAAAGCTTCTTGAGTCTGTCCCATCATTCATTTAGAATGTGGCCAATTTGTATCTCAACTCCATTCACCCATCTTTGCTCAATATCCCTTGATTCCCTTGATACCATAAGAAAAATTGATCAACCTTGAAAGGTCCAATTGTCCCCTTAGCACCCAATAACCATTTGGGGAAAGTTCCAGATTTCTACTATCCTTTGTTCAAAGAAGTGCTTCTCATATCCTTACTGATGAATGGTATAACTCTAATTGTAAGATCATAGAATCCCTACAGTGCAGAAAGAGTCCATTCGGCCCATCGAGCCTGCACTGACAACAAATCCAATGCCCATAACCCCACATATTTACCTTGCTAAACCCCCTGACACTAAGGGGCAATTTGGCATGGTCCATTCACCTAACCCACACATCTTTGGAGTGTGGGATGAAACCGGAGCACCCAGAGGAAACCCACACAGACATGGGGAGAATGTGCAAATTCCACACAGACAGTCACCCAAGGTCAGAATCGGACCCGGGTCCTTGGCACTGTGAGGCAGCAGTACTAACCACTGTGCCACCGAGCCACCTTGATAATACCCACTTGTTCCGAACTCCCCCACCAGAGAAAATAGTTTCTATCTCTACTCTATCAAGTCTTATATTGGAAAATTAAAATGTGGAAATAATGAACTAAAATCTCCCCTCATTAGACACGAGCAAAATAGGCTGTAATCAGAATTTCATGCTGACAAAAATTACTAACAGAATCTGAAATCATTTGCATATTGTTATGATCCTCATGGGGGAAACTATAAACCAAAATAACCAAATTTACCAAATGAAGAAATTACCAATAAGGTAACATTTACTTTAACACAAATTGGAACCAATGCAACTTCACCACAAAATAATAAGCAAATAGTTTTTCAGATACAAAGGTAAATTTCACCTTAAATAGTTAATACAACAAAGATATGTCTTACACAGCCTTTAGCACCTGTATCACTCACTGCAGACACGTGGCACCATGTGTAATTCCAAAGTTCTCCAACCTGGCCTCTGGTACATATGATCACTCATCTTCCCAGTCAATCAATTCGGCCCTCAATATGCATTCTCTGGTAGTTGTATTCTATCCGAGGTCCATGGAGACTGTCATCACCCAAACTGCACACTCCTGTTGAAACTCCTCAGCTAGGTTCACAACAGTTTTGACGTCACAGATTCCTTTATCTGTTCTCTTTAATAAATGCAATTAATTGGTCTGGCTGACTGGCAAAACTGAGGCAACAACAGTAAAATTGTTCAATTCTCAATCCTTGCCCTAACCCTGCCTTTGGCTCTCTGCACTGTTTAACTTTATTGCACAGTTCATTCCTTGTGAATATGCATCCTCTGTTCTCTCCTCTGCTGCAACTCTCTTTTGTGTCTGGCCAAACAACTTTCATTTGTTAACTTTGCTCCCGTCTGATCTGCATCCAGGTCAAGGGTTTACACATCACATGGACAAATATTTCTTATTCAAGAAAATTGCAATTGATCCCTCTAAGTTGATTTTTAAAAGCCCTTTTCAAACATCCTTAAAAATGATTGCAGATTGTAAACATTTTTTTTAATTTACAAATTTTCTTCCTGTACTTTTTCTGGGTCAAAGGTCATCACAATATTCAACAGTTATCTTTTGTTAACTGGATCCAAATAAAATAACCAAACATGTCAACAGAAATGGCTTGAGTTGCTTGCTATTATCTACAACAAGCGTCAAACTCTCCCACTCCAAAGAGATGTTTGCTAAACTCTGTCATTTCAGAAACAGATATGTGAACTCGAGGAATCATATGTGCATTTGTACATCTCCTGGGGCACTGCTTATGCTGAAGGATGCACTGCTTAAAAATGAAGGGTATAATGTCACATAATGTGCTGTAGTAATTCAGCCAGTTTCCCATCACTGACACCCTTTAATGTGCACCAAAGGAAAAGGCCGTTCCCATGGCATACACTCAGGTGGTCTTCATCTTGAGACCTACAATGCCGGTCCAGGTAAAATGAACCCCCACTGGCTGCTTTCCATTGGACAAGTCTCTACTCGGTCAATAAGCACCTTGTACTCCACGAAGCCCATGGGAGGATATATTGATCATCCCCCATGGCCTTTATGGTCATCATAACATGTGCAACGTATTATGGGTCCCAATGATTACCAGGGACTGAATAATTCGGACCATGGCTTTATTACGTGGAATTCTGGGATTTTTACTGATAATTTTGGGATTAAGAAATGCTCCCTTGTCCATTTTTCCAAGGAAAGTAAATACGTGGCCAAGGTTATTATAAACTCCATCAGCTAAATAATTTATCTGATGGTTAGCACAAGTGAACAGAATACTCTCTATTTCAAACACCCCATTCTGGGAGTATAGATCCCACTATTCTGCCCCACTGAAATGCCTCAACCGCAATCTCAGAAGAAGTTGGTTCCCACACCGATCATCTCTATGCCTGTCTGTTTTTCAGTGCTAAATGGTCCTGAAATGATGCAGTTTTATACTCCAGGTCCACACTTATTTCCTTTGAGTCAGAATGCCATGGGTTTGAGCACCACTCCAGAGACTAGAACACATAATCTAGGTTACCAATCCAGTGCAGTACTACAGGGAGTACTATGTTACCAATGCTGCTATCTTTTGAATGATACATTAAACTGAGGACCAGTCTGCCCTCTCAGGTGGAAGTAAAAGTTGCCATTTTGAAGAAGAGCAGGAAAGTTCTCCCCATTGTGCTGGCTAATATTTATTCAGTAAGAGTTTTAACAACACCAGATTAAAGTCCAACAGGTTTATTTGGTAGCAAATGCCATTAGTTTTCAGAGCGCTGCTCCTTCGTCAGATGGAGTGGATATCTGCTCATCTGACGAAGGAGCAGCTATCCGAAAGCTAATGGCATTTGCTACCAAATAAACCTGTTGGACTTTAGCCTGGTGTTGTTAAAACTCTTACTGTGTTTACCCCAGTCCAACACAGGCATCTCCACATCATAATATTTATTCCTCAGTCGACATTACTAAAATAGGTTATCACTTCTATAAGTGGGCTTTGTTATGTGCAAATTGGCTTCCATTTCTTACATTACAACAGTGACTACACTACAAACAGTACTGATGTGGTTGTCAAGTCCTTTTGGACATCCTGAGACTGTTAAAGTTGCTATGGGAAATACAAATGTTTCTGTTTCTTCCTATAGGTTATTTATAATTAGCAAAGAGGAGAGATTTTTATTCCATCAGGTATTGCTGCATTTGGATCCAGGTAGAGGTAGAGGAATCTTGCCCACGGATGTCCCTCTTCTCTTCTCTCTTATGCCTTTTGAAGTCTAGCATATACAACAAGATGGTAGGTAAGCAAACTAGATTAGATGTAGAAAAATAAGAAAACAGATTATTACCCGAATGGCTGTAAATTAGGAGAGGGGAGTGTGCAGCGGCACCTGGGTGTCCTTGTGCACCAGTCTCTGAAGGTAAGCATGCAGATGGCGGTAAAGAAGGCAACTGGTATGTTGGCCTTCATTGCGAGGGGTTTCGAGTACAGGAGCAAGGATGTGTTGTTGAAATTGTACAGGGCCTTGGTGAGGCCACACCTAGAATATTGTGTGCAGTTTTGGTCTCCTTTTCTGAGGAAGGATTTTCTTGCCCTCGAGGGAGTGCAGCGAAGGTTTACCAGGCTGATTCCAGAGATGGATGGACTGATGTATAAGGAGAGATTGAGTAGGTTAGGATTGTTTGCGCTGGAGTTCAGACGAATGAGGGGGGATCACATAGAGACTTATAAAATTTGAACAGGACTGGACAGGGTAGATGCAGGGAGGATATTCCTGATGATGGGGGAGTCCAGAACCAGGGGTCACAGTCTGAGGATTCGGGGTAGACCATTTAGGATGGAGGTGAAGAGACCACCCAAAAAGTGGTGAGCCTGTTGAATTCATTACCACAGGAAGTAGTTGATGCCGAAACATTGAATGTATTCAAGAGGCGGCTCGACATAGCACTTGGGGTGAATGGAATTTATTCCATCAGGTATTGCTGCATTTGGATCCAGGTAGAGGTAGAGGAATCTTGCCCACAGATGTCCCTCTTCTCTTCTCTCTTATGCTTTTTGAAGTCCAGCATATACAACAAGATGGTAGGTAAGCAAACTAGATTAGATGTAGAAAAACAAGAAGACAAAGGTTATGGAGAGAAAGCAGGATTAAGCTCTTGAGTTGGACATTCAGCCATCATTGTCATGAATGGTGGAGCAGGCTTGAAGGGCCAAATGGCCTCCTCCTGCTCCTATCTTCTATGTTTCTATGTAAGTACTGGACATTAAACAGCATCAGGTGAGGGTCCAGTAATTTGTCAGAATTGGAGGTAGGGATGTGGGGGAGGGGGGGGTGGGTTGTGATGGTAATTTTAATGTTGGGAGCAAAGGCAGATCACCTTGATGTTTCACAGAATTGCAGAAGTGTCTAGCAGCACTGGACTAGTAAGGGTAGAGGGGCATTAAGTGGAGAAGAATGAGGTTCATAAGAGTCCTCCACAGAAATAACAAAGTACTTTTAATTGATCCTTAGAAAAATAAACACGAGTGTTTTTCGACATGAGCAGCAGCCAGACCTTCTGTTCTGCGTCTGGGTCAGATGCTTACCGCAAAGTTTCATGAACCACATGTAAAGTTTAAATCAATACTCCCAATCATTTACATCCATCCCGTGTTGAGGAACAGAAATGGCCCATGCCAGTATTTGGACAAGCGCTGCTAACAGTAGGTATACACATAGACACACAGTTAGACTTAGGGAAGGTAGGGGAGGGGAGGGTGCAAGAAGAGAGGGCAAGAGATACAGTGTGATGAAGAGAAAATCTCAGGAGGAAAAACCTGTGAAAAGGGGGACATTCCACCTTTTTCCATCGGGAAAAAGATACAAAAGTCTGAGGTCACATAACAACCAACTCGAGAACAGCTTCTTCCCTGCTGCCATCGGACATTTGAATGGACCTATCTCGCACTAAGTCAATCTTTCTCTACACCCTAGCTTTGACTATACCACTATGTTCTGCACTCTCTCCTTTCCTTCTCTATGAACGGTATACTTTGTCTGTATAGTATGCAAGAAGCAATACTTCTCGCTGTATACTAATACATATGACAATAATAAATCAAATCAAATCAAAAAGGCAGGACATCAGCCACTCTTCTGAAAAGGGTTATAGTTGAGCTTTAGGAAGCCCACATTAAAGGACAGAGAATACTCCAACTCCCCGTATCCATCAATAAACATGTGGCTAACTTCATGTGAAAATATACCAAGTAGCTGCTGGGCCAAGTGGCTTAAACCCAATGCATCAAATTTGATAAATGTTAATATAATGCTATTACTTTAAGTGCAGAGGACAATCAGTTTGATAAAAAGAAAGCATATTTAAGTGCTGTGCTAGATAAACAACATGTGGAGTTAAAGTGCTTCATAAACTTAAGATGTTTTATATATCAATATTTCTGCTACATAACTGGAACTCTCTGCTTCAATCTTCAGCTTGTTGAAATGATTTAAGTCTCAATAATGTACCAGCTTAAACTCTGAGTGCCTCTCAACAGTAACTAACAATCTACTAATCCCTGGAAAGTACTTTTATTTTTTATATATTGGGGCCTTGAAAATAGGATTATTATGTCCAAATGCTCAATGAGTTTTCCTGAAATTCCTTTCCTTTTCATTTAGCAGATACTTCAACCTATTTATTTTGAATGGATTATTCCTTCCACTAATATGATGGAGAGGAATTTTAAACACATGCCGGAACCCCACCACCTCTCCCGCCATGGAATCAGAGCAGGCGGGGGTCTGACAACGGAAATCTCTGTTGACCTCGGGTGGGAATTTCCTGTCTCGCCCAACTGAGGCTGTAAAATCCCGCAAGAGCATTTGGACCTTATTGGATCAAGGTGTCATTTCTGTATATTTTTTTGTCAGTGCAGTAAGTCCATCTCAGAAAACTGTTTCCACTGCTTCTCTGGTGGTGTAGGGCTCCAGAACTTAAAATCATGACCAGCTTCAACTCACCTAAAGAAAGGTTACATACAGCTATGGGGAGGGGGGGGGGATTCTGAAACCTCAAGCATGTCCACCCCTTGATGTTGCCTGCATGAGAGAACATAGGAGTTGACACCCATATCAGCAATATTTTTGTGCCATCAAAGTAGTTCTGAAGAAGTGACAGTAAGTGCGATATTGCAAATAATGTGCATTGGATACCCAGTGAGTGCTACAGGTCCATCAGGATTCTGTGCTCCTGAATAGCGATTTCCTCCAATCCCATTACAATATACCCACCAATGGCTGCTACATCTATGGTCTGCTTTTGAAATTTCTTCGATTCGATTTACCTCTCTCGTTGTGTAAATTCTTAATTGTTTCGAGATTCTTGACAAGCCATTGTTAATTTCCATAAATCCATGTGTGTCCTAGACTACATCATTCACTTTTCATTTACTTCTACAATGGCAGAATGTCTTTTGAGCTTTATAAGTTGATCATGTCTTGGAACGGGCGGCAACGGTAGCACAGTGGTTAGCACTGCTGCTTCGCAGCTCCAGGGACCTGGGTTCGACTCCCGGCTTGGGTCACTGTCTGTGTGGAGTTTGCACATTCTCCTCGTGTCTGTGTGGGTTTCCTCAGGGTGCTCCGGTTTCCTCCCACAGTCCAAAGATGTGCGGGTTAGGTTGATTGGCCATGCTAAAAAATTGCCCCTTAGTGTCCTGAGAGGCATAGGTTAGAGGGATTAGCAGGTAAAATATGTAGGGATAGGGGGGTAGGGCCTGGGTGGGATTGTGGTCGGTGCAGACTCGATGGGCCGAATAGTCTCTTTCTGCACTGTAGGGTTTCTATGGTTTCTATGGTTTCTAACTGAGGTGTTTGCAAGATTGAGGCTAGGAGACCACAGATGTGCAACAAACTAGGGGATTTATTAAGGTGATGTGATCACTGCAGGTGGCATTCTTACTCTGCACAAATCCACACAGTCAATGATGTCACCTCTGATGACATCATGCATGCATTATCTTAAAGTGCCCCATTCAGCTTCAATGTTGCAAGTAAGAAGTCACTATGACCAGGATTTTCCAGGCCTATTCAATGCTGATGCAAATCCTGTTATGATCGGAAATTCTCACGAGAGAGCCATAACTGGATTTGCACTGGGGAGGTCTCAGAATAAGAGCTTCCCCACGCCCCACATTGGCGACATAGCCAGGTTCATGCCCAGCGAGGATGTGAACCTAATTAGCATTAATTTAAATAAATTAAAATATGCCTAAAAGGGATATTGCTATACATTCCGAGGATTTTCTTTCCGCCGGTGTGACATCATGCCAGCGGCATTCATTACTGCTCTCCGGCAGTTGAGATGACCATGCCAGGGTGCCAAGGTCAATGTAGCCCCCAGGTGGTCAGGAACATGGCAAGGCAGTGCCAACCTGGTTGTTAGCCCCACCCCCCACTGGTGGGGGGGGGCGTGTGGGGCCATGGGGGAGGGCCAGGGGACAGGGCTAGGGGTGATGGCAGAGGGCATGGAAATGATTGGGGAGGGAGATTGCTGGCAACAATGGAGGGGTGGAGGGTCCCAATATCATTGAGGGTGGAGGAATGCCTGTCTCTTAACATTGAGATTGGGACGCCCTTTTAAAGGATGTCCCGATCTCTGTGGAGCTGGCCTTGTCGGCATCTTTAGGTCACGCCTCTCAAGAATGAAGGTGCAAAACATGCTCCCCTGCTTTTATTTTAACAAAGAGTCAGAAGATCTGGAGTGAAAACCTGGTTGTGTTTCTGGGGAGGAATGCATCGGTTTTCAGTCAGAACCTGATACTTTGACCTTTTTTGGAAAAATTCTGTCCTATAAATACACAACAGGAGGCACATATCCTTAATTTAAGGTAAAATGATGGCCCATTCTGAAGTTTACTTGACAACAGGCCTGGGGTGGCTAAAGATCAAAGGGAGGCCCAGATTGTGTTACTGGGGCAATGGTGTAGGTTTTCATCATTGGAAACAATGGCACCAGTCTGTGGTTCACAATGGGTAGGCTGTGAGTCTCCCCAAGTTCCAGAAAGGTGTTGAAAGTATTGGGTTGTAAATAATTGTGCTGAAAACTGTCAAATTAATTCTAATATGAAAAAGAGTTGAGGTCAAGGGTAGCTAATCAGCTTTTCAACCTGGATGCAAGGCCATGAGGATTATTACAAAGGAGCCACTTTTGTGATCTGGTTACAGACTTCCCTACAAATAAATGAACATCATCAACGGATAGTTTTGTGTGGTCAGCAGAGTAGAGGAATGTGCCTGGATCTGGGAGAAGGGAAGCATCTAGAGACCAAAAAATGTCTCTGTGGTTTGCCACACAGGTATGTAGGTAGAAGCGCATTCTCAGATTGAAAAGGCCAAATTCATGGGGAGTTAAAACAAGGCTGGAAGAGCTGTCTAGTTTGGGATGGAGGGAGAGTCTCAAGAAAAGAAAATTTCACTGTGAAAGACAGTTCTAGGATTGCAAGTTGCCAGGCTGAGAAAAGAAAAGAACAGGAAAAAATCTTTGGGAGTTAAGGATCATTTTGGACTGATTCTAGGAAAATTGAATGCATACACAAGGAACAGCATAAAATATACCATGAAATGTGTTTTTTTCTGTTGGGCTAAGAATAAGGTTCTATGGCTTAAAGTATAAGTTGACTACAATGATAGTGACTGGGATTCTCCAATCTCATTCACCCTGCCACCACTGCCAGAGAGAACAAAGAATTTGGCATTCAGTCAAAACTCCTTTCACTGCAGTGGAACCAGAGAATCCCAGACACAAGCAAGGTCAGAGAACTCCAGCCAGTGTTTAATTGATAGTGCTTTTAGTCATTTGTTACAGTAAATATCTGAAAACATTAAGTCTTATGGCATCATTCTTTCCACAATTAACTGGAAGTTTAAACTTCCTTTTGAAGTTACCAATCCTCACAGAGATCATAAGTTCACCACTTGAATCATAGAATGGCACTGCACAGAAGGAGCCCCTACAGCCTCCCATGCCTATGCTGGTACTTTGAAATTACTTTCCAATTAGTCCCTCTTCTCTGCTTTAACCCATAACCGTGAAAATTCATCCTTTGCAAATGCAAATCCAAATCCCCATTGAAAGTTATTACTGAATCTGTTTTCACCACCTTTTTACACTTTGCATAATGACTACTAGCAGGTTAAAATTGGATTTTTGTCTCCGCTTGCCAGATTTTCAACCTCCTTTGTTAAAGCAATGTAAATGCTTCAATCAATATTAATCAAGGAAGTTAATTGTTGATCCGTCTTCCATCTTCTGCCATTTCTGACCGATACTTTCCTTCTTTGTTAAACTTATGTAGAATTGTTGGCCCCACGGTGGCTTTCCAGCACAATAAACAAAGCAATGAATTTAAAGCAAAACCATTGATCAAAAAAATCATGTTTAACTATGTTATTTTAAAGAGGGGAGCAACCAATTCTTCCCACATGGGGTTGATAAGCAAACTCCAAAACAAGGAAAGTCTGACAGTCCCAACACAGGGTGACTGAGAGATCCCAGCACCATGGAGTTACAGGCAGATCCCAACAAGGGTGACTGATGGCTTCCAACACAGGAAGAATGAGTAACGGATCCCAACACAGGAAGAATGATGGATCCCAACGCAACGAGTGACTGGCGGATCCCAACACAGGGAGTAACAAACAGATCCCCACACAGGGAGAGTGACTGACAAATCCCCACAGAGGGAGAATAACTGACATATCCCCACATAGGGAGAGTGACTGACAGATCCCAACAAACAGAGAGTGAGTGATGGATCCCAACACAGTGTATATGACTTAGATGAGCATTAGGTGTGATTGGCAGACTCCAATACAGAGTCACAGGAGATTGATCCTCCAATCTCTCTGATGTGCCAGTTACTGAAGATATCGTGAGAGTACAGGGGAGACAGGGCAATCAGAACACAGATTATTAGCATATTAGTAATACTCACATTATATCAAAGAATATATAGTAGATTGTGTGTTAGTAAAACTAATACGGCTAAAAATCAGATAAAGCCCAATCTCAAGCCTTGTACTCTGCAAAGGTGGTGCGAGCAACATGCAAACTTCATGTTGCCAACTTCTTTAAATGATGCTGACAGTGCTGATGTGTTACTGGCTGGCTATAAGGTCAGCAGGAGGCCCAACATGTGTGGCTGGGACAACCCATATCTAGCCTGCACTTGCTAAAGGCAAATAGGTCCTGTTATTCAGGATTGACAAGCATATTTTCCAAATACACTGCAACACATTCACTGACACTCTTTCCTCTCTTTCTTGCAGAACAAGGTCACAAATAGTAGGGAGCAGCAGTAGAGATCTGGACAAGCACAGCTGCATCACCTGAGCTCTTTGGAGGAGATTGTGCTGGGTATTATTGGGGAGGCAGCCACTGTGTCTATTTCAGTTGACCTCACCAAGAACATCCAGGATGAAGGCATGTTTCTGCCTTATGCACTTCTCAAATCCTACTTCACCCTCTTCCCAATAACTGGTCTGTCATATAAGCTGCAGCTGGTCTGACCGTGGATCTACTGCTTTTCCCCAAATCACTTTGCTCACCCCAACTCTCCCTTTTATGCTTTCAGATAGCCAAGAACAACTGCCCGGCCAGCCACCACAAGAACTGCTACAGGTCTCTGTTGAAGGAACACTGCAACTTGAACTCACATCCACCAGCTCAGATTACTAATACTGTGCATAATATAGAGGGTGGTACAGGGGTGGAACCAACCTCAGTGGTCAGTCACCAGGCATGTGTGGGCTGCAGCCAGGCTAAGGGGAAGGAATAGCGGGAGTACCAGCTATCACTGCATCCACTGCAGAGGATTGAGCTGAGGACTTTGATGGACAGCTTTCAGGATGCTGATGTGCATGCACACTGAAATGCTTGATTCATCGCCAGGCCTGCCTCAGATACTCTGGCAAACTCAAGGAGCGTGGAGGAGTCTGGCTTCAATTTGACAAAGGGTTTTGTGAAGAGGTTGGAGTGGTAGCCAACTCCATGACAGAAGTTGTAAATCAAACTATTAAGCAGCATCTGATTGCTCTTGATTCACCTTCTATTGCAACACAAGAAGTCACGCAATGGGTGCGATTTACCAACTGCACTCACCCCAAAACCAGAAAATCCTGCCCGAGGTCAACGGACCTTTGCATTGTCCACCTCCCCACCCCAACACATCCCCCCCCCCACCACCCCACCACCTCCCGTCCCATCCACTGCAATTCCCCATGGCGGGCGGGATGGGAAAATTCCCCCCAATATCTGCGTGCTGCAGTGGAAGTGAGGTCCCTGCTTGCTGGTTTGCAAACCCATTATGGCTACAGAATGGCAAGGGGAGATGGTTGGATTCTCTCTTGTTGGAGATGGTCATTGCTTGGCATAAATGTTACTTGCCACTTAACAGCCCAAGATTGAAGATTATCCCAGTCTTGTCATACGTACATGGGCTGCTTCAGTATCTGAGAAGTCACGAATGGTGCTGAATATTGTGCGATCATCAGCAAACATCCCCACTTCTAACCTTCTAATGGAAGGATGATCATTGATGAAGCAGCTGAAGATGGTTTGGCTGAGGACACTACCCTGAAGAACTCCTACAGCAATGTCCTGGGATTGAGCTGATTATCCTCTCACAACCACAACCATCTTCTTTTGTGTAATGTTTGACCCCAACCAGTGGAGAGTTTTCATCTGAATCCCATTGACTTCACTTTTGATACGATTCCTTGATGCCACACTCCATCAAACATTGCCTTAATGTCAGGGGCAGCTCACTTCTGGAATTCAACTCTTTTGTCCATTACAGTCTTGGCTATAATGAGATCTGGTGCTGAGTGGCCCTGGCAGATCTTAAACTAAGCATGAATGAGCAGGTTATTGCTAAGTAAGTTGTGCTTGATAGCACTGTCGATGACACCTTCCATCACTTTGCTTTGCTGATTATCAAGAGTAAATTGATGGGTGATAACTGGCTGCATTGGATTTCTCCTGTTTTTTGTGCACAGAACATACCTGGGCTATCCTCAAAATGGCAGGTAGGTGCCAGAGTTGTAGTTGTTCCAGAATTTGTTCTGGAATGGCTTGTTTTGGAGCACAACTCTTCAGTACATTGGCAGAATATTATCAGGGTCCCGAAGTCTTTGCAGTATCTAGTACTTTCAGATGTTTCTTGATATCAGGTGGAGTAAATCAGATTGGCTGAAGACTGACATTTGTGATGCTTGGGAACTTCAGGAGAAGATGGATCATCCACTTGGCACTTCTGGCTGAAGATGGTTGCAAATGCTTCGTCGTTGCCTTTTGCCATGGTGTATTGGGCTCCTCCTCCCATAAACTGCTTACTTTTCCACCACCATTTATGACTGGATGTGGCAGGACCTCAGAGCTTAAAACTCATCTGTTGGCTGTGGGATCTGATCCAGCCTTGGGCTGACAAGTGGCAAGTAGCATTCACGCCACACAAATGCCAGCTAATGACCATCACTAACAAGAGACAATCTAACCACTACCCCTTGACATTCAATAGTGTTACCATCATTGAATCTCCCATTGTCAACATCCTTGGAGTTACCATTGACCAGAAACTCAATGGACTCACCACATAAACACTGTGGCTACAAGAGCAGGTCAGAGACTAGAAATACTGTGGCAAGTAACTCATGTCCTGACTCCCCAAAGCCTGTCCACCATCCACAAGGCACAAGTCAAGAGTGTGATGGAATACTCCCCACTTGCCTGGATGAGAGCAGCTCCAACAGCACTCAAGAAGCTTGACACGATCCAGGATAAAAGAGCTTGCTTGACTGGCACCACATCCACAAACATCCACTCCCTCCACCACCGATGCTGTGTAGCAGCAGTGTGTACTATCTACAGGATGTACTGAAGAAATTTGCCAAAGATCCAAGGTTTTGTTATGCAGCACCTTCCAAACCCCCAACCACTTCCCTCTAGAAGGACAAGGGCAGAAAATACATGGGAACGCCACCACCTGCATCACAGTGATTTCACCCATGGCCATAAATCTTGTCACTTGAGAAGAGTTAAAGGCTAAAATCAGCAACTTCATAAAGGTTGTTGAAGAAATGACCAAAACATGGTGTGAGATGCTTGATGGTGAGCAGAACTGGATATTTTGAGGTCAGACGTTATGAGGATACAACGAGTGGCTGTGGTGTTGTTCATTCACCTCATCGAGCTGATCATACAGAACCACAATCCCAAATTTGTATATCTCAGTAGCATCATCAACAATCTTCATATCTCAAAGACTATTTCTGCATTTAGAGAAAATTTAGAGAAAATTGAACTATAAGAAATGGCTTGATGCTTGTTGTTTAGAAATGGTTTAATTTAAATAAGGTCCTTTAATTTTACTAGAGGGAACAGATGCAGGGCGGAATTTTCTGGAGACTAAGTGCAGTAGATGGGAAGTTCAGCTTGATTCCCACTGAGCGGCTGCGGGATGGGTTCTCACCAGGTTGTTCATTTTTCAGCTCATTATTTATTCATCAGCGAGGATCTCACCGAATCTCATAGTGGGACGCCCCACCGTTACCTCATTGTGCCATATTTAAACAACATCCACACAAACATCCACTTACTGCAGGATAGGAGTTGTTGTGGCAAGTAAAGCAACTGAGGGTCTATGAAACTGCAAAAAAAACTACAAAGGGTCGTGAACGAAGTGCAGTCCATCACGCAAACCAGCCTCCCGTCCATTGACTCTGTCTACACTTCCCGCTGAGTTGGAAAAGCAGCCAGCATAATTCAGGACCGCATGCACCTTGGACGTACTCTCTTCCACCTTCTTCCATCGGGTAAAAGATATAAAAGTCTGAGGTCATGTACCAACCGACTCAAGAACAGCTTCTTCCCTGCTGCCATCATGCTTTTGAATGAACCTATCTCGCACTAAGTTGATCTTTCTCTACACCCTAGCTATGACTGTAACACTACATTCTGCACTCCCTCCTTTCCTTCTCTATGAATGTATGTTTTGTCTGTACAGCATACAAGAAACAATACTTTTCACTGTTTGCTAATATATGTGACAATAATAAATCAAATCAAATCAAAAGACCTCTCACCAATTTTTACAGATGCACCATAGAAAGCATCCTTTCCAGATGCATCACAGCTTGGCATGGCTCCTGCTCTGACCAAGACTGCAAGAAACTACAAGGAGTTGTGAATGTAGCCTAGTCCATCACACAAACTAGCTTCCAATCCATTGAATCTGTCTACACGTCTTACTGCCTCAAAAAAGCAGCCAGCATAATCAAGGACCCCACGCACCCCAGACATAATCTCTTCCACCTTCTTCCATCAGGAAAAAGACACAAAAGTCTGAGAAATGTACCAACAGACTCGAGAACAATTTCTTCCCTGCTGCCATCAGACTTTTGAATGGACCTACCTTATATTAAGTTGATCTTTCCCTACATCCTACCTCTGACTGTAACACTATATTCTGCACCCTCTCATTTCTTTTTTTCCTCTGTATACTATGAACGGTATGCTTTGTCTGTATAGCACGCAAGAAACAATACTTTTCACTGTATACCAATGTGACAATGATAAATCAAATCAACTCAAATCAAATCAAATGCAGTGTACATCAGCTACACACAGACAATGACGGTGAGTTACATGACATGATCCCAGCATGTAAGCATATTGAAGTCTCCATGGAAGGGTGCTGACCACCTTGGAGATCCAGGTCCAGCAGAACACACTATCTCTGCCTAATTTGTGCTCAGACCTGCACACCATCACTGTAACCATGGTTGTCTTCCAGCAGTGGCTTGGCAAGAGGGGAATGGGGCACTTTGATCACTCTCCGGTGCCCCCTCTTCTCAAGGAGTGACAGCAGGCTCTTCAGACACCCGCAGGGAGGAGGACAGTCAGCAAGATACCCCGGGGCGCATCTGCCACAGGCCACGCCAAATCCCCTCTGCCTGTAACCTCATCAACTCCAGCTGATCAGGTCAGGGAGGATGCACTGCACCTGAGCAGGAGACCCTGAGCAGGCTGTGACCCCCAGGCCTTGGGCCTCCAGAGGACGCCTACCCAGGTCATCTCAGACAATAGGGCATGACAGTCAGCAAGCTGCCTCCACCTCTGCAGTGGGTGTCAGAGATGCACCTAGTAGTAAAATTAGAAAAATTCAGACATTCTGAATTCACAATGCAGGTGTTTAATCATTGTAGATACTTGGCGCATTTGTAAATAGGTTTTGCTTCTCTCCATCAAAGTGTCTATTACTGAATGGCTCTTCCATGTGATGCAATATTCCATGTCATCCAGGGATGACAGATTCCACCCCCCACTTTTTCCCCCACACGGACCTCTCAAGTATTGTCCATCATATCTGTAATGGACATTTTTATTGGAGCTATTACAGATGGCACCAAGAAAAAAAGGATGGTAATAGTAGGGGATTTTAACTTTCCCAACAATTGACTGGAACAGCCATAGTATTAGAGGGTTGGATGGAGAGAAATATGTTGAGTGTATTCAGGAGGAATTTCTCATTCAGTATGTGGATGGCCTGTCTGGAGAGGGGGCAAAACTTGACCTCCTCTTGGGAAATAAGGAAGGACAAGTGACAGAAGTGTTAGTGAGGGATCACTTTGGGACTAGAGATCATAATTCTATTAGTTTTAAGATAGCTACGGAAAATGATAGGCCTGGCCCAAATGTTAAAGTTCTAAATTGGGGCAAGGACAATTTTGATGGTATCAGGCAGGAAATGTCAAAAGTTAATTGGGGGAGTCTGTGGGAAGGCAAAGGGATGTCTGGTAAGTGGGAGGCTTTCAAAAGTGTGTTAACCAGGGTTCAGGGTCAGCACATTCCTCTTAGAGTGAAGGGCAAGGCTGGTAGAAGTAGGGAACCCTGGATGACTCAGGATATTGAGGCCCTGGTCAAGAAGAAGAAGGAGGCACAAGAAATGCATAGGCAGCTGGGATCAAGTGGATCCCTTGAAGAGCATAGTGGGTGTAGGAGTAGAGTTAAGAGAGAAATCAGGAGGGCAAAAAGGGGACACGAGATTGTTTTGGCAGATAAGGCAAAGGAGAATCCAAAGAGTTTCTACAAATACATAAAGGCCAAAAGAGTAACTAGGGAGAGAGGAGGGCCTCTTAAGGATCAACAAGGTCATCTATGTGCGGATCCACAAGAGATGGGTGAGATCCTAAATGAATATTTCTCATCAGTATTTACTGTTGAGGAAATCATGGATGTTAGGGAATTTGGGGACATAAATAGTGCTGTCTTGAGGAGTGTGCATATTACAGGGAAGGAGGTGCTGGAAGTCTTAAAGCACATCAAGGTAGATAAATCTCCGGGACCTGATGAAGTGTATCCCAGGACATTGTGGAAGGCTCGGGAGGAAATTGCGGGTCCCCTAGCAGAGATAGTTGAATCATCGATAGTTACAGGTGAGGTGCCTGAAGATTGGAGGGTGGCAAATGTTGTACCTTTGTTTACAAAAGGGCTGCCTGAGAACTACAGGCTGGTGAGCCTCACATCTGTGGTGGGTAAGTTGTTTGGAAGATATTTTGAGAGACAGGATCTACAGGCATTTAGAGACGCAAGGACTGATTAGGGACAGTCAGCATGGCTTTGTGAGTGGAAAATCGTGTCTCACAAATTTGATTGAGTTTTTTGAAGGGGTAACTAAGAAGGTAGATGAGGGCAGTGCAATTGATGTTGTCTATATGGACTTTAGCAAGGCCTTTGACAAGGTACCGCATGGTAGGTTGTTGCATAAGGTTAAATCTCACAGGATCCAGGGTGAGGTGGCTAAATGGATACAAAACTGGCCTGATGATAGAATACAGTAAGAAGTCTAACAACACCAGGTTAAAGTCCAACAGGTTTATTTGGTAGCAAAAGCCACTAGCTTTCGGAACAGGCAACATTGATGATAGAAGCCAGAGGGTGGTTGTAGAGAGCTGTTTTTCAAACTGGAGACCTGTGAGCAGCGGTGTGCCTCAGGGATCAGTGCTGGGTCAACTGTTATTTGTCATTTATATCAATGATTTGGATGAGGATTTAGGAGGCATGGTTAGTAAGTTTGCAGATGACACCAAGATTGGTGGCATAGTGGACAGTGAAGAAGATTATCTCCGATTGCAACGGGATCTTGATCAATTGGGCCAGTGGACTGAGGAATGGCAGATGGAGTTTAATTTAGATAAATGCGAGGTGATCCATTTTGATAGATTGAACCAGGGCAGGACTTACTCAGTTAATGGTAGGGCATTGGGGAGAGTT
Organism: Mustelus asterias; assembly: GCF_964213995.1. NCBI lineage: Eukaryota > Metazoa > Chordata > Chondrichthyes > Carcharhiniformes > Triakidae > Mustelus > Mustelus asterias. Next base: position 71,669,411 of record NC_135816.1, on the reverse strand, counting down.
ACAGAACAAAGAGATCTAGGGGCACAGGTTCATAGCTCCTTGAAAGTGGAGTCGCAGGTGGACAGAGTAGTGAAGAAGGCATTCAGCATGCTTGGTTTCATTGGTCAGAACATTGAATACAGAAGTTGGGACGTCTTGAAGTTGTACAAGACATTGGTAAGGCCACACTTGGAATACTGTGTACAGTTCTGGTCACCCTATTATAGGAAGGATATTATTAAACTAGAAAGAGTGCAGAAGAAATTTACTAGGATGCTACCAGGACTTGATGGTTTGAGTTATAAGGAGAGGCTGGATAGACTGGGACTTTTTTCTCTGGAGCGTAGAAGGCTGAGGGGTGACCTTAGAGGTCTATAAAATAATGAGGGGCATAGATCAGCTAGAAAGTCAATATCTTTTCCCAAAGGTAGCGGAGTCTAAAACTAGAGGGCATAGGTTTATGGTGAGAGGGGAGAAATACAAAAGTGTCCCGAGGAGCAATTTTTTCACACAGAGGGTGGTGAGTGTCTGGAACAAGCTGCCAGAGGTAGTAGTAGTGGCGGGTACAATTTTGTCTTTTAAAAAGCGTTTAGACAGTTACATGGGTAAGATGGGTATAGGAGGATATGGGCCAAATGCAGGCAATTGGGACTAGCTTAGGGGTTAAAAAAAAAGGACGGCGTGGACAAGTTGGGCCAAAGGGCCTGTTTCCATGCTGTAAACCTCTATAACTCGATGTCCCTCAGGTCTATAGTATCTCACTCAAACTCAGCTCAGTCAGTCACCTTTAATTCCACATGAGCGACATGAACCAAGGCAGTTCCTGTATCAACATAACCGTTGGATAATGTGCATGTAAGCCTTGCATCAGAGGATTATATAATGTGGCCTCATGCATGTAGTTCATCGGAGGTATTGATTATCCTGATGCAGCTGCCTGAAGTCTGTTCTCTGTGGATTTGTAGGTATTTATTGCAAGCTGCATTATTCCAACCAAATGCGCACTGCAATGGCCTCCATTTAATGACTGTTAGGTTGGGCTACAGTTTAATTAATCATGAGGACCATAGCCTTTCATGCCTGCTGGCAGCATTATCTCATTATTGTGTTTACAGCTGAACAGGAGTCTTTTATTGGTTCCCACTCTCCACATGCATGATGCACAGCAATGGAAGTTGGTTCCACTTGGTGACATTTGAAATGTCTGCTGTATGACAAAACATCTGTGGTGTCAGAGGTGTGTGCCAAGCCTGATGATGGCAGCCTGATGCATGTGAAGATGTCAGGTTGCACCTGAAGGTGTGCCACGCATGGCTTAACGGAACTCCAGTGTTAGGTCTCAGAAGGATAATCGGCATGGAACCCATAACATGACAGTGCAAACAGTGTCTTATATGTATTGTACCCTGGTAGATTGAAAATGTGGAGGACTGTAATGGGATGAAAGCAATAAGTGCTCTTCAGTATTTATGAGGGTACTAATTTATCATCAGATGTTGTGTCATTACATCTCTGTATTTGCTAAGGCATCTGTGGCCCTGTCTTTTGCTCAGCTCCATGTATGAGACAAACCCTTGTTTGCACCAAATGTCTCCATAGATTTGGTCCCTCCTCACCAACATCTGGGTCATCCTGAGGCCCTGCTGGCTCTTGTTCCTCAGAGCGACACTCTTCCCTGAGTTGAGCCCAATGGTGACAGACTCTTCTTCTCCTCACTCGCATTAATCCCACCAAGAAGGCAGAGTTGAATGTAGTTTGCATCCTGTACTCCTCCTGAAGGTTAATAGGTGGCTGAACATTCCCCTGTGACATGACTGCATATTAAAATAGAGGATTTGATCAGGGTGAATACAACTATGTGCTCCTGTGGGCAAATAGAATGAAGATCACACTTTACCCTGGAATATTCTCCCCACCCCCTTCACCAAGCCAGGAAGCCACTGTAAAACGATAGGCCTGCCCTCATTCCTGACTCAATATCCTCAGGCCATCCCTTGGAGCTGAAGCACATCCTGAAGGTTAATAGGTGGCTGAACATTCCCCTGTGACATGACTGCATATTAACATAGAGGCTTTGATCAGGGTGAATACAACCATGTACTCTTGACCCTCATTGTCAGCCTGCATTGTTATCCCAGCCTCCCACCAACTTTATGACTGCAAGTGTTGTGGCTTTATGAGACATGCCCATTCAAATGATAATGCAGAACATTGTCTAGAGTTTGCTGTTTATGTGCGGCAGCTGAGGTCCCTGAATTGTTTTATCCTCCTTCCCTCTTTACACGCCTCTGCGATAGACATGTGGGCAACCAGACCAAACCAAGTGTTGCCCCAAACCTTAACAGATTCTCACTTGACTGCGCTGCATGAGTTAAAGTGCCATACTCCCTCAATTGGTCTTTGATACACTTTAACTGCTCTCAGCTGAGCTTTGATTTGCATGTCTTGAACCGATAATTATTAGGGTGTCTCTTCAATCAAGCCAAAATTGCAGTTGTTGACTCCTCCCACAGGCCTTCAACCATATGCCTGGGCAATTATTTTCAAGCATTATTTTTCAGCTGTATTATTCCAAGGTCTTGATCATCATCCTGTGTGGTGAACCATAGATGGTTACCACTATGGGTACTGAACCATAGATGGTTATCACTATGGGTACTTGTACATATGTTACTCTTGTTACTGTTGGGGTGTTCCACCTGTTGGTATTGTTCTGTGGTACACTCCGGTTGGCTCCGCCTTCCTATAGGAGTATAAAGGTCACTGCACTTCCTAGTGACCCTTTAGTCTGGGATTGTATTGTTAAGCAGTATGCTCCATTCTTATTGCTAATAAAAGCCTTTATTTCCCGGGTACGATCCAGCCTCCCGAGTGAATTAATCGCGCATCATCCTGGTGTTGTAATCTATCTGGGTGAGCAGCTGACAACCTCTCCTTCTTACGCTCAAAATCCCTCCTATATCATCCTCCATCCTCACTGCATCCACAATCCCCTTCCTCCAGTTACCATTCTGTCTTCCCCTGTCTCGCTGGAGCCAACCTCGAGATTTGTTGATACTCCAGTCCTCCCCACAGAACACCATTTAATGTAGATATCCTTATGTCCTTTTTCAAGCTGAGAATAGTGACCACGACACCACACAACCCTGCCACAGCAACCTCTGCAAGACGTGCCAGATCATCGACACAGATGCCATCATCTCAGTGAGAACACCATCCACCAGGTAGGCAGTACATACCCTTGCAACTCGGCCAACGTTGTCTACCTGATACGCTGCAGGAAAGGATGTCCAGAGGCATGGTACATTGGGGAAACCATGCAGACGCTACGACAACGGATGAATGAACACCGCTCGACAATCGCCAGGCAAGACTGTTCTCTTCCTGTTGGGGAGACTTCAGCGGTCACGGGCATTCAGCCTCTGATCTTCGGGTAAGCGTTCTCCAAGGCGACCTTCACTACACACGACACCGCAGGGTCGCTGAGCAGAAACTGATAGCCAAGTTCTGCACACATGAGGACGGCCTCAACCGGGATCTTGGGTTCATGTCACACTATCTGTAACCCCAGAACTTGCCTGGACTTGCAAAATCTCACTAACTGTCCTGTCTGGAGACAATACACATCTCTTTAACCTGTGCTTAATGCTCTCTCCACTCACATTGCTTGTACCTTTAAGACTTGATTAGCTGTATTAGCATTCCAATCATTATTCTGTAAATTGAGTTTGTGTCTCTGTATGCCCTGTTTGTGAGAACATCTCCCACTCCACCTGACGAAGGAGCAGCACGCTTCGAAAGTGGCATTTGCTACCAAATGAACCTGTTGGACTTTAACCTGGTGTTGTTAGACTTCTTACAAAGATAGACTAGAGCAGTGTCTATGCATCTCGAAGCCGCCGGTGAAGTGAAGGTCACCAGGTACACGACACTTACATACAGTTGTGAAACAGAGCATTCTAATTATCCGCTGATGGGGCACTTAAGTTTGGAGGAGGAATATGATTCCGGTGAGTCGGCCTTCTAATGAGCATTCATGAGATGCAAAGGGATGCAAATATAGCTCCCAACATCAATCAGCAGGAAACTCCATCCGTCTTTAGCCCACCTTGAAAGAGGGTGAATAGATTTCTGAACGAATTTCCTGCCAGCAGAAACTGATTTTTGCCATCACTCCAAATGGCCCTACCCTGCCCGCCATGAGTCATGCCATGGCAGGGGCAAAAAATTATGCCCATAGTATTCAATTGTCCAGTTGTTCAGTGTTTGATTACACGTGTCTGTTGACCTTCTGGGCGGATTTTCCGGCCGCACTTGCCCCAAGACCGGAATCCCTGCCCAAAGTCAAAGGACTTTTGCATGGTCCAGTCCGGTCCCGTCCTTCTACGTTTCCTGTGGTGGGCGGGGAAAGAACATTTTGCAGTCTGTGTTGTCAGTTATGTCTTGGTGTGGTTACAGAGAAACAGAAACCAAAAGGAAAGAGGGAAGCTGTAGGCATGAGAACCAGCCGTTCATGCCACGCTCCTGCTGCAGCAGGTTCGGAGAATTTGGCACCTAGCCAAATCTCCGTTTACTGCAGCGGGATGGGAAAATCCCATCGGTGTGAATGTCCATAACATTCCAGCCTATACATTCCAATAAGTATTGTAAATAAAACTCTTGTGCACATTGAACATAGTGTTTCATCTCTGCAAATCTCCAAGGCATGAAACACAGCAGAAGGAAGGATGTTGGAAAGGGCACAGATAAAGTTTATTCGGGTGATGCCAGGAATGAGGGTGTTCAGTTATGTGGACAGACTGGAAAAGCTGGCGTTGTTCACCTTAAAGCAGGAAGGTTAAAGGAGACTGAATATTATTCAATATTATGAGAGGCTTTGATAGAACAAATAGGGATAAACTGTTTCCTCTGGTAAGTGGGGTCAGGAGCTAGAGGTCATAGATTTAAAATAATTGGCAAATGAACTAGAGGAGAAATGAGGAGGCGTGCAGTGGGGTTAAGATATTTAATGCATTATCTAAAAGGGTGGTGAAATCAAATTCCACAGCAGCTCTCAAAAGCCAATTGGACATGTATTTGAAGAGAACTAATTTGCTGGGTTGGGGGAAAAGGGCTGGGGTTTTGCACTAAATTGTATTAACGTATAAATGTTTCTAAGAGCCAATACAGACATGATAAACCACTTGCGTTCTCCGGTGCTGTGATATTCTACAATCTATGATTATTGTATAATGTGTTCATGAGAGTAATCCTAACTAACAGATCATTAGAGGTATATTAATAAGTTACAACACACAGATTAGTAGTATGTTAATAAAAGTAACATTATATAAAACCTGATTATTAGTGTGCTGATTTAATATATTGCTACTTACTCGATTATTAATATGTATTAAAGTTATTGAAAATAGATTAACTAAAGTAACACGATATACCATGTGGCGCTACCTGTCATTATTAGCGTGTGATTATAAAAGGAATTTTTAAGTTGTAGAATAGACAGAAAATATTAGTTATTCTAAATTTAAGAATTTTTATATCATTAGAGATATAATTATATCAAGTCATTTGTGATCACTCAGATCCAATTGGGAACTGCATTTTCATTGCCTCTGGGACATTTTATGCATAATCTTTGTTCTTCAGCAGGAGCTAACTCTGCACGTGACAAACGTAGAAACATATGTAAATTTACTGAAAGAAGTCCACTGGCCTTAATGTAAAATAACTTGACTTTTTGAAAGGTGAACCAAAATGTATCAAATCGCACTATAAAGGGGAGGGAAGTCCACACGAAGTCAAAGCTTTAAGAATTTCACAATTTCCGTTGTCTAATTTCAGTCCCACTTCCGTTTACAAGAGGAATTTCTTCCGTTAAACTCCCCACAGCCAGTCCCAAAGATGATGTGGAGATGCCGGCATTGAACTGGGGTGGGCACAGTAAGATGTCTCACAACACCAGGTTAAAGTCCAACAGGTTTATTTGGAGTCACGAGCTTTCGGAGCACTGCTCCTTCATCAGGTGAGTCTATTTGGAATCACGAGCTTTCGAAGCGCTGCTGCTTCATCAGGTGAGTCCCAGAGATGTCACGCTAATTGAAGAGTAAACTGCAGGTTTATTCATTTAGATGGAGTGGAGAGTTCTAAACTGTTTTTACTCGGCCAGTCCTTCCTTTTGTTAGGCTGAACTCCATAGTTGCTCCTGATTCAGGTATCCAATCTTCACACGTGTATATTGATGGTGAGTATTGCCAGAATATTCCACCACGGAGAGCATCATAGCAGAGCCTACATCCACTTACCAACTAGAAGTAAATTTTTCCCTATGCAAACCACAGGTAGTGAGGCTACTTATTTTACCCCTGCCTTTGCTCTCTGTTAGGGATCAAAGTGTGAAAAATTAACCTTGGTGCAATTCAGGTCTGTAGCCTGCACAACAAAATGCATTATTAATTCTACTGTTATATTGCACCTTTCACAGGGATCAAAGTGGCTTTCGATGCGCGGGAACAGGTAGCATGGCTCAGGAGTTATGAGCCTGACCAGCAACCTAAGATATCCAAAAGTTACCAAAATGAAGCCCCGAAGATGATTAAAGGATTTGATAAGGTGGACAAAGTGAAAATATTTCCTCTGGTGTGGAAGCTCAGAACAAGAGGGCATAATTAATAATAAAATTAGAGCTCAGTCATCGAGGAGTGTGGTCAGAAAGCACTCATTCACACAAAAAGTAATCTGGAAGTCACGCACTTTCTCCCCGAGAAAAATGGTGAAGCTTGAGGTCAATTGAAAATTTCAAAGCTGATATTGATACGTTTTTAAGTTAAGGAACCCAGATAGATGGATGAAATTAAAGTACAGGGCAGACATAATCTGAGGGAGTGAAGTAGAACAGCTCAATGTGCTGAATGGTTTATTTCTGTTCCTCTGCTTCCCCTTGAGCGTGTCATCTTAAACTGTTTATACAACACACAGTCAGAAACCTCAATTCAGGGGTGTGCAGTTGACTCACTGGACTTTCTAGGAATTTTATAAACTTATTTTTCAATGCCATGAGAAGTGCCACACCCAATTTTTATGTCCCTTACGTGAGTTCCAAGCCACTTGTGGAACGCTCCCTTGTTACAAACTATGATTGACATTATAACTCAGGTCAACCATTTTCACAGTATATTCTACAGATATTGGGTGTGAGATTGGTTGCCACAATGCAATTCTGTTGAAAGGCACTGAGGGAGCATAGAATCATAGAATCCCTACAGTGCAGAGGAGACCATTCGGCCCATCGAGTCTACACCAACTCTCCAACAGAGTATCTTACCCAGGCCCTCTCCCCTGCATAACTCCACATTTCCCGTGGCTAATCCATCTAACCTACATATTTTTGAACACCAAGGGGCAATTTAGCATAGCCAATCCATCTAACCTGCACATCTTTGGACTACTGGAGGAAACCGGAGCACTCGGAGGAAACCCACGCAGAGAACGTACAAACTTCACATAGACAGTCATCCAAAGCCAGAATTGAACCTAGATTCCTGGAGCTGTGAGGGAGCAAAGCTAATCACTGTGCCACCATGCCGCCCATATGAGCATATCACTATAATTTTAGCAAAGATGGTTACTTTTGAAAATCAACAATTTTCTTCACTAACTCAAAATTCCTTGTTCCGTCCATGATTTTTACGCTGTCGACCCAAATATGTTTTTGTTTTATGGCTTACACCAAATGACAGTCTATGTTTTATCCAAAAGTCCATCTCAAAAACCGACTACAAATTGAACTTAAGTGGTACAGAATGCTAAAGGTATGCAAGAAGACCAGTTGTACTTGGAATCAAATCATCTAATCACAGCTTGTACCCTTGGCACACACCCAAAAATAAAAATGAACAAGTCACAATGACCCGTACAATTATGCAAATGTTGTTTTAAACATGCTTGTATGTCAAGGATTCAGCTGGGCTTTTATTTCCCCCCAGAATGTTAGACTGGCAGTTCCTTACCACAGTCTTGACCTAGAATGTAATATGTGGAATGTGTGTTCTTTTACAGACCTGATTCTATGTGACAGGTGAACAATCAGGACAGAGGTTTTAATGTTTGGCCTGAAGGCACAATCCAATTTTCAACTGTTTCAAATCCGCTGTGTCAGAGTTTATTTGCACAGGATAAGTAATGTCAATTGTAATCAAGCCGTGGAGAGAGTGGAGCAGTCTGCCCTCTTGTGCTCTGCTTGCAAAATACAAAATAAGAGGAGATTACGGGAAGGGAGAAGTTGCAGGCGAAGTAAATGTTAGTTGTGCCTCTGGTTCCCAAATCTGGGGAGAGTCTTCTCACACCCCTCATTCCCATGGACTGGATACAAGAACAAATCTTGACGATGTCTGATTGGCACGCCTTCTCTCGGCTCCAGTCTCCAGTTTCTCACTGTTATAACAACCAATTCCATGTGTCTTCAACACAGTAAAAACAACATAAAATTTGACACTGAACCACATAAGGAGATATTGGGACAGGAAAGTGGTTGTTTTTAAGTAGAGGAGGAGACACAGGTGGAGAGATTGAGAATTTTCGGGAGAGACCTAGTTAGTTGAAGGCATGGCCAGCAATGAAATTTCCTGTTTTATACAATTTTGGTAATCCTCTCTTTCCTCTCTTGTTCTTTCTAACCTTCAAAACAGGCTATCCCTATGTTCTTGCAATGTTGAAATCAAAACCCATTAAGCTAATACATTATTTCCTCGGACCTCCTTACCTTCTTCAGCCCTCCTCCTACAATCTTGAAGCTGTTAAAAGTCATGGTAGTCCTGCATTCAATCAATACTTGCTGATTTACTTTGTCTCCTCCCTTATCTTGTAGTCTTGGTATCATAAATCCTAGCCTGCATTTAGGTTAGAATAGAGAAAATATTAAATATTTTTGCCAAAATTATCACTTACAGCCAGAGTGTGGCAACTGAAAGTGCTCCTAATGATGCTGAGAGGTTGTTTCCCCTTGTGGGAGAATCTAGGACCAGAGGGAATAATCTTAGAGTAAGGGGTTGTCTATTTAGAGACAGAGATGGGAGGAATTTCTTCTCTCAAAGGGGAGTGAATCTGTGGAACTCTTTACCGCAGAAGGCTGTTGAGGCTGGGTCATTAAGTATTTTCAAGGCTGAGATAGACATATTTTAATCAGTAAGGGAATCAAGGGTTATGGGGGGAAGGCGGGAAAGTAGAGTTGAGGATTATATCAGTCATAATCTCATTGAATGGAGGAGCAGACTCGATAGATCGAATGGCTTACTTCTGCTTCTACATCTTATGGTATCATAGAATTGTAGAATAATTCCAGCACTGAAAGAGATCATTCAGCCAATTGTGTCCAGACTGTGTCTTTAAGAGCAAGACTCCCAAACCCCTGTCTTTTCCATCAGCTCAGTGCATTTACAGCAGAGCTTGTGCATCAGAAAGAATAGATGTGTTTCCTGCAGCTCCAAAAAGACATCCTATAAAACCATACCCACTATATTCTGTCAGACTCCAATCTTCCTCCCATCTCCACTATTCAGCAATCCCCAATCTCTGCACCACGATCTCTCTTTTCCCCACCAGACCTCCCTGAGGCTCACAGTCCCGCATGCTCTCCATCCATTTTCAGAAAAATAAGGCCCTCTACCAACATGCTCGATAAAGATTAATGCTGAGGTTCTGGAAAATGTGCAGCATTTTCCGTAGTTGGGCAGTATCCTCTCAACGAGAGCAGCTATAGACGATGAAATTCATCATCACATCCAATGTGCAGGCTCAGCTTTTGGCTGACTGAGGGAAAAATGTATTTGAGAGCCAGATCTCAAACTCAAGACTAAGACCACAGTTAATCAGGCAACAGTGATCCCCGTTCTCCCATATGCCTCGAGACTTAGACTACAGCAGGCACCTCAAAGCACTGGAGAAGTATGATTGGTGCATTCATAAGGATCCTCTAAATCATAGTATCATGGAATTCCCACAGTGCAGAAGGAGGCCATTCAGCCCATTGAGTCTGCACCAACCACAATCCCACCCAGGCACTATTCCTGCAACCCCACACATTTACCCTGCTAATCCTCCTGACACTGGGGTCAATTTAGCATGGCCAATCCACCTAACCTGTACATTTTTGGACTGTGGGAGGAAACTGGAGCACTCGGAGGAAACGCACGCAGACAGGGGAGAATGTGCAAACTCCAAACAGACAGTAATCTGAGGCCAGAATTGAAACCAAGTCCCTGGCTCTGTGAGGCAGCAGTGCTAACCACTGTACCACCGTGCCGGCCTGTGCTGGCAAGTGATGATCCAACAGCAGCAACCTCTCGTAGACAACATGCCCAGCATCGAGGTGCTAACCACTGAAAAGCAGCTCAGCTGGATGGGACATGTCATTCATACATCTGATACCCAACTCCCAAAGCAACTGTTCTACTCAGAACTGGATAACAGAGGGAGACTGCCAGGAGGACAGCAGAATCATTTTAGGGATGCCCTCAAGGGAGGCCTTGTCTTCTGGCTGGCTAAAGTGGAGAAAGCTCATTTGGAAAAGCAGCAAACACATTGAGAGGCCCATTTTTACTGTGGAAGCAATTGACCCTCGATCACAAGGAACTGCCTAGGAAAGAGAAGACTGATTCTCTTCCCTGCCCCCAACAAGCGCCAATAGACCTAGCTGCCCTGCAGCTTTGTGCCACTGCCTATACTAACTAATGGGCAACTAGCCTGTCTTCCAGGCTAACTGTTGGACAAGAAACCTGAAACAATTAATTAAAACGACCCCTCAAGTTAAAACTCTCTAGTATTCAGACAATCCTAGTCTTCCAAGTTTCCTGCTCGCACGTTTTCTCATTCCCCAGTTTGTGGATTTTTAAATATCTGTTTTTTTCAATCATTAAGCAGTTCCATCCCGGTCAAAATTCCAATATGCCCTACACAAGAACAATGAGGCAAACAGCCAAAGGGATTTTGTTTGCTCAATCTGACTGCTAAGAAAGATTCTTTTCTTTGTTTGTGTTTTGAGTTTGCCGTTTGGAACCTCCAGTTGGGGATTTCTGGCCCATCATGGTAGGATCCGCAAGCCACGTGAGATTCGGTGGCCCAACCAAAAGTCCATTGACTCCCGGTGTTGGGCAGGGCCGGAAAATCCCATCCTTAGCTCAATTGTGGGGTTTTCCAAGTAACTGCAGTTTCTTGGTTCACTGCCTACTTCCAGAATCATCACAGTTAAAAGTCTCACAATACTAAATTAAAATGCAACAGGTTTATTTGGAATCACGAGCTTTTGGAGCGCTGCTCTTTCATCAGGTGAGCACTCACTTGATGAAGGAGCAGTGCTCCGAAAGCTCGTGATTCCAAATAAACCTGTTGGATTTTAACTTAGTATTGTGAGACTTCTAACTGTGCCACCTCAGTCCATCACCGGCATCGCCACATCATTCCAGAATGATGCCATGGAGACAGGATTCCATAAAATATTTTTGTTCTGGTCAATAACATCAGACATTTTAATTCTGTACTCTAGATGTTTGGAATAGTTTAAGAAATGTGTGAATCTAATATTATATTCTTGGCTGTTTTCTCTGTGTAATTATTTTCTTGCAAATAAATGTGACTCTTACTTTCAGTCTGAATGCAAGTAGTATTTTTCTGTCTCCTGAAGCAGTCAGAAAAAGCAATGGGCAACCCATGAAATCTCAGAGTAAATAGTCTGAGAAAATAAATGTTCATATTATGTATTTTTGCTTTAAAAGAAAGAAAATAATTCTGTGAAACAATTGCATTCAGGCCTAAACTAATTGACAAATTTACTTCCATCCTGCATCATGTCATGCATAAGAGAACAGATTTCAACTCGTATGAGATATGGGTATAACAGAAATTACATGTGTGCTGTGTACATGGTATTACACTTGTACTGTGTACATGAGTAAAGAATGCCGAGAGACAACAGAACTTTGTAATTACATTCTGCCTTTAGAGTAGAAGGCATTTCATTGATACCCAAGAAGAGATGGGCATTGAGCCAAAGGAAACATTATCAAGGGTAAAGATATGGGGTTAAAGGAGGTTCCTAAAGGAGGAGAAGAAGGGAAAAAGAGGGATTTAGGGAAGGAATTTTAGAGTGTGCTGCCCAAGTAGCTGTAAACATAACCATAACTGGGAACAAAGGAAATGGGATTTCAGGGAAGGTTGGAGGCTGGAATAGGGAGAAAAGATGGCGCGTTGTGGTTACATTAGATAGGATTACATGTAACATATAACATTCGATACAGCTGGTCTATGCTGTTTATGGTGTGCACAAACCTCCACTCTCTCTACTTAAACTTATCAACTTAATCTTCTATTCTTTTGTCCTTTCTGTACTTAGCTATATTCTCCCAAAAATCCCTTGATAGTATTCACCCTGACTACGCCATGTGGTAGTATATTCCTTATTCGAACTCTTTGGGAGAGCGATTGCCGACAGCAGTGTTCTCTCCCTGGACAACATGCCCAGCATCAAGAGCAAGTTTTTCCTGATTTCCTTATTGGATTTATTAGTGACTATTTTATATTTATGGCACCAAAAAGTTTTGGACTCCTTACAAGTAGAAACACCTTCTTTACATCTACCCTATGGAGTCTCGTCATACTTTTAAAGACCTCCATCAGGACACCTCTCAGCCTTCTCTCTTTGGGGGAAAGGAGCCCCAGCTGGTTCCATTTTTTCCTGACAATTATAACCTCTCAGTTCTGGAGATAAAGGTTAGTAGAAAGATATATTTTAATATTGAGTGACAATCTATACCGTTACATTCACATTTCCTGAGAATCTGACAATTCAGATCATTTTTCAATTTAAAACAAAAACCTGAATTAATCATTGCCTTGAATTAAGCACCGTGGGTTAAAAAGCGAAGTGAATGTAGCGCCAAAAGAGTGAATTCGTCAGATAATATGAATTAAACAATTTTGAATTGAGTAGACTGTGTTTAGTTCTAGCCTGATGCTCTATTGCTTCTGATTGAACAGTGTTTTAAAGAGGGAATCTCAGCACAAGTACTCATTTGTGAAAAATATATATAACAGGAATGCTCACTAATTTTACAGGCTGATTTTTACATTTTTTATACCTACTGCTATTAATTATTTTTTAGTATATTTGCCCTTGCGGTGAATAATGATGACATCACTACGGGCATCAGCGTGAAGTGTTGAGCCTGAAGGAGCAAGGAAACTGAATTAACCTTTGCAGCTGAAATAGCAAAAACCTCAGAAGGAGCCCAGGTTAATGATGGTAAGTGCAGATGTTAACTCCACTCTCTCATATTGTCGAGTTCAATAATTCATCCAAGCCAGTCCCATGTTGATGACATCAACACTCAATGTTGGAACAATAACATTCAAAGAAACAGACAGAGAAAAACAAACAGAACAGAGTTAAAGTTAATCGGCGCTTTTCCAATGTGGTTTAGATGGCTCATTTCCCTCTTGAACTTGGTAACAATGCAATTTAATCCCAGATTTTTAACAATTACAAGACAGGATGTCTGTTATACAGTAACAGAAACAAGCTAGACCAATTACACTGATGTGTTAGAAGCTGACTCAAAGTAGAATTACATTTTACAATGTACATCTGTTTGTACTTTTACTTTCCTCCCCTCCTCTCCGTTGATCTTCATTACGATATGGACTCATAGGTACCCTCCAAGTCCAGTACCTCACCCGCCTTGAGATGTGTGCCCAAAGCATGAGGGCTAGAAGTTGATTTACTTTTGGACGACACGGTAGCCCAGTGGTTAGCACTGCTGATTCACAGCTCCAGGGATCTGGGTTCAATTCCCGGCTTGGGTCACTGTCTGTGTGGAGTTTGCACATTCTCCTCGTGTCTGCGTGGGTTTCCTCCGGGTGCTCCGGTTTCCTCCCACAGTCCAAAGATGTGCGGGTTAGGTTGATTGGCCATGCTAAAATTGCCCCTTAGTGTCCTAGGATGCGTAGATTAGAGGGATTAGTGGGTAAAATATGTAGGGATATGGGGGTAGGGCCTGGGTGGGATTGTGGTCGGTGCAGACTCGATGGACCGAATGGCCTCTTTCTGTACTGTAGGGTTTCTATGATTTCAGTTTTCAGTAGTGGAGCCTACAACCGTGGGTCAACCCACAGCAAGTGGACTGCAGTGTTTTTGATTTGATTTATTATTGTCACATGTATTAACATACAGTGAAAAGTATTGTTTCTTGCACGCTATACAGACAAAACATACCATTCATAGAGAAGGAAACAAGAGAGTGCAGAATGTAGTGTTACAGTCATAGCTAGGGTGTAGAGAAAGATCAACTTCATGCAAGGTAAGTCCATTCAAAAGTCTGACAGCAGCAGGAAAGAAGCTGTTCTTGAGTCAGTTGGTACGTGACCTAGAACCATAGAACCATAGAACATTACGGCACAGAAACAGGTCTTTTGGCCCATCTTGCCTGTGCCGAACCATTTTTATGCCTAGTCCCACTGACCTGCACCTGGACCATATCCCTCCACACCCCTCTCATCCATGTACCTGTCCAAGTTTTTCTTAAATGTTAAAAGTGAGCCCGCATTCACCACTTCATCTGGCAACTCATTCCACACTCCCACCACTCTCTGTGTGAAGAAGCCCCCCCTAATATTCCCTTTAAACTTTTCCCCCTTCACCCTTAACCCATGTCCTCTAGTTTTTTTCTCCCCCAGCCTCAGTGGAAAAAGCCTGCTTGCATTCACTCTATCTATATCCATCATAATTTTATACACCTCTATCAAATCTCCCCTCATTCTTCTACGCTCCAGGGAATAAAGTCCTAACCTATCCAACCTTTCTCTGTAACTCAGTTTCTCAAGTCCCGGCAACATCCTTGTAAACCTTCTCTGCACTCTTTCAACCTTATTAATATCCTTCCTGTAATTCGGTGACCAAAACTGCACACAATACTCTAAATTCGGCCTCACCAATGTCTTATACAACCTCACCATAACATTCTAACTCTTATACTCAATACTTTGATTTATAAAGGCCAATGTACCAAAAGCACTCTTTACAACCCTATCCACCTGTGACGTCACTTTTAGGGAATTATGTATCTGTATTCCCAGATCCCTCTGTTCTACTGCACTCTTCAGTGTCCTACCATTTACCTTGTATGTTCTACCTTGGTTTGTCCTTCCAAAATGCAATACCTCACACTTGTCTGCATTAAACTCCATCTGCCATTTTCAGCCCATTTTTCTAGTTGGTCCAAATCCCTCTGCAAGCTTTGAAAACCTTCCTCACTGTCCGCTACACCTCCAACCTTTGTATCATCAGCAAATTTGCTGATCCAATTTACCACATTATCATCCAGATCATTGATATAGCTGACAAACAACAATGGACCCAACACTGATCCCTGTGGCACACCACTAGTCACAGGCCTCCACTCAGAGAAGCAATCCTCCACTACCACTCTCTGGCTTCTTCCATTGAGCCAATGTCTAATCCAATTTACTACCTCTCCATGTATACCTAGCGACTGAACCTTCCTGACTAACCTCCCATGCGGGACCTTGTCAAAGGCCTTACTGAAGTCCATGTAGACAACATCCACTGCCTTCCCTTCATCCACTTTCCTGGTAACCTCCTCGAAAAACTCTAATAGATTCGTTAAACATGACCTACCATGCACAAAGCCATGTTGACTCTCCCTAATAAGTACCTGTCTATCCAAATATTTGTAGATCCTATCTCTTAGTACTCCTTCCAATAATTTACCTACTACTGACGTCAAACTTACCGGCCTATAATTTCCTGCATTACTTTTTGAGCCTTTTTTAAACAACGGAACAACATGATCTATCCTCCAATCATCCAGCACCTCACCCGTGGTTACCGACATTTTAAATATATCTGCCAGGGCCCCTACAACTTCAACACTAGTCTCCTTCAAGGTCAGAGGGAATACCCTGTCCGGTCCTGGGGATTTATCTACTCTGATTTGCCTCAAGTCTGCAAGCACCTCCTCCCCTTTAATCTGTAAAGGTTCCATGACCTCCCTACTTGTTTGTCTTATTTCCATAGACTCCATGCCAGTTTCTATCAGATCAGCCATGATCTTATTGAATGGCGGAGCAGGCTTGAGGGGCTAGATGGCCTACTCCTGCTCCTATTTCTTATGTTCTTATGTTCCTTAGTAAACACTAATGCAAAAAACCCATTTAATATCTCCCCCATTTCTTTTGGTTCCACACATAACCGACCACTCTGATCTTCAAGAGGACCAATTTTACCCCTTACTATCCTTTTGCTCTTAATATACCTGTGGAAGCTCTTAGGATTATCCTTCACCATGTATGCCAAAGCAACCTCATGTCTTCTTTTAGCCCTCCTGATCTCTTTCTTAAGTAGTTTCTTGCACTTTTTATACTCCTCAAGCATCTTATTTGCTCCCTGTTGCCTCTTCATGTCATACATCTCTCTCTTCTTCTTTATCAGAGTTCCAATATCCCTCGAGAACCAAGGTTCCTTATTCTTATTCCCTTTGCCTTTAATCCTGACAGGAACATACAAACTCAGCACTCTCAACATTTCTCCTTTGAAGGCCTCCCACTTACCAATCATATCCTTGCCAGAGAACAGCCTGTCCCAATCCACGCTTTTTAGATCCTTTCTCATTTCTTCAAATTTGGCCTTTTTCCAGTTTAGAACCTCAACCTGAGGACCAGACTCAGACTTTTGTATCTTTTTCGCAAAGGAAGAAGGTGGAAGAGAGAATGTCCGGGGTGCATGGGGTCCTTAATTATGTTGGCTGCTTTGCTGAGGCAGCAGGAAGTGTAGACAGTCAATGCATGGGAGGCTGGTTTGGGCTACATGATGGATTGGGCTACATTCACGACCTTTTGCAGTTCCTTGCGGTCTTGGGTAGAGCAGGAGCCATACCAAGCTGTGATACAACCAGGAAGAATGCTTTCTATGGTGCATCTGTAAAGGTTGGTGAGAGTCATAGCTGACATGCCAAATTTCCTTAGTCTTCTGAGAAAGTAGAGGCATTGGTGGGCTTTCTTAACTATGGTGTTGGCATGGGGGGACCAGGACAGGTTGTTGGTGAGCTGGACACCTAAAAACTTGAAGCTCTCGACCCTTTCTACTTCATCCCGTTGATGTAGACAGGGGCATGTTCTCCTTTACGCTTCCTGAAGTCGATGACAGGAAGGCAGCTCACCATCAGCTTCTCAAGGGCAACTAGGGATGGGCAATAAATACTGGCCAGCCAGCAATGCCCATCTCCCATGAATGAATAAAAAAAATTGTGGCAGCCTGCATCGATTATGATTGGGATTGGGATTTAATGTACCTGCCTTATTTTTATGGTTGTAGCTTGACCATACAAACAAGGAGAAGGAGTAGGCCATTCATCCCCTCTGCTTCACCATTGAACAAAATCATGGCAGATCTGATAGAAACTTCAAATCTACATCCCACCTAACCCGATAGCCTTTCACCCCCTTTCTTACCAAGAGTCGATCTAGTCCTGCCTTAAAAATATTCAAAGACTCTGCTTCCACCACCTTTTCAGGAAGAGACTTCCAAGAATCACAACCCTCTGAATTCTCTCCACATCCACCTTGTCAAGACCCCTCAGGATTTTATGTTTCAATCTTCTACATTCCAGCTGATACAAGACTAACTATTCCAACCTTTCCTCATAAGACAACTCATCCAATCCAGACACTGGTCTAGTAAACCTTCTTTCAACTACTTCCAAAGCATTTACATCCTTCCTAAAATAAGGTGACCAATGTACACAGTACTCCAAATGTGTTCTCACCAATGCCCTGTATAACTGAAGCATAACCCCCCCTACTATTTTATTTAATGCCTCTCACAATAAGTGATAGCATTCTATTAGTTTTCCTAAGTAGGTTGATGGGCCATATAAAATTGCCCCTCAGTGTCAGGGGGACTAGTAGGGTAAATATGCGAGGTTAAGGGGATAGGGCCGGGTGGGATTGTTGTCGGTGCGGGCTCAATGGGCCAAATGGCATTGTACTGCTTCGGCATTGTAGGGGTTCTATGATTCTAATTACTTGTTGCATACTAGGCTTTTGTGATTCATGGACTGAGACATCCACATCCCTCTGTATCTCAGAACTCTGTAATCTCTCACCATTTGGATAATATGCTTCTTTTTTTGTTCTTCCTGCCAAAATGCACAATTTCACATTTTTCCACATTTGCCAGATCTTTTCTCACTCATTTAACCTGTGTTTTTTTATAGCGTCTTCATGATTTACTTTCCTACCCATCTTTATGTCATCAGCAAATGAGGCAACCATCCCATCCATCTCTTCATCCGAATCTTTTATACAAGACGTAAACAGTTGAGGTCTCAGCACTGATCCCATGTGGCACACCACTCGTTACATCTTGCCAACCTGAAAAAGACCCATTTATGCCTACTCTCTGATTCCTGTTAGCCAGCCAATCATCTATCCATGCCAGTACATCATATTATAAGATGAGCTTTTACTTTCTGCAATAACTGAACTGATTCCATGCTGCTCTCCGCTCCATTGTCCAACCAGCGGCTTCTGCAAACCACAGGGTGCTGAATTGTGTTGTGAGAAAACCACTTCCTTTTTATTCATTGATGGGATGTGGGAATGTGGCGGGGCAGCATTTATTGCTGTGGATCTGAAGTCACCTGTAGGCCAGACAGATTTCCTTCCCTGAAGGACATTAGTGAACCAGATGAGTTTTTATGAAAATCGTTTGACTTTTAATTCCAGATTTTTATTGAAATCAAATTTGCCATAATGGAATTTGAACCTGGGTCCCCAGAGGTCTCTGGATTATTAGTCTAGTGACAATACCACGGTGCCATGCACCGTGAAGCCTTGCCTTTTGAATCCTTTAAAGCTGCATTAGAAGCAAGTCAGAGGGTCAAGGAACAGGACAGATTGCGAGCCTCAGTTGGCGAGTGGGAGAGGTGGCAAGAAGGAGAAGCGGTGAGCAAGATGGAGAGATGGCAAGCCTCAGAGTCGCCATGAGGGAGAGTCGGCAAGAAGGAGAGGCAGAGAGCCTCAGAGTCATTGAGAGGGATAAGCAGCAAGAGAGAGAGGCAGCAAGAGGGAGAAGCAGAGAGCCTCAGAGTCAGTGAGAGAGAAAAGCAGTGGGAAGGCGAGGCAGAGATCCTCAGAATTGATGAGGGGGAGAGGCAGGGAGATGGAGAGGTGATGAGAGGGAGTCAGTCTCAGAGACTGAGAGAGGAAGAGGTGGCAAGAGGAAGAGGTGGCAAGAGGGAGCGAGAGTGAGCCTCAGAATTGGCAAGAGGGAGAAGCAACAAGGGGAGAGGGGGCGAGCTGGAGGTAAGTAGTGAGAGTTTATTTCTTTTACTTTTATCAATTTATTCTATTTTAAAAGTTGTTCAATTTACAAATGTAGGAATTTAGCAATACCAAGTATTCCAACTTTCAGGTTTTGATGCTTTTTCTGATGGGAAAGATCCTACGGAGACCAGCTATTCTTTTTACGTTGCTAATTATCAGAAAATCTGATTTGCTTCACATTTCTTCATTTTGTTAAGTGAGGAATTACGGTGCATGAATCACAAAAGTTAACATGTAGGTACGGCAAGTAATTAGGAAGGCAAATGGAATATTGGCCATTATTGTAAGGGGAATGGAGTATAAAAGTAAGGAAGTCTTGCTACAACTGTACAGGGCATTGGTGAAACTGCTCCTGGAGTACGGTGTACAGTTTTGGTCTCCTTGCTTACAGAAGGATGTATATGCATTGGAAATAGTTCAGAGAATGTTCACTGGACTGATGCACTTCTGTATTCTTGTGCGCTAATCCCCTTGCAATTAAGGCCAACATGCGAAGAAGGCAAATGGCATGTTGGCCTTTTTTGCAAGGAGTTTGGTCTATAGGAATAAGGAGTTTTGGTCTCACTACAATTGATTTGATTTGATTTATTATTGTAACATGTATTAGCATACAGTAAAAAGTATTGTTCCTTGAGCGCTATACAGACAAAGCATCAAAGTTCATAGAGAAGTAAACGAGAGAGTGGAGAATGTAAATTTACAGTCATAGCTAGGGTGTAGAGAAAGAACAACTTAATGCAAGGTAAGTCCACTCAAAAGTCTGACAGTAGCAGGGAAGAAGCTGTTCTTGAGTTGGTTGGTACGTGACCTTGGACTTTTGTATCTTTTTCCCGACGGAAGTAGGTGGAAGAGAGAATGTCCGGGGGCGTGGGGTCCTTAATTATGCTGGCTGCTTTGCCGAGGCAGCGGGAAGTGTGGACAGAGTCAATGGATGGCAGGCTGGTTTTGAACAGGGTTTCGCTGAGACCACACCTGATGTACTGTGTACAGTTTTGGTCTCCACATTTAAGAATGGATATACAGTGGAGCCTCGTTGTAACGCGATGGTTGGGGTCCATAAAATGTTATCGCGAATGTTATTGGGGTCGCGCTAAATCGGGGTCGCACTAAATCACTAAACCGGAAATAGTAAAAAAAAGGGTCCAATGATTCATCGCGTCATATCCAATTTCGTGCTAAATCGGGGCACGTTACAACGGGGCTCCACTGTACTTGCTTGGCAGCGGTGCAGTGAAGGTTCAGTAAATTGGTCTCTGGGATGAGGGGGTTGTCCTATGATGAATGGCTGAGTAAATTGGGCTCATATTCTCTGGTGTTTAGAAGAATGAGAGGTGACCTCATTGAAACACATAAGATTTTGAAAGGCCTTGATAGAGGAGATGCTGAGAGATTGTTTCCTTTGGTTGGGTGTCTAAAACATGAGGGTTTAATCAGGATAAGGAGCCTCTCATTTCAGACTGCGATGAGGAGAAATTAATTCACACAAAGGGTTGTGAACTTATGGAGTTTTCTATCCCAGGACTTTGTGGATGCTCAAGTGTTGAATCCATTTAAGGCTTGGATAAACAGATTGTTGATCTCGCGGGAGGGAATTGAAAGATATCAAAGAAATCATAGAAACCCTACAGTGCTTAAGGAGGCCATTCGGCCCATCGATTCTGCACCGACCACAATCCCACCCAGGCCCTACCCCCACATATTTACCCGCTAATCGTCTAACCTACGCGTCTCAGGACTCTAAGGGGCAATTTTTAACCTGGCCAATCAACCTAACCCGCACATCTTTGGACTGTGGGAGGAAACCGGAGCACCCGGAGGAAACCCAGGCAGACACGAGGAGAATGTGCAAACTCCACACATACAGTGACCCAAGCCGGGAATCGAACCCAGGTCCCTGGAGCTGTGAAGCAGCAGTGCTAACCACTGTGCCACCGTGCCGCCCCAATGGGGCCCCAATAGGGCTCCCCTATGGGGAACAGACAGGAATGTGGAGTTGAAGCTCAAGGTCGGCCATGGTCGTACCGAATGGCAGAGCAGGCTCAACAAGCCTACGCCTGCTCCTAATTCTTGTGTCCTTCTGAGTTGCCTTATGAAGAATGTTTGAGTAGGTTAAGCCTATATCCATTCGAGTTTACAAGAATGCAAGGTGATCGAACTGAAACATGTAAGATTCCAAGGGGGCTTGACTGGGTAGAATTTGCAAGGTTGTCTCTCCTTGTGAGGAATCTATAACCGGGGAATGCAATGTAAAAATAAGGGGTCTACCACTTAAGATGGAGATCAGGAGGAAATACTTCTCTCAGAGGGTTGTTAGTCTTTGGAATTCTCTTCCCCAAAGAGCAGTGGAGGCTGCGTCACTGAATGTATTCAAGGCTGAGTTATACAGATTTTGGATTGACAAGGGAGTCAAGGGTTATGGGGGACAGGCAAGCCACAACAGATCAGCCGGGCCGTCATCTTACTGAATGGGAGAGCAGGCTCAAAGGGCTGAATGGCCTATTCCTGATCCGACTTGATCTTCTTAAGACCTTATAAGTAAACAATATTGGATCTTTTATCTAATCAACAAGCCTACGCCTGCTCCTAATTCTTGTGTTCTTCTGAGTTGCCTTATGAAGAATGTTTGAGTAGGTTAAGCCTATATCCATTAGAGTTTACAAGAATGCAAGGTGATCTAACTGAAACATGTAAGATTCCGAGGGGGCTTGACTGGGTAGAATTTGCAAGGTTGTCTCTCCTTGTGAGGAATCTACAACCGGGGAATGCAGTGTAAAAATAAGGGGTCTACCACTTGAGATGGAGATCAGGAGGAAATACTTCTCTCAGAGGGTCGTTAGTCTTTGGAATTCTCTTCCCCAAAGAGCAGTGGAGGCTGCGTCACTGAATGTATTCAAGGCTGAGTTATACAGATTTTGGATTGACAAGGGAGTCAAGGGTTATGGGGGACAGGCAAGGCCATAACAGATCAGTCATCATCTTACTGAATGGGAGAGCAGGCTCAAAGAGCTGAATGGCCTACTCCTGATCCGACTTGATCTTCTTAAGACCTTATAAGTAAACAATATTGGATCTTTTATCTAATCGTCAAGTAAGATTGCCAAACCTTTAACATTTTGAGCTTTCAGTTGACAGACTGTAAACTACTGTGTTGGATCAATTTGAATAATTTGCACCAACTCACCAAGCTTACTTCTAACCCAGTGGCCTGTACCATTAAGAAGTTCAATGGTAGAGACATTTTGGGAATACCATCATCTTCCGCTCCCCTCCAAGACACGTACCATCCTGACTTGGACAAGTATTGCCATTCCTACATTGTTACTGGATCACACTCATGGAACTACCTAAATCCATTGCGAATACACCATCATCACGAGGTCTGCAATGTTTAAACGAATAGACCCTTCACCATTTTTTCAAGGCAACAAACATGGATTAAAAAAATGAACCTTACCAGGGTTGCCCTGATACCAAAGGCATTTTTTTTTCAAATGAAGATTCTACACCCGAAAAGTTAACCGTCTTTTTTTAGACACCGAAAACCTATTTGTGGTTAGAGATGTGGTGAGGAGGATGGTATGTGGACAGTCTGGTGAAATGGCAACCACTTCAGAGATAAAAATGTAATATAAAGAACAATGTAGTGATAAATTTTAGAAATAAAAATGAGGAGTGGCAACATAAATTAAATGAAATAATTTTAAAGTGGGTGCAGGAACAGAGAGATACAAGTGTTCACCTACACAAGTCTTTGAAGATGACAAGACACATTGATAAGTCTATCAAAAGAACTTGTGGGATTCTGGACTCAAAGAATTAAACCATAGACAAGAAACAAATATGCTAAACCTTTATAAAACACTAAGCTGAAGTATTGTGTTCAATTCTGTGCACCACACTTTAGGAAGAATGTCAACATCTTGGAAATGATGCAGAGGAGATGTATCAGAATGGTACAAGTGAAAAATTACTTCAGTTATGTGGAGAAACTAGAGAAGCCGGAGTTATTCTGACAGTGGAAAAGGGGAGATTTAATCCAAGCATTCAAATTTATGAGGGATTTTAATGTAGTGAAAAAGGAGAAACTGTTCCCACTGTGAGAATTGTCTGTAGCCAGAGGACATAGATTAAGATAATTGGCAAAAAAAAATCCAGGGGTTAATTTAGGAATTTTATGTTACGCAGCAAGCTGTTGCAATTCAGAGTGCTCTGCTATGTTACTTATCTTCAAAATTACTTCATTGGTATAAAATGCATTGTATTGTCTAACCCTGTGGCACTATATAAATGCAGCTCTTTCTTTTATTTTACCTGAAAGGGTAAAGGAAGTAGATTCAATTGTAACATTCCAGGGGAATTAGATATATACTTGAAAAGGAAAACTTTACAGGGCTATGGAGAAAGAGTAAGGGAGTGGGTTTAATTGGATAACTCACCCAAAGAGCTGGCATAATAGATGGAACCGCTGCTTTCTGTGCTTCAGATGATCTTTATGATTCTACGGTTTTTTATTTCCTGCAGTTTCAATTTTGATTTTTTTTAGTTATATTAGTTCTTGCATTCAATCACCATATGGCAATCTCATATTCAACCCTGAGCAAGAACATCGAATAAAATAGCAAACCACACATCTGTGAAATGTGTATGCTGCTCACTGCTTTCTAGCGTGAGTTTCTAGCTGCTGATTTCTTCTGCTCCTCTGTGTTGTGGAATTGAGCTGACTCGGAACTCATGGGGCACCAAGGCTTCCTCTGCAGTGGAAAATGCCACATTGACAATGCCAGCCAATTCCAGAGCTCCACCACTCTGTGAGAAAGGAATGATTGCTTGTCCACATGGTTGTTCATAAGTCCTGAAAAAGATCATCACTTGGCCAATCGTGGAGGGAAACCAATGGTGTGAAAATCATCTACTGAGCACACACAGGGCACTGGGTAAAAAGTAATCAGTGACCAGCGATACCTAATAATGATTGCAAGCAGGCAGCCCTGTTTGCTTCTCCACATCTCTTGAGGATGATTCACTACCATTTTACCATCTGACAACACCGCAAGGTGCCTGACATTTCTTTTGGGGACCATTAACTTGTTCTTCTATGGGTAAAATGTGGCAGCCCAATTGCAGTGGCAACTTTCCACTGCCAAAGTAACAGTCTTATTTTATTTTGCTGGTGTTGATGGAGGAAAGAATGTTGGCCATTACCACCAGGTAATTCCTGAACAGTTGTCAAAAGTGACATGGGACTTTTAATATCCATCAGAGACATTGGAATGGGAAGGTGGTGGGTTCATATAATCCTTCATCAGAAATACAATACCTTCAAAATGCAGCCCTCTTCAATACTGCATTTGCGTGTCAATCTCAACGATATGCTTTCTTGATTGAGGCCTGGTGCGGATGTTGAACCTGAAACTTCTACTCCAAATGTGATTGCCACCAACTGAGTCAAGGTGACAAGTGACTCAGTCTTGCTGATGAAGTCACAGCTCCTATTGATAACAGCACAGTCACATGAAAGGTACACAGCTCTTTGTTCTGCCATTCAATTAGTGGAAGTCATTCAAATGATCACCTAAAGTGGGTTTTCAGAAGTCTTCCCCAGCATTATTTACTAAAGGGTCAGGCACTTAAATAAAATAAACAAGATTCCTCCAATGGATGTGTTGGTAAATGGGGTGTGCCATATGGGGTAGCTAAGAAGCAAGAGAGATTTATAGTTTAAATTGCACCTCATCACACCTCACAGGAGCAAAGTGCTTTACAAGAAAGCACCAACATAGCTACCATAGGTAGATGTTGTTGGCATTTTGTGCACAGCAAGTGACCAGATTGACAATGACGTGAATGAGATGCTGATCTGTCTTTTGTCAAAGGGGTAGCAGGTGATCTCTTTGCTGTCACAATTTTTAACATACACATGAACAGGTGGACTGAAAGCTCACTGGGAATCTCTCTGTCTGGGCTGAGCCAATTTACTTTGGAGAGGTGCTGCCATTCACCTCAGTGTCTACACATTACAATTTCTCTCAAATTCTAATGAAGAATTTTAACTGTGAAGAAAATTTGAATAAGCTGTATTTGGAACAGAGGATGCTGGAGGGAGATTTAATTGAAGTGTACAAATTTATGAGTGAACTAGATAAAGTAGATAGGAAGGATCCTTCACAGCGATTTCAATAACCAGCGGGGCCATCAATTTAAAGTCATTGACAAAAGAATTGGAAGAGACTGAGGGAGCTTTTCTCACCAGAGAGTGGTGGAGGTCTGAAAGGGTGGGAAAGGCAAAAACCCAAATTACATTTTTTTTAACTCTACAATATGCATGTGACGTGCTCTATCCGACAGTGTTATACACAAGAGCTGGAAAAAGGGACTATAACTGGGTTACTCTTTATCAGCTGGCACAGATACGATGGAATAAAATGGTCTAATCTCCATATATTTCCTGTTTCTATGGGCACAATTTTCCAGTCCTTCCCACCATGGGAACTTCCAGTCCCGCCAAAGGCGACTCCCCAAACCAGCCTCCTCCCACCACCCCTCTCCCCAGTGGCGGGACAGGTAAGCCACACAAAATGCCACTGAAATCAATGGAAGATCCCACAGAAAACTGGCCACGTGGGAGCCGGGCAGGGGACAAGGTGTAAAATTCCGTAAATTTCAATGTTTCTACTCAATATTCAGTCCAAACAATATTTATCTGTCAACCAACATCATTAAGATAGATTATATGGTCTTTATTGCATTGCTATATGTGGGGGATTGCTATACACACATTAGCTACCGTGTTTCCTACATTGCAACAGCACCACCACTTCAACAGTATTTGATCAGTTGTAAAGTACTTTCAGGGGACATCCTGCGATTGTGAAAGGCTCCATATAAATGCAAGTCTTTCTTTCTTTACTCATTTTCCCCATTTAGGCTCGCGCTGAAAGGTCATTTGGGTGAGAGAGAGCATAGGTCAGCTGGTACCCATGGCATCATAATTCCAGATTCAAGAGAAGGTTGGAGAGGCAGAGGGCAGGGTTCGCCAGGGTGGGGGTGCTGTTGTTAAATAAAACTTGGTGCGCATTTGCTGTATTTGGAAGTCAGCAAAAACGGGTAATTCTGTCAGTATTTCTCCAATGACAAGCAGGCTGCCAAACATCCCAGCACCAGTTAGAAGTGAAATGTATTCAGTTACAGGAGAACTGCCGCAACTGTCATGTATTAAGAGAGCTTGCCAGTTAGTATCCTGTTTTCACAACCTCTCTTGCTCAACTCCTCCACTTTTCTCATATGTTTTATCTGAAAGATGTTCCTACCAAACATTTCAGCTACAGATTTTCTGCCTGTGACAGCCCTTCAAACAACAGCTGAAATTCATTTTGCCTTCCACCACATCCTGTTTTAAGAAACTTTAGAAATGTTCCAATGTGATTGGCTTGTGATTGTGAGTTTAACCATTTGGGGTCTTCAACGAAGTATGACCCTTGGCTCCACAGTCCCATTTAAAACACAAATGACTGAATTATATTATTACATTAATGTGTGGTATTAATGAATAAAATATGTCCTGTATGAAATGGGTTCATATCATGCAATTTTTCTGTGCGTATGAGAAATTTCTATGGGTCAAATATGCTACACATGGCAAGCTGCAACAATCAACAAATCAAATTTCAAACTTAGTCATTGTAGCAAGCCGTTGATAGATCACAATTTTGATTTTCTGATGGATATTTACTGCTGGAATTCTTACATTGAGCAATCTGAAATTATTATCTGAAAGGGTACGACCTCTCACCATTAGTAAATGCATTGGATGGCGCAAATCTCAGCCAAAATGAAGAGGAAGGCTTTCAGTGCGATGCAGTGTGTGCTGACAGAGCTGATGTCAAGCGGAATGACAGCAATGGTAGGACGAGTGTCTCTGAGCCAGAGGCAGGAAATTCAGCCAGGATCCAAGCTTTCCGCATGGGCATGGTGGCATAGTGGTTAGCATTGCTGCCTCACAGCACCAGGGACCCAGATTCAATCCCGGCCTCAGGTCACTGTCTGTGTGGAGTTTCCACGTTCTCCCTGTGCCTGCGTGGGTTTCCTCAGGGTGCTCCGGTTTCCTCGCACATTCCAAAGATGTGTGGGTTAGGTGAATTGGTCATGCCAAATTGACACTCAGTGTCTGGGGGATTAGCAGGGTAAATATGTGGGGTTATGGGGATAGGGCCTGGATGGGACTGTTGTCAGTGCAGACTCGATGGGTCGAATGGCCTCCTTCTGCGCAGTAGGAATGCTATGGTTTATGATTCCATGATCCCCATCCAATCACCTATACAGGAAAAAGGTGAACATTTGGATGTTGGATGAGAATGATTGTGATGTCCCTTATGGTTGAATACCCAGCTGACACTCACTGCAAAGAAAGGTGGGCTGGGGTGAGGTATGAGTGGGTAGGAGGTGGCCAAGACTCCATGCCCTTGCTGGAGTCAGCCTGGGAGAGAAGAGAATAGTCTGATGGGAAAAACAAAGTTAAATGAAAGGGGTAAAGTGGAGCCAGCACATTGAATGTTAATGAGCATGGTGTCTTTTCCCAGAGTTAAAAAGAAAATAGCTGGGAACAAAATGTCAGAGAGTGGTTTCCCGCAGAATGCATTACAAAGCCAAAAATTAATTTGTGGATTACAACAAATGCACTATCATGTAAAAATTCATGTGAAAATTCCAGCGAAGTTTCTAAATGAGCTGGCAAACTATACATATTGAGTCCTGCCAGCATTAAAGAATGGAAAGATGCCAGAAAATGAATTCATTTTAAAGTTCTGCTAATCAAGACCATACCTTACAAAGTATTTAACATGACTCGCACAAATCATGTTTACTCTGCCATCAGCCTTTGATTTCCATTTCTGTGCTAAGTTAGTTAAGTTAGATCTCATGAGCTGGGACATTGCATTTGAACTCAATGTCCCTGAGCTAGAGAGGACAAAAATCAAGCCAAGTTTTATGCTCCTGGTTGTAGGAAAATGTGTTCAGCTGAAAGGTGAACATGTGTCAGGGTCGGCTGTGTATAGAATAAAGCTCTGCTTTCGTGGGTTCCTCCTCTGATATTAATCTCCCCCCCTCGCCCCGAATCCAGAATCCAGCCACCCATCTTATCAAACACCACCCTCCAAACCTGTGGCAAAGTCTGCGGCTCCAGGATTGGACTATTCAACCACCACAGAATCCACGTCCCCAGAGTGGAAGCAAATCTTCCTCGATCCTGAGGGACTGCCAAAGAAGAAACTAAGTCTACATCCTACATTGCCTTGGCATTTGGAGAGAGCCAATCAGTTTTGAACAGCAGTCAATCATCATTTATTCCCTTCATAGATACTGCTGAGCACTCAGGATGTGCCAGAGCATTGTTTCCTTACCATTATAACTCTTGACATTGTGGATCTCACAGAGGCCACTCATAAATAAGGAAACAAACAATCAAACAAACAAATAAATCAAATTAATAGGTAGCCATTCACTGGTGAATAGACAAGTCCATCAGGATGCCATTGACAATGCGCACTCACTTCCGTCTAGCAGACATTTCAAAAGTCATCAAGTGAAACAAACTTCCATCACCCATTGTCATGCATAGAGAGTGGGAACTAATGCAGGGATAACATTCAGCCTTAAACACGGAGATGAAATTACAGTGCAGGGTGGCATGAAGGACTATGCTGCTCAATGATGAATACTACTTCTCCTGAAACCTCAGAGTCATAAAATCAAAACCATTGCAAAGTGCACTTGGCTGAAAAAACTCCCAACATTAGTAAGGACAAACACTCCTAGCATCCACAAACTGCAGACAACATCGGGATGATCACAAACCTTGATGAACAATTCTCATGAGGGCATGTCTTCATCCGTTGCTTCCTCTCCCTCCTCATTGGAGGTGCTCTGGGGGCTGGGGCTGAAGTACCTGCCTGGCATCTTCCTCTACATTTTTTTGCTAGTGGCTGGAATAGAGGGAATCAATAATTGGTGACTGATTAGGAAGGCTCCAACATAATAGGTCACTCACTGTCATTATCCCCATATTGTCAATGCATACAGGTTGGCCTTCACTGGATGGTTGGGAGAGGCTGATCTTGCCTTCTGTGCAGACAGATTTCTGTCCATGCTTGTTCATTGCGGAAGGAGAGTGTCCTATGCTCAAGGGCCGCCCCGTCAGTCTCCACTCTCTCTCATCAATGATGGGAAATCTTGTCCTGCATGAAGACAGATGGATTGACTGTGAGCAAAACGAATGAAAGAGCATTTCAGAAGCATGCAGTGTGTGCTGAGCTCCGCACAGGCCGGCGTGGCCAAGTGGAAGCGCCTCCTGCTTCCATCCCTCAGAAAGAGGACCTCCCACCTTTCGTGGGTGTCCAGGAGGAGAATCCCCAAACAGGCCTTGCTGAAGCGTGGACCCGAGGGTTTGGCATGTTTGGGCACCATGGTCACCTGGCCTGCAGTGAGTGAATGTGATGCACTATCAATCAAGCAAAGACTAGTCTGTATGCAAGAACAAATAGGCTTTTATTCACAAAAGACTTGGAGCACACCCATGCTGATGAACCGGTCCAGAGACTGAGGCAGGGGGATGGGGAGCAGTCATCTTTATACCTGGACCAGGGGGGGAGGAGTCTCAGGCAGGGCCGGCAGGGGCATGCCCAGGCATGTCACACACACACAGACAATAAGCTTAACAGTGGTTTACCACAGAATGTCTGTGCAGCTGACATTTAAATATGGCGCCAGGACCTTTGACCCAACGAAGTAACAACAGGCGGACGAATCACTGTCCGCCCTGCCATGAGTCAACGAGCTCCTCGTTGATGCATACATAATGAGCTGAAAAACAGAAAATTGATTAGAAAAACCCACCCCGCCACCCATTGGATTCACTTTCCCACCCGCCAATGCACAGTCTCCAGAATGGAAAATTCCACCCTATGTTTACCACTTTTTTAAAAAAATGTTAATAACTGTGACTCCTTTACCACCCCACTGCAGTGTGCTCCATTTCACTCTTAATGCTTAATTTTAATGCAATAAATCATGGTTGGTGCCCAGGACTAGACTTTCAGATACCAAAATATATCACTCGTAATCCTGTTTTTTTTTACTCTTATTTTCGGATGTTTTTATTGGCCTGCAGTCTCATTCCAAGCTCTCATTTTCCCAAGCCAGATTGACTCCTACACATGCCTGACATCATGAATCTTTGCATTTACGACCACAATCTTTGTATCTTTGTAGCTTTCCAAAGCATTCCGTGTTTAACTAGAGATGAGGTTACGGACTATCAGGATAAGCCATTATTTGCAATTGTTTGCTAAAAACAGACTATCCATTAGTGTCGTAAAAAATGAATAGTAGCAACCTACGATTCTGTAATATCTTCTACGTTTCTATAACAGTAAATGTGTTCAAGAGATGGTGAGATACAGCATTTGGGGCGAATGGGATCAAAGGTTATGGGGAGAAAGCAGGATTAGGCTATTTAGTTGGATGATCAGCCCGTGATCGTGATGAATGGCAGAGCAGACTTGGAGGGCTGAATGGCCTCCAGCTCCCCCTATCTTCTATGTTTCTATAACCTGGCCAATATCCATCATTCCACCAAAACAAGGTTATTTGGTCATCATTGGCCTAACCCCAAACTCAAAACTTCTTCTCGTTTCTCTCCAAACTCCTCTCATGCCCTCTCCAAACTCATCTAGTCCACGCAACCTGTTCCGTTAACTTTATTACTATTCAGCTCTTGACTATCTAACTTGCCTTTCTGGCTCCCATGCTGCTGTAAAGGTTGTTTGGTGTCTCACTAAGCAATCTGGAGGCTTGTATGGTTGAACATAAACCGTTTATTGTTAACCCATAGCAATGCATGTTCTCATATTGTGTCTCACTGCCACAGAGGTGTCTCAGTGAGGAGATCTTGAGACTTGCATATTTAAACATTAACTGTTTATAACGGGTCTTTTACTATTCACAGATCTAAAGTATGGTCATGCATGGTGCTGCTACTGCCATGCAGGTAGGCTGCTTGCTTACAGAGTTCTGTTCTAGACTATGCTCCCAAAGTTTCTTACCATGTGACTCTGCACATCATACTATGGCAGTGCTATTCTCCAGCTTCATTTTAACCTTTGCCCTGCCAAGCACCTTTACATTACAATGCATGCAGGCACAAAACACAGCAATGCACATACCCAAGGTACTACTATGCATGGGCACTATCTCCATGATGGCTCTTTCAAGACATATCTCCACAGTCTACTATCACATGACTCTCTGCATCGTACCATACACAGTACAGTTCTCCAGTCCCATGTTACCCCTTGCTCTGCGGACATCCTTATACAATAATGGCATATGGCTAGCGTTTAACACCATTTTACAACACGAGTCAGTCATGATCTCACTGAATGACAGAGCAGACTCAATGGGCTGAATAGCCTGCTTCCGCTTCTAGGTCTTATGGTTTTATGATATTATTAATAGTTCTCTCTCCTCAAGCACTGCTCTGCTTTCCTTCAAATATATTGTCATCATCCCTACCCATAAAAAAAATTTGACGCTTCCATCCTTGCAAACAACTGCCCCAATCTCCAACCTCCCTTTCCTTTCTAAAGTCCTTCAATATGCTGTCCTCTCCAAATCATTGCCTATCTTCCCTGGATTTCTGTTTGAATTTTTCCAATTCGAGTTCTGCCCAACCACAGGACCACAACGCCCTTCATCAGAGTCACAAATGACATCCTACACGGCCATGAAAAAGTTAAATTGTCCCTCTGTCCTTTTCGATTCATCTGCAGTTTTTGACGCTATCTTCCTCCAACGCCTCTCCACAGTTTTCCAGCTGGGTGGGACTGCACTCACATGGTTCTAGTCTTATCAATCCAGTCATAGTCAGAAAATCATCTGGAATAGATTTTCTTTCTGCTCTCTCACCATGATCTCCGATATCTCTCAAGGATATAATGTTGATGCCCTCCTAATTCGCAACATCATCCATAAACACAGCATCAATTTCCATATGTCTGATAACTCACATCTGTCTTACCACCATCACTCGTGACTCTGCCATTGTCGCTAAATTGTGAGACTCTTTTCCAGACAGTCCTATTGAATAAGCAGAAATTTCTGTCTCTGTGTTCTGAAATATTGCTTGTCAGACAAGTAGACTGATAATTTAGACATTTAGACAGCGGAGGAGTCAGGAGAGGTGCTGGTGAGGCAGACATGAGTGTTAGAACATTCTTTGTCCCAGCCCTACTCAGGTGTTCTCCCACTACTATTTTTCTGATTCATGGATGAGTGGATCAGTGCTTCTACCTGCTCTCGTCTGGAACTGGAAAAGTTCGTCGATTCCTTTTCTAGTCATTAGCCTTCTCTCGTCTTCACATGACAACACTTCTCTTCCATTCCTTCATTTCTCCCCTCCCTCCCAGAACTACAATGGCATTCCCCTTGACCTCACTTTGCACCCCATTAGCCTCAGTATTCAAAGAATCATCGTCCTCCATTCCTACCATCTCCAGCATGATGCCAGTACATAACATATCTTCCTCCACTGTCAGCATTCTAAAAGGACAATTCCCTCCACCACACTCTGATCCAGTTCTCTATCACCCCATGACAACCTCTAATAGAACTTCTTACAGATTATTTAGAGCCATGCTAGGGTTTGCCTAATTGCTTCTTCATGATTTCCCTCAATTTGATGTCCTGCATTATGGACCCGAGCCCTTGGAAGAACACAAAATGGAGGAGCAGGAAGAGACCAAAAGGCCCCTCAAGCCTGCTCCACCTTTTAACATGATCATGCTCAATCTTCTGCTTCAACTCTGTTTTCCTTTCCATTCCCCCATTATCCCTTTGCCAAAATTTATAATTGAAAACTGGAAGTGCAATGTCCAAAAACATCCGTGAGGTGGAGTCTCAGGGCTCCAGACAATTCGGTGTGAGTGACAGCAGTCCTGAAAATCCATTGTAGCCTTCGTGATTGGTGGAATATCCAGAGAAAAGGAGTAAATGCCCAAAAGCTGACATTCATGGCGTTTCTCTGGGGGGGGTGGCGGGAGGGGGGGCTCTGCTCGTTTGCCAACAAGGTTACAGCGAGAAACAGGGAGAACCTTCACAGAATTTCAAGGCAGCCATTTTGAATCACTTTCCATCCCTCAAAAGCTTTCACATAAATGGGTGGCATGGTAGCACAGTGGTTAGCACTACTGCTTCACAGCTCCAGGGACCTGGGTTCGATTCCCGGCTTGGGTCACTGTCTGTGTGGAGTTTGCACATTCTCCTCGTGTCTGCGTGGGTTTCCTCCGGGTGCTCTGGTTTCCTCCCACAGTCCAAAGATGTGTGGGTTAGGTTGATTGGCCATGCTAAAATTGCCCCTTAGTGTCCTGGGATGTGGGGATTAGCGGGTAAGATATGTAGAGATATGGGGGTAGGGCCTGGGTGGGATTGTGGTCGGTGCAGACTCGATGGGCCGAATGGCCTCTTTCTGTACTGTAGGGTTTCTATGTTGTATTTTAATTCTTGCTACCATTTACTGCATTTCTGTTCATTCGCTGTTTTGGCATTTACTATATCTCAAGACATGTTATTTTACCAAAATAAATTGTTTCTAATGTTTTCCTCATTCCAAGGCTAGCTATGATTTGAGATTCTGCAGTTCAAAAGAAGAAAAGTTAAGGAACCTCTTTCCATTATATGTGGTACCAAGGGAGAATATATAGTGATTCATTCAAATATAAGTTCCGTTCCTGCAGTGTGTGAACTTTCCAGAAGCTGTGGCCTCTGGCCTGGGGCTAAAGTTTAGGTGCTTGAGGCATTTTATGCTAAAAGTTGAGTTTGTAAAACATAGTTGGTGAGTTTAAGTCATTTTGTTACTTTTTTTCAAGGTGTGCCAGTGTTTATTGACCTGCTGCCCTACATTTCCTTGTTGTGAATGGTATGTGGTGTGGTTGCTATGGTAATGGCCGCCTGGACATTGTACGGTGTGTGGGATTGTAGGTCTTGAGCATGTGGCCTATGAGGGCATGGACTTTGATTTGTTTGTATTTTTTTTGAAACTTTTGATCTGACATTGAAGTGTTGCTGTATATTAGTGGTGGTATTTTATCATTTAATTAGCCATTATTATTTTCCCTGAAAGATACAATTAGCCATTCTACCAATGCTCCTATACTCAGCAGCCAGTTTGTGGTTTCAGGCAAATGCTCCAGCTGGGCGTAGGTACAGCTAATTTTATTGTAACAAATTCCTGATGCTAATCATATATTATTTTAATATTTCTTGGACATATCTTTGTTCAGCTTTGACAGCAATTACGACCAAATGCTGTCTCATTTACTGGTGCACAAACTTTTTCAACCTCAGCACTGCCAGTTCAAGCTTTTTCAGGCTGAATTCCACAAAAGAACTCTCAGCTTCTCACGCCCTTCTGGCTTAGATTGGTGCTGCTAAATAAACAAAACAAGTCTTCTCCCTTCTTCCCTCCACTTCACTCTCCTCTTCCACATTTGCTAGCCCTACATCCCTCACTTCTATCGTTCTGCCTTCATTTCTGTTTTCTCCTTCCAGTTCTCTTACGCTTCATTTAAGTCTCTCTCTTTCCTTAATTCATAAGCAAAAGGAGCAGGAGTGGCCATTCAGCCCATCGAGCCTGCTCTGCCATTCAACAAGACCAAGGCTGATCTGATCATGGCCTTAACCCCACTTTCCTGCCTGCTGCCCCCCCATAATCCTTGACCCTCTTGTCGATCAAAAATCTGTCCAATTCAGCCTTCAATAGATTCAGTGACCCAGCCTCTACTGCTGTCTGGGGAAGAAAATTCCAAAGACCAACAATCATTTCATAGAAGAAATTCCTCCTCATCTCCGTCTTCAATGGGAGACACCTTGGGTGGGATTCTCCAGCCGTTCACACCAGCTGGATTCCCCTGTCCTGCTGCAGTGAACAAAGATTTGGCTGAGTGCCAAATTCTCCTCTCTGGCAGCGGCAGTGGGGCGTGAACGGCCAGAGAATTCCAGCCCTTATTTTTAAACCATGTGCCTTAGTTCTAGATCCACCCACAAGGGGGAGCATCCTATCAGCATCTATCCCTGTCAAGCCCCCATGGAGTCTTATATATTTCAGTAAGATACTATCTCATTCTTCTAAATTTAATTTTTTCATGTATGCTTCTTTTGTTCGTATGGCCCATCACTGAATACTGTCCGGAAAATGCTCACAGTCTTATCTTCCATCTTCTTAGGTTTCTGCCCTCTGTCTTTGCGTAGAGA
The DNA here is from genome assembly GCF_964213995.1 of Mustelus asterias. NCBI lineage: Eukaryota > Metazoa > Chordata > Chondrichthyes > Carcharhiniformes > Triakidae > Mustelus > Mustelus asterias. The sequence continues at coordinate 71,633,741 of NC_135816.1, read as the reverse complement.
GATTCAGAGTTGGGAAGGCAGCTGGCTCCACTGGTTCCGGCAGAACGGGAATTATGCTAATGATGCTGAAACAGCACACAAGAATTTGTCTGCCTGAACAGGGGGCAGTTCTTCTGACGATAGGAACTTCCTATGATTGATGGCAACTGCAATCAGTCAGGCAGAACCGAGAAATCATTGACATCAGCAAAATTCAAGCTAAACACATTTATTTTCAGAAATTGCCCCAATATTCAAAATGCACATTTTAACTTCTCAGATTCACAAAATCAATGCAGATTGACGTAAAGCGCCCAAATTAGACTTGATCATTATTAGTGCTGTACAAATTGCAAACATAAGACAGAAGGAAAAGTGTTCTCCATCTTTGGGACAAGTAAATTAAATGGCCATTATTCAATTTCAGAATGTACTGGAGTAAGCAATGAAGACCATTGGAATGAGTCAATTTAGTCTTTAGAAGGGACATTTTTGCTCACTTAAACTTGTTAAGTCTCATCTGAATCTGACAACATTTCAACTTAAAATTTAACTGGGACAAGTGGTGCTTTCCTTGTTCCTGTCCCTGGGGCCTGTGGTATTCAGAAAAATATTTCTATCCCCCCCCATACTGAAAGGAGCAGAGATACATTCTCAATACAGGCACAACAATGCAAAATATCTCACAATGCACCAAGAGAAAGTAGATGTGAAAATTGTTCGGAGGAGTCAAATCTTTGGGGATAGTTGCAATATTTGGGATGACGTATCAAAGCACAAGCTATCAGCTCCAATGTATTTACCATTCTAACATGATAGGGCACTTCTTCCCACTCACAAATGTTGTTGGGGGCAGCCCCAGTTGCTCAGGCAGTTCTTGATGTCAATGGGAATGACATTAGTGACTCTGGTCTCTGGACCCTTTCCTTAAGCAGGAGGATACTTAAGGGATACAATTAACACTGCGCTGCCAGACTAAGGAAGGGAAAAGCAGCCTGGGCTCCCGTCCCCGATCAATGTACAGTGGCCACCACTGGGAGTATAAGTGCTTCTGGCTGCTAGGTGAGAATAGGATTGGGTTTGGACTCCGTGGCCAAATCATCTGTTGGTACTGGCTCCCTAAATTCACACATGAGGAATTTTATTCTGGGGAAAGTTACTGAAGGCTGACAGTGACCAGTGAACCAATGAGGAAATCAAAGCCTCCAAAGGAGGCAATCTAGAGGGAAGATTGGAATGAAGATCTGGTTAGGGCAAAGAAGGGGGTCGATGTTTCCTCAGAAGGAACTCTTCAAAATGCAGATAAGTAAAATACAACAAAACTTATTCCAACTTACAAATCAAAAAAAGGGTTTAATAAAGAAACATCATTACTCCAAACTTGGGGCCTCACCCTGGGCCACTCCAAGCTCTTACAATTCTACACAGGTTCTTATTTATAGTGAATCGATTGGTCAGCTGACTATTACATCACTCTGTAATTGGTTCCAAGGTTTACTGGGTCAGCTGATCCTTGCATCTTGTTCCCATTGGTCATATTACATCCAATGCAAAGTTGTTACCAGTTACATTCTAACAGTTGGGGGGGGGGGGGGTGGAAGGGGCAGAGGTTGGTGACATGGATTGAGTGCAAGTCCAAGCTTTTTTGAAATTTTGGCCAGCCAAATAGCAGTGAGCTTTGCTGAGTTCCAGCTTGGATTTATTTTCTTTAGCACAATGGAAACCTGGATCAGAGCCGAAGGAGGGAACTGGGCTTTTTTTTTCCTCTGCAGTTTTTATTTGGCCTGGATTCTATGGGAGGTAATTCACTCGACTTACCATGCAGGCCAAAAAAAACAAAAGAGTGACAAGAAATGCATGCTTGTTTTTTCTATTCTCTTGCTCTCATAAAATCACCCAGTATTCCATGTACCGTAGAGCCTGTTTTTAATAGCTGTGTGAAAGGCATCTTGTGCAAAGCTACTATATTTACAGAAGAGAAAGGGTTGCTTAACTGTCTTCACTGATTAATGACCTATCCAATGTATGAGTGAATATAACATCTGAAAGAGTTATACAGTCATTAAGACACAGAACAACGCCATTCAGCCCATTGAGTCCATGCTGGCAATGCATGACAAGGCTGGCCCCAGGTTCAGTTGCTGATCAATGCTGAGTGACTAACCTCAGCCCATGCACCAATAAAGGTGGAACAATTGACCTGAGTTTTGGAAGGAAGCATTTCTACCTCTAGGTGTCAGCTTGGTGCACAGGTACTTTCACTCTTGTCGGTGCACAGTTCGAACTCCAAGCTTCTGTCATTATTTGAGTATATATTCAAAGGGGGAGGGAAAGGGGGGAAATCGGTTGTAAGTTCACAGTTTGGTTGACAGCTTAAAGACGGGCTTAAAGAATTAGCTGCCTTTGTTGTGGGTTTATGAATATAAGTCTGTTTTGATGGGGGAATTAAGTAGTTGAGTTGCTTTTAAAGTTTTGAATGGTTTCATAAATGGGAGTTTTTATTTTATTATAGTGAAAGCTGCAATAGATATTTAATTTTTTATTTTATCAACCCAACATGGCTTCTGATGTCTGCACATGGTGGATACTGGGTGAGTTGGCATGGAAGATTTAAGCACAAAGTGTAGGGGGCATGGGTTGGCATGAGTTGACATTAAGTTTGCATGTAGAGGCTACGGGGGTGAGTGGTGGTCATGAGTTGGCATGGATGATATGAGAGGGTATGGGGGCTGCATGACTTGCCATGCAGGTAAAAGGGGCCATGAGGGTGTTTGAGGAGCATTTGTTGGCATGGAGGAGGCATAGGGAGTTGGTGGGAGAGAATGAGGTGTGACAGGTGAGGGCTAGAGGGCCTAGTGTTCAACAAAAAAACTGAAACAAAGTCAAGAGAACCAAGGTGAACCTTTGTACTCGGCAATGCCTGTGGCTGCCTCAAATCTACATCCAGGGGAGGCAAGCCTGACTCTACATCGCCCCATTTATCAGATATTTCTGTGCATTAATTAGCTGCTGAATTAGCAGGCATTACTACAGTGACAGCACATTTGGTGGTGAAGCATCACAGGACATCCTGAAGTTGTGAAATGCATGATATAAATGTAGGGTTTCTTTCTTCTGTACTGCGTCTTCTGTATTAAAACTGACATCACAGCAACGTCTCCACTGAGTATCAACAATGCACAAATTCTGAGTGTGAGATTCTCATTAGTGAGCTGTATACCTGTGGAACCCATTCACACTAATGGAAATGTCCTCTGTTGAAACTGTAGGGGCCTGCAGTTTAGTAGAGGGCTTTACCTACTGCTATGGATATTGGGATAGCAGGCCTCCATTTTGATCATTTATTTATTGTCGTTCTCAGCATGATAAGAGAAATGCCTAAAATGCCTGGTGTGGTGTGTGCAGGCAGGAGAACAAGCTCCTCAGGCAAGATGCTGGAAGCCAGCGAGAGACAAATTGAGTGTACGGACATTAGAAAGCTTGCTTTGCCTAACTGGAAAGCAGATATGTGCAGAAGCTGGCAAGCTTACACAGAAAGGATAAATGGGCCATCTTTGCACAAGTTATTGCTTTTCCTTAGCAAAAGGAAAGTTAATTTAAGCCGCTCTTCCAATTCTTACAAGTGCTTTTAAAAGTTACATTTATTTGAGAGCATCAAGCACAAGTATGATAATACTGGGGAGTAGATATCCAGACTCAGGGGCCGGGATTCTCCCATCCTGCCCACCACTGGAATTCTAGCAGGCGGGGGGCAGACCATGTGAAGATCCATTGAAGTCGGGTGGGAATCTCTGGTTTCCGGGTGAGCGCGGCCGGAGAATCCCGCCCCGGATCAAACACTAAAAGAAAATTAAAATACTGTGTAATCTGTGGAGTGATGAACAGAGTTGACGGGCAGGATGGTTCTCCCTCTCCACAGCATGTTCCGAGGTGGCGGGAGGCAGCGTGCCACTCACTGGCAGCGGAATCTTATGGCCCCGCCGTTGTCAACAGGGTTTTGCTTTGAATGTATCCCTCGCCGCTGGCGTGAACAGCTGCAAGAATTTGGCGAATGTTTAAAGGCCATTGTGAATCATCTCAGAAGAAGTTATATTGGGCTCAAAGCATTAACTCTGTTTTTCTCTGTGTGCAGATGCTGCCAGACCTGCTGAGTCTTTTTTCAGCAATTTCTATTTTTATTTCAGCATCAAATCCTTCTGCTTCAGATGCATTATCCCAATTATTGTGCCTCAGCTTAGAAAGTCAGAAACTGATGTGAACCAGCTATATATATATATACTACAAGGGTAGGTCAGAGGCTGGGAATTATATGGCCAGTAACTCACCTCCTCACTCCCCAAAGCCTGTCCACCATCTACAAAAGCAAATGTCTGAAATGTGATGAAAAAGCATGTCAAGGTGAGTGCAGTTTCAACAACACTCAACAAGCTGAACACCATCCAAGGCAAAGAAGCCCCCTTGATCAGCACCACCTCCTTAAACATTCCACCAGTGGCACATAATGGCAGCAGTGCAACATGCACTGCAAGAACTCACCGAGTCTCCTTTGACAACACCTTCCAAACCCACAACCTCTACTACCTAATCGGACAAAGGCACCACCTACAATTGTCCCTCCAAGCCACAAACCATGGAACTCCCTTCCTAACGGCACTGTGATGGACCGCAATAGTCGAAGAAGGCAGCTTCACCTTCTGAAGAGTAGTTGAGGGTGAGCAATAAATGCTGGCTTTGCCCAAGACACTCATATCCCAGGAAAAAATAAAAGGGTAAGTATCTCCTACGACTGGTGACATTTTCTATTTTTCTCATGACAGCTATCCTGGAGCCTCTTTGATTGTTAATCTGTGTCACATTAGAAGCACATTCATGCCCTCCACAAAGTAGATTAAGATCGCCCAATTTCATTTCACATTGAGACCTTACAACCAGCAGATACATTAAAAATTTGCAATGGTAAAGCACCTTTCACATGTTCAGGGCACCCCTAAGTGCTCTGCACCAATAAATGGCTTCAGAAGCATGGTCAATGTTGAGTACAGGCCCACTTCACAGTCAATCTATGTGCAATCAGGTCTCTCAGACAGCAAGGGACCAGTTAATCTATTGTGGGTGGTGTTAGGTGAGGAATAAATACTGGTCAGGATAGTGGGACTATCTTCCCTGCTGTCCTTCAAAATACTGCCACAGGATCTCCTATACTCACCTGAGAGGGCAAACTGGGCCTCGCTTTTAATGTCCCATCCAAAAGTAGTGTTCCCAACAACGCAGCACTCTGTCAATGCTGCACTGAACTGTCAGCTTGGGCTAACCGGCTAAAATCTCTGGTGGAGTTTGAACTCACAACGTTTTGAGTCAGAGTCAAGTGTTGCGTCTACTGAGCTAAAGCCAACACTTTTCCAAGAAGGTCCACACCCTTCAGTTTGAGCTACATTCCAAACCAAGTCACAGAGTTCGAAGGTCTGTATTCATCCCACTGCATTACCAAGTTTCCCTCTCTCCCTTTCTCACTCCCCCACCCACCATATTATATATATTTGCTTCTTCAACTCGGGTTTCCAGGCCACAGCTCCTGGAAGGGGACCAAGATGTGTTCATGTGCGATGTGATTAGATTCTCATGGATTCTGGATGTGCACCTGATGCAGCCACAGAGAGTCAGAACATTATGTCATCCACATCTGCCGTAAAATACACCACTGCCAAGAAGCAATCAGCTGTAACAAACACTCAAACAGAAAAAATATTACTCATCCACCACAAATGATTAGCTAGCACATCCTGAACAGCTCAGTCAGACTTTATTATATTAATCATCTAATTTTTTGACAAACTGCAGCGTTTAGAATGATAGGATATTCCGTTGTTGTAAATATTTGGCATAACTTAATTACCATCAGACTTTGTTGTGAAAGCCCCTGTCATTACAGGCTTTATCTATCCCTCCTCCCAACTATAAGGCCTGTTTGCCATCTATTTTAAACTTTCATGCAAAAGAAAAATAAATGCATTTTGAATATAATTTGTTTACAATTGTCTTGGCACACGTAAAATTAATTCAGGCCTAGGGGAGAATTTTAAACCACTCCGTCCGGTGAAAGCAAGGCACAAAACCTTCAACGTGAAAGATTCTGGCTTACCCCCACCCCCCCCCCCCCCCCCGCCCTGTTCCTCCTGACAACCATTTTAATTTCTCACCAGTGCAAACAGTTCAGTGTCTCATAGATTTAGACGAATAGGAGTCTCACCTAAGCAGAGGAGCCACTGATTCAAACTTCCTATAACTGCACAGCCCCAACAACAGGAGGTAGCATAAGGCCAAAGCTGCTGTTGGTGAAATATGCAGTGAGGAGATTTTGCTCCTACCCATCTGTGATCATGTTTTCTTAGAACAGCGTGCCATGTAGCCTGATCTCGGTCTGTGTTAGCCTGATCTCGGTCTGTGTCAGCCCGATCTCGATCTGTGTTAGCCTGATCTCGGTCTGTGAGAGGCTGATCTTGGTCTGTTTGAGCCCGATCTCGAACTGTGAGAGCCTGATCTCGGTCTGTGTTAACCTGATCTTGGTCTGTGTTAACCTGATCTCGATCTGTGTTAATGTGATCTCAGTCTGTGAGAGCCTGATCTCGGTCTGTGTTAACCTGATCTCGGTCTGTGAGAGCCTGATCTCGGTCTGTGTGAGCCTGATCTCGGTCTGTGTGAGCCTGATCTCGGTCTGTGTTAACCTGATTTCGGTCTGTGTTAGCCTGATCTCGGTCTGTGTTAACCTGATCTTGGTCTGTGTGAGCCTGATCTCGGTCTGTGTTAACCTGATTTCGGTCTGTGTTAACCTGATCTCGGTCTGTGTGAGCCTGATCTCGGTCTGTGTTAACCTGATTTCGGTCTGTGAGAGCCTGATCTCGGTCTGTGTGAGCCTGATCTCGGTCTGTGAGAGCCTGATCTCGGTCTGTGAGAGCCTGATCTCGGTCTGTGTGAGCCTGATCTCGGTCTGTGTTAACCTGATTTCGGTCTGTGTTAGCCTGATCTCGGTCTGTGTTAACCTGATCTTGGTCTGTGTGAGCCTGATCTCGGTCTGTGTTAACCTGATCTCGGTCTGTGTGAGCCTGATCTCGGTCTGTGTTAACCTGATCGCGGTCTGTGAGAGCCTGATCTCGGTCTGTGTGAGCCTGATCTCGGTCTGTGTTAACCTGATTTCGGTCTGTGTTAGCCTGATCTCGGTCTGTGTTAACCTGATCTTGGTCTGTGTGAGCCTGATCTCGGTCTGTGTTAACCTGATTTCGGTCTGTGTTAACCTGATCTCGGTCTGTGTGATCCTGATCTCGGTCTGTGTTAACCTGATTTCGGTCTGTGTTAGCCTGATCTCGGTCTGTGTTAACCTGATCTCGGTCTGTGAGAGCCTGATCTCGGTCTGTGTTAACCTGATCTCGGTCTGTGTTAACCTGATCTTGGTCTGTGAGAGCCTGATCTCGGTCTGTGTTGACCTGATCTTGGTCTGTGAGAGCCTGATCTCGGTCTGTGTTAACCTGATCTCGGTCTGTGAGAGCCTGATCTCGGTCTGAGTTAACCTGATCTCGGTCTGTGAGAGCCTGATCTCGGTCTGTGTGAGTCTGATCTCGGTCTGAGTGAGTCTGATCTCGGTCTGTGAGAGCCTGATCTCGGTCTGAGTTAACCTCATCTCGGTCTGTGAGAGCCTGATCTCGGTCTGTGTGAGTCTGATCTCGGTCTGTGAGAGCCTGATCTCGGTCTGTGTTAACCTCATCTCGGTCTGTGAGAGCCTGATCTCGGTCTGTGTGAGTCTGATCTCGGTCTGTGAGAGCCTGATCTCGGTCTGAGTTAACCTCATCTCGGTCTGTGAGAGCCTGATCTCGGTCTGTGTTAACCTCATCTCGGTCTGTGAGAGCCTGATCTCGGTCTGTGAGAGCCTGATCTCGGTCTGTGTGAACCTCATCTCGGTCTGTGAGAGCCTGATCTCGGTCTGTGTTAACCTGATCTCAGTCTGTTTGAGCCTGATTTCGGTCTGTGTGAGCCCGATCTCGGTCTGTGAGAGCCTGATCTCGGTCTGTGTTAACCTGATCTCGGTCTGTGTTAACCTGATCTCGGTCTGTGTTAACCTGATCTCGGTCTGTGTTAGCCTGATCTCGGTCTGTGTTAACCTGATCTTGGTCTGTGTTAACCTGATCTCGTTCTGTGAGAGCCTGATCTCGGTCTGTGTTAACCTGATCTTGGTCTGTGAGAGCCTGATCTCGGTCTGTGTTGACCTGATCTTGGTCTGTGAGAGCCTGATCTCGGTCTGTGTTAACCTGATCTCGGTCTGTGTTAACCTGATCTCGGTCTGTGTTAACCTGATCTCGGTCTGTGTTAACCTGATCTCGGTCTGTGTTAGCCTGATCTCGGTCTGTGTTAACCTGACCTTGGTCTGTGTTAACCTGATCTCGTTCTGTGAGAGCCTGATCTTGGTCTGTGTGAGCCTGATCTCGGTCTGTGTTAACCTGATCTCGGTCTGTGAGAGTCTGATCTCAGTCTGTGAGAGCCTGATCTCGGTCTGTGAGAGCCTGATCTCGGTCTGTGTTAACCTGATCTCGGCCTGTGTTAACCTGATCTTGGTCTGTGTTAGCCTGATCTCGGTCTGTGTTAACGTTATCTCGAGGCCTAAACCCCCGACCACGGGAGTGCATCATGGACGCCACAGTCACCGCCATCTCTGTACTCAGGAGGGCCGCAGGCCTACGCCACGCCATGTCCCACCAATGACCCGACCGCTGTGGCAGTCTCTGCAGGCCCGAAGTGCTACTTCTGCGGCCTGGGGAAGCACCCCCGACAATGCTCCAGGTGTGGAAAGAAGGACCATTATGCGAAGGTATGCAGGGCGAAGTCAACCTCCAATAGCGCCGCGTGTGACCCACAGGGGCCGCCATCTTGGGCGCCGGTAGCCGTGTGTGAGCTGTGCGGGCCGCCATCTTGGACGCCGTCAGCCGCGTCACAAAATCCAACGGTGGCTTCGGTTACGCTGGACCAATCCAGGCCTCACCAACTCGCCAGGTCCATGATGGACATCGAGGTAAACGGTCGCACTACAAACTGTTTATTTGACTGTGGGAGTACGGAGAGCTTTATTCACCCTAACACAGTGAGCCGCCACGCCCTTTCAGTACTGCCAGTGAAGCAAACGATCTCCATGGCTTCAAAGTCCCACTCGGTGGATGTCCTCGGGTACTGCGTGGCGACCCTGACTGTACGGGGCACAGTGTACAAAAGCTTCAGACTCCTCGTGCTGCCACAACTCTGCGCTGCCGTACTCCTGGGGCTAGATTTCCTGTGTCACCTTAAGAGCGTCACCATGGAGTATAATGGGCCTTTTCCCCCGCTCCCTGTTTGCAATCACCAGTTCTTAGATCGCCCACCGTGCACCACCTGCAGCCTCTCGACCCTTAAAGTCGTCCCTCCCTCACTGTTTGAAAATCTCACCCCCGACTGCAAGCCCATCGCCACCAAGAGCAGACGGTACAGTGCTGGAGACAGGGCTTTTATCAGGTCCGAAGTACAACGGCTCCTAGGGGAAAGGATCATCGAGGCCAGTACGAACCCCTGGAGAGCCTAAGTAGTAGTTGTTAAGACTGGGGAGAAACATCACATGGTCATTGACTACAGTCAGACCATTAACCGCTACATGCAGCTGGACGCGTACCCCCTCCCCCACATATCTGACATGGTTAATCAGATTGCGCAATATCAGGTGTTCTCCACCATCGACTTAAAATCTGCATACCACCAGCTCCCTATCCACCCGGAAGACCGCCAATATACTGCCTTCGAGGCGGATGGCCGCCTCTATCACTTCCTTAGGGTCCCCTTCGGCGTCACCAACGGGGTCTCGGTTTTCCAGCGTGAGATGGACCGATTGGTAGACCAGAATGGGCTGCGGGCCACCTTCCTGTGCCTGGATAACGTCACCATCTGCGGCCATGATCAACAGGACCATGACGCCAACCTCCACAAATTCCTACACACTGCCACACTCCTAAATCTGACCTATAATAAGGAGAAGTGCGTATTCCGCACATACCGCCTCGCCATCCTTGGTTGTGTTATGGAAAACGGGGTCATCGGTCCCGATCCCGACCGCATGTGTCCCCTCCTGGAACTTCCCCTCCCCACCAGCCTCAAAGCACTGAGGAGATGCCTGGGCTTCTTCTCGTATTACGCCCAGTAGGTCCCCAATTATGCGGATAAAGCCCGTCCGCTCATCAAATCCACCTCTTTTCCCCTGATGGCAGAGGCTCGCCTGGCCTTCGACCGTATCAAAGCAGACATCGCGAAGGCCACGATGCACACTGTAGATGAATCCATCCCGTTCCAGGTGGAGAGCGATGCGTCTGACTTCGCCCAAGTTGCCACCCTTAACCAGGCGGGCAGACCCGTGGCCTTCTTCTCACGAACCCTCCAAGGCCTGAAATTCGACACTCCTCTGTCGAAAAGGAGGCCCAAGCCATAGTGGAAGCTGTATGGCACTGGCGCCACTACTTAGCTGGTAAACGATTCACCCTACTCACGGACCAACGGTCAGTTGCACTCATGTTTAACAACACGCAGCGGGGCAAGATCAAAAATGATAAAATATTGAGGTGGAGAATCGAGCTTTCCACCTACAATTACATCTTATACCGGCCCGGGAAGCTCAATGAGCCCCCAGACGCCCTGTCCCGGGGAATATGTGCCAGCGCACAAATAGACCAATTGCAGACTCTCCACAACGACCTCTGCCACCCGGGGGTCACCAGGTTTTTTCACTTCATTAAAGCCCGTATCCTGCCCTACTCCATTGAGGAAGTCAGGTCTATAACCAGACACTGCCAGGTCTGCGCAGAGTGCAAGCCGCACTTCTATCGGCCAGACAGAGCACACCTCATAAAGGCCACCCGCCCTTTCAAACGCCTAAGCGTCGACTTCAAAGGCCCCCTCCCCTCTTCTGACTGCCACATATACTTCCTCAACGTCATTGACGAATATTCACGTTTCCCCTTCGCTATTCCCTGCCCGGATATGACCTCGGCCACGGTCGTCAGGGCCCTACACAGCCTCTTCACCCTGTTCGGTTTCCCTAGCTATATCCATAGCGACCGGGGATCCTCCTTTATGAGTGATGAGCTGCGACAGTACCTGCTCTCCAAAGGCATAGGCTCGAGTAGGACCTCCCGCTATAACCCCAGGGGGAACGGACAGGTAGAGAGGGAGAACGCGACAGTCTGGAAGGCAGTTTTACTAGCTCTGAGGTCTGAAGGTCTTCCAGTCACCTGCTGGCAAGAGGTCCTCCCTGATGCACTACACTCGATTAGATCACTCCTTTGCACAGCTACCAATGCTACCCCTCACGAAAGGATGTTTGTTTTCCCCAGGAAGTCCTCCTCGGGGACCTCACTACCGTCGAGGCTAACGTCCCCAGGCCCTGTCCTGCTCTGGAAGCATGTGAGGACCCATAAGTCGGACCCCCTGGTCGAAAGGGTCCAGCTCCTCCACGCCAACCCCCAATACTCCTATGTGGTGTACCCCAATGGGTGGGAGGACACGGTCTCCATTCGAGACTTGGCACCCGCAGGTGCCCCAGGGACCATGACGACCCACAACCCCACACCCCCAACCCCCGTATACAGCACGCCTGAGTCCCAGGAGCCACCACAACGCACCTGACAATCGGAAGGGACTACAGACGACTCGAGCGACTATGGCCTGGCGTCTGAACCAACACAGCGGTCACTGGAACCAACACCACAACCGGCACTAGGGCGGTCGCAGCGGCAGATCAAGCCCCCAGAGAGACTGAATTTGTAAATTTGTAATTCTGTAAATATCATTCCACCCACCTCACCCCCGCCGGACTCTTTTTAAAAAGCAGGGGGGTGAATGTGGTAAACCACTGTTAGCTTATTGCCTATGTGTGTGTGTGTCATGCCTGGGCATGCCCCTGCCGCCCCGGCCTGAGACTCCTCCCACCTGGTCCAGGTATAAAGGTGACTGCTCCCAACCCCCCTGCCTCAGTCTATAACCAGTTCAGCAGCATGGGTGTGCTCCAAGTCTTTTGCGAATAAAAGCCTATTTGTTCTTGCATACAAACTAGTCTTTGCTTGATTGATTGTGCATCACTGTGAGAGCCTGATCTCGGTCTGTGTTAACATGATCTCGGTCTGTGAGAGCCTGATCTCAGTCTGTGCTAATGTGACCTCGGTCTGTGTTAACCTGATCTCGGTCTGTGAGAGCCTGATCTCGGTCTGTGTGAGTCTGATCTCAGTCTGTGTTAACCTGATCTCGGTCTGTGTTAACCTGATCTCGGTCTGTGTTAGCCTGATCTCGGTCTGTGTTAACGTGCTCTCGGTCTGTATGAGCCTGATCTCGGTCTGTGTGAGCCTGATCTCGGTCTGTGTTAACCTGATCTCGGTCTGTGTTAACGTGATCTCGGTCTGTGTTAGCCTGATCTCGGTCTGTGTTAACGTGACCTCGGTCTGTGTTAACCTGATCTCGGTCTGTGTTAACCTGATCTCGGTCTGTGTTAACCTGATCTCGGTCTGTGTGAGCCTGATCTCGGTCTGTGTTAACGTGACCTCGGTCTGTGTTAACCTGATCTCGGTCTGTGTTAACGTGACCTCGGTCTGTGTTAACCTGATCTCGGTCTGTGTTAACCTGATCTCGGTCTGTGTTAACCTGATCTCGGTCTGTGTGAGCCTGATCTCGGTCTGTGTTAATGTGACCTCGGTCTGTGTTAACCTGATCTCGGTCTGTGTTAACGTGACCTCGGTCTGTGTTAACCTGATCTCGGTCTGTGTTAACCTGATCTCGGTCTGTGTTAACCTGATCTCGGTCTGTGTGTGCCTGATCTCGGTCGGTGTTAACCTGATCTCGGTCTGTTTGTGCCTGATCTCGGTCTGTGTGTGCCTGATCTCGGTCAGTGTTAACCTGATCTCGGTCTGTTTGTGCCTGATCTCGGTCTGTGTGTGCCTGATCTCGGTCGGTGTTAACCTGATCTCGGTCTGTTTGTGCCTGATCTCGGTCTGTGTTAAGTTAGCCCGAGAGATGGTTATGTGGCTGCTCCATTCTTCACAGTTACTGTGGATTCCTTCTCACAGGCAAGATCACTGAAGATGAATATTCAAGAATAGTCACTGTGCTGAGTGACCCTTATTCTATTGTGTTGCTCTTAAAGGGACAACCACCATAGTCACAAACTTTGTAATGTGTGTGGTACAATATTTGTTTTACAGCCATTGTCAATTCAGGTACATACAGATAAGTACTGTGAAAGTCAAAATTTCATTTGATTGCCATGAATTGAGCTAAATATAACTAATCCAATCACATAGCAGGACTCAGAAACAATGTGGAAACACTACATGTCAGGACAGAAATTTCTTGCATTTATACCCTGCCTTATTGCAGCATTAAAATGATTCACACAGTGAGTTTATTGTGGAGTATGGTGACTGTTGTTATGTAGACAACATCTCATGAACAGCATTGTGATGAAAATCCAGGGCATGATTTTCTACTGACAGGATCCTCTGGTCACACCGAAGCTGACCCCGAATCCTTCCCACCCCGGTTGAAGGGCGGGTGAGCCACACAAAATATAGACTTTGGTGGGACCAGAAGATCCTGTCGGCCAGTGATGAGCTGTCCCTATTGCCAAAAAACACTCTGCAATGGCGGGCGGTAGAGAATCCCGCCCCCAGTTAATTTGCTATTTTACTAGTGTTGCTTAAAGGAGGAGCATTTGGAAACAACATTGGGAGAGTTCTAGTTCATAGGATCGCTACAGTGCAGAAAGGGGCCATTCGGCCCATCAAGTCTGCACTGACAACAATCCCACCCAGGCCCTATTCCCATAACCCCATGTATTTACCCTGCTAATCCCCCTGACACTAAGAGACAAATTAGCCTGGCCAACCAACCTAACCCGCACATCTTTGGATTGTGGGAGGAAACCAATACAGACACGGGGAGAACTTGCAAACTCTACACAGTCACCCGAGGCCGGAATTGAACCCGGGTCCCTGGGGCTGTGAGGCAGCAGTGCCAACCATTGTACCACCATGCCACTTTTGAACCAGCAGATGATTGAACAAGATATAATATTGGAACACTAGACACATTCTCCTCGTGTCTGCGTGGGTTTCCTCCGGGTGCTCCGGTTTCCTCCCACAGTCCAAAGATGTGCGGGTTAGGTTGATTGGCCAGGTTAAAAATTGCCCCTTAGAGTCCTGAGATGCGTAGGTTAGAGGGATTAGCGGGTAAATATGTGGGGGTAGGGCCTGGGTGGGATTGTGGTCAGTGCGGACTCGATGGGCCAAATGGCCTCCTTCTGCACTGTAGGGATTCTATGATTCTATGATAATAATGAGCTCAAATCGTTTTGTAGGGTTCCACCAGGCCTTTCTGATCCAAAAGCGAGAGTGCCTGAGGCAAACTAAGCAAGACAACTAATCTGCACATCTATTTCAGGAGCACGCAGAGTATTTGCCCAAATGCCATTTTTTGATTTCTGTCAAATGCTCATCGATCAATATGTTTGAACTAATAGAACTTGGGATACATTCACTTCAGCGGATGTCCAATGAGCCCACTGACTCCGGGTGCTCCGGTTTCCTCCCACAGTCCAAAGGTTTCCGGTTAGGTGGATTAGCCATGCTAAATTGCCCCTTAGTGTCAGGGGGACTAGCTAGGGTAAATGCATGGGGTTATGGGGATAGGACTTCTCTGGGATTGTGGTCAGTGCAGACTTGATGGGCTGATTGGCCTCCTTCTACACTGTCGGATTCTATGACCTTGGTAAGGTCAATGAGGTAAAGGGCCTCCTCTGAACGAACTTGGGACCCTTGGTTGGGTTTGCATGAGGAATTCCTTCTTGGGAAAATCAGCAACCTGTTGATCTGTACCTCAGCAATCAGTACCTCAGCGGGCGAACAGACACATCCCATTAGGACTGAAAACCATACAAGTGTACGAGGTTGTAAAATCTTCTGGTTCAACATGGTTTAGGTTAAGCAGCAATCACTCACTGTGCATGTTGAGAAAATGAATAATGAAACTTGAAAGGGGAAATTAAGAATCACATTCCCCACAGGCCTGGTTTGTAACCATATACTGTGTGGTATACAGCTCCGTGTGATACTAGACTGAATGAAGGGACCAGGCCCACATGAAACAAGTCAAAAGGCTATCCATTCAAACTCGTTACATTTAACGTCAAAATTCTGTGACACATAAAACAACCGTGGCACGAAATATTGTCACTCGACGCCCAGATAGCTAATGTCAGTGGGCAGACAACAGCCTGATTTTTAAACTTAAATTGTGGCCCCTTCCACATCTACTTCAATGTTTCTACTTCCTGCCGCATGGTGAATTATCGCACTCAGTTTAAAGTCCATTTAGAGAATGTTGAGCTCAGTTTAATGGTGGCAGTTTCATATCCTATAACAGTAATTAATTTTTACTTACAGATCAGTGAATGGGGCACCCGAGATAATCATGTCAATGAACTTAAACCTGCGAGTATAATCAGGCTTTTTACATTGCCTTAAAACAAAGCAAATACATTCTCCACACTGTTCTCTCTCTTTCTCAAAACCTTTTCTCCTCAGGACTACCTGGTTTCTGTCTCCTTTCCTCGCCTCTGTGCTTCCTTTCTGCTTTTGTCTCTATCCTCAGTCTCTCATCTCCCATTACTTTCTTTTCACTATCTTCCTCTATCCTCTCATCACAGAGGCACAGTGGTTAGCACTGCTGCCTCACAGCACCAGGGACCTGGGTTCAATTCCCGACTTGGGTCACTGTCTGTGTGGAGTCTGCACGATCTCCCCGTGTCTGTGTGGTTTTCTCTGGGTGCTCCAGTTTCCTCCCACAGTCCGATTGGCGTGCTGGTTAGATGCATTGGCCATGGTAAATTCTCCCTCAGTGTATCTGAACAGGCGCTGGAGTTTGGCGACAAGGGGAATTCACAATAGCTTCATTGCAAAGTTAATGTAAGCCTACTTGTGACACTAATAAGTAAACCTGAAACCTTTTCACTCACTCTGTTTCCCGTTCCACTCTATTTACGTTTACACTGTAGCAATGTAGTTGATGACTGGATAATTGGTTTAAGATGTTGCTTGAGAGATTAATTTTGGCCAGGATATCACACCTGCTCTTCATTGAACTATGGGAACTATTACATCCAGGCATAGGTTTAACATGGCTAGTGAAAGATGAGGGCTGGAATTCTCCAGCCTCTCCCGCGACTGGGATTCTCCAGTCCCGCTGCAGTAAATGGAGATTTGGCTGAGTTCCCCACTTGAGGCCCTTAAGTAACCAATTAATCACCACTTAAGAGCCATTTCCCACCCAGCCTCAATACTTAAGCTGGCTAAAAGACTGAACGTCCACTGGATAGTCCGAAATATAACTTAAGTTACATCTCGTGGGGGGGAGGTGCGCCTCCATCAGAACCCCACTCTGAAGTTGGGCACCCCACCCCCCTAAGGTCCAATGGCCTCCAGACCTGCCTCCCTCTTGGTCACTCCCCCAAGATGTCGATCGCCCTCCAAGGCCTGCGCAACCCTCCACGCCTTGGGATCCCTTGAACTTAACTGGGCCTCCGCTTCCTGGACATAGGATGAAATTTTATGGCCCCTGCTGTCGGTGGAATTTTCCAGTCCAGCCAAAGTCCGTGGCATTTGAATGGATTGCCGCATTTTACAGGCCCGACCCTGCCATAATGGTACTGTAAGATTCCAACTTTAGTCTCCCTGCAGTGCAGAAGGGGGCCATTCGGCCCATCGGGTCTGCACCGACCACAATCTACCCAGGCCCTATTCCTGTAACCCCACATACTTACCCTGCTAATCCCCCTGACACTAGGGTCAATTTAGCATGGCCAATCAACATAACCCGCACATCTTTGGACTGTGGGGGGAAACCAGAGCACCTGGAAGAAACCCACGCAGACACGGGGAGAGCATGCACATTCCACACAGACAGTCACCCAAGCTGAGATTCGAACCCGGGTCCCTGGTGCTAACCACTGTGCCACCGTACCGCCCCATTTTTCTTGACCTTACTTCTTACTCTTGTGTCCAGAGCGCCATTGCTGCAGAGACTGGAGGGCTGCTGACCAATCAGATCGGCCAGCAACTCTCTAAGGTGGGACCACATCTCCAGAGAGGGGCGGAGTTAATGCCCGCAATGAATCAATGCTCATCGGAGCGTGCATTGGCTATGGTGCAGTCAGAATTGGCAGGGATGTGTTTCCACCCACTCTTCAGATGGCGGGAAACAAGGCCCAATGATCTGAAGGATTTAGGCCACGGAGATGAAAATAAGCCAAGGTTCCTGCCCCTGGCTGTTCCGTAGTGCAGTCTTTCTCAAAGTGTGCTTGCTGGACCACTGGTAGTCCACGAGGACTCTCCAGGCACTTTCCAGTCTCCAGTACATCCAAAAGGCAAGTCACTGACATGCAATGCCATAGCAGAGGCTATGTGAAGGAACAGGCCAGACCCTTCATCCCCACAACTCACATAACATCACAAAATCAGAGCAGCTCCGCTGACCGTAGCACGAGTCGCCATGAGTGTGAGCAACAACAATGTGATGTCCTTGCTATCGAAGGAGTGCAGAGAAGGTTAACCAGGCTGATTCCTGGAATGGCAGATCTGTCATATGAGGAGAGACTAAGTCAGTTAAACCAAAAGAGAAAACGCTGGAAAATCTCAGCAGATCTGGCAACATCTGTAAGGAGAGAAAAGAGTTGACGTTTCGAGTCCAAGCTAAAAGGCATAGAAAGTGGGAGATATTTATAGTGCAGGGGGAGGGAATGGTCATAGCCATAGAAACCCGGGGAAAAGACTGCTAATAGCTGTCCACAGAGAGAATAAAGGATGTGAATGCAAATGGCAGAGAAGCTGTAAGCTGTGACAGATGGAGATGTTGGGGGCGGAGGGGAGTGGGACAGAGGTAAAATGTAGAAAAGGCGGGGGGGGGAGAAAAGGTAAGGGAAGGGGGATGAAGAAGGGGGAAGGAAAAGGTGGGGAGGAAGAAAAATGAGGAAAGACCAGAAACAAATAGGAGGTAGAGAACAGTAAAAATTTAAATAGAATGAGAACAAAGGGGACTGATGTGGGGTAGGGCAAATCATCTGAAGTTGTTGAATTCAATGTTGAGACTGGAAGGCTGTAAAGTACCTAGCCGGAAGATGAGATGCTGTTCCTCCAGTTTGCGTTGAGCTTCACTGGAACATTGCAGCAAGCCAAGGACAGACATGTGGACATGGGAGAATGCTCCATTGGGAACATTCACACCCTTTATTCTCTCAGTGGACAGCTATTAGCAGTCCTTTCCCCTGGTTTCTATGGCTATGACTCATCTTTCATTCCCTCCCCCTACAGTATAAATATCTCCCACTTTCTATGCCTTTTAGCTTTGACAAAGGGTCATCTGGACTCGAAACGTCAGCTCTTTTCTCTCCTTACAGATGCTGCCAGATCTGCTGAGATTTTCCAGCATTTTCTCTTTTGGTTTCAGATTCCAGCATCCGCAGTAATTTGCTTTTATCCTAAGTCTGTTAAAATTATGTTCATTAGAGTTTAGAAGAGTGAGAGCGGACCTCATAGAAACTTATAAAATTCTAACAGGGTTAGATAGTGTAGATTCAGAAAGAATTTTCCCGATGGTGGGAGAGTCCAGAATTAGGATATTTTGAGGTTGGGGGTAAACCTTTTAGAACTGAGGTGAAGAAATTTTTCTTCCCCCAGAGAGTGGTGAATCTGTGGAATTCACTACCACAGAAAGTAGTTGAGGCCAAAACGTTGTCTGATTTCAAGAAGAAATTAAATGTAGCTCTTGGGGTGAAAGGGATCTTGGGATATGGGAGGAAGGGCGGATTAGGATGTTGAATATGATCAGCCATGACCATAATGCATGGCAGAGCAGGCTCGAAGGGCCGAATGGCCTACTCCTGCTTCTAATTCCTATGTTTCTATGAGCAAGACTTGATGTTACTGTGAATTTTTTTGAGTAATATGGATGTGAGAGAAGTATTAGTGTCTCTGAAGAATATTATTGTGACGATTGAATGTTTCAGATAAACTTGTTCCCTTGTAGTATTAATGTTTATACATGAAAATGTCTATGCTTTTGTTTCTGGCATGAATTAAATAATTTAGTTATGATATTTAATTAGAAAGATTAATGCACATAAACTTATTACATTCAATAGTGAAAAAGCAGCAAAATATTCATAATTCCCACAAGTTCCCATTAATTATGATGAATTATTTTGCGGAGGCTAGCAAAAGTAGGTGGGACTAGTTGGTGGTCCGTGGGGTCTTTTATACCCACTGAAGTGATTGGTGAATGGGAAAGATTAAGAACCACTGACCTAATGACCACTGCTGAGACGTGCCTGTGTTTAAATAGGACTGGGCTCAGTTGTGGTGGATCCATGCATCGGGCCTTTGAGGAAGGAAACTTAGCAAAGTGGAGGAGCAGTAGATTTTATTACGCTCGAAAAAAAAAGTTGCTTGTGAGGTGTATTGTTTTATTTAAGAAAGATTGGCTGGAGAATTCTCCGACCTCGCCCGCGACTGGGATTCTCTGGTCCCGCTGCAGTGAATGGCGATTTGGCTGAGCGCCAAATTCTCTCTTCTCGCTGGCAGCAGTAGCGGGCGTGCGAGACTGGAGAATTGTGGCGATTATATTTAAGTGATTAATAATCGCGTGATATGTGCGGCGTGTCTCTTACTTTCGTGGGCCGACTTAATATTTATCATTCTGTTTTAATGGTGTACAATTTAGAGGTAAAAGTGAAATGAACCAGATTGCTTTGGGAGTAGGGCTAGTTGGTTACATTTTCAGAGAACTGGCACTGACATAATGAGTCGAAAATCCTCTTTCTGCATTGCATCTTGCTCAGAATCTTGAGAACTGCAGAGGGTTCTTTTTCCTCCCTTTTCCTCCGAAGGTGTTGGCTCTTTGCTGGGTATAATTTATGCCAGTTTAAATGGCCATGTGCAAGCATGAAGGCTGAGCGTCAACTCCACAGGCCAACCATTATCCCATTCTCACTTGCCATCCACGCTCAAGCAGACATCGGAGTAGTGACTGAAGGCAGGAATCCAGCCTGATTTATTTCCCCTCCCCCTTCACAGTGCGTCCAGGGGTGCTGAGACCAATTTGGATGTTCAGGTCGTTCTTGGTGCTGAGATCAGCAAACTCAGCAGAGCCGAGAGTTTAAATAGTCAGAGAGAAGGATGTGGCTTTCGTTGTGCAGGCAAAACAGTGCTTGAGTCAGGCTTTTGGTGCCCCCTAGTGATTACATTCTGCAATCTGATCAATGTCGCAGAACTAGGCACTGAATGAGATTGTCTATTGCAGCATTGTCAAGGAGAATGAAATAACAAACTTTATCTGCTTCTTTTTGTTATCTCAGACAGGTCAACAATGGCAAGGGGTGTGGGAGGGTGGGGAGTGGGGTAGGGGACAGGAAATGGTGCTCAGAGTCAATTTATTCTTTTTCTTAGGTGACAGAAATGCCTTGGACTATAAGTCTTCTGCTTAAAGGGCCAATGTTTGGGCTAAGCGGCGAGGAGCCTGAAATTAGCTTGATTGTTCAAGAAGGGGTGTAGAGACAATCCTGGTAATTATAGACCAGTGAGCCTTACTTCTGTTGTGGGCAAAGTTTTGGAAAGGATTATAAGGGCACCGGGCGGCACGGTAGCACAGTGGGTAGCACTGCTGCTTCACAGCTCCAGGGACCTGGGTTCGATTCCCAGCTTGGGTCACTGTCTGTGTGGAGTTTGCACATTCTCCTCGTGTCTGCGTGGGTTTCCTCCAGGGGCTCCTGTTTCCTCCCACAGTCCAAAGATGTGCAGGTTAGGTTGATTGGCTATGCTAAAATTGCCCTTAGTGTCCTGGGATGCGTAGGTAAGAGGGATTAGTGGGTAAAATATGTAGGGATATGGGGATAGGGTCTGGGTGGGATTGTGGTCGGTGCAGACTCGATGGGCCGAATGGCCTCTTTCTGTGCTGTAGGGTTTCTAAGATTTCTAAGATAGGATTTATAATCATCTAGAAAGGAATAATTTGATTAGGGATAGTCAACACGGTTTTGTGAAGGGTAGGTCGTGCCTCACAAACCTTATTGAGTTCTTTGAGAAGGTGACCAAAGAGGTGGATGAGGGTAAAGCGGTTGATGTGGTGTATATGGATTTCAGTAAAGCGTTTGATAAGGTTCCCCACAGTAAGCTATTGCAGAAGATAAGGACGCATGGGATTGAGGGTGGCTTAGCAGTTTGGATCAGGAATTGGCTAGCTGTAAGAGGACAGAGGGTGGTGGTTGATGGGAAATGTTCATCCTGGAGTTCAGTTACTAGTGGGGATAGGGTCTGGGTGGGATTGTGGTCGGTGCAGACTCTGCTGTTTGTCATTTTTATAAATGACCTGGATGAAGGTGTAGAAGGATGGGTTAGTAAATTTGCGGATGACGCTAAAGTCGGTGGAGTTGTGGACAGTGCAGAAGGTTGTTGCAGGTTACAGAGGGACATAGATAAGCTGCAGAGTTGGGCTGAGAGGTAGCAAATGGAGTTTAATGCAGAAAAGTGTGAGGTGATTCACTTTGGAAGGAGTAACAGGATTATAGAGTACTGGGCTAATGGTCAGATACTTGGTAGTGTGGATGAGCAGAGAGATCTCGGTGTCCATGTGCATAGATCCCTGAAAGTTGGCACTCAGGTTGATAGGGTTGTTAAGAAGGTGTACGGAGTGTTAGCTTTTATTGGTAGAGGGATTGAGTTTCGGAGTCATGATGTCATCTTGCAGCTGTACAAAACTCTGGTGCGGCCGCACTTGGAGTATTGCATACATTTCTGGTCACCGCATTATAGGAAGGATGTGGAAGCATTGGAAAGGGTGCAGAGGAGATTTACTAGGATGTTGCCTGGTATGGTGGGAAGGTCTTATGAGGAAAGGCTGAGGGACTTGAGGTTGTTTTCGTTAGAGAGAAGAAGGTTAAGAGGTGACTTAATAGAGGCATACAAGATGATCACAGGATTAGGTAGGGTGGATAGTGAGAGCCTTTTTCCTCGGATGGTGATAGCTAGCACGAGGGGACATAGCTTTAAATTGAGGGATGATAGATATAGGACAGATGAGGTTCTTCACTCAGAGAGTGGTAAGGGCGTGGAATGCCCTGCCTGCAGCAGTAGTGGACTCGCCAACATTAAGGGCATTTAAATGGTCATTGGATAAACATATGGATGATATTGGAATAGTGTAGGTTAGATGGGCTTTAGATTGGTTTCACTGGTCGGCGCAACATCGAGGGCCGAAGGGCCTGTACTGCGCTGTAATGTTCTATGTTCGATGTTTAAAACAGCCAGGGTTTTTGCTCCAAAATGCGACTCCCATCTGCAAAGAAAATATGCGTGGACATAAGGCCCGCACTGCCATTTCATCGACAAACTCTCATTGTCTAAGATCACCATGAAAGAGAGCGGGCCAAGCACCACTGGGCTCACATGTCAGTGTTAATCAGTGTCTCCAAGAGAGAAAGAAGGGGAAAACATGGCAACTGGAAGAATCAATTGAAAAAATTTTAAAAGGCCAGGACACAAATTGAGATACCTTTTATCATAGAATCCAATCCGTGCAGTGCAGAAGGAGGCCATTCAGCCAATCAAATCTGCACCGACCATAATCCCACCCAGGCCCTATTCCCATAATCCCACATATTTATCCTGCTAATCCCCCTGACACTAAGAGGCAATTTAGCATGGCCAATCAACCTAACCCGCACATCTTTGGACTGTGGGAGGAAGCTAGAGCACTTGAAGGAAACCCACACAGACACGAGGAGAATGTGCAAACTCCACACAGACAATGACTCGAGGCTGGAATTGAACCTGGGTCCCTGGCGCTGTGAAGCAGCAGTGCCAATCACTATACTACCATGCCGCCCCTGTGTGCCTATTGTGGAGGTTGAGCCATAGACAGTTCAGTAGAGCTGGATGCTGAAATGTAGAAGTGTTCGAATCATAAAAATGTAACAACTTTTGAGAATAAAATATAAATTATTTCCAGCAGTGTTAATAAAACCCAACATCCTATGTAGCTTCATAAAAGTCAGTTTCTCCTTCATTAAAATTGTATTGCTTTTTGTTATAAATGTATTCTCTTCTTCATTTTTCTCGTGTCTCTATCATTTCTGTGGATAGTAGGTAATCTCCTGCATTAACACATGAGTCTGAAGTCAATTGAGTTCCAAGGGCATGTGTGGTGCCACACACCAAACAACTTCTATCAGCTGGTGGCAAACTCCATCAGAACCCCCTCCCCCCGCCTTACCCACCCACCCCACAAAATGGCTGATTTGGGAAGTGGAAAATTTTACATTGCTGTAGTTGAAGCTGCTATCCTGAGATTGCTTTGCAGCTTGCTACAACATGGGCAGAATTTTCCCGTTCCGCCTGCCACAGGAACCATAGTGGGCAGGGGGCGGACCACGCAATGGTCCATTGACCTTGGGGGGGATTTTCCCATTTTAGGAACATAGGAATGAGGAGCAGAAGTAGGCAAATTCAGCCCTTCGAGCCTGCTCCGCCATTCAATCAGGTCATGGCTGATCTTTCCCTGGTCTCAAATCCACCTCCCCACCTGTTCCCCATATCCCTCTTTCCTTTTTTTTTATTCGCAATATGTCTATTTCCGTCTTGAACTATTCAATGATTCAGACTCCACCATGCTATCGGGCAGCGAGTTTCACAAATTTATCACCCTCTGCGGTTTGGAGTGAGCGTGGCCAGAAAATCCACCTATTGTTTGACCAGAGAGTGCTTGATTCTGGGTACCTAGCTATTACCCAACATTGACACTCACTCACCTTGATGAGTGCAAACCTTATAAAAGAAAGACTAGCCTTGATTTTCACCATGATGTTGAGGCTCTCTACCACGGCAAGAATCCCGGAAATGGCAGAAATCTCCAAGTCCCACTTCCCAAACTCAACATTTGCCATCTTCACGTGGAGTCAGGCTGGGATTTAGTGTGCTCAATTCAAGGAGGGGGCTGCATAAACTGACTTCAGCTTTTCACATCCTAGTTGCCTGAATCCTGGAGAGTACAGAGCAGACCAGCTCAGAGGGGGTCTGTTTTCTCGGCATTTGCTTTGGACGGGGGGGGAGGGGGGGGGGGGGGTGCAGGGTACCCCCTTGGAGAGGTGTAAAGTTTTATTGAAGTTTTGATTTAGCGTCCCAGAAGTATCATTCCCACTGTCCTCTCATGACCCAAGGGAGTGGGAGGGTGGGGCTGCGAATTTCCACTGCTCCCGCTGAGTCTTCCTCCCACGTGCAGGGAAGAAATTAATGCTTCCTAAGCACACATGGAACTTCATCCAAAGAAACATAAAAGATGGGAGAGGCACTCTCTCACAAATGGGCAGTAGAATGTGAGCAGCCAGAGCCCAGAGGGAGGACCGAAGGTCACAATGAAAATGCAGCAGCACATGTACCAGCAAGGAGGAGAGGCAGGACAACCAGGTTATACCCTGTGGGGAGGGTGTATAGATCAAGGACATCATACATCAGCATGATGGAAAGCCAGTGCCAAAGAAGACTCAAGTTGAACCATGACGTTGTGACAGACAATTGTCACATGGCGCAGCAGCAATTGGAGCCACAATCCATCAAACCCCATGCATTGCCAGTGGCTGTGAAGGTAACTGTCACACTGAACTTCTAGGCGTCAGGCTCTTTCCAGGTTTCAGCAGGAGACCTGGCTGGTATATCCCAGTCAGCAGCACACAGATGCATTAAGGAGATGACTAATACCTTGTTTGCTCATGTGGAGGACTACATTAGTTTCCCAATGGGTCTTGAGTCTCAGACATAGAGAGCCAGGCCTTTGACCAAATTACAAGCTTCCCTCAGGCACTGGGCATTATTGACTGCACTCCTGTTGCAATAAAGGCCCCAGTTTAGCACATGTGAACCACAAGTCATTTCACTCCATCAAAGTACAGGTGGTTTGTGACCACAATAAGGTATTTCATCAAGTAGGTGTAAGATTCCCAGGCAGAGACAAGAATTCTTCATATTAAGGAATTTGCAACTCCCCCATCTATTTTATCCAGCCAACCAGATCCCATAATGGCTCCTTGGGGATAAGGGCTATCCCCTAACAACATGGCAAATGACCTCCTTTAGGCAACCATTATCAAAGGTAGAGAAAAACTACAGTAACAGCCATGTTTTTCACTGGGTGAATCACTGAGCATGCTGCTGGCATTTTTAAAATGATATTCCGATGCCTTTGTTGTTCAGGTGGAGTTCTCCAATATGCAGCATCAAGAGTTTCAAGAATAGTTACTGATGCTGCATACTTGCACAGCGGAGGGGCCTCCAATTAGGTGACAAAGAAGCCATGGGCAGAGTCCCAACCTCCAAGGAGGAAGAACATAAGGAGGAGGAGGAGGAGGAAGCCCACATAAAGTCAGGCTATTCCGAAACAGATGAGGATGATGAGCCCACCAATGGTAGAGCAGCAGGGAGGCAAGGACATCCAGGGTTGGTTCCCTGCAGGACGGAGTCCTTGCCAGATGGGTCCTTGCTCAGGATAGGTTTTCATAAGGTCCTCCAGAATAACAATTACCATCAGACAATCTCTGGAGTCATATACCCTTACATAAAGATCATTGTGCATGACATCACCGTCTCTCAAGGGACTACTCATCCCTCACAAGGGAGTGAAGTAACATCAATGAATTAGGTTCTGTCACATTCAGGCTGCAGCTAACCTCACCGACCCCTACCCCCTCCCCTCCACCAATCATAAACCCGGTCATAAACATCTTTCAGACACAAATGGTAGTTAATCCCTTCTTCCTGGTCCACTCACATGATGCCATTGACTGACTGATGCAACCTGTGCCACCAAATGGACCATCATGCCAGCAACGCAGATAATAACACAAATTAAACCATTAAATTGTGCCATGACAGATCATTGAAATAGCATCTGCTACATCCAAAGATGTGCAGGTTAGGTGCATTGGCCATGCTAAATTGCCCCTTAATGATCCGGGATGCGTAGGTTAGGGGAATTAGCAGGGTAAATATGTGGAGTTACGGGGATGGGTCCTAGGTGGGATTGTTGTCGGTGCAGACTTGATGGGCCAAATGGCCTCCTTCTGCACTGTAGGAGTTCTACGATACATCCAGATGTACCATAGAATTCAGATGTACTTCTCTCTGGAAAGACGGAGAATGAGGGGAGATCTAATAGAGGTGCACAAGATTATGAAGGGGATAGATAGGGTGAACGGTGGGAAGCTTTTTCCCAGATCAGAAGTGACGATCACGAGGGGTCACGGGCTCAAGGTGAGAGGGGTGAAGTATAACTCAGATATTAGAGGGATGTTTTTTACACAGAGGGTGGTGGGGGCCTGGAATGCGCTGCCAAGTAGGGTGGTGGAGGCAGACACACTGACATCGTTTAAGACTTACCTGGATAGTCACATGAGCAGCCTGGGAATGGAGGGATACAAACGATTGGTCTAGTTGGACCAAGGAGCGGCACAGGCTTGGAGGGCTGAAGGGCCTGTTTCCTGTGCTGTACTGTTCTTTGTTCTTTGTTCTTTATCCATTCTGGTCAATAGTCCAGGTTAAGAACTGAACAGCATATGCACCAGTCCTGGCTTACATATACCTCTGCAAACTGTACAAGCTTTATCCTATAACATCGTAAATGGCAATGCAGCCACTGTAGTGGCGACAGCAGACGGACCATATTAACTGGACAATTCGTTATCTATCAAGCTGTGCTGCTCACACCAAGGCCAAAGTGGAACACTGCAGAATAGATGAAGGTCCAGCACTCATGATTCAGATGTACTTGCGAACCTTTGAACATTGGATTCCTGAGTGATGCAACAGAGAAGGAATAAGCTCAGAAATGCCTCACCAATCAGGCCACATCATTGGTCCTGGTGAAGCCACGTTGAGATGCAACTTGGCATGCTGCTCTCAATATTACAGATAGGAAGCTGACTCGCATTTTTAGCATTCCTGTTCAGCTCTCTATTGTACATGTACAGACTGAGTTATGTGGAAGTGAAAAGAAATCTATTGCACAAGTGTACACACCAATGTGCCATTTACAATGTGTATACAGTAACCACAATGAACCCATTAGTGCTCGAGGTGGGACTATACCTTTCACAGCCTGGAATTCTGTCAGACGTCCACACGATGTTCCTGATTGGACAAATCTGTGCCCCAAAAGCTGAGCCCCGAGGTTCCATGTTCCTGCCCATTGGAGCATCGTCGTGACTTTCCACCCTCCACCAAGGGAAATTGTGCACAGCTGTCTCTGACTCTGACACCTCCTCCTGCACTCTGGTGTGGTGACTTTCACCCTGATTCTAAACGCTGTTACAGCCGCCCAAAGTGCCTGTATCTGAATTGGCGGGGTATGATATGATGCTGCCTCCTCACACAACTCTTCCTCTTCTTGATGCCCAAGGGATGTTATGGATCCTGAGGAAGAACTCTCAGAGGTGGCAACTGTGTGAGACACAAAATGAGATATTTAAGCATAGCCCTTCTGATAGTAAAAGTACTCTTTGTTACATGTTAACCAATCTCACCCTATCCACATTCTTCAACTCCATCATTGCACTGAGTCTCATACCAACGTCCCATTTTGCTCAACAAAGTAACAGCATAACCTTCACCATTATCACCATGTGCCAAGGCACCCCCCCCCCCCCCCCCTCCCCCCCCCCAGCCCCCAGTCTGGGCCATCTTTCTTACACTGTCTGCCCTTTTGTTCTGCAAGCGCAACATAAATTTCTGTCACCCTCATATACAGTGTGCATGGAGATAAATGAGCAGCACACGTGCTCCTCTGCTTCAGCATTGAGGATTGTATGTGCTACATCTGGCATCTTACCTGCAGCAGTAGATGGTGAAATTTAAATGAAATAAAGTTCTGGAATTG
Source organism: Mustelus asterias (assembly GCF_964213995.1). Lineage (NCBI taxonomy): Eukaryota > Metazoa > Chordata > Chondrichthyes > Carcharhiniformes > Triakidae > Mustelus > Mustelus asterias. Next base: position 71,605,751 of record NC_135816.1, on the reverse strand, counting down.
AAAGTCGGATGATGACCATGAAATCATTGTCTATCGTTGTTAAAACCCATTTGGTTCACCAATGTCCTTTAGGAAGGAAATCCGCTATCCTTACCTGGTCTGGCCTACATGTAACTCCAGATGTACAGTAATGGCCTCGCAGCCATTCAGTTGAAGGGCAATTAGTGATTGGCCCAGCCAGTGATGCCCTCATCACATGAATGAATTTTTAAGGGCTTGCAATCCCTTGAGTCTGGAAGATTAAGGGGTGATTTAATTGAGATATTTCAGATGATTAAAGAAGTTCAGACAAAGGGTCATGCAAGTCTGGAACTCTTTCCCCAAAATGTTGTTGCAATTCAGGGCCAGTGAAAAATGTCAAAACCGAGGTTGTCTGGTTTATTCTAAGGAAGGGTATTAAGGGTTACCAAACCAACATAGGTAGATGGAAGTAAGGTGCAGTCCAAAGATGTGCAGGTTAGGTCAATTAGCCATGCTAAATTGCCCCTTAGTCTCAGGGTAAATACATGGGATTACGGCGATGGGGCCTGGGGGGATTGCTGTCAGTGCAGATTCGATGAGCTGAATGGTCTCCTTCTACACTGTAGGAATTCTATGATTCCATGAAATGATAATCTAATTGAATGACAAAGCATTCTTGTAGGGTTGTATGGTCTGCTCTGGTTCTTATATTCCACCTTGAGTAGGTTTACATGGTGGTGAGTCTGGAGATAGGCCCAGGACAAAATCTATCCCAGTGTCTTAAGCAAAAGCCAGTCCATATTCACTGTGCAAGATTTGACTCAATGTTAGCATGTACCATAGTGTATGACTGTGTGTTATCATGTAGCACCTGTCAATACTGAACATTATACCAAAAACATTTATGAATTTACACTCACAGCACAAACCTTTAACCACTGGGACAACAGCAGGCATTGAGACTACAATTTCCATCCATTATTGGACATATTTAGTGCCTCGTTGCGTCTTATGTAAATACTTTTATAGATAAGTTACATTGAAGGGCAATGATTTTGTATTATCGAATCTCACACTATGAAACTTTCAGTGCTCCCATTTTTGGTGGTGGTATTGGTTGAGGGCGAATGTTGGCTAGAACACTGGAAGGACATCACATTCTTCTTCTTTTGCGCCATATTTGATTTGATTTATTATTGTCACATGTATTATCATAGAGTGAAAAGTATTGTTTCTTGCGCGCTATACAGATAAAGCATACCATACATAGGGAAGGAAAGTAGAGCGGAGAATGTAGTTTTACAGTCATAGCTAGGGTGTAGAGAAAAATCAACTTAATGCGAGGTAGATCCATTCAAAAGTCTGATGGCAGCTGGGAAGAAGCAGTTCTTGAGTCGGTTGGTACATGATCTTTTTCCCGACGGAAGAAGGTGAGAGAGTATGTCTGGGGTGCGTTGGGTCCTTGCTTATGCTGGCTGCTTTTCCAAGGCAGCGGGGAGTGTAGACAGTGTCAATGGATGGGAGGCTGGTTTGAGTGATGGACTGGGCTTCATTCACAACCCTTTGTAGTTTGTACAGATGGATGGGACTTCACATCTCATTCTTTGGATGAGACGTTCAAAGATCCAGCTGACAATGACTCTGGAGTGTCAGTCTAAGCTTAGGCCCTGGTGACAGACATAAAGGAAGCTAAAACAACAGGCTGCTTATTTTTTCTTCTGTTGTGATTGAAATAACTTGGAATGAATTCAGTCTATTTATCTTCACTACTTTTAACATCCTGCAAAGAAAATAGAGCTTGGAGATGCAAGTTGGTGCTTTCATTTGGAAGAATGCCATCTGACAGAGTTTATAATTAATCTTTTTTTACATCTGGCTGTATTCCATGTTCATAAAGTTAAATTTGTTCAATTAAAACGTAATTGGATTATTTTAAAATATGAAGTGGCAAAATCTCCACCAAACTCTCCCAAGATTAAATGATATAATGCTTATAGAATGCTAAACTGCAGGATTGAATTTCTCTCAAATTATAAAACTACTTGTCTCAAGTTTCTTTTAGAGTTTGCGTTTCTGTCTCCTTAAGGAGCCCCACTTGCTGAGCTTTCAGAGATCAGTTCTCAGAATAGGCAAGGTCATGGACATCAGTGCGATTGTTTTGAATGCAAAGCTTCCAGTTTTCCCCTGGGCTTCTCTTGACTGATTTCCATGGACATCTATTTAACGAAGGAGTCTCTGGATTGCCCCATGACTTGGTGTGTAAACGCACCAGAGAAAGAATGTAGTAGGAGTGATTCCTGGTTTGTGCTGGGATAAGTTGATCTTATTCAAGAGACCAACGGAGCTCCAGAGGGAGGTGAAAATTCAGCAAGGTTCCCATCTTTGATTGTGGTCCTGTAGCTCCTGCTGGAATGTTCCCTTGTATGTGACTAGATGATTTGCATTTATATAACACCTTTGACATAATAAGATATCCCAACCCATGTCACAGGAGTGCTATAAAGCAAATCTTGACAGTGAGCCACATAAGGCATTATTAAGGACAAAAGCTGAGTCAAAGAGTTTGGTTTTAAGGGTTAGAGGAGGAAAGGGAGGTAGAGGGGCAGAAAATGTAGGGAAGAAATGCCCGCGCTTTGGTCTTAGGCAGCTGAAGACACGGCCACCAAATGGAGAGCAATTAAAATCAGGGATACCGAGGCCAGAGTTAGAGGAGCACAGGTATCTCAGAGGGTTGTTCGGTTGGCAAGAAGATTCAGTTTGAACTTGATGCACTATGTGGTTGAGTAGCCTGCTGATACTTACCGTCCAAGTTCCGAGATGAAGAATGACAACCTGAACGAGGTACAGGAAGACTGGTCATGCCATGAAAAATCAGGAAAGAAAGAGAAGCAATTCTTATAAAATAATTTTTCACAACTTCAGTAGAGGGACAAAATTCCAAAGGATTATTTTACGGTGCTTAAAAGAAGTTGCATTCTTGCAAAGATCACCTCAAATTTATCTTGTCACCTCTGCCCACTATCACTTGTTTTTAGTCCATCACTTGACACAGTGGGAACTGTGGCGGGTTAGGTACCTCTGGACTAAAGGTGATCAGTGCTCATCTTCACTGATGCATCCCTGCTGTTTACCTTAGCTCCCTTCAGTCTCCTTCCACCTCCTGTCAGCTCTCCCACAGCTTACTAAATTTGTCTTCTGTCTTAATCACACTTCCAACCTTGATAACTTTCTAGAACATTTCAACTTTTCTCAGTCAAAATCAAATCTATCAGCTCCCTCTTTGTTCAAATCAGCATGGCAAGTGGCACCGGCGTCTATCACTGCTTGGGCTCAACTAACACCTCTGAACCTGATGGTGCTCACTGTCATTGCCTAGATATATGTTTACAGACTTACCACTTTCCCTATTTCATCTTTTCCACGTTGCATCTTGTAAATTGTTTGGGTCTATCTTATCCATAATAAAGATGATCCTTACCAGTTATTGCTTTTACTTCAATCTACACATTTAAGAAATTTTTGTAAGTTCTATCCAATCTACGCTTGTCAGTAAGGTTTTTGAAATGACAAATAATCTTGTTGCTCTGTTGTAAATTTTTGGAATTCTGTTCTGTTTATTTTTAGTAATTCATTTGCCAATGTCTTGGATATGTTCAAGGTCTAGTCAGGGTCTTGGACTTCTAGACAATTCACCATCATATAGCCTTCCTTCCAAACTATACATATGTCCATTTAATTTCTCCTTCAATACCTCTAATGTTCTGATACCCTTGCAACTTTTCTCAGTTTTCTTCGGGCTCTATCGTTTCTTCTCGGGTGGAAATTTACGGTCCTGTTGTGGCAGGGGACAGGGCTGGAAAACAAGGTGGGCAATTCAAAGGTCCATTGACTTCGCATGGGGGGGCGGGGGAGGGGGACAAAACCAGAAAATTCCGCCAGTCAGAGGGTCTGTAAAATTCTGCCCATTTTTTTCTCCACTTGAATGACTTTGGTTAATGTCTGGATTGCACGTCCTTCAGGCCCTTTCATCCACACACTCTCAATGCACACAACTTTCATTCCCTTTGTACTGTGACATCGAATGGCAGCATTGCTCTGCTCCATCATATTCAATCAGAACTGAAAACTCCTCATAAATCCAACCAAGCAGTTTTCACCTTGATGGTTCCACCATTGATCTCTTTCCACCTTTTGACATTCTTGATCTCACTATCTCGATTACTTTCAAACTGGCTTCTTGGAAGTACTCAAGGCACTTCTAAGAAGTGTGTTTCTTTTGTGTGTGGCACCACAGTTCTTAACGAGATCCAAGTTTGTCACAACTTGAATGCTCTTCCAGTGTTCTTCTCACACTGCTGAACAGGTTACAAAAGAAATGGATTTTCATGTCTCAATTTTAGCTTGCAATTTCTCTTTGCAAGAGAAGGAAAATCTAACCTTCACGAAAGCTATCCAGATTGGTCGCTGGTCCATGGGTTACACAGGTCTATTTTAAGAGGAGAAAGTGAACTGTTGTACAAAAGAAACAGTCCAGTTGGTTAAACAACGCAAAAACAGAACACTCCAGGCCAAGGGAAGCAATGCCCTAAGTGACCAATATAGCAACCATGCCAGTGCTGTGGTGCAAAGTGCCACTACAGGTGAGATCAATGTCCTGCAATTTCAGCCCAGTGCTTTCAGTGTAACAGAATGGACACTTCAACAAAACTGTGCAAGACCAAAACATCTAAACACACAGAAAAAACCAAAGATGACTCATGAAGTCAAGACTGCACACCAAGAGGATACACAGCTATGTTTCTTGGGTGAGGTCAAAGATCTCAGATTTGCATTTTGGAACGTGGACTCTTCAGTTACTGGCCATCTGACAAACTTTAAATTGGTCACGGGAGCCAATCTTACGATCCTGGTGGACAGAGTACTATGGCTGATGTCCCAAAGGCTGATGGCACCTATGACACACCTATACGGAGCAGGAGGGCAACTGAAAAACACACACAAGATCACACTGAGGGAGGATGCTATATACGACTACCCATAGAGGCAGTAAATAAGGCACTAAAAGAGATGAAATCCCAGACGAGATTGTGTCTGACCCTTCAGACCCTTTCATCCACACACTCTCAATGCACACAACTTTCTTTCCTCTTGTAACGTGACATCGAATGGCAACATTGCTCTGCTCCATCATATTCAATCAGAACTGAAAACTCCTCATAAATCCAACCAAACAGTTTTCACCTCGATTTTCAAGTGAGTACTTTATGCACTTTGCCACCACTGTACCAGCTTCCTGAGGTACAAATGGGGAAGCCCAAAAAGGGGATCATTCTGTAAAAACCCTCTTAAAAAATGAGGACTTTTCAACAACACTGTTAAACTATAGATCCACCCTATTAAAATGTAGTCTGGCCCCCATCCAAACTCCTGATAGGCAGAAAACTCCGCACACAACTTAAAATCCTGCTGAAAAGAAATTAAAACCAGGGTTGGCAATCAAGGATTACTAGGACATCCAAGCAGTGACTGTCAAAAGATACCACAATCAGACAGAACTATGAAAGGATGACAATGTTTGGATTAAAGACCTCAAGTAAGAGGCTACTATCATCAGGAAGGACGATGACCAACCTCACTCCTACCTGGTGGACACCCTAGAGGGTGCAGTCAAGAGAAACAGGAGGAGTCTCCTCCTCATCCCTATACTGCCCATTCTCACAATACAGAGGAGAGACAACGGGTGGAACTTTCCCGTCCCACCCGCCCTGGCAATCATAGCAGACAGAAAATCCCACCCATTGTACCCAATGCCAGAACAAGCTTGAAATCAACAGAGTTTACCTGCAACAACAAAGCCTGCCACTCCTCCGACAGTAGAGCGAATGGGATATGGAAGGGTTATAAGACCTCCAGACCACCTGAATCTATGTGCTCATGTGACTTGAAGAGGAGAGATTGGGTAGCAATGACGATGTAAACACCAGGGGTAAACTATAATAACTCAAAATAAAGATTTGTGGGGAGGTGTAGCATAAGAGTCTGGCATATGTAGGGTTAACATGGGACTAAGTACAATACCGCCCACACAGTGATGTGTGAGACATGACCCGCACCTAGACATCAGTCTAGTGTTGGACAGAGCCATGTACACATGCAAGCATGGAGATAGTTCCTAACTTGAACCATTTACAGTATTTATGTACATGGTTCATGTAGTTAATAAATACATACACTTAAGTTACTTAAGACTACACAGACTACATACATTAAGACCTACCAAAGGGTATCCAATATCCTGTAACAACCTTCCTCCAAATGTCTGCATTTTTTAAAAACCCATGCTTGGCATCAGCAAATTCTTGTTGTGTAATTATGCACTGAAATCTTAGCCCTACACCTAGGCTTAGCAATTTTTAAAAAAGCACCTTCAAATGCAACTTTATATTTTTACAATAGGCACAGGCTCTGATACAATAGTTCTGTAGCCGCATAGATTGCTGGTTGTATTTGTAAAAAGAAGTTCAGCCAGGAAATTGCTTTTGTCCCTGATGGGTAAAGAGTCTGGCATGTCACAGTTGATGCAACAATGTGATGTGCTGAGTGGTGTGGTAAGAATCTACTCTCAGAAAACCCCATGGGAGGTGAGTTTTCAACCTCAGTCATCTTGTCAGCATTAGAAGAGGCGCAGAATTCAAGCACTTGTCACAGAGAAGCAAGATCAAAATGCAAACAATCCCACTCCCCCTACCCCACCATCTCAACCCCAGTCTGCATTCAGCACCTCAATCCAGGTGACCAAAGCTCAATATTGGTAAAGGTCTACGACCAAGTTGGCTACCCTTCTTTTTAGTATACCACAAAATGATGGAAAGGTACAAAGCAAAGCAAATACCTTTAAAATGGGAAAGTTCCCAAACAGTTCAATGAGTCAGAGGTGCGGAACACCCACAACATAATTACAACAACAACTTGCATTTACATGGCACCTCTGAAACATCCCAAGTGCTTCACAGAGGGCTTACCAAAGAAAAGTTGACAATGAGTCGCATAAGGGGGTATTAGGACCAAAAGTTTTGTCAAAGAGTTAGATTTTAAGGAACGCATTAAAGGAGCTGAGACAGATAAAAAGGCAGAGGCAGTTTAGGGTGGGAATTCCAGAGCTTAGGGCCTAGACAGACAAAGGCACGGGCAGCAAAAATGGGGTGAAGAAAATTGGGGATAAGCACGCAGCCAGAATTAGAGAAATGCAAAATTCTGAGGGCTGGAAGTTGTCACAGAAATAATTGAAAAACATGAATTTAAAACACATGTTCTTAGGTTACTTAGTATTTTGACTCAACAGCAATAGCTGCTGTTGACAATCAGCAAAGCTTTCCTTTGTGTGCTGTTTATAAAGAAAGCACTGATGACTTTGCCACATGTGAAAAACAAAGGAATCACTCCCCAACCACCAAAATAGTTACACGCATGATTGAAAAACTAAATTTCAAAACTGAATCATACAACATAAGGTAAAATGATGAAAATAAATTAACTTGAGGAACAAGACCAAAATATTCTGACAGTTAAGTGCAAACTAAAGAATGAAGTTTTCCTTTAATGCATTGATGAAACTCTTTAGGAAGTGGTTACTCTGGTCAGTAATTTGAAACATATCAGAGCATGACCTGGAAGTCAAATCAGACATCCTTTGGACATTTACCATTTTAAGTTGCTTTGCAAAGCAGTTCTTGCATTTTTCTCATAGATTGGTGTTGGATGGTCTCATATTTGGGAAATATGTAAATAGTGCTTTGGATTATGTCTGAGTTCTCTCCAAGTTGGCCTTGAACATAGTTTCCTTCCCCAAGAAAGTAATGCCTTTCCATGTAATATTAGCCACAATGACCAACATTTCTGTAAGGTTGTGAGAACACAATGCAACCTATACTTACAGGATCTGTGATACTTGAAAAATAAATGTGTAACCTTGACTATTTTCACTCTGCAAAGTACTGTACATCAGGCTGATATAGTATTATACTTTCACTAAATGTGACACAGCTATGAGATATGGCACAGCAAATGTAACCTGCTCAAGTCTAACAACCATCATTCATCACCCTTTTGTTGTTCATTCATGGGATGTGGGCATCACGGGTTGGGTGAGCACTTATTGCCCATCCCTAATTGCCCTTGCTTGCTAAGCCAGTTCAGAGGGCATTTAAGATGCAACCATATGTCTGTGGATGTAGAGTTAAATGAGTGTAAAGATGGCAGATGTCCTTATGAATGAACGAGATGAGTTTTTATGACAATCAACAATGGTTTCATCATTAGACTCTTAATTCCAAATTTTTATTGAATACAAATTTCATCATCTGCCATGGTGGGATTCGAACTCAGGTCCCCAGAGCATTACTCTGGGTTGTTAGATCAGTGACAATACCACTACACCTCTGCCTCCCCTGACTTGAGTACTAGTCGAATAGTATTGCCTCTAAATATGCTACTTTACCTAAAGTATACGTTTAGTTATACTCTTACATGCGTGGGATGACAACTATTTCACAGTTGAAGTGTGTTAGGAAAACACAATGGGGCCAAAATTGGTTTTCAACAATAGCACAGAGGGAGTAATAATGAATTAGCAGCCTGTTTTACACTTCACATCGTTTTTTCTCAGTGAAGCCAACGTAGGTCTAAAACGGGCTGTCGATTCAATATCGCCTCGTTTGCATGACTGCCAAAGATCAATTTAACCCCACATTCATTCTGAAGAAGCAATCAAAAACACTTTCACTGCCTCAATGGAGGCCTCTTATATACGTCTTTCTGAATTCTTTCATTACAGATTTCCATTCCTTACCTATTTCCATTTTTCAGCATCTTCCTCATGATTTACCTTTGAGAAAAATCAGCTGATGGTAGTTACTATCGTTCATAGTTTGTATTTGTACCAAAGAGTAATGTCTGGAGGTGATTTATGCTCATAGCATTCCAGCGAGCTCAAAATGCACACTTCAGATATCATTGCTTAGTAGAAATGCAAACCAATGTTTAAAATGATGGAACTGACAAGCACATTCCAATTTACAAAGTTTTCTCATTAAGCTCTCCAACCTTAATGAGCTCAGCTAGTTTGAACACAGATCCACATTAGCAGCAAAATAGTATAGTGTGCATTACATGGTATGACACTCACATGTTGTAAAACAAAACAAAGAACAAAATAGGCCTTTCATGACTGTAGAACATCCTAAAATGTGTAACAGCCAATGAAGTACTTTTAAAGTATTCTGCAGCATTCTCCATTACCAAAACAGAAAATGCAGCTGAGATCCCTGTAACTAATAATTCACCTTAACAATTACAACTTCAAGCTAAGAAAAAGGCCAACTTACCACCAATTCCAAGAATGCAAAGCAATGGTCTCAGTAGGTCTTAGATGATCTAAAAGGAGCACTTGCCTGGATGAGTGCAGTTCCGTCAACACTGAGGATGCTCGATACAATCCAGGATAAAGCAACCCATTGGACTGACACCCCACACACAAACATTCACTCCCTCCACCACCGGTGCACAGTGGCAACAGTGTGTACCATCTGCAAGATGCACTGCAGGAACTCACCAGGCTCCTTAGCTAGCACCTTCCAAACCTATGATCGCTGCCATCTCGAAGGGCAAGGGCAGCAGACACATGGGCACACCACTATCTGGAAGTTCCCCTCCAAGCGACTCACCATTCTGGCTTGGAAATATATTGCCGTTTCTTCAGTGTTGCTGGGTCCAAGTTGTGGAACTCCTTCTTTAATAGCACTCTGGATGTACCGACACCACATGGACTACCGAGGTTCAAGAAGATGGCTCACCACCACCTTCTCAAGGGCAATTTGGGAGGGGCGACAAATGCTGGGCCTAGCCAACACGCCTAAATCTTCCTGGGAACAATAGAATAACGTGCTGTGCATTATAGTATAACACTCCTGCTCTTACAATTTCCACATCCTCTGATACAGCTGACAATGAAACCCACTAGTACACGAGAGATGTGACACTTCACGTTTCATGCTTTATTTTATATGTAAATCCTTCTTAAAAGCTATCAGAAAATATAATGAAAGCCCACTTATTTGTTACTGTTTTCTTCTTACTGCTAACGGGACTGCAGCATAATACATTATGGTTTGCATTGTACTTACTCGTCATATAAAACAATGCTTCCTCCAACATACAGTGAGCAACACCATAGGTGGTGTGTTCATAATCTCCTTTTTACTCGTTATAAACTCGGTAGAATGAAAACAACATTAAGACAGCAAGGGAGAGAGGGAACGACATTGATTGAATACTGTGATAGGTTACTGTGATCCCATCTCAGCAGAAAGCACTGTCAAATGGTTCACGGGAGAGTACAATAAAGAAATTATTCTTCAGCTGTTAAACTGAATTATAAGGAAATTAGAAGCCCAATGTATATTATTAAAAACAATTGCTGCAATAAAACTGGGTTTCCCTTGTCGGTCATTTTCGACGATTTAATTTTGACTCTTCCTGAAATGATAATTATCTGAAATTCAAACTCAGCTTTTTGTTTCTATTAATCTACCACTCTGTTGAATTTCACTGGTTACAGGTACAGCTGCTGTCTGAGAAATTCAGAGCCACAGTCACAAAGGCTAGGGGTATTTTTACTGCGAGTCTTCTCAAAGTTTCACAGAAAATGTAGCAAGCAGCTCATTCCAAGGTGCAGTGGGTAAATGCAGTGGCGGGCCTGGTATTGAGACATGGGCTGGCTTTTACAGGGGGTGCATATAAGTCAGGGGCAAGCCCATCTCCTCTTGCCCGACTCACTCCGCAGTCATTTAACAGTCATCAGGCCATTAATTGATTGAGAAAGGCTTTCCGCCCCCCCCCACCCCCCCACCCCCCACCCCCCACCCCCCCATCACTACCCTGGCACTCTGAGGAGGGAGATCCACCTCAGAGAGCTGCCAACCAATCAGTTTAGGTCCTAGCAGCGCCACCGTGAGTGGTGGCCACTGCTGAAACTGCGGCGAGTCCCAGACCAAAGCAAGCTGTGATGGAGACCAGACATTAAGTCTGAGGTTTCACCACGAACAGGCTGGAAGGCTCCGGCAAAGTGGATGGAGAGCTGGACAGGGCAGAGGGAGAGGGAAAACTCAGGGATGGGAAGACCTGGGGGGGGAGGGTGGCCTCTGATGAGCACAGGGAAGTATCCTGCCCCCCCTTGACCAGAGCAGTGTTATGTGCCAGACTGCGCCTTTCCCACCACAGATAAGATCCCGGTGGTGGCGGAAGGAAGTCCTTAAGTGGCCATTAATTGGCCATTTAATGGCTTTAAGTGGCCCCAGCTGGCTGAGCCTAAAGATGCTACCACTGCCACTGGTAAAATTGTGGCAAGGGAGGGGTGAATGAACAGGCACATGGAACACTGCCCAAGCCACTGCCTGCCAACCTACCCTGGGGGGGCTGTAAAATCCAACCTATATAGACCAGGAGGGTCCCAGGGTCCACCTCTCCTCAAAACTGAGTTAGTTGATTCCAACTGGATCTTTCTCACAGAATCATAGTATTGTTACGGCACAGGAGACCATTCAGCCCATTGTGACTGCAACGGCTCTCCAAACGAGCACCATGATGTATTGCCATTTCTCTGCCTTTTTCCCGTACCCCTGCACATTGTTTCTGTTCAAATAGCCATCTAATGCCCTCTTGAATGACTCGGTTGAACCTGCCTCCACCACACTTCCAGACGGTGTATTCCAGACCCAATTCACTCATTGTGTGTAAAGTTTTTTTCTCATATCACATTTGCTTCTTTGACAAATCATTTTAAATCTGTGCCTTCTCGTTCTTGATCCCTTTATGAATGGGAACAGTTTCTATCGATCTTCTCTGTTCAGCCCCTCCTAATTTTGAACATCTCTATCAAATCTCCTCTCCAAGGAGATCCGTCCCATCCTCTCCAATCCATCCACATAGCTGAAATTTCTCATCCCATTCACCGCTCTTGGTCAAGGGAAAGGAAGATATATCTTTTAAGCGTCATATTCTACTTCACGTTGGGAACATAGAAACAAGAGTAGGCCATTCAGTCTCTCATGACTATCTTGCTATTCAATGAGAATCATGGTTGATCTGTGGCTTAACTCCATTCTTCTGACTTGGCTCTATACCCTTTATATCCTTTATTAATCATATGTATACATTTATTTTTATGTTTTTTATATTTATATTATTTTTATTTACTATAAATTATATTTTATAAATATATAAAATCAACTCAGATTTAAAATTAACAGTTTTGTGAAAGTGTATTCTACACTTACTACTCTTTCTCTCCTGATGATCTGACTCTAATTTTAAGATTATACCATTTTTCATCTGAGGTAACTCCACCAATTTCCCTGTTAATTCTTTCAAAATCCCAAAAACCTTAATTAAATCATCCTTTAATCTTCAATGTTCCAGGTTAATTTATGTAATTGCTCCTCACAATCTAACCTGGTGAATTTGTGTTTGCTTTCCTTCCAAGGCGATGATATTCTTTCTAAGGCGCAGTGCCCAGAGCTGGACACAGTACTCCAAATCCATAGAATCATAATAAATAGAAGCAGCAGGAGTAGGCCATTCAGCCCTTCAAGCCTGCTCCATCATTCATTTTGATCATGGCTGATCATCAATCCGGGCTGCAATTAAGTGACTCCTACACATCAGTGAGAGCAGCCCTTACTCACCACAAGGTGGAATAGCTTACAGAACTTCACAGTTTTGGACATGTGGGTAGGACACCAGAGAACTGAGGTACAGCACAGAAGGAGTCAGCAGCGTGCAGAGATCAGGGAGAAAGCAAGTTTCTGAAAAAGTATCCAAAATATCTATTGAGAATGTAAAATTTTCACTACTGCATGGCTTCAAAGGTTTTCAATGCTCATGTCATCCTTAACTAATGTCATTTGTGTCCTTGGTGTGACTGCAAGAATAGCTGGGCTGGAAATAGATTTCTGATCTTCATTTTTAACATCACATGATAAGTAACGACAGCTGTTTGCTTTAATGGAACACTTTTGCTTAATGTCAAGACACACAAGAGATAGCCTCAGCATAAAATATCTGCCTTCCTCCGGAACACAAACTCAGTAATTGGGTTACAAATAAACTAATCTGGTTGTATCACTCGGCATGCCTCGTGTTCTCTTTTGACAATTTTATTTCCCTTCCTGTCCTGAAGGCTGTGACTCGTTCTAGGACACGCCAACCCTTCAGTTCCTTGCCCAGCTAGGCTGTTCTCCCATGACAAAATCTAGATGTTGTATTTCACTAATCCATATTTGCTTTGGGACATCATAGCAGAATTTTGAATCCACTTGTTATACATCCCCAAAATGATTCTTTTCTGCAGGGATCATCTACCCACCTGCTGTGTTCTGCTCTAGAAAAGGGTCAAACTTAAGTCTCATACATGAGTTTCTGATCCAATTGCTAGGGTAGAGTAGCTGAGGTGACTTTCTGTTGTTGGAAGGTTGTTACTTTCTCCCACTACAATTCAAATTATTAACCCTCCTGCAGTTTTACCTCTGGAGTCACTCAACCATTTATCTTAGGCCCCCACCTATATGTTAGTTGCAATCCAGTAATAAAAGGTGATGCAAGTCCAGCTTCTTCACAAACTCACTTTATTTTCTTTTACAACTCCACACACCCAATACACAGTGCCACCTGTAACCCCTTTATATATCCTGGTGAGTACTATTAAACAATTAACGTACAAATTAGGTCTAAAGTAGAAGGTTGCAGTTAACCCATTCCTAACACTATATCCCATCTCAACAATATGATCTGGAGACATGACTTCAGGTTCCACGTTTAAACTGATGTCATCTAGCTCCACTTTGCTATCACCTCTCCCATTCCTCCACTGCCTCTGTGCTGCTGTTTTCCTATCTGACACCTATCCTGGATCATCTGAAATTTCCATGCTCTTTCTGTCTGCAAAGAACAAAGCCCTGTGTATTTTCTGGTTCATTCCTGAGGGAAATGCTTTGGCCAATCAGAGTCAAGCTGTCTGGTTTAAATTTCAAACAATACTTGACAGTTAACCGTCAGTCACCATCAACTGGTGCATTCTCCATGGCTCTATCAATCAGAGTCCACTTGCCAACCAATCAGCACTCCCTTCTCATAGAGTATGAATTTGTTGATTTCCCTTTCATTGTATTCTTGCAAATGTCCTGATGAGTGCAAGAGGAAAAGCTTCAAGAAAAAAGTCACATTTTTTTTCAGCAATATTAAAGATCTTAACTACCAAAGGACTCTTAATTAATTCTCATAAACTAAAACTCATCCTAAACTCTGCTATCCATATTCTATCCTTTTCACTCATTACCCTTGTGCTCGCTGACCTACTTTGTCTCCCAATCCACCAATGTCTCAAATTTAAGTTTCTCATTGCTGTCTTTAAATTCCTCTATGACCTCACTCCTTCAATTCTCTGTGACCTCTTCCACCCTCCAAAAACTCTGCATTTCTCCAACCCTGTCTTCTTGCGCAGTCTCCACTCTCTTTGCCTCAACACTGGTGACAATACCTTCAGCTATCTGTGATAATTTCTTGCTCTTCCTTGAAATGGTGTCTATGGAATCATTTGTATTTACCTAATTAAAGCAAACAGAGCCTCAGATAATATCTCATCTGTTAGGCAGTACCTCCAAAACTGCAGGACTTTCTGAGTTCTGCATTTAGGATGTGGAGATGCCGGCGTTGGACTGGGGTAAACACAGTAAGAGTTTTAACAACACCAGGTTAAAGTCCAACGGTGACGAAGGAGCAGCGCTCCGAAAGCTAATGGCATTTGCTACCAAATAAACCTGTTGGACTTTAACCTCGTGTTGTTAAAACTCTTATTCTGTATTTAGTGCCAGTCTTCCATGTGTGTTTGGCTATTCCAGTGTAATACCCCAGTGGCTGCAAGCATGAAAGGAAGGCCGCTGACCTCCAGGAGACAACAGATATATTTGAAGGGCAACCATGAGCAATTCTCAAAGGCCTCACTTCAACCTGTACCACGTAGGTATGGGCTGCTAACAGTCTGAACTGGCTAACTGATATGCCCAGTAAGAAGTCTCGCAACACCAGGTTAAAGTCCAACGGGTTTATTTGGTAGCAAAAGCCACTAGCTTTCAGAGCACTGCCCCTTCGTCAGGTAAGTGAGAGTTCTGTTCACAAACAGGGCATATAAAGACACAAGCTCAATTTACAAAATAATGGTTGGAATGCGAGTCTTTACAGGTAATCAAGTCTTAAAGGTACAGACAATGTGAGTGGAGAGAGCGTTAAGCACAGGTTAAAGAGATGTGTATTGTCTCCTGACAGGACAGTTAGTGAGATTTTGCAAGCCCAGGCAAGTCATGGGAGTTACAGATAGTGTGACATGAACCCAAGATCCCGGTTGAGGCCGTCCTCATGTGTGCGAAACTTGGCTATCAGTCTCTGCTCAGCGACTCTGCACTGTCGTGTGTCGTGAAGGCCGCCTTGGAGAACGCTTACCCGAAGATCAGAGGCCAAAAGCCCGTGACCACTGAAGTGTTCCCCAACAGGAAGAGAACACTCTTGCCTGGTGATTGTCGAGCGGTGTTCATTCATCCGTTGTCGTAGAGGCTGAATGAACGGATGAATGACGGGTGATTGAACACCGCTCGACAATCACCAGGCAAGAGTGTTCTCTTCCTGTTGGGGAACACTTCAGCGGTCACAGTCATTCGGCCTCTGATCATTGGGTAAGCGTTCTCCAAAGCGGCCTTCACGACACACGACAACGCAGAGTCACTGAGCAGAGACTGATAGCCAAGTTCCGCACACATGAGGACGGCCTCAATCGGGATCTTGAGTTCATGCCACACTATCTGTAACCCCCACGACTTGCCTGGGCTTGCAAAATCTCACTAACTGTCCTGTCTGGAGACAATACACATCTCTTTAACCTGTGCTTAACGCTCTCTCCACTCACATTGGCTGTACCTTTAAGACTTGATTACCTGTAAAGACTCGCATTCCAACTATTGTTTTGTAAATTGAGTTTGTGACTTTATATGCCCTGTTTGTGAACAGAACTCCCACTTACCGGACGAAGAGGCAGCGCTCCGAAAGCCAGTGGCTTTTGCTACCAAATAAACCTGTTGGACTTTAACCTGGTGTTGTGAGACTTCTTACTGTGTTCACCCCAGTCCAACGCCAGCATCTCCACATCATAGCTGATATGCAATAGTAAGGGCATCGGTGATGTAGCAAATGTCAGAGCATGAATGCTGTTAACAGAGACAACAGCACGTTTGTGCTTCATGGAGACACCTGGCAGCAGTCTAAGCCGTTGGATGGAGCCTGAAATGGATGTGGAGACAGTGGCCATCCAATCCATAAGTGTGTTGTTGGAGTGGGCCACAAGTTTCACTGTAAAGGATAGGCTCCAAACTGCACAGAGCCCTGTGTGAGAGATGGGCATTCTCCCCAGTCTGAATCTGTGAGACAAATTTCATTATAAATACTTCCTGATCTTCAAAATTCGAGGACTAATGGTCATCTCCACATCCTATTAACTCTTTGGTGATTGTATAGTAATTGCACTTAATTGCATGTAGGTGCTGGACATCAATGGGGCATCTATTTATTCGCCTATGAATAGAAACGGACTTGAACAGAGGGAATAGGAGCAGGCATTGGCCATTCAGACCATTGAGCCTGTAATGCCATTTTGTATATCATGACTGATCTGATTGTGGCCTCAACTCTGCTTTCCTGTCTGCTCTCCATAATCCATGACTCCCTTGCTATATCTAAGTTAGCCTCAAATACGTTCAATGATTCAGCCTTCAGTGCTCTCTCAGAAAAAGAGTTCCACAGACTAATTCTCATCTCAATCTTAAATGAAAGACCTCTAATCTTTAAGTGTGTTCCCTAGTGCAAGATTCCCCCATGCAGAGAAACATCCTCTCAGCATCTACCCAGTCAAGTCCTTTCAGGATCCTATAAGTTTCAATAAAATCACGTCTAATTCTTCTGAATTCCAACGGATATAGGCCCAACCTACTCTTCCTTTCCTCCTTCATCTCAGGAATCAGTTGATTGAAGGGGAGTGTACACAGCACCCCAGATGCGGCCTCCCCAAGGCCCCATACATCAGTAGCAACACTTCCCTACTTTTATATTCCATTCCCCTTGAAATAAACTCTAACATTCCATCTGCCTTCCTAATCACTAACTTGAATACTAACATTTTGTGATTCATGTACTAGGACGCCCAGATCCCTCTGTACCTCAGAGTCCTGCAATCGTTCTCTATTTAAATAATTTCTGCTTTTTATACATCCTGCCAGGGTGAGCAAGTTTGTATTTTCCCACATGATACTTAATCTGCCAATTTTTTTCCCACTCACTTAATATATCTATATCCCTTTGCGGACTCCTTATGTCCACTTCACAACTTACTTTCCTACCTATATTTGTGCCATAAGTGAACTTAGCAATCATTCTTTAAGTCATTTCATCAAAGTCATTGCTATAAATTGTAAATAGTTGAGGCCACAGCACTGATCCCTGTAATATTCTAGTCGTCACATTTTGCCAACTCTCTGCTTCCTGTTAGCTAACACCCTATCAACATCCTGAGGGTTACCATTGACCAGAAATTAGACTAAACTAGCACTATAACTACTGTGGCTACAAGAGCAGGTCAGAGGGTAGAATCCTGTGGTGTGTAACTCATCTCCTGACTTCCCAAAGCTTGTCCATCATCCACAATGGAATACTCTCCACTTGCCTGGATGGGGGCAGCTCCAACAACACTCCAAAAGTTTGACACCATCCACGACAAAGCAGCCCGCTTGATTGGCATCCCTTCAACAAAACATTCATTCCCTCCATCACCAAAGCACAGTGGCAGCAGTGTGTACCATCTACAAAATGCACTGCAGGAACTCACCAAGGCTCCTTTGGCAGCACCTTCCAAATCCACTGCTGCTACTATCTAGAGGGACAAGGGCTGCCATTGCTTCACTGTCACTGGGTCAAAATCCTAGAACTCCCTCCTTAACAGCATTGGTTTGAGAAGGCAGCCCACCATCATATTCTCAAGGACAATTAAGAATGGGAAATAAATGTTGGCTGAGCCACAAATGCCCACATCGCACAGATCTAAAAAAAAGTTCTCTATCCATGCAAATATATTACACCCCCACTTCCACACCCTCCCAACCCCCCTACCGCCCTGAACACCATGAGCTCTTATTTTGCTTAGTAACTTTTGATGTGGCATCTTTGCCAAATGCCTTCTGGAGATCTTGGAAATCTAAAGCATCACATCCACAAGTTATTTTATCCACGTTGTTTTTACATCCTCAAAGAACTCCAATAAATTAGTCAAATGTGATTTTCCTTTCACAGATGAATGTTGACTCTACTTGACTGCATTGAAATGTTCTAAGTACCCCTCTAATAACCTCCTTAATAATAGATTCCAGTTAAGCTAAGCAGCCTATAGCTTCATACTTTCTCTCCCCGTGGGCAACGCGGTGGCACAGTGGTTAGCACTGCTGCCTAACACTGCCAGGGATCCAGGTTCAGTTCTGGCCTTGGGTGAACTGCCTGTGTGGAGTTTGCACATTCTCCCCGTGTCTGCGTGGGTTTACTCTGGGTGCTCTGGTTTTCTCCCACAGTCCAAAGATGTGCAGGTTAGGTGGATTGGCCATGCTAAACTGCCCCTTCATGTCAGGGGGACTAGCAGGGTAAATACATGGGGTTACGGGGATAGGCCAGGGTGGGATTGTTGTCGGTACTGGTTGAATGGACCAAATGGCCTCCCTCTGTACAGTAGAAATTCTATGATTCATGTCTTGAATAGAAGAGTCACGTTTTCCAATCTGATGGGACCTTTCCAGAATCTAAGGAATTTTGGAATTTGGAAAATTAATTACAATGCATTTATTATCTCAGCAGCCACTTCTTTCAAGACATGAGGATGAAGTCTATCAGAACCTAGGGACAGCTTTCAGTTCTAATAATTTTCTAAGTGTTCCTTCCCTGGTGATTGTGATTGTTTTAAGTTCCTCTCTCCCGTTCATCTCCAGATTCACAATTATTTCCGATGTTATTTGAATCCTCTACAGTGAAGACAAATGCAAAATACCTGTTTGATTCATCCACCATTTCCTTATTTTCCATTATCAATTCCCCATTCTCACTCTCTAAGAGAACCAACACCCACTCTCCCTTTTAAGTACCTGTAGAAGCTCATACTATCTGTTTCGTTATTTCTAGCCAGCTTACTCTTGCACTCTTTCCCTCCTTATCAATTCATTAGTCATTCTTTGCTATTCTTTACATTTTGTCCAGTCTTCTGACCTGCCACCCATTCTTGTGGAATTGTACGCTTTTTCTTTCAATTTGATAATATTTTGAACTTATTTAGTTAGTCATGAATGGCGTCCTTCCTTTGGAGTCTTTCTTTCTCACTGGAATGTTTCTTTTCTGAGTACTATGAAATATCTCCTTAAATGTCTGCCACTGTATCTCTACTGACCTATTCCTTAACCCAATTTCCTAGTTCACTTTAACCTGCTCTGCTTCATGCCCCCATAAATGCCCTCAAAAGTGCCCCAGAACATTAGTTCCAGCAAACTGAATGTGGAGTTAAATCATATTATGATCACTGCTACCTAGGAGCACCTTCACCATGAGGTTAATAAGTAATCCTGTATCATTGCACAGGGCGGCACGGTAGCACAGTGGTTAGCACTGTTGCTTCACAGCTCCAGGGACCTGGGTTCGATTCCCGGCTTGGGTCACTGTCTGTGTGGAGTTTGCACATTCTCCTCGTGTCTGTGTGGGTTTCCTCCGGGTGCTCTGTTTCCTCCCACAGTCCAAAGATGTGCGGGTTAGGTTGATTGGCCGTGCTAAAAAAAATTGCCCCTTAGTGTCTTGAGATGGAAAGGTTAGAGGGATTAGTGGGTAAATATGTAGGGATATGGGTGTAGGGCCTGGGTGGGATTGTGGTCGGTGTAGACTCGATGGGCCGAATGGCCTCTTTCTACACTGTAGGGTTTCTATGATTTCTATGAATCTATGATTATCAAGTCTAGTATAGCCTGCTGTCTGGTTGGTGCTCGAATATGCTGCTCTACGAAACTGTCCTGAAAACATACCTTGAACTCATCATCCAGGCTATCTTTGCCAATCTGATCTGTCCAATCTATATGTAAATTAAAATCACTCATAATTATTGCCTTACCTTTCTCACAAACTCCCATTTTTTCTTCCAGTATTCCCCATCCTGCAGAATGGTTACTGTTAGAAGGTCATCCACTCCCACACAAATGATTTACAATTTCTGATCTCTG
This sequence comes from Mustelus asterias, assembly GCF_964213995.1. Taxonomy (NCBI): domain Eukaryota; kingdom Metazoa; phylum Chordata; class Chondrichthyes; order Carcharhiniformes; family Triakidae; genus Mustelus; species Mustelus asterias. The sequence goes on along the minus strand of NC_135816.1, from coordinate 71,585,400 downwards.
CCCAAGCTGATCTACATCTTTGTGATAACCACACAAGATTGACGGGGAATCATTGATTGATCTCCCTGTGGGGTTCGTTGAGTATGAGTTCCCCTGGTAACAGGCAATGGCCTACCCAGCTGAAAATCATTTCATAAGTCTTTTATATGGCAGACCCAGGAACTGGGCCTGCAAAACAACTAGTCCAACGCAGGGGCTGGTAGTGGTTTTACTTTTCATTCTGTAAATAAACTATGCTCCTTTCCAGTCTAAGTTCCTGAGTTATTACAATCTTGATCTCCAGAAATAAGGTTTTCTCTTTCTTACCAATGTCATCCCCAATTAACAGAGCTATGCCTCCACCTTTTGCTAGCTTCCTGTCCTTCCTAAATTCACTGGAGTTTGGAAGAGTGAGAGGGGATCTTATAGACACTTATAAAATTCTAAAGGATTAGTCAGGGTAGATTCAGAAGGAATGTTCCCAATGGTGGAGGAGTCCAGAACTGGGAGTCATAGTTCGAGGATAAGGGGTAAACCTTTTAGAACTAAGGTGAGGAGAAATTTCTTCATCCAGAGAGTGATGAATCTGTGAAATTCACTACCACAGAAAGTAATTGAGGGCAAAACGTTGTGTGATTTCATGGAGGGATTAGAGAGAGCTCTTAGGGCTAAAGAGATCACGGGATATGGGGAGAAGGGGGATCAAGATATTGAATTTGATGATCAGCCGTGACCATAATGAATGGCGGAGCACGCTAAAAGGGCTGAATGGCCTACTCCTGTTTCTATTTTCTATGTTTCCATGTTTCTAAATGTCATGTAGCCTTGAATATTCAGCTCCCAGTCTTTATCATCCTGCAACCATGTCTCTGTAATGACTATCAGATCATACACATTTAGTTCTCTTTTGCACTGTCAATTCATCCATTTTGTTATGAATGCTATATACATTCAGAAACAGAGCCTTTATTTCTATCTCTTTACATTTTCTGTAGCTTCTAGCTTTATCAGCTGATGCACGTCTAGGTTTGTACATTCTGTCCCTTTCTGCCCACACTCTGATAATCATTTTCCTTATTTACACCTTGCTCTTTTGCCTTGTCTTCTCTAATTAATTTATCACATCTTCCCAAATTTGATTCCTTACTCCTCCCACTGTTTAATTTAAAATTCTCTCTACTGCCCTGGTTATACAACTCAGCAGAACACTGTTCCCAGCAGAGTTCAGGTGAAGACCATCCCAACAGTCCAGCTCCCTCTTTCCCCAGTAATGGTGCCAGTGTCCCATGAATCGAGACCCATTTCCCCACACCAATCTTTGAGCCATGCATTTAATTCTCTATTCTGATTCACCCTATGCCAATTTGCCTGTGGCTCAGGTAGTAATCCAGAGAATTTGAAGTTCTGCTTTTTAATTTATCCCCTCGCTGCACATACTTCCTCAATAAAACCTCTCCACAGATGCTGCCTGACCTCATGCCTATTATCTTCAGTTCCATTCTCACCAGATATTCCCGCAGCAATGAGCATCGGCCAAATAAACTAATAAATGTCAGTTCATAGATAATTGTAATGTAGTAATAGCCCATTAGATAAAGAAAACAGTAAGCTGTCAAACCCTAGAGAGCACGGGTTTCTATCAGCATTGGGATCAGTAGCTGTGGGAAAGAAAATGACATAATTCTAATACTTCCAGCACAGAAACTCCTTAGAATTCTGCAAAACTCCAAAAGACACGGCGAATTAAACTGTAGGTATTGTGCACTCATATCTCGGCCAAGAATATCTATAATGGATTCAATGGGACACTTGTAATATTTCTTAGTAGAAATATTATTTAATGTGTCTCTCGGCCTCTAACTGAGTCTGCCAGTTCTGAGATGTTGCTGGAACTGGATTTTGGAGAGAGCAAGAGAAATGAAAGATGGGGATGGACAGATAACTAGAATCATGGTGGCCCTTGAGAAAGTAACCCGGGGTTTCAAACCAGGAGGAAATAATGATTCACCTCTTTGCTCTTTTAAATTCTATGACAAAAGACTCTGTAGCCTACAGTTCCTATTCAATTACCAGAGACAGCTATGCAAACTCAACCAGATCACCTGGACAACACACACCAGGGCATATTAGTGGACGAAACTGGATTTCAATGGTGCTGAACCAAAAAAGGGTTAGTTGCATATTCTGTATTTCTTTTTATTCAGAAACAAAGCTGAAAGGTAAAGGTTTTGAGCTGAAGTACCAACAAGTCTGAAAACAATGAAAGCAAAGCGTGTTATACCAGGAATTAGGGTTAGGTTGATTGACTGTGCTAAGTTGACCTAATGTCAGAGGGATTAGCAGGCTAAATATATGGGGTTATGGGAATTGGACCTGGGTGGGATTTTGGTCGGTGCCGACTCGATGGGCCAAATGGCCTCCTTCTGCGCTGTAGGGATTCTATAATTCTATGAATTCGTGAACAGGTGCTGTAAAATGTGGCTTATGGTCAACATTTATTGGAGAATGGGAGTCCTAAGGGTGAGAATGGGTTCCACAGTCCTTAGGCCCTGTAAAGATTGAGTTAACATTGGAGACGGCTCGAAGGGTCAAACGGCCTACTCCTGCTCCCATTTCTTATATTCCTGTAAGGTGAAATTGAACTAACAGTTCAGTCCTGACCATATTGAATGACGGAGCAGGCTTGAAGGGTACTCGTACTCCTGCTCCTATTCCTTATGTTCTTAAGGTTTGGTAAGCCTTGATTTCAATACAAAGGAGCTGTGAGAGGGAAGGGGAATGTGTAGGATACAAGTCACATCTGGGAATGCTTTGTGCAATCACTGGGTATAGGGGAAAACATACCACTGTCAGCCCTGTCATCCCTATCAATCTTGATGAAGACGTGTTTGAAAATATTACATTTTTAAGAAAAAGAGAAAATTCTTAGATCCACAGTCTGCCAGCATTTGTTTCCTCATGTGACAAAATATCGTGTGACTTGTCAATCTACCAAATCTGTCCATGCTCCATATTGTGACAACAAGTGTTCGTAATGGGATTTAGCCTTGATAAGAAATGGCTTTGATTCTTTAGCTCTGACACCCTTAGTACAGCGACAGGCATTCAATCTGTAACTAAATGTAGCTATAAGAAACTGACGTCTTTCAATCTCGTGATAAAAAGTCATATCTCTGTTCTGTGAGGCTGCACCACTCACTTAACTCGGCACAACACAAATAGAGGGCAATAAGTATTTGTTGACTGTAGCAATTGCTCATGTGTGAAATCATGTTTGCTTTCGGCATCAAACAACAACAGTGATGAGCTTTCTTTGGGTAATATAAATGCTGGATGTGTGTGTACCATCTGTGTTCACAAGCAGGCATGTGAATAATGCTGCTAATCCGATAGAATCTGCTGTTGGCAAGTGTGGTTTTATTATCCTGTCACCACTCTGTCTTTTGAAAAGATCTGAGTTTCAGAATGCTTGACAGAGAGCACATGTGTTGGGATGACCCCAGGACTGTTGTTAGGGTCACAGTGGCATGATAGGAGCTGTCACTGTGGCAAGTGCTTGCTTTACGGTGACATAGTGGTTAGCACTGCTGCCTCACAGCACCAGGAACCCGGGTTTGATTCCCAGCTTGGGTCACTGTGTGGAGTCTGCATGACGGGGTGTTCCGGTTTCCTCGCGCAGTCCAAAAGACGTACTGGTTAAGTGCATTGACAATTCTAAATTCTCCCTCAGTGTACCTGAACAAGCACCAGAGTGTGGGGATTAGGGGATTTTCACAAGAACTCCATTGCAATGTTAATGTAAGCCTACTTGTGACTAATAAATAAATAATTCTATGGCTTCCAAGGCTGAGGATGCGATTCTCATCTTTGAACTATGCATTTGTTTGTTCTTCATCTCTACTTTGTAAATAATGAACTGAAGCATCACTTTTTATACTGTTCTGCAGACCGGCTATTTCAAATTCTTCTCAAACTGATGTGTTACATGCGGAGCAAGACTAAACGCAATTCAAGAGAGATACCTCAACCACAGCAGCTAGACAACAGGACATGATTAACTCACAGCCATTTCTGAGACTTATCTCCCCTTTAGATTGATTATTTTTTTAAACATGTCTGATTATTTTCAGACCTCAGCTGCAAATAATTTGGAATCTCCTCTGGGGTCAACAGTCAAAAAATGAACAAAAAAGAAGCATTTGCTTTTGTTTGCACCTGATGTCATGAAACGCTTCAAAACCCTTCACACAATTGATTACTGTCCAGGTACAGACACTGCAGTTATGTAGACAAATATGACAGCTATTCCACACTGGCAACCCCTTACCATAAGCAATGAGTGATGTACGAGAGAATGGAACCACCATTAGACTTTCGATAATGGGAACAGAATCAAATGATAATAAAAATTATGCATATATAATAATTTATGAACTGAATGGTTTAATTTAAAGGGGGTGTAAGAACAGATAGACTTGGAGTTGTGCAGAAACACATCTTTGGAGGTGGCAGGACAAGAAGAGAAGGATAATAAAGTACGCTTGTGGCATTTCATAGTATCCCTACAGTACAGAAAGAGGCCATTAGGCCCATTGAGTCTGTACTGACCACAATCCCAACCAAGCCCCTTTCCCATTACTCTCATTTACCCTGCTAATCCCCTGACACCAGGGTCAATTTAGCATAGTCAATCAACCTAACCCGCACATCTTTGGAGTGTTGGAGGAAACCGGAGCACCCGGCGGAAACCCATACAGACATAGGGACAAAGTGCAAACTCCACACCGACAGTGACCCGAGGGTGGAATTGAACCTGAGTCCCTGGCGCTGTGAGGCAGCAGTGCTAACCACTGTGCCACTGTGCTGCTCAAAGGCTTTGTGGCTTTATGAATGGGGGCATAGAGTAGAAAAACAGAGAAGTTATGGTAAACATTTGTGAAACACTGGCTAGCTCTCAGTTTGGGTATTGTGCCTAATTCTGAGCACCACATTTTCGGAAGGTTCAAACAGGAGAGCAGTAGAATACTGAATGAGTCACTGCAACACAAAGGGAAGAGGGCACACAGTAGAACTCATACCTCTGCCATGGTCTGTTACTCAACATTATAATTACACAGCTCTTCCCTGACACTGCAAAGTTGAAAACAGAAATGTTTTTATTAAATGCTTCCATCAAGCTATTCCACATCCAACAACCTGCTCTCAAAACTCTGCTCATGTTTTGACAGCTGTGACAAATTCCACCACAGCCGCGAAGACAATCCTTCAAAATAAATAAGACAACTCACAACATTATGAGGAAAAAAATTCAACTCACTTAATCTTTCAAGTTAACAAATCCTTTCAAAAATTCCAGGATCTGGATTCAGATCTACACCTTCGCCAAAGTCTCTATAGCCATTCCCTATCTGTGTACCCGAGTTTTGGTGAAATTTATCCATTAAATATTTTGTGGATAAATTATTTACAGAAACAGATTAACAAATAGGGATGAAAACATTACCTCTGCCCACCTTCAGTGGCAGTGATTACTCTACCTCTTGATACAATAGAGGACAGAGCAATTCAGCACTCCTTTTAGTGCATCCATCCTCCTCACTCTGGATATAGTATGTACTATTGACAGGATCCAATGATTTTGCTTCAACATCACCTCTCACGCACAAAAACTTGACAACCATGACAGGCAAGATTATCATAACCATAGGAATATCACTTCCACATTAACTCTCCTCCAAGTCACATACCACCCTGATTTGAGCATGCTCTGTAATTCCCCCATCATCGCTGGGTCCCTGGCTAGCACCAGCACCAGCAAAGCCAACATAAGAAGGATGTGTGAAGACATCCAGTGAGGGTAGGATCAGGCTCACCTCTAAGCAGTTCTCTGATACCCACCGTGAGGACTAGTGCATGAAGTGGGATGAGTTTTCCAACTCGTGCTCATGAAATTGAACACAGGCATGAAAGGAGGAGAGAAAACTGGAGCAGGGAAAGAAATTATTATAAATAGGAGAGTAACATTTGAGGAATTTTGATCACGAGCCTGGTTTTCTGTTGTCCAGTTTAGTGAAAGAGGTCTCCAATCTACTTACCAAAATCCCAAAGGGATAGTCAGTAGAGGGAGAGAGAGGCAAGATGAATTACATGTTTTAAATGTACAATATGCCAAAATGAAACCAGATGTTCAGAAAGAGATTTGGATTCCTTCCTTAAGGAGGTCAATTTACTCACCATCAATTCTACACAGAGGGTAGAAATTTATGATGCACTACAAATGATAAATGCTAAGTGTTCTGCTGTCTATCTCCTTGTCCTTTCTCAGTGAGGCCCCGAGCCTCATTGAATTCCTCAGAATTTTATCTCCATTGTAATCAGGATATATAGGCCCAGAAATTCATTTTCATAGCGTCCATTCTTTGGACAAGAAACCATCAATATAGGCTATACATGTGTAGTCAGTGTGCACTTGAAGTTGTCACCCAGTTTATGGGTTAAAGTGCCTGCCTGAAGGAGGTATGTGTGAAGTGGAGTCATAACATCTGTTCCTTTGCCAAACTGGGTCTTGTTAGAGCATTGCTTGCAGGCTGCAATCAGTTACTACGGGTGCACAGGAGGCTGCCACCAAAGTTTTACATGAATCAGATGTCTGGACAGGAGGAGTAACAGTATTCCTGTTGACTCCACCTCTATTGGGTTGCTGCCAGTCACCACGCATACCCCACCCAATTGTCACCCATACCCTCTCCAGACATACATGCTGCCAGCCCATCATGATCTCACTTTCATCATCTCCCCTACCCACTGCCTGCTCTGGCCCGATTCTGCTGCCGGCAAGCTAAGTGAGCCCACAATCAACGGATCAAATCTAAGCTCCTGCCAAATCCAGTCACTGATGGGGGTGAACAATCAAACAACTAACCGGAGGAGGAGGAGGCTTCACAATTATCCCCATCCACAATGAAAGGAGAGTCCTGCATATCAGTGAAAAAGACAAGGCTGAGGCATTTGTGACAATCTTCAGCTGAAAGTGTGTCAAGTGGATGATCCATCTCAGCCTCTTCCTGAGGTCCCCAGTATCATGGATGTCAGTCTTCACTCTCATTCCATTTACTCCACATGCTATCAAGAAACAGTTGAATTCACTATTGCAAAGGCTATAGGCCCTGACAACATTCTCCTAATAGTATTGAAGTCCTGTGTTCCAAAACTAGCCATTTCCCAAGCCAAACAACTACAACACAAGCATCAATCCAGCAATGTGCAAAAATGTCCAGGTACATCTGCCACAAAAGCAGGACAAATCCAGGACAAATTTATGTTGCCTTATAAATCTGGTCTTGATCATCAGCAAAGTGATAGCAAGTTCCATTGCCAGTGCTATTAAGAGGCGCTTACTCAGCAATAGCCTGCTCACAGAGGCTCAGTTTGGGTTCCGCCAGGGCCACGCAGCTCCTGACCTCATTACAGCCTTGGTCCAAACATAGACAAAAGAGCTGAACTCAAGAGGTAAGGTGAGAGTGACTGACCTTGACATCAAGGCAGTATTTGACCGAGCGTGGCATCAATGAGCCCTAGCAAACTGAAGTCAATGAGAATCAGCGGGGAAACTCTCCATAGATCGGAGTCGTACCTGATACAAAGGAAGATGGTTGTGCCGGTTGGGGATCAATTATCTCAGTCCCAGGGCATCACTGCAGGAGTTCCTCAGGGTCTTGTCATGGGCCTAACCATCTTCAGCTGTGTTATCAATGGCCTTCCCTCCATTATAAGGTCAGGAGGATGTGCATGGATGATTGCACAATGTTCAGCATCATTCACAACTCCTCAAATCCATATGCAGCAAGATCTAAACAATATTCAGACTTGGACTGATAAGTAGCAAGTAATACTTGCATTACATAATCGCCGGGCAAGGACCATCTCCATCAGGAGAGAATCTACCCATTGTCCTTTGGCATTACCACCACTGAATCCTCCACTATAAATATCCATTGACCAGAAACTGAACTGGACCAGCCATGTAAATACTGTGCCTACAAGAACAGTTCAGAGGCTGGGAATTCTGCACAAGTCATGGATGTGATGAAATACTCTCCACTTGCCTGGATGAATGCGGCTCCAGTCATATTCAAGAAGATTGACACCATCTAGGACAAAGCAGCCAGCTTGATTGGCACAACATCCATAAATATTCAATTCCTCCACGCTCAGTGGCAGCAGTGTGTACTATCTACAAGATGCATTGCAGGAATTCACCAAAACTCCTTTGACAGCACCTTCCAAACACACAACCCCTATCATCTAGGACAGGGGAAGCAGATGCATGGGAACAGCAGCACTTGGAAGTTCCACTCCAAGCCACTCACCATCCTGACTTGGAAATATATCGTTGTCCCTTTGCTGTCGCTCTGTCTAAATCCTCGAATTTCCTTCCTTCAGCACTGTCACTTTTCCTACAACACATGGACTGCAATGGTTCAAGAAGGAAGCATAACACCACCTTCTGAAGGACAATTATGGAAGGGTAATAAATGCTGGCCTAGCGAACGACATCCACAGCCCATGAATGAATAAAACAAAACTGCTACCTATGAGTCTGCAAGTAGCAGCACACCATAATGTACAAATGAGGCCAAGGAACCTATTTCCTGTGGATTTACTCCTGCCTCTCAGTTCGGGTATCCTTCTAGTAAATCTTTTTTGTGCCTTCCCAACTCTTTAGGCACATGCAGTGGGTTACTTCTCAGCTGCTCTGCTCTATAAGGTTAAAAAGCCCATAAGGAAATACAAACCAGGCGCTGGAGTTCATGATGAAACTATAAAGAGATTATACTTACATAGAGCATTGTTCAGACCATTCCTGAACGAATACTGTGAACAGTTCCTGCCTCCATATTCTAAAAACATATGGGGCACGAGAGAGGATGAAAAAAATATTTACTGGAATAATACCAGAATTGAGAGCTTATACACGTCAAGAAAGATTGAACAGGCTGGAGCTTTTTCTCTGGAAACAGGAGGACTAAGGGCCGACCTGATAGAGGCACTTAAGATTATAAAAGAATTCAACAGATAAACACAGAGAAAGTCTTGCCACTTAGTGGGAAGACCAGAACAAGGGAATTGAAGAGAGTCACTAACAAATCAGCCAGACAATTCAGGAGAAATCTTGTAGACGTTGTGGGTTCCCTGAATCACTGACATCAAGGACTTTCAACAAAATAGTTTATTCATTAGCTTTGAAGCTGCTTCAACATTTGTGCTCTGCCCGTGCTCCCGGGGATAACTCCCGCGCTCCCGGGGATAACTCCCGCGCTCCCGGGGATAACTCCCATGCTGCTGGGGATAACTCCCATGCTCCTGGGGATAACTCCCACGCTCCCACGGATAACTCCCGCGCTCCCAGGGATAACTCCTGTGCTCCCGGGGATAACTCCCGCGCTCCTGGGGATACCTCCCGCGCTCCCGAGGATAACTCCCACGCTCCCGAAGATAACTCCCACGCTCCCGAGGACAACTCCTACACTCCCGGGGATAACTCCTGTGCTCCCAGGAATAATTCCCACGCTCCCAGGGATAACTCCGGCGCTGCCGGGGATAACTCCCGCGCCGCCGGCGATAACTCCCACGCTCCCAGGGATAACTCCCGCGCTGCTGGGGATAACTCCCGTGCTCTCAGGGATAATTCCTGCACTCCCGGGGATAGCTCCCGCATTCCTGGGGATTGCACGCTCCAAGGGATAATTCGCATGCTCCTGGGGATAATTTGCATGCCGCTGGGGATAACTCCTGCGCTCCTGGGGATAATTCCAGTACTCCCAGGGATAACTTGCACATTCCTGGGGATAATTTGCATGTTCCCGGGGATAACTCGTACACTCCCTGCCCCGTTTTTTTTAAAAATGCAATCATCAATTGGTCTGAAATTCAAATTGTACCATGGCAAGTTCTTAAAGTTAATTGAATAAAATCTCAATCTGTGGACTAGCACCAAAAGTGACCATGAAAGCTGCCAGAATGTCAGAGTAAAATACCAACTGGACCTGACACCTCTACACCATCTACTCTACATGTGACTTCTGTTGTACATTATGTGATTAACTCTTAATGCCCTTGGGGAAGAAGGTATTTTTGTTACAAGCAGTATTTGGTTTTGTTTGAAGATCCCATTTATTTCAAAAAAAACATAAAAGCAACATCATAAGAAATAGGAGCAGAGTAGGCTACTTGGCCCATTGAGCCTGCTTTGGCCATTCAATTGGATTATTGCTGATAAGGTTGTGATCTTAGCCCCATTTGTCTGCCCCATAACTCTTGACTTTCTTGTCAGCCAAAAATCTGTTTAATTCAGTCTTGACTATATTCAATGATCCAGCCTCCACTGCTCCCTAAAGTGGAGAATTCCGAAGACTAACAAACCCTTAGGGAGAAGAAATTCCTCCTCACCTCTGTCTTGAATGGGAGACCTCTTACTTCATGAGGGGAAATATCCTTTCAGCATCTACCCTATCAAACCCCCTCAGAATTACATATATTTCAGAAAGATCATATCTCATTCTTCTGAACTTTATTTTCTCATGTATGCCTCTACTGTTTATATGCTACAAAATTAAAGCATCCGTCACTGATTACTGTCCCTGCAGCATGCCACAACATGCATTGCAGACAGAGTTTACCACCATCTTTGTGAAGAACTCTTGAGGCACACAGCAGTGATTTCTCTGGCTTTTTTCAAACCATCCATTTGAGTTACATTCTGAGTCAGTCACTTCCAGTAGCAGCTGTCAGCCTATTCCAGCGATTAAAAAAGAAACTGCATCAAACTGCCTCTCCTGACTAGAAGGCTGTGTCAGCTAGTTGGAGTACATCAAAACTTCAACATGCATTGTGCATAGATGTGTGAGAAACAGCATGAAGCCTGCTTCTAACCTCACACCATCCCCCAACCCAGAGAAAAAAGCTAATTTTTCTATTAGTTTGTGAAAATTCTTAGAAGAACTGAATTTTTACCCAGGGCTGAAATGGTTGCCACAAGAGGTCACAGGTTTAGGGTGCTGGGGAGTAGGTACAGAGGAGATATTAGGGATAAGTTTTTCACTCAGAGGGTGGTGGGTGCGTGGAATCGGCTGCCGGTGGTGGTGGTGGAGGCGGATTCGATAGGGTATTTTAAGAGACTTTTGGATAAGTTCATGGAAGTTAGTAAGATAGAGGGTTATGGGTAAGCCTAGTAGGTAGGGACATGTTCAGCGCAACTTGTGAGCCGAAGGGCCTATTTGTGCTGTAACTTTTCTATGTTCTATGTTCTAACTGAATGTTTGCAATGCCATTGGTTTTGTGGGATTATTGCTCTCAGTTTTACACAAAATCTTCCAGTATTATTGCTGGAATGTTTAGTCACTAAGGAGCCTGTGGTGGACCTCAGTTGTGCCTTTGTCCTATATGGACCACCGTTGTGTGTGTTTGTCATACCTGGACACATCCCCTTCCAGTTTGGTTCCTCCCCTCGGCACCTAGTATAAAGGTGGCTGTCTCCTCCCCCTTGTTCAGTCCAGGTTGGTTATATGTTGGGATCTGCTCCTGATTCTGTTGTGAATAAAAGCCTACACTTGTATTGGCACACCGGTAGTCTTTCGCCTTATTGATAGCGCATCAGAGCCTCAATGCAGTTCAAAGATTAAACCCTGGATGGCCAAGTGGCGTTTGAAGTTAGCTTAAAAATACCAGGAAGGTCCCACATTCTCTCACTAATCTATGGCACTGTGACACAGTGGTTAGCACTGCTGCCTCACAGTGGCAGGGACCTGGGTTTGATTCCTGCTTGGGTCACTGTCTGTGCGGAGTTTGCACATTCTCCCCGTGTCTGCATGGGTTTCCTTCAGGTGCTCCAATTTCCTCTCACAGTGTGAAAGACGTGCTGGTTAGGTGCATTGGCCATGCTAAATTCTCCTTCAGTGTACCCGAACAGGCGCCAGAGTGTGGCGACTCGGGGATTTTCACAGTAACTTCATTGCTGATGTGTTACTGTAAGTCTACATGTGACAGTAGTAAATAAACTTTAAACTAATCTAGGCCAAGTGAATTGATCTTGGTCTCTCTGTTCTCACTCATATAGGTGAGTATTTGGCAAAAACAATCTTCAACAATTACTTCAAGGGGGATCCCACTTACACATGCCAAAACAGTCGAGCTGCAGAGGCCCCACTGAAATTCACCACCCTTACAGTGTTGAATTTCTGCCTACATTCAGTCTCTTAACTATGCTTTTTAACACGTTCATTTCAATTAGACTTCAGGAAACACAGGCTCACAATTTTTTTTAAATTGCATTTAGTATTACTTAGCATTCATAATTTGAAAAGTAAGAAATAATGAAACATAAACTTGAGGGAGCCTTTGCATGAATGTGAAGAATGCATAGGGTTCTCGCTGTGTTCTTCACTCAACTCAGTTCATCAAACTGTCAGTCAGTAATGTTTAATCTGCCAGTTCCCAATGAAGTAACATTTTAGCATGCAAGATTTTAATGTGAAATATGAAACGTTTGTTGCATAATGCAACAACAAATGTGTAATTAAAAATGCAGTGTCCTACAGAATTACTTGCTTTGGGATCTTGTTTTTCGGGGGCGGCACGGTGGCACAGTGGTTAGCACTATTGCCTCACAGCGCCAAGGACCCGGGTTCAATTCCAGCCTCTGGTCATTCTGTCTGTGTGGAGTTTGCACATTCTCCCTGTGTCTGCATGAGTTTCCTCTGGGTGCTCTGGTTTCCTCCCACAGTTTAAAGATGTGCAGGTTAGGTTGATTGGCCATGCTAAATTGCCCCTTAGTGCCAGGAGGACTAGCAGGGTAAATATGAGGGGTTATGGGAATAGGGCCTGGGTGGGAATGTGGTCGGTGCAGACTTGATGGGCCGGATGGCATCCTCCTGCATTGTAGGGATTCTATGATTTTTTTTACCACTTCTCTGATGAAGATGCTGACTCAAGAGGATGTCAGTTCCCGTGGGGACTGACAGACCTTTGTTGTCAGATCTAAATTCTTATTCTTGATGGGGTGACACCAGTGACTGAGTTTCAGCAGATTATTTGACCACCAAGTGCATCACAACTGCACCTATTTCTGCCTTCTACAATACCTGAGATTGACACACGCACTTAGAAACATAGAAAGAAACATAGAAACCCTACAGTGCAGAAGGAGGCCATTCGGCCCATCGAGTCTGCACCGACCACAATCCCACCCAGGCCCTACCCCCACACATTTTACCCGCTAATCCCTCTAACCTACGCATCCCAGGACTCTAAGGGGCAATTTTTAACCTGGCCAATCAACCTAACCCGCACATCTTTGGACTGTGGGAGGAAACCGGAGCACCCGGAGGAAACCCACGCAGACACGAGGAGAATGTGCAAACTCCACACAGACAGTGACCCGAGCCGGGAATCGAACCCGGGACCCTGGAGCTGTGAAGCAGCAGTGCTAACCACTGTGCTACCGTGCCGCCCCTCATTAACTTGCACGCACTCATTAATTTTCCAAATGCGGTTACAGGCTGGCAAAGGATAGAAACGCAGACTGATTTTTCAACCTCTCTATCCAACAGCCACTGGGAACAATTGTAATATCCCCAAGTGTTACAGCTAACTCAGTACAGCCCAGTAGTCATATCTCAGATCATTTGGAGCAATACAGCTTAGTAATACACCGGACAGAGCCTTTAACGAAAACTCTCGCAATTACTATTGTCTCATAAAGCTCATTGCGGTGTTTGTGGGGAACAGAAATAGACTCGGGAAATTACGCTGGGACATCAGTGAGCACGTCACAGATTTTCCAGCATAATCACCAGCCTGGTACAGCAAATAATGCTGGTTAAGCCTCCAATTGAAGCTCTGTACATCAAGGATAGGATTCTAGTTGATGGCACTGTAAGGGCAGAATCATAGAAACCCTACAGTGCAGAAAGAGGCCATTCAGCCCATCAAGCCTGTACTGACAACAATCCCACCCCAGGCCCTATCCCCACAACCCCACACATTTATCCCGCTAATTCCTCTAACCTACACATTCTGGAACATTATGGGCAATTTAGCATGGCTAATCAACCTAACCTGCACATCTTTGGACTGTGGGAGGAAACCGGAGCACCCGGAGGAAACCCACATAGACACAAGGATAATGTCTCATCTCCACACAGACAGTGACCCAAACCGGGAATCGAACCCGGGTCCCTGGAGCTGTGAGGCAGCAGTGCTAACAACTGTGCCACTGTGCCATCAACAGGAACAAAAAATGTTTGTGAACACTGATAAGGGGATTTCCATGCAGAATGTCCAATACAGTTGTGCAGTTGTGACAAACCTTGTGTTGCCGCCATTGAAGAGGATCTTCAGATTGTTGCTTCCTTCATAATGTTATACGGCACTAAGAGTCTGCCACAGGTCCTTGAATTTGGATAGTGTCGCCCTGGCTTGCAACCATCACATCCAGGCTCTGAAAAAGTCATCAATTGTAACAGGTAGATTCAAGGCCTTGTAGCTGAGGTCAACTTCGAGAACTCTTGATCTGTGCCCCTTTTATACTGTCAAAGGAAACAGTGCAATGCTGTATACATTGCAACCGAGAGGACTACGTTCACAAATCCATCATCATGCCATTGAGCTCCGCACTTTGTGTTTAGTTCTGTGACTGGCATGAACCCTGGGGAGCAGGTGCTGCAGCTGCATAGGTATTGTGACCATTGCTGAAATCAACCTCCCAAGAATAGTTTGTAACCAATGATGGATAAAGAAACCTATTTAACAGGTAGACTTTGGAAGCTCTGACCTACCCATATGTCAGTGAAAATTATTTCATGGCAGCTACGGGACAGGGAATTTACTTACTTTAAATCAAGGGAGTTCAGGTTTAATGTAATACTCAAAGCAGTCAGACGAGCTCCCAGATGGTCTGTTGAGTCAAAGGCAACATTTAGTGCATTGCTGAACTCACAAGGTTTTATTCCTAGTCTGTGCCGGTTCCTGCTCCGATCTAAAAACTTCCACCTTCACTCTTGTTTGAGTTTAGTTTGACAGGCATAACGGGGCCACTGAAACCTTGCCCAAATTCTTATCATCTCAACACAGTCAGTGAGTGACAGAAGACCAGGCAAGGATTGGGTGGGGCAGGGGAGAGGGCAGGGTGTTATCATCATCGCCAGGTTGGATCCTGTCCTCACCCAATGAGCACACACAGACAGATATTTTTCAGCAAGAGTCTTTGAAGAGTCAACCACCAGAGAAGAAGTAGGAACACCCCAGTGAAAATCATAATTAATCTCCATTTGAGAGTTTGCAATATGCTAACCAGCCTTATCTGAAGAGGTAGGGGTTCCTGATGTGATGCATTCGAAAATACCTTCTGCGCCCTCAAAACTAAACAGTGGGCAGATGAAACTTAAAATTGTATTTTACTCTTAAAATGTATTCCTGCATATTGACAATGGGAAACAGTGCAATTCCAAATATATTCCAATCACGAGGACGCTGTTCATAACTCCATCATGACTTTGTGTCAGTTCTGAACGATCAGGTTCAGTATCCCACTGTGTATCCTCCCTTGAATCTATAATAAGAGCAAATTCATGTTAATAAAAATGGTTTTTTTGGTAAATTAGAGTTCATCTTATGAAGCCTTCACTCTACTTAGATTTCTGCTGTCTGGAGAATCTTAACATAAATCTTTCATAGCTTCAGGAAAAAGCAGCGCTGGACCCATCAAAAAGGCAGCTGTTCCTTAAAATGAGAATATTTCTGATATATCCATCTATACCGAGAGAATAAATATACAGATACAAGCAAAGGTTTCTAGTGACAAAAATAAAATCAAATATTGTTAAATGGACCTCAATCTTGTTAACTATGTTGATCGAAAGGAGGAAATAAGCTTTTAAAACTCCAAAAAAAAATCATTGTTTCCTGCCCTTTTTGCCCTTCATTTTCTTAGGTGGTAGATAATTTTGAAATATGGTTCCATTTGTGTCAACACCTTACAATATTTCACTCAACTAACCATTCTTCAAGTGAGCATTGACAGTGGTTAGGTGATCTTACTGCACGTAGTATCACAGACAAAGGCCGAAGCTGTCTATACCCAACAGATGCATGTGTACACTTTCCAGTAGGTATCCCTTGGTAATGATTGGAAGTGGGAACCCTGGCTTATATATAATTCTCTCTCCTTTACCCAGGGGCAGTGAGGACAATTGTAGTACTATTACTTCCCCAACCCTGCTTCTGCATCTCCCACCCCCACCCACCCCGCCCCCGACCCCCCACCCCTTCACCCCAACACCCCCACCCTAATTGAAACCAATCAATTCTTCACAGAACATGAATAAAACCTGAGGGCTTTGAGGTCTAAATGGTTACATCAAATGGCAGAGTTACTGACTAAACTTGGGGCAGCCAGGATTAGATTGATGATCCCTTGACTTATAGTTCTTCCCTTGGAAGAACTATAAGTCATCATATTTTGCAGTCAGTGGACACAAATATAGACTGTTCCTGGCAAATAAGCCATTTCATGTACTTAAAAAAACTGAATTATCCTATAATTCTAATGAAGGCAATGTAAAAACACAGCAAAATGCCACTTTTCAGAAAATTTGAATTAAGCAATTTGAATAAAGAGTAGACTACCTTCACATTTCTCAAGCATCAAAATGTTCTTCCCCAAACCCCAAAGGAAAAGAAAAGGCGCAGTGAAAAATTCAGAAAAGACAATTGGAAGATTGCATTGAAAAACTGTGGAATTATTAAATCTTCTTTGGTCAAAAGATTGGTTTTCTTTGACTTCCTCCCTTTCATTATTCAACCCAGCTAAAGATGCCATTTGCTCCTAATGTTTTTTCAAAAAAAAAGCTCTTGGTGGGATCAGCACTTTTTAATACTTTATCAAAGCTTCAACAGTTTTGTAGAAAAGTGCATGCCAGATTCTGACATGGCTCATCAGTAAAAAGCTAAATAGTTTCTGAAATATCTGATTGCCAAATGGTGCTCCTATTCAGGCATCTCTTTATCCATGGATGGTTTCATTGAATGTGCAACTGTAAGTGAGTTGGGTCCCTTGGGTGAAAGACTCGCGGTGAGTTAAGTGCTGTCTCTTGTCAACTCGCATTTTTGTACAGATAGACACTCTTGCCACTATGAGTCTTTCTGTCTATAGCATTACTCTCTGTGGGACTCTGCATCAACCTTATATATTTCTATATTTGACTGTTACCAAAAATCAATCCTTCACAGTCTTTGCAAAGCATCGTTCATGAGGCAGTCAAGAACTTGTCATTATTTTCCACTGTCGCATTCACAGACTCCCACTTTCCCTTTGTTTGCACTCTAATTATTTGCAGGCAGTGTTAACTCAGATATGCAACTCATAAATCAACATCTTCACTCTTTGATATGAAATTAATAACATCATTTTATATATAGATACACGCACATAAGCAGCAAGAAATATTTGAGCTGTGTTTGGATAACTTTTAAAATTCACTTTGGACTTTAATTATGAAGTACAGTTGCACATAGCCCTGTCAATAAATATCAAGGAGGTCTTGTGATGCAATGGATAGCGTCCCTACTTCTGAGCCAGAAGTTCTGGGTTCAAGTTCCACCCCAGGATTTGATGGCCAAGGAAGCTGCTTTCATAACACAGCCAAGCAGGTTGAGTGTGTCAACCTGAAAATCCTTCCAAACACACCAATGGCTGGTGGTAAGAACAGGAGAGACTCCTGGTCAGCTATGGATGATGTGGAGTGGTGCCGCTCAAGCTTTGAGCCTCTGGCGACAGACTAGCAACCATTTCCAGGAATAGTTAGCTCTGAAAACAGATAGAAGTCTACCTTGGTGCACCACTAGGTGCAGGAAGAGAATTGGAATAAATGCCATGTCTGTGACCCTTTGGTTTTCCAAGTGAGATATCCATTGATCGAAATGAGGTATGGATTTTTATTGTTCGTCTTCCTGGTTGCAAGATCTATTCACCATTGAACTGGCTTCAACCCCTTTTATAAAGGCACCAAATGATATCACCACCACTCCACCACCTCAGATACTACATCAAGTTAAAGCAAGACCACACATCACCTAGTTAACCACTTTGAATAAGATCAAGGAGTATTTTATTTTTCTGCTTAGTCAGATGATTAACTGATACTTGGATGTGCTTGTACTATCTAGATATGTTTACTTTCAGAATATACAATCCATTTCAAAGCTCAACCTGGGTCATTTAAATGCTTATTGGGGAACTCAACCTTTTTCATAACTTCCTTCTCTGCTTAATGGTTTAGTTGTCCCTCACTACAGGCCTTGGTCTGTCATGATCGCTGAACAATACAAGTACTTACTTAATAGAGAAGTCTTAGGACATCTGTTTGCAGGAGCAATAAAAAGAGGAAGGAAACTGCACTTGTTGGAAATTGGAATATGGTCAGAAACACACAGCAGGCCAGTTACCATACACGGGGAGAAAAGGATGGTTTGTCCTTTGGACTGTTCCATTCATTATGTTTTCAGGGTCATTGGCTATGGTGATTGAATAATTGCAATTTGGTTTTCATTACTTGGGATTCTAGAATTTTTAATCAATGTTTTGGGAATTCTTCAGTTCCATACATTCGTCTCTAAAAAGGAAAACCATATTAAACTTTAGAAGTTTATAGCAGTGAGCCATTCAGTTCATCATATCGGTACCAGCCCTTTCTTAGAGCAATCAAAAATTAAATCCCCTATTTTGCACTTACCCTAGAGTCTAATATCTTCCTCTGCTTCAAACACTTGACCAACCATGACCACGTCTCTCACTCAAACACTCCCAGTGGTATGTTTCACGGAGAAACTGTGGAAAACATTTCTCTAACCTTCTCTACTTAATGGCAATTTTAAATCCTTCCTACTGAGTGCCCAACCAAAGGAAATACACTTTTTGTTATTTAGTCTTACTTCGTAACCTCATAAGCCTACATTAAATCTAATTTTAGCTTTCTCTGTTGCAAAGCAAACAGCCCTTCCTGTGGGTGCCACAGTGAGACAGTAGGTAGCCCTGCTGCCTCAAAGTGCCAGGGACTCAGGTTCAATTCCGGCCTTGGGCGACTGTGTGGAGTTTGCACTTTCTCCCTGTGTCTGTGTGGATTTCCTTCGGGCGCTCCGGTTTCCTCCCACAATCCAAAGATGTGCTGGTTAGGTGGATTGGTAAATATTTGGGGTTACAGGGATAGGGCCTAGATGAGATGCTCTGCCAGAGAGTCAGTGCAGCCTCAAGGGGGTGAATAGCCTCCTACTGCACTGTAAGGATTGTATGTGTCTATGATTGCATTTTTCCATTCTCAGTATCATCCTGGTGAACTGGTTATACCCTCTCAATGGCTTCGCTTTTTTCTTTATAATGGAACATCCAAAGCTGTGCACAACACTGTGGCTTAGTTAATATTTTAGACAAATTTACCAATTACTTCTCTAATCTTGAGCCCAAGATGCCAAAGACATTTTATAACTTTGCCTACCTGCCTCACATAATCCCTGCCCCAGGGATTATGTATTAAATCCCAAGGTCTCAAGGTTCATCCGCACATTTCCCTGGTATAGGCTGGAAAGTGCTTAGGGCTGGGGGTCTGGACGGGAAGGAATTTGTAAAATGCATACTGGAAGGTTCTTTGGAACAGTATGTAGATAGCCCAACTAGAGAGGGGGCTATACTGGATCTAGTTCTGGGAAATGAGCCCGGTCAGGTCGTCAAAGGTTCGGTAGGGGAACATGTGGCAAATAGTGATTACAACTCTGTTAACTTTAGGATAGTAATGGACAAGGACGAGTGTTGTCCTAAGGGTAGGGTGCTAAATTGGGGGAAGGCTAACTATAGCCGGATTAGGCAGGAATTGGTGGCTGTTGATTGGGAGAGGCTGTTCGGGGGTAAGTCCACGTCTGGCATGTGGGAGTCTTTTAAGGAACAGTTGATGAGGCTGCAGGACAGGCATGTGCCTGTAAAAAGGAAGGATAGGAAAGGTAGGATTCAAGAGCCGTGGATAACCAGGGAAATTGAGGATCTGATCAAAAAGAAAAGAGAGGCGTACGTTAGGTCCAGGCAACTGAAAACAGATGGAGCTCTGGAGGAATACAGAGAGAGTAGGAAAGAACTCAAACGGGGAGTTAGAAGCGCAAAAAGAGGTCATGAAATGTTCTTGGCAGACAGGATTAAGGAGAATCCTAAGGCATTTTATTCATATGTTAGGAACAAAAGAGTTGTCAGGGAAAAAGTCGGACCTCTCAGGGACAAAGGAGGGGAATTATGCTTAGAACCCAAGAGAATAGGGGAGATCCTAAATGAATACTTTGCATCGGTATTCACAAAGGAGAGGGACTTGTTGACTGGGAGTGTCTCAGAGGGAGGTGTTGACCCGTTAGAGAGAATCTCCATTACAAGGGAGGAAGTGTTAGGTTTTTTAGGTAACATTAAAACTGACAAATCCCCAGGGCCTGATGGCATCTATCCTAGACTGCTCAGGGAGGCAAGAGATGTAATTGCTGGGCCTCTGACAGAAATCTTTGTCTCTTCATTGGACACAGGTGAGGTCCCTGAGGATTGGAGGATAGCGAATGTGGTACCGTTATTTAAGAAGGGTAGCAGGGATAACCCGGGTAATTATAGGCCGTTGAGCTTGACGTCCGTGGTAGGGAAGTTGTTGGAGAGGATTCTTAGAGACAGGATGTATGCGCATACAGAACGGAACAATCTCATTACTGACAGACAGCATGGTTTTGTAAGAGGGAGGTCGTGCCTTACAAATTTGGTGGAGTTTTTTGAGGAAGTGACAAAAACGGTTGACGAAGGAAGGGCCGTGGATGTCGTCTATATGGATTTCAGTAAGGCATTTGACAAGGTCCCTCATGGCAGGTTGGTTAAGAAGGTTAAGGCTCATGGGATACAAGGAGAGGTGGCTAGATGGGTAGAGAACTGGCTTGGCCACAGGAGACAGAGGGTAGCAGTCGAAGGGTCTTTTTCCGGCTGGAGGTCTGTGACCAGTGGTGTCCCGCAGGGCTCTGTACTGGGACCTTTGCTATTTGTGATATATATAAATGATTTGGAAGAAGGTGTAACTGGTGTTATCAGCAAGTTTGCGGATGACACGAAGATGGCTGGACTTGCAGATAGCGATGAACATTGTCGGACAATACAGCAGGATATAGATAGGCTGGAAAATTGGGCGGAGAAATGGCAGATGGAATTTAATCCAGATAAATGTGAAGTGATGAATTTTGGAAGAACTAATGTAGGGGGGAGTTATACAATAAATGGCAGCGCCATCAAGAGTATAGAAACACAGAGCGACCTAGGTGTGCAAGTCCACAAATCCTTGAAGGTGGCAGTACAGGTGGAGAAGGTGGTGAAGAAGGCATATGGTATGCTTGCCTTTATAGGACGGGGTATAGAGTATAAAAGCTGGAATCTGATGTTTCAGCTGTATAGAACGCTGGTTAGGCCACATTTGGAGTACTGCGTCCAGTTCTGGTCGCCGCACTACCAGAAGGACGTGGAGGCTTTAGACAGAGTGCAGAGAAAGTTTACCAGGATGTTGCCTGATATGGAGGGTCTTAGCTATGAGGAGAGATTGGGTAAACTGGGCTTGTTCTCCCTGGAAAGACGGAGAATGAGGGGAGACCTAAAAGAGGTGTACAAAATTATGAAGGGTATAGATAGGGTGAACAGTGGGAAGCTTTTTCCCAGGTCGGAGGTGACGATCACGAGGGGTCATGGGCTCAAGGTGAGAGGGGCGAGGTATAACTCAGATATCAGAGGGACGTTTTTTACACAGAGAGTGGTGGGGGCCTGGAATGCGCTGCCAAGTAGGGTGGTGGAGGCAGACACGCTGGCATCGTTTAAGACTTACCTGGATAGCCACATGAGCAGTCTGGGAATGGAGGCATACAAACGAATGGTCTAGTTGGACTAATGAGCGGCACAGGCTTGGAGGGCCAAAGGGCCTGTTTCCTGTGCAGTACTGTTCTTTGTTCTTTGTTCTTTCATTGTCTTTCCATTGAGTATCTGTGGTGGACTACAGTTGCGCCTTTGTCCTGTCTGGACCACCGTTGTGTGTTTGTCATGCCTGGACACATCCCCTGCCGGCTCCTCCCCTTGTCACCTAGTATAAAGGTGGCTGTTTCCTCCCCCTTGTTCAGTTCGGGTCGGTCATCTGTTGGGATATGCTCCTAGTTCTGTATTGAATAAAAGCCTACAGCTGTATTGGCACACAAGTAGTCTTTTGCCTAATTGATCGCGCATCAGTATCCTCCTATTCCTTATTATAATTCCCTTGCATTATTCTGAAATGCAGACTTTGGGGGCGATTCTCCCAAAAGTGCTGAATTGGTGGGAAAACTGTTCTCGATCACGACTGTTTTCTCAGTTCAACTTCACACACGAATTTCCCCACTCTGTGCATTGCAGAGGTCACAATCATGTATCTCATTAAAAACCCAGCGGGGGGCAGGGCCTATTCGCGCCAGAGTCTGACAGTTCTGGACAGTGGCCCCGATCTGCAGGTCTCCCCGTTTGCTGGCCAGCTCAATCGCTGCCCAGCCTGGAACCCACAGTGTTGCCCCTCCAGCCCCCCCCCACAGCTCAATCGCGGCCCCCCACAACAATTCCCAGTGCAGCCCTGACCCTCCCCCCTACCCCGGTGCGGCCTGATGTCCAGACCCCCTGCACACAGCAGGGCGATCTCCCCACACTCTTGACCCTGGCATAACTACCCCCCCCCCGCTGCCCTCCCCCAGGGTCAGACCCCCCCTCTTCCCCCCCCCCCCCCCACTGGGAGGCAGGCCCCCTCCCGGCAGATCACCCCCCCAGCCCGCCCCAATCACTGGCCTCCCTCCAGCCCAGACCGATCCCCATGCAGAGTGGCAGCGGGATCTCCCACCGATTGCCCCTTGGCCCCGCCCACAGTAAGCTCTGGCTCCTTGGCACTGCCCAATGCTGCTGGGCAGTGTCAAGGTGTCCCCTTTGACATGGGCATTTTGCCCCTTGGTCAGTGCCAGGGGGCACAAGCTGGCACAGCCAGGGTGCCCATGCCCAGGGGGCACCACCCCCCTGCCGCCCAACCCCCTGGGGGAGCCCCGATTGCCCCCCCCCTTCATTCTGGCGGGGTCTCCCGCTAGTTCCCCGAACGTGCAGAGCTACTCTAAACCCCGCCGGAATGAAGTACTCCTGTGGGGTGGGAGATTCAATCGGGACCGGCAAGTTCCCAATAATGAAATGCGAAACATATTTAAATTACATTAAAAAAAGATTCAAATGACTTACCTGTCTTCCCGCCGGTCTCCAGTGTGGTCTGGACTCCGGCTATTCTCCAGCTCTGGGAGATGCGCATGCATTCCCGGCGCATATGCAAATCCCGGAAAAAGGCCAGCGACGCACATCTCCCAGCCCGACATGCCAGAAAGGTTGCAGGTCGCGATGGGAGAATTGCCCCCTTTATTTTACCTCCAGTGATCTTCCCTTCTTTTCAGGAGGCACTAATGCTAAGGAATAATGTCAGCCACCCTCCGGTGGGATTCTGTTGGTGTTTTTGATTCAGTACCGGGCATTTGTTGACAAATCCATCAGGAAAGTGCAGTGATCTCCAACTATAACAGAAATTGTTTCACTTTTGTAACAAGGTCCTTTGTAAAGAATATATTCTCACAAGATGCTGCGTGGATCTTTAGTCAGGGTTTCACTACTGTTCGTAAGGATAAATCTTCAACAAATATTATTATCGGCAGACAGGTTGATGACAATTTTTATTAATCTGGCTGAATAATTAGTTTAGCTAAACAGATGGCATTCAAGAGACGGCCATGCATCATCTGATACATTCAGGTAATATATTTAAGATTAAAACTCCAAAGTAATATTTATTTTTCTTACGCAAAAAGAAAACTAAAATCAGAATCCTGATGTCATTTTGAAGAGAATCTCGTGGATGTTCCCAACCTCAACATGTTTTGGCATGCTTATGTGCTGACTTTCTTGCACTCTTTGCTCTGGCTGCCACCAGCAATGCAGCTGTCACCTCATCATCTCTCCACAGCTGAATATTTTAAAAATGAATTTTGAACATCACTAGCCTGACGTGTTGCTCTTGTGAGAGTTTGGCAGTTGTGCAAATCATGACAGTTATGCCTCTATATGAGGAAGGTGGGACAAATATCAATGCTTCATTCACTCTGGGTTGGGGAATGGTTTTGGAAGGCATGGTGGCACAGTGATTCGCACTGCTGCCTTACAACGCCAGGACCCGGATTCGATTCCTGGCTTGGGTAACTGTCTGAGCGGAGTGTGCACGTTCTCCCCATCCCTGCGTGGGTTTCCTCTGGGTGCTCCAGTTTCTTCCCACAGTTCATTGCAGTGTTAATGGAAGCCCACTTGTGACACTAAAAAAAAATGGACTGCATACCAGGCCCAGCAACATACTTCCAGCAATGACTGGTCATGTAGGGTTATAACAGGGCTGTTTTGTGTTATTTTCTGTCTGCTGTGAAAAGCATTAACCCCTGTAGGGTTGCCAGCCAAACTGTCCTTCAGTATTCCTTCAAAATGCACACTATTCATGCATAAGCCTTGACAGTGTAATCAGCAGAATGTAAAGATGTGAGGAACTATGCTCTCTGAACTACACACATGTGCACTTTCAGCGGGGATGACTAAATATTTATTAGGAGTGGCATGTTTGTCATTTTTTCCCACTCGTCCCGGGTGCTAAGGTTAAAAGTAACACCTCCTTGTGCTGCCCTGTCGATGCACTGATTGGAGAATCAGATTTGGAAACCTGTCTAGTTGTTATGGCT
Organism: Mustelus asterias; assembly: GCF_964213995.1. Classification (NCBI taxonomy): domain Eukaryota; kingdom Metazoa; phylum Chordata; class Chondrichthyes; order Carcharhiniformes; family Triakidae; genus Mustelus; species Mustelus asterias. Next base: position 71,560,554 of record NC_135816.1, on the reverse strand, counting down.
TGGCCAATAGCTGTGTCGACATGTGGAGCCACTGAAAGAAAAAGGTTTCATATTTCCGACGGATGGATTTTCATCCTTGAGGCGGGTAGCAGGAGTTTGCAAATTTCCCAGCTCAGCCTGTCTACCTCACAAGGATGTGATTTTCATTGTGGGAGTAAGTGTGGAGAGTGGATGTAGGCTGCAATTAAACCAGCCGGCCAAAAAAGAGTTCGGAGGCAACCGCAGGACTGCAGGGTGCTGAGGCAGGGTGTTCAAAAGGCCCATCTTGGTGTTGTGGGACTTTGACTAGCTTCAATGAAAAAAGGAAGGCCCTCTAGCCCTCACCGTATACGCCCCTTTACCTCCCCTCCACACACACACATATCCATGCCCCATCCATGTCACCTTATACCTTATTCCTACCACCCACCCCCATGGCACCTCATGCCCCCATGCCAAAGAATGCTGCCCACCCACTTCTCTGGCCCCTCATACCTCCTAAGCCAAGATTACATAATGAGGCTTGGTTGAGATCCCAGTAAACTATTAACCTGTTAAAACACCTGAGCCCCAGGAAAAACATTGCTTGTTTAACAGATCTAGCTTTCTGATATATGTTGTCAATTGCACAATGTTTATTTGCAAAAAAATGTTGCTGGTGCTTGTGGTTTCTTCTATTGATACTTTAAAGGGTCTGGATGATTGACACTTTTTTGCCTATGGTGAAAAGGAGTATTTTTTCAAGAAAGTGGTAAGAGTGTTTTTAAAGCTTGTTTTACAAATCCAACTGTCACTGCAGAGCCCACTGGTTCTATGCAGTATAAATAGGCGAATGCGCACACATATCTTGGAATGAGAAGCATGAAGGCCACATGGAGGTTGGGTGGGGGCATACCTTGGCATAGGAGACAGGAGGGCCAGGTAGTGGATGGGAAACATTCTTTGGCAGGGGGTGAGGGAGTGGGTTGATGAGGGGCCAAAGGGAGGGAGCATCCCTTGATGGAGGGGGAGCATCGAGAGTATCCTTTGAACTTACCTTTCAAAAAGCTCCCTCATGAGCACTATGGTTTGTGACAACTCTGAGGTGTCATTAACCATGACTCTTTGAAAAACTGGCCTGACTCTATGAAGGCTGTGGAGGACTAGGACATGCCATTCCTTGCAATCAAGCCGGCAAGGCCAGGATCACAGGTGAAATTTTGCCACCCGAAACAGCCGCACTTTTAAATGGCCCTGGTGAAAATCAGAGGTCCCGGGAAAAGGATCAGGAATACAGGGATTGGTCCCAGATGCTATTTTTAAAGGCTAGTGGCGAAAGTCCAGCCCCATGTGTGAGGCTGTTTATGGTCTGAGATTCCCCTTTTCCATTAGGGGCTTAACCTCACAGGTTAGGTGCAGTAGTAAAACAAAAAATTAATAATGGACTTACATTTATATAACACCAGTCGCATTCTCTCGACATTCTGAAGCACTACTTTCGAAATGCAGTCACTGCTATTTAAGCAAACACGGCCATTAATTTGACCACGACAAGATCCCATAAAACAGAGATTAGATAAACATTAAATCTGTTTGGATAGCGTTGAGTAAGAGATGAGTTCTTAGCAGGATACTTGAAGAACTTTCTGTTCTTCAGAAAAAGTGCCTTTGGATTTTTGCCAAACTCAACAGAATCTTGTTTCAGTATCTGATCTGATAATGTAGCACTCATTCCTTGGGTGAAATTTTCCACCCTCAACCCATCCCGCAGCGGTGCTCCCTTGGCCGCCAGCGGGATCTTCAGGATTTCACACCATTTTGCGTGGCTTGTATGGCATGCCTATCCTACCACCGAGGAACCTGCCGCATGGGATTGCTTTCTGCGGGAGTGGAAGATCCCACTAGATGGAAGGGCCAGAAAACCCCACCCATCACGACTGGACATTGGCCTTTATTTTTCTGCTCAAAATCTGGGGTTGGACATAAGCCTGCCACTTTCAGGCTTAGAGGCAAGAGGCATATCAACTCTGCCAAGTTAGCAATCTTCAAGCTACATTTACAAAGCTCTAGCTGTCATCTATGTTGAAAATAAATTACATCTCATGACAACCAACACCACTGAAGTTTGTGTTTGCCTCCAGAAACACAGTGAGACCTCATCAATTGAGGTCTCCATGCTGGCAGAGGTAATAGCACCATCACATTTCTATGATTCTATCAGGAGAGTTCTGGGAAAATTAACACCATACTACACAAGCAGCAGTACGCTTATCGCAGTAGCTGGCTAGTGCTACTCTTGTTCTCAGGAAATGATTCAGCACACTGACTCAGCTTCTTATCTTCCTGACAACATGGGCAGATAAAGAATCCGTTAAATTTTGGAAACAGCACCGCAGGTTGTTCAGTTGTTGAAAGGTTAACTCCCTTCCCCCCTCCATGTGAGCTTCTGTAAAACCCCAAAAACTCTTCCAGCTAGCCGGTTTGACTAAACAAAACCTTGCACAAGCTATGCATGGTAAATGTGGCATTGCATGACAGAACAGAGGGCAGAAAATGTGATGTGGCAAGCTGAAATGTTGTGCTGCAATAGTGATAGCCCGCTTACATATTGAGTCCAGATATAGAATATGAAAAGCAAAGACAGTCCAATTATCTGCATACATCACACCAGGTATTGCTGCTCGGAAGCAGTGAGTCCACAACAATGTGCATTGTTATAGTGCCTTAAATGCAGTGAGACATTGGAAAGTGGGAGCTGAGCCTGCTCTTGTCAATATTCATTAATAGCAAATATTCACTTCACTTATAAATGAATTTAAGTTGCTGAAACCCATTGTAACAGTGCAACTAAATCCTAGATAAAATTGTAGCAAATAGATATGGGTCCATTTGGTCAGTATGGTTCAGTACCACATATGATAGTACGCATTTAACAAGGAGGTGTAACATGTATCACTTTCAGTAAAGCAGGCAAAATCCTAGACGTCAGTTGGAAAGTTGCTGGAACAAGGGCTGAGAAACTTGTGCCACTAATTTCATATGTAGATAGTTATTGTAGTTAATAAATCCAAGCTACGGAGACTTCATTAAGACCTTCTGAATGGTAGCGAAACCCCTTCAACACCATTCATTTCTCTTCCTGTTACCAACAGCTTAGTCCACTGCCTTTGTGCCTTTTTGAACAATGAACGCGAGCTTCCCCAGTTTAGACTGCTTGTCACCTTTGCTTCTCAGAAAATGGAGTTGGGGAACAATGAGATACCAGGTTGGAGAGGCTGCGTCACAAGTGCACAACATCTATCCATGGATATCCTAAAACCAGGCTGTACTGGCAAATGCACTCCTACGTGCCTCAGCAGTTTCCAGGAAAATGAGAATTCTCTCCGGTAAGCTGCAAAAAACAAAGAACTGAATACAGAGGGAGTAGAATCTTTTCCTGTTGATATATGCAGGAACAAATACTTTTGTGCATGAAATAAGTTGCATTGCAGCAGGTTGCGATCAATTTCACTCAATTGTGTAAATACATAAAAATCTTTTTGCAGTCCTTCCAAGGTTTGGTTGGTAAATGCACAACCCAATTTTCTAAAACCCAGAGAGTGTTGAAATAAACTGATATCATTAACAGGGGCACTACAATTGTCATCACTATAACTGAGCTTGGGAAGAGATAATCACAGTAAGAGTTTTAACAACACCAGGTTAAAGTCCAACAGGTTTATTTGGTAGCAAATGCCAAAAGCTTTCAGAGCACTGCTCCTTCGTCAGATGGAGTGGATATCTCTAGATATCCACTCCATCTGACGAAGGAGCAGGGCTCCGAAAGCTAATGGCATTTGCTACCAAATAAACCTGTTGGACTTTAAACTGGTGTTGTTAAAACTCTTACTGTGTTTACCCCAGTCCAACGCCGGCATCTCCACATCAAGAGATAATCAGCCAGGTTCCCACTCCTGACCTCTTTCTAGCATGTAGTTGTTGCTGGAGGATAGAATAAACTTAGATTATATAGCATGATTCATTGAACAAGATAGATCACAAGAAGCAAATGGGGCAGTTGGAGGAGGAACACCAAAGATCCAAGAGACAAGAGTTTTAGGAGGTCTAAGTAGAAAATCAGAAAAGTCCAGATTAGGGATTCATCAATGCCTTGCATTAGGAATACTTCTTCCCTAAATTCACCAAACCAGTATTTACCCTTATTTATGGTTTGGTGAATTTACGGAAGATGTTTTCCTCATGCAAGGCATTGATGAATCCCTAATCAGCTTTGAAGAAATACGAAAAGCCTTTGACAAATATTTTCATTTGCAAGCTGTGAAGTGCACAGAGCTTAAAAGGAGGATAGAAGTGCTACCCCTCCCCACGCCCCTCAACCAAAGCAAAACATGCAAGGCTGTCAGAGAGGCAAAGAACTTTCCAGAAGTCTCAAAATATATACTTTTGGAAATCACGACACATTACCTAAGCTCAACAGCAGGTGGCAGCGTTGAAGTAGCAGCAGACTATTGATCAGGGAAAGTCAGTCCAAGATATACAGATCCTGCAAAAGAAGGAATAAGATCAGAAAATGTTTGCATCAAAGTTGAATTAGATGATTTGAAACACAAAATTCAAGCTGAGTATATACATTTTAAAATGCACAAAAAAACTACAATCTTCAAAGAACCAAATTGTTCAAAATCTGAACAAACACATTTCTGAGGCATCACAATGATACCAGGAAGAAACAACTCTGAATTCCTTTGTTGGAAAATTGAGGCTGGAGTTAGGAAAGCACAATCAGAAGGACGGCCAAGCACAACAGCAGGTAAAAAAGGCATTAAAAGTTGCAGCCTTGAAAGGCTCTTTGAGGAAACAATATCTGCCCCTTGGAAAACATGATGAGTTAAAAAAAAGGATGAATATTACTTCAGAAAAAGCTACATTGGAACTACCAGTGGTAACAAAGTAATGCACTGAAGTGCAGATTGAGACAGCAAGGGCTATCTGGAAAATAAACAGCTGAAAGAAGAGCTAACTGTCCTTCAAGTTCAAATTCAGTAACACTACATAATCCTTGGACTACCTTGAACAGCAGACTAGAGAACCAGCAGAACAAACTTGATGCGACTCTGTAGGTAAACTCAAGATAAAGTAATTGCACTCTGAAAGAAAAGTAAAACCTGGTAAAGGATCTTTACATGCTTCAGGAATCCCTCAGATCAAAGTATGCTCCTCTGGAAAATTATAAAGTGAAGCAAAATGAATTTAACATCACTGATGAAACTGATGAATCATTTGGCAGAGAAAACTCTGGAATATTCTATATTCCAAGAGGAAGCCAAGATGTACAAGAAAGAGACTACAGGACTGAAAAAGGACAAAGGTTTTACAACAACTGAAGCCATTGCTGACTATAACTCTCACATTAGGAACTTCCTGGCATTCAGAGCAACTACAATCTCATTATCCCTGAAGTACTATCAGCCCTGTACTTGCAGAGACCAGACTGCAAAGGGATTCAAGATGTCCTGGAGCAGAGAGAGAATATAGTGAGGGAAGTGCCCCATGTGAGGAATGTGAGAGAAGAGTTGTTATTAAGCCCAGAAAGGACAATGGTAAAGACTTGGCCAAAGTACAGCTATCAGAAACCTTCTTTCTGATAGCAAAAAATGACCAACCAAGTTCCCAGATTGATGAGCAAATAGCGAGTAAGATGCCTCACCCCAGTTGAAAAGCTATAAGGGAGTGTAGCTGAACTAGCACCTCCACTGAAGGGCAGAGGGCTGCAGAGCTTGCAGGAGACCCAGTGGGACAGCGCTGAGTCACAGCGGGCTATGGCAGCAGCCTTTGAGAACAAGGCCCAGTCACAGAGGGTCATGGCTAAGGGGCTGCAGAGGAACAGTGAGGAGAGCACTCACTCCCAAGCCAAAGGCCCCAGCTACCTAACCGGTAGCTTTATGGCAAATTTAAATGTGGACCAGAAAAGTCCTTAAATTAGGTCCAAAAAGAATGAGGGTGATGCTTCACTTAGTAGAAAAGCCATCAGGGGATACATGGGGCATCACGTGGCCCTACCTGTCCTGATGGACCACCTGCGCTCTTGCCATGGTGGCCAAGCCTTCTGCGATGGCCCTCTGAGTTGGTGCCACCTGTCAATGGCAGCAGCAAGTGTCCTCTGAGACTGGGCCATGGTCCCATGGCTCCTCAGCCATGACCCTCTGTGACTGAACCATGTTCTCAAAGGCTGCTGCCATAGCCTGCTGTGCCTCAGCACTGTCCCGCTGGGCCTCCTGTAAGCTCTCGAGCCTCGCAGTCATGGGCCGCAGAATCTCGAGAAGCTTGTTGAGGCCCTCAGTTGTGGACGGCTGTAACTTGTCTATGGCCCTCTGAGATCTGTCATGACCTGCTGTGACTTGGCCATCGCTTGGACCCTGTCACTCATGGTGAGGATTTCCTGCCCCAGGCTTTCCACTGTGGGCGCCACCCTTGCAGTGTTGGCCGAGGAACCACGCAAGACAGGCAATAGCTGGTCCGCTTGAAGCTTTGGGACTCCTCCCAACAGCCTCGCAGTCGGTCCAGTGTTGCTGTCAGCTCCTCCTGGCTCAGTTGCTGCATCTCCAGCAGCTGAGGGAGAAGTGGTCTCAAAGGCCCAGCATGTAGCCTGGAGACAGCTGAGTCCTCGCACATTCTCTCCTCCACATGGCACATGGGGGCCTGCCAGAGGCCTTGGACATTCTCTCTTCCACCCAATGTACATCAGCAGATGTGTCGTGCACACCAGAGAGTGACCCAGATGCCTCGCCACTAACTTGGTATCGATGTGAGAGTCTATGGGATGGTGAATTGCGAGGTGGAAGCTGACACAAAACTGGTACTGGCCTCAGAGGTCCCTTCATCAGCTTTCTTCCGAGCTGTCAGGGGCAGGCTGGGTGGGAGCAGCAGTAAGGACCGCGATTCCAGATGGCGCAGTCGTGTCAGGGTCCCTTCCTGCAACACAGGACACAAGGTTAAGGGCAAGGGGGGGAGGGGAATCTGGACTGCATGCAACTTACTTGAGATGTCTCCAACAAGTAGAGGATTGGCAGGTGCTCACTTCTATGCTCCAGCCCAGCATGCTGTCACTAATGGTCTGCATCCCCTCCTCTCTTGCAATCTTCAGTGCCCGCTCCTCAAAGGGGGTGAGGACCCAAATCTCGGGCATACCACCGCCAGTCTTCACTATCTCCCATTCCCAGTGATTATGGGCATTCTTCTCTTGTGGGGCCAGAAGGAGCCATGTAAAATCTGAAGGCACAAGTCCTGCAAGGTATCAGGAGGTGGGCCTCAGAGGACAAGGGTTGTGATACTCTTGGTGGGGGGGGCAGGAGGGAGGTCAGGGGCTGGAAGCACGCAGGATGCTGGGGGTGGGGGGACCTGGGGGTCATTTAGGGGGAAGATGCTGAATGAGGTTAAACACTTACCTTTGCTGCCCGGATTAGGTTATTCAGTTTGTTGTTGCACTGCTTCCCGGTATTCTTGGCCAGTGCCCTGGCACTAACGCATGCCGCCACCACCTCCCAGGCTGCGTTTCCATCCCTTCCCCTGGGACAGCATCCTGCAGGGCGGAAGAGGGTGTCCCGCTTTACCTCCACCGCCTCCAACAACCTGGCCAGATCAGCATCAATAAAACAGAGAGTTGTTTTCCTGGAGGCCATTTCTTTCTGCACTGTCTGCCTGTCTGTCCATCTTTGGGGGTTTTTATGGAGCTTTCCCTTGTTAGGACAGATCAGCTGCAGTCAGAGCATTGGAGCGTTCCAGCGAACCTAGAGCATTCCAGTGAGTTTAATGCAGTTTGCCTTGTTACCATGGAGGGAAAGCCAAGTCAGCACTTGCAGGTGTGCTGATGGAGGTGGTGGGAGGGAGAGGGGTGCGGGGGGGGGGGGGCGGGGATTTGTGTCTCTGTGATTATCGGGGGCAGGGAAGAGAGAGGGGGTCATGTCAGTCAGCCATCAGGGCCAGGGTGGTGATGAGGGGGCCATGTGCAAGGGGTTCTGGGAGGGTTTGGGGTGGGTAAGGGGTCAGTAATGTTGGGGGGGGGTGGTTCCCTTGTCCATGGGGCGGGGGGAGGAGGGGGGGAGGGGGGAGGCTGTATCTGGGCCAGGGCAGTTCTGTCAGGAGAGCTGCTTTTTTTTTGCTTTTTCTGCGAATGTGCAGTTTATTGCTGGGTGTCTGGCGAATTAAGCCCTGCCCAATGCCTCGAGTGGCGAGAAACAGTCTAGCCCATATTTTCAAAGACTGAATGCATACAATTCAGCGTGAAAACTGCCCAAAAAACGGATCAGGAACTCTCCCGTTTTCATGCTGGCTGGACACTTAGAAAAAATCTCGTAAAATTCCGCCCATGGTCTTACCAATGCCCTGTAAAACTGAAGCATAGCACTCTTATTTTTATGTTCAATTCTTCTTGCAATAAAGAATCATATTCCATTTGCCCTCTTAATTACTTGCTGTATCCACATACTAATATTTTGTGACTCATGCACTCAAACATCTAGATCCCTCTGCACCTCCAGATTCTGCAGTCATTCTCTGTTTAAATCTTACATGCTTCTCTTTTATTCTTCCAGCCAAAGTAAACAACTTTACATTTTCCCATATTATTCTCCTTCTGCCAGATCTTTGCCCATTGACTCAACATATTTATATCCATCCGCAAACTCCTTATGTTTTCTTGACATACTTTCCTACCTATCTTTGTGTCATCTGCAAATTTAGGTACCATGCCGTCGCTCTCCTACCATGCCTTCATTCTCCAGTGCCTGCTACAATTCATCATGGAAGTCATCATGACTGGAAAAGTGGATCACCAACTATCAGCTTCAGCCTACTAACCTCTCTGATGGTATACACGTTTGGACTTTTGATTCTGTACTTAAGTGAAACATTAATTCTTATTACTCTGTGATCTTCGTCCTGCACCTCTTCCTTTCCCTTATACCTCTTATATTGTGTGAATGTATCAGGGGTTATGTAGAGACACCCCTCCCTGCATTTGAATGTGTGTAAAATAAACTAACCCTCTAATTTTATCCTATCTCGAATTTGTTGTGGGATTATTAATAGAGGATTGGATCACTTCAAGACTGAAGGATTGGGGAAAATATGTCATCGCTTATAAAGTGGAAAGTCAAAAATTAAAAAAGAACACCTTTCTGTTCACAGAGTGGGTGGGAGGGGTTGCTGATTGGAGAAATCAGAGCTGATCTAAATTAAGCCCCCTCCTGTCCATAACAGTAGCAACTATAATAGTGTAACAGCCAAACTGACCAAGTACGGTTCAACATCGAGTTGTACAAGATTATGCAGGGCTTGGACAGAGTGGATAAGGAGCAACTGTTCCCCCTAGTTGAAGGGTCAGTCATGGGAGGACATAGGTTCAAGGTTAGGGTCAGGAAGTTAAGGAGGGGATGTGAGGAAAAACCTTTTTACTCAGAGGGTGCTGACGGTCTAGAATGTGCTGACTGGGAGGATGGTAGAGGCGAGTTGCCTGACATCCTTTAAAAAATACCTGGATGAGCATTTGGCACATCATAACATTTAAGGCTATGGGTCAAGTGCTGGTGAATGGGATTAGGTGGGAGGTCAGATGTTTCTCACGTGTCGGAGCAGACTCGATGAGCTGAAGAGCCTCTTCTGCATTATATCATTCCATGAACATGAAAGAATGGAAGCAAAGGATGAGGACAAATCCAGATGCCAGAAAAAACTGCAAACCTACAGGAAGAACCTGTAGCAACAGAGCTATCTTCTGATATTAGCACAAATGAGATATGGAAGGGTTATATGGCCTCCAGACTGCCAGAATTTTTAAATTCAGGTTAATGTGGGACTGATTACAGTATCGCCCACACAGTGATGTAAGAAAGCACATGACCCACATCCAGGGTCAGTTGAGTATCGGGCGGCATGGTGGAACAGTGGTTAGCACTGCTGCCTCACAGCGCCAGGGACTGGGTTCAATTCCTGGCTTGGGTCACTGTCTGTGTGAGTTTGCACATTCTCCCTGTGTCTGCGTGGGTTTTCTCCGGTGCTCCAGTTTCTTCCCACAGTCCAAAGATGTGCAGTTTAGGTGAATTGGCCATGCTAAATTCTCCCTAAAGCCTTCACAGTAACTTCATTTCAGTGTTAATGTAAACCTACTTGTGACTAATAAATAAACTTAAACTTAGAGCCATGTGCAAGCATAGAGCCAACTCCTAGCTTGTAGCCTTCACCGTAAATTTGTAAATACTGTAGTTCTAAGCGTAAATAAGGACTTACAGTTCGCTTACATATGACTTTGAAGAATTCTTCAGAACTATCAAACTGTAACCAACACCCTACAACAGAAGAAGGCTTGATAAGTGAAGGACATTAGGTGAAGGATCTCAGAGAAAGGATGTAACCTGTCTAATTCTGGATTTGCTACTATTTGTGAAGCATGGAAACCAGCGGGAGAGCATTGAAGAGTTGGTTAGAGAGTTTCAGCAGCTTTGGGATAAGGGTGTGACAGGGCAATGCTCCAGAGGTAGACAAAGACAGCCTTGGCAAGGAACCAGGTGTAGAGTTGAGAGGTGGACAAAACATTATGGTTGAGCACCGTTAGTTTCAGCCCGATTAAGCAGACAATGCGGTTCATGGGGTCAGAGCCAGAAGCACAGAGGAGCTAGTTTCAGGATAGACATGACCTCAGCTCTGACCGCTCTACCTATACAGATGAGCAAGGAAGCTGAGACATTGCTAGCTGCACATAACTCCCTGAGTCAGCAGGAAAGAGATAAATTAAAATGCTCATGACTATCAAACCATTGCAACCCAGCATATTACAAAACCACTTTAAGTAGTGACAGTTCTGTAACATAAACCTGACATTAGTAACCAGAGTGACCTGGAATACTAACGTCAAGTACATTTGTAAATAATATTTTTATATTTGTTGAATAATTTTTCTTGAAAGGAAAACTCTCCTTTCCAAATGCCTCATAATTTATGGGCGGAAAGCTCCCCTGATAGCTGGTTCCCAGCTCCAGTTCATTTTTCATCCGTTCACTTGCTCAGTAGGAACAAAGTTTATAGTTAGTTGGTGGGGGGGGGGGGGGGGGGGTGGGGGGAGCTGATTTCTAGTTGCTGAGAAGAGCTATTGATTGCTGGAGGGAAAGTCATTCATTAGATCACCATGCCACGCTGCTTCCACTGGCTGAAAGTGGTGCATTTTGTGCTTTTTATTTCAGCAACAGAGAGGAATACAACCAATTTGCCCTGGGATGCACCAACATAACTATTTCAAACATTGATTTTAAAACCTCATCACCTGGCAAGACCCAGAAAATGCACCTATGTGGGCAGGATATGGCTTGGCTGCAATGCCACCCCAGCGGAGCAGTCCATCGAGCCTCATAGGTGCAAGCTCTCACGTTAACACATGGACGAATGAGGCCACCAGAGGGTTGCCAGTACCTGCACAACCACACTCAGCTATCTTCAGAATGGCAAGTTCAAGCAAGGACTTAAATAAAGGCAGAGGGGGCTGAATTTTGAACAATACCCTGGCGATAGCTGAACACAAGTAAAAATGTATTTTGAGAAAAAACGTTCTGTTAAATAAACATACCGGTGCATTCCACGAAAGATTTAGATAGAGGAATTTTTAATTATCTGAGCCCTGAGTTCCAAGCCACAACAATCCCTGCTATGTATCCGCACACTGTTTTACTTTCCACTGGAGAAAAGGAAACCCTGATGATGAATGAAAAAGAGAAAGTGGAGAAGTGCCAGTGTCACATTTCAGAGATTTTCAGCGGAAACACCATGAGGAGACACAATCTGAATCCTTTTTCATTGTCAAATGACAAATGTCCTTTCTCCCCAAATGTTTTTTTACAGAGTTGTCAACGCTGGTTAAACTATACAGGATATTCATTATTTATTTACTTAAGGGGGTGAGGGTGGTGGTTAAGGCTGGCTTTCCAATTAACACATTAGAAAAATCATTGTGCAGTATGAATGCTAAATAGTTTGCTTTGCAGCAAGCCTAAGAAACTCAGAGTTAAACGTGGGAATTGGCGACACTGAGTTACAGGGAGCAGAAAGATCATGGGTTCAAATACCCAGTCTGTGTTGAGTTAGCCAAGCCCACCCAGAGAAACAACTCGATTGCGACAATTCATCTCAGAGCTCCAGGGATAGTGATGGAAGGGTAAAAGAAATTGGGGAAACATCCCATTCCTCTTCATAGATTCATAGAATCATAGAATCTACAGTGCAGAAGGAGGCCATTGGCCTATCAAGTGTGCAACAATCCAACCCAGGTCCCATCCCAGTAACCCCACATATTTACAGTCCTAATCCTCCTGACACTAAGGAGCAATTTATCATGGCCAATCACCCTAACCCGCACATCCTTGGACTGTGGGAGGAAACCGGAGCAGCCGGAGGAAACACACGTAGACACGGGGAGGACATGCAAACTCCACACAGTCACCCGAGGCTGGAATTGAGCCCAGATCCTTGGCGCTGTGAGGCAGCAGTGCTAACCAATATACAGTGTTCCTGATCCTAATCCAGCGACCGCTGTTGAAAGTTAGCCTGTGTGAATGGTCAGTGAGAATGTTGTTCCATTTACCATCCCAGAGTTGAATCGCCTGAAAACCCTTACTGTGGAGGCTCACATGCAAAAAAAAGGCAACTTTGGTCACCAGAATGTGGCCACCTGTGGAACATTTGGGACAGAGAGGACTGGGGAAGGAGACTGAGCAGAGCAAAAAGAGAAATGCTACAAAGCCCTAATATACACAATGTGAAACAATCGCCAATAACCCCTGGAAATTTAAGATGCAATAAATCAACATTAATAGACCTCTCCAGATTCTTTCACATGAAAAGTCTACATCATATTAGAAAGTGTACCAGCAAATCCAAAGTGGTTCATCGGCTCACCTATTTACACTATAGACCCAGTTTTGTACCATTGAAAATTTTAAGAGTGTGCCTGTCCACTGTGCAGAGACAAATTGTACCGCATTTTATAATAAATTTTCACCCTCTCTTCCCATCCCTTTGACTTCTCCACACCTTCATTTTGAATTGGTTACGGATACAGAAAAGGCTTGCCCAAACAGTTTGCCTATTATACACATGGTTGAGGATTACAAAATGCAGCAAGGCAGCAACTCTTAAAACCTGCAGCTTGCTATTAATGGTGAAATTATTATGGGGACACAAAAGTTGCCTAGTTATTTAAGCAGAAACATGAGGATAGCACTTTCCTTTTGACTCTGGAGGCTCTCCTGCAGAAAGTGCTAGAAAAGAAAGAGGTTTGACTTAAAGGCCAACCTTCAATGGAAGCAAAGGTGGCAACTGCATGAAGAAAAGTCGTCAATCAAATTAATACCGTTTACTTCAAGCTCTTGTATCTGGCAGTAAATGAGGAAGATGTGTGTTGCTTACATAAGTGAGAAAAAGGTAGTTACAGTCTTCCCATTTTCTGAGATTTTTTGTCGGATACAAAGCTAAGTTTGGATATCCTACTCCTTTGGCTGTGTTAGTTCAAGCATTGTGCACAAGTACAAATCCTATCACTGTGACTGAACTGCATGGCACACTTTTCGCGAAGGCGAAAATCATTACTAACAGAAACAGAAACAGAAGTCCAGGCCAATATTCTATTCTTCTCTTAAAGATCTCTCAGTGATGTGATGTCAATGACTGTGTGATACAGAGTTTCCTGAGAAACATCCTCCCAATGTTCCTTCAAATATTGCTACACAATGAAGGCCTTGTCATTGGTTGCTGGATAACAGTGACGGACATGCATGATGATACCATCTGAAGAGTAACTCAGTGAAAACCCTTCTCTTAATAATGTCACATACATGAATGAAGACATTTGATTCCTACATTCAGCACCTTGGTGTACGCCCTTTGCACTCAATGGAATCTTCCTATCTATGAAAGCTGTGCATCCTGCCTAGCTGATGCCATCTTTCCAGAAGAAAAGTACAATGCAGATAAATCACAACATAAAACAGGCCATTCAGCCCAACTAGAACATTTATTTTCCATGCAAGCAAATACAGTCCAATTAAATACACATGATTAAAGCTGTCAGTCACTTATATAGGCCAACTAACAGTAACCATTGTCCATTTACATTAACATCAATTTCAAAGCTATCCACTATGTGGGCTAAATTGCACAGTACCTTTCAATGCACTGCAGGCAGCATGCCAATTCTGCCTGCTCATTTGAATCTTTGTTACTTTCAGACAGCACTAACCATGCTATTCAATGGTGGCATGCATCAGCAGGGCATCCAAAATTGTAAATTACTAGCACTACTTGAAGCTAGCCTGCACCTCTTAAAGGAGAGGTTCATTGCAGCTGGAGCTGGTATTGGCAATCATGCAGAAAGTGAATCTGACCTGGGAAACAGTGAAAAAATGGTACAACATGGGGGAGCGCGGAATCCATGAATTTTCAATGCTGCAATGGAGGCCTTGGTGGATGAGCTGGGAAGTATGAGAAATGTCCTGCATCCATCAGGGAGCCAGGGAGCCCTGCAGGTTTAAAAATGAGTGAGAGCAGATAGCCACGGAGCTCTCCTTCTGCTAACCATATAATTGAACTGTGTCAATGTGGGGTATTGTTGCGTACAGTTGATCCAAAGTGAAATAACAATGCTCTGGAAGATCTAGCTGGGAAAAATCTTGCCTCTGCCTCATTATGGTGACTGTAATATCCATTCAGCATTGTGGTTTAGAAACATTGATAGGACAAACATCCACGAATAGACCACAAGCCAGTTTTTATATTCACACCTTCAGGGTTTATGTTGCTGGTGCTGTGTTTAATGCTTCTCAAGAAAAATTGACTTGCCACCAAAGAATGGCAAGTGCTGTTCTGTTCCCAATATTTGGTCAATGACCCATTCATGGAAACCAATGTGCAGGTTGTTAATATTTCTACTAATATTGATCAATGTAATTACAACCATAATAATAACTTTCAGTCTATTTTACACTAAGTTGTCTCACCTCTGCAGAAGGTGTTAGTTCCCATTGCGGTTTCAGATCAAGAGACACTGCCATCTTGCTGGTAACTCCTCCAACTGGTTGACTTTCATGTTGAGCACAGTAGGTGTTGGATGTCTAGTCCACTTTAGTGGGCAACCAACTACTGTGCACATATCACAGCTATATTCCCCACTCTAGTAGGAGTGACTGTCGAGCAATTAGGAGAAGAAACCATACCTTAATTTTAGCACTGTAAGGGGCATGGACAGGCACAGTACTTCTCCTCAGCCTGTGATTTAACAAAGACCAGAGACTGCAATCTACAGCCATGTATGACACATCACGGTGTATATTCGGTTCATTTGTCCACTCAGCCATCTGGAGAGCATCCAAATCCTATTTCGAAGGCTAGGATTACAGGTGGCACCAGACATTAATTTAATAGCACCAGGTGCCAAGATGTGGCAGAACATATGCTAATGTTCACAGTTTTGCAAAATGAGAAGTTCTCAATCTCAGTGAAGTGCGAGTGATGTCAATGAATGAAGGTTGAATGCCTTATCTGTATAAGAAATCAAAAGAAAAAGCAACAAGCGGTTACACAGTGGGTGGCCAACTCAGCTGCCTTAATAGGAAAGATCTGAGAACAAATCTCCAGGTCAACCTTGACTAGGCTGGTCAGAATGATGTATGTTGGGGGGAAGTGGAAAATAAAAAAGGACAGGATAAATTACTTCTACACCACGGAACAGAAAGAAGATAAACAGCTACTTTGGTATTCTCTATCCACTTCTAATAACTCCCTACTACGTTTCAATAGGCCAGAACTAAATGCTCAGATCTCAACTCATAGAACTCCAATTCCCAGATGGATCTGGCAGCGGAAATACAATCCTTTCCAGGAGAGAGGAAGTTGTTGGGACAATGCAGAAATTAGAAGTTTTAAAATTAATTTTACGGAAGTGGGCGTTGCTAGCTAGAAAGGAAAGTTACTGTTTTGTCCGTATGAATCATTGATTCCGATGTCACATACCTACCTCCTCTTCAAATTCAGATTAGCCAGAAATGGCTCCTCCACATTAACAAATATGAACTGATGCCATCCTTCCTGAGTATCGCCTTTCTGCATTAAAGTAATGAGATAACTGTTACAGAGCTGCAACATAACGAATGCAGCCACAATGCGGGTTTTGTGAAAGATCACTATGTGTTACAATGTTGTAACAACCATAACTCAAATAAGTACTTAACTATGTTGTGAATGATAAGATAAAGTAACTGATAGTTGCACAACAGTGGCAACACTACAGAAAAAAATTGTATAAGTCAATAGCAACAAAGCTATGGTTATGAATTAATAAATAGATTCATTTCTTTATTAATCATTGAAGGGGAAGGCTTTTATGCTTAAGACGACTTTTATGCTTAATATCACGGACATTTTACGCGTTTATATCAAATTTATGTGGCCCGGTAATGAATGATGGGAAATGTTGTCAGCAGCTCACAGCAATGCAATGACTCATGGAGAGGCTCCTTGCACCTCCTAATCACTTCAGTCTTAATCACTTTAGACTCCAGGCAGGGAAACATAGACAATAGCTCAACTGATTAGATGATGCAAGAAGTTCAAATCACAAAGGGAACCCTCCAGAAAGAGATCAGCCCAGGGGAAATGGGATCACTTCACCATTAGCCACAGATGAACCCCACCTATCTAGAATGGCTTTTCAATACTTCGCTATTGTGTCACTGCTTTGTGTTATTTGTTTTAGTTGGTACTGGTCACATAACTTGTAGTGAATGACAATAACCCACGTGGGTCCCATTCATGCTATCAGCAACCGCTTTGAATGAGCTCATTACCATACGTTTGGCGCGAAGTTCAAAACCCGATAAATTGTAAAGTGCACATTGGTCAGGGAAGCAGTTGGCGAGCAACTGTGTTTCCCCCAGGCCTGTGGTTTTGTTATTTTGGACAGGGAATAAAGTTTGTGTTGCCATTTTGTACTGTACTCATGTCTGCTTGTCTTTTATGCTGGTAGGAAGCGAGAAAATTCCCCTTACAATCATAGTAAGAAAATTTAACATAGAATGCATGCAAATTATGCGTTTGTAAAACTTTATGAGTAATATAAACGGTTATAAAATGTAAACAGTGTGCTGAATTTATTTGTGGAGACAACGCCTGGATGTTGGGCCAGGAAGGCTGGGGCAACTCGAGTGCGGCCATTACCGGAACCCTCAATGCAATTCTATGCCCATTAGGCAATTGCTGCCAGGTGTTGGGACTTCTGCGCCTTTAAGGACAAAGATTCCACCTTTCTTTTTGATTCTACACACCTCCCCATGCCAACTCCCAGCTCGTTCCCATGGGTCAGATTAAATTCCGCCCAGTATGTTGAATATGAGTAATCTCAATTAGTAAATATGGTTAGAAATGTAATTCACTTTGGTAAACTGATAGATAGGAAAATACTTTAACTGGAGCAGATTATAAAAGTTTGCAAAAGTTGACATTTCTGCCAAGTGTATTTAAATGAGTATTTTGCTATTTTAAGATCGTATTAAATATATATTTTTTTCAAACTGCTATATTTTTTTTGTGAGTGAAGTGATTATTTCTGAGCAGAAACACTGTGATATACATTTTTATCTTTAATTTAGGTGTGCTTTACATTTTAGGCAAGTGCAACTACTATCTGAATATTTACCATTGTAATTTAGGGTCATATGGTGGCCTTGAAACCAATGATAGATATATCAGAAAATGACGATTTGGAAAAATCTCTATGTTAATTCTGTTGATTTTAAGTTGGTGTTTCTCCCTGCTTCTGTCTATCTGCTCCTGTTCTAAGTCTCACCCCTCCTCCCCCCACCACCTCCACCCCCCCCCCCCCCCCCACCCTCCGGCCCCCCACCACCGCCATCTTTTTTAGCTTCACTTTCAGTCCTCCTCTGTTGTCTTACCAACCCATACCGCTATCACCTCTATTATTGCTTCTTCTCTAAACTGCCCATCCTGTATTATCCCCATTCCATTTTCTCCACTTTCTCTCACCTTTCTCTCAACCCTCCATCTATTCCCATGAGTTCTCACCTAACCCACCTCCCACCAAGCCCCCAAGGCAAGAGGCTTCATTTTATTCCCTCCACTCTTTCCTGCAAGTTTCCTTCATTGACAATTTTTGCTTTCAAAATGCAAGCTATTTATATTTTTAAATAAGTCAAATTAGGACGAGAAAATATACTCTATTGCTACGCTTCTCTACATATATATGGCATATGTATAAGCAATACAGAATGTTTACAATTTCTGCCAACTGAACATGTAAGATAATTATGATGAGGCAAAATACTCTGGTGGAATTCTTCTCCAGGAGCATGCCAGAAGAATCACAGCAGATGACATTGGATAATTAGGGTGAGGAATCTTACTCCCCAAGCAAGATCTCCCTCTCCTGACCCACTGGGATCAATGCTGTGTGCTTCTTGACAGCTTTATATGTGAAAGTGACGGCAAATGGGCAGGACCAGTTTTCTTGTTTTCTGATATACCTATCATTGGTTTCAAGGCCACCATATGACCCTAAATTACAATGGCAAATATTCAAATCTTCTAGCTAACACCTCCACCTGACGATTCCTGAGACATAACTGCTGAAGGCTTTGGTCTCACCTAAAGCCTCAGAGTGAAACATTGTTTAATCTTTGCAGAACATCTGCGCCTTTTAAGCATCTTATTAAATTTACAAATTTTACAACAATGACCCCAGTGCAATACTGCTGAGAATCTATGTTATCCACTATTGGATGCATTTTTTCTGCAGAAACCACTCCAAGTGAATTTCTAAGGAAAGAGAATATAGTGCCATCTCGTGGATCAAGTCTGTAATAACAGAATGATTGGTTCAAGCTTACGGGAAGATTGAATGATGAATGTATATATAGGATTTTATACAGTCAACTTACTATGACCAAAAGAGGTGAAATCAGAAAGTAAAGTTCTGGAAGTTCTGGGTAGGAAGGGCCTGATTTTTGCTAATGAGCTGTGAAGGTCAAGTCGGGAAATTACCCAACCTGACTGACCCGTCTTCTGTAAAAGCATGTATTTTTTTTGTTTTGGGAAGGTGGAAGGGGGCTGGGTTGGGTGGTGGAGTGAGGGATGGATTGTGTAGGGCCCACTGAGTCTGGAGCCAGTTTAGAGTCAGCCATGAAGGCGAGAAAGTACTGAGTTGAGCTGGTAAGAAAGCAGGTCTAGTTCTTTGGGACTTTGGCCCAGCTGCATTAAAGGTTGTTAGGCCTTCTAGCCCTCACCCCACACACTGCCTTACTAACCCCCACCATGCTCCCTCACACCCTATGCTCCTTCCATGCCCTCTCATACCCTCTCATGTGTTCTTAATATATCCTCCATAACCAATCACCCAGTTTCCACAATGGGCAGAACTCAGGAGCCATGTGGAGATCTTTAAAATGTAAACTTCTAACAATCTATTAGAGCATTCCTTCAAACACATTTGATACTGATAAAAACTCTCATTCATGAAACCCGTTCAAAAAATACAAATCTCTTCAAGTGACCAAGCTGTTGTAAAATAAAATCTATCTGGGTGGATGTACTGCGGGCGTGCGGTGGACTGAAAGGATTGAGTATGTGGACTTTAAGAAAGAGGTTGTGCTGGAATCTCTGAATGGCATCAAGATAGATAAGTCGCCGGGTCCGGATGTGATGTACCCCAGGTTACTGTGGGAGGCGAGGGAAGAGATTGCAGAGCCTCTGGCGATGATCTTTGCGTCGTCGATGGAGACGGGAGAGGTGCCGGAGGATTGGAGGATTGCGGATGTGGTTCCTATTTTCAAGAAGGGGAATAGGGATAGCCCAGGTAATTACCGACCGGTGAGTCTAACCTCAGTAGTTGGTAAACTGATGGAGAAGATCCTGAGGGACAGGATATATGAGCACTTAGAGAGGTTTAGTATGCTCAAGAATACTCAGCATGGCTTTGTCAAGGGCAAATCGTGCCTTACGAGCCTGGTGGAGTTCTTCGAAAATGTGACTAAACACATTGACGAAGGGACGGTGGTAGATGTGGTTTATATGGATTTTAGCAAGGCGTTTGATAAGGTCCCCCATGCAAGGCTTCTAGAAAAAGTGAGAGGGCATGGGATCCAAGGGGCTGCTGCCCAGTGGATCCAGAACTGGCTTGCCCAAAGGAGGCAGAGAGTGGGTATAGATGGGTCTTTTTCTAAATGGAGGTCGGTCACCAGTGGTGTGCCCCAGGGATCTGTTCTGGGACCCTTGCTGTTTGTCATTTTCATAAATGACCTGGATGAGGAAGCGGAGGGATGGGTTGGTAAGTTTGCCGACGACACAAAGGTTGGTGGGGTTGTGGATAGTCTGGAGGGATGTCAGAAGTTACAGAGGGACATAGATAGGATGCAAGATTGGGGGGACAAGTGGCAGATGGACTTCAACCCAGATAAATGCGTCGTGGTCCATTTTGGTAGGTCAAATGGGATGAAGGAGTACAATATAAAGGGAAAGACTCTTAGAAGGACCTTGGGGTCCGGGTCCATGGGACTCTGAAATCGGCCCTGCAGGTGGAGGAGGTGGTTAAGAAGGCGTACGGTGTGCTGGCCTTTATCAATCGAGGGATTGAGTTTAGGAGTCCGGAGATAATGATGCAGCTATATAAGACCCTCGTCAGACCCCACTTGGAGTACTGTGCTCAGTTCTGGTCGCCTCACTATAGGAAGGATGTGGAAAAGATTGAAAGGGTGCAGAGGAGATTTACAAGGATGTTGCCTGGATTGAGTAGCATGCCTTATGAGGATAGAATCATAGAATCATAGAAACCCTACAGTGCAGAAGGAGGCCATTCAGCCCATCGAGTCTGCACCGACGACAATCCCACCCAGGCCCTACCCCCACATATTTACCTGCTAATCCCTCTAACCTACGCATCTCAGGACTCTAAGGGGCAATTAAAAAAAAATTTTTTTTAACCTGGCCAATCAACCTAACCCGCACATCTTTGGACTGAGGGAGCTCGGTCTTTTCTCCTTGGAGAGACGAAGGATGAGAGGAGACCTAATAGAGGTGTATAAGATGTTGAGAGGCATAGATCGGGTGGACTCTCGGAGGCTTTTTCCCAGGGTGGAAATGACTGCTACGAGAGGACACAGGTTTAAGGTGCTGGGGGGTAGGTACAGGGGAGATGTTAGGGGTAAGTGTTTCACACAGAGGGTGGTGGGCGAGTGGAATCGGCTGCCGTCAGTGGTGGTGGAGGCGAACTCATTAGGGTCTTTTAAGAGACTCCTGGATGAGTACATGGAGCTTAATAGGATGGAGGGTTATAGGTAGGTCTAGAAGGTAGGGATGTGTTCGGCACAACTTGTGGGCCGAAGGGCCTGTTTGTGCTGTAGCGTTTCTATGTTTCTATGTTTCTACATCAAAGGCAGCTGATCCTTTAATCACATCTTAAACTGTCAATCCAAGTGTCTATAGAGCCCCCTTCTAATATAAGTGGTCTGGGCATTTTGAAACTCAGCCAAACATTAGTAACAGGCTCAGCTATAATAACAAAGCTTGGGAGCCTATTAAAATTGCAACAACAGGTGGCTTATGTTTTTTTTAAGCTACACCGCATGGCCTGTCAATCAATGCACTCCATCAGTAAGTGTCTGTTTTGTCACTCTGAATGAAAGCTGCCTGCTGTTTTTGTTCAATTTTAAAGGGCTCAGAATTTAAATCACTTCAGATCATTACACGTAAATGGTCCTGAAATCTACTGTTCACAAGCATATATGCTTCCTCCATTAAATCATGCTTCCCACACTGGATTAAGGCCTTTGAAGCAGCAAAAATGGAGTCTGTTTGAACTTAGCACAAATTTCAAATGACCCAACAGATCTATGTTTCAGGCAGGGCTGTATGATTAATGTCCTGACCCTTCCCCTTGCTGGTAAAAATAGGATGTGCAGGAAATGGAGGTGAGATTTCCACTTCCAGGTCCTGCCCACAATTTTTAAAGGTCAGCCGAGTCATCTTGACTGGCAAAAATATGGCTCAAAGAGTATATAAATCTAAAACTTTTAGGTAGCCATGCATTGGGGATGTAAGTTTTGGGTGATTCACCAGTGTCCCATTGTGCTCCCCCTTGCTACTTGCTGCAAGGCAAACCACTAAGACTGAGTTGCAAGACACCCTGATCAGAATACTACACTGCTCCATAATACCTTGTGTTAGTTGTCCAGCCAACAGCACTTTCAGTCATGTTGCCTAGTATAGCTTATCAACATCCTTTTGTTACTATTACAAAGTATTTGACTACTTATTAAAGGACAACATGGGGTGTGGCAGTGCTGGGGAAGGTGATGATGTAGTGCAAACTAAAATCGGCCTCAAAAATAATAATTTAGAAAAATCCAAGACACATATGAATAATAACGATTATGTATTTGCTTTAATTAGTTAAATTTCACTTTTTTCACTTGCACAAAAGACCATGCAATGGATAAATGTAATCGTTATTTTAAAATATGTATTTTACTCTGCTGAATCTAAGTTCATTTTTAGGACAACAGTCTGCAGGATGACCACATTGGGGCACAGTATAACTTACGCACTGAAGCACTAAACCCTCACTCTGCATCTCACACTGACAGCACAGCTGAAGTTCACCCCTCACTGTGCACAATGTTTGGAGCAGATGTTAGAAACTGAAAGGGATGAATAAAAGTCTCAGTCGGTGTTCAAGCCACAGTTTA
Organism: Mustelus asterias; assembly: GCF_964213995.1. Taxonomy (NCBI): domain Eukaryota; kingdom Metazoa; phylum Chordata; class Chondrichthyes; order Carcharhiniformes; family Triakidae; genus Mustelus; species Mustelus asterias. Next base: position 71,537,809 of record NC_135816.1, on the reverse strand, counting down.
TTATCTCTCAGTATATTCCTTTTGTGGTGTCATGAGTTACACAAGAAGGGAAACAACAATTGCAACATTTTTGACATATGTCAAGAGCACAAGCATGGAAAGCAAAAAATAAATTGATGATCGTTTACCCAAAAAGATATTTAAAATGGCAGCGGAGTTTGAGATAATAATAAGATTAATGAGTAAATTCAGCAATCCTGCATTTGCAGCAGGGTGTTCACTCAGTAGGAGAACAGGTCAAAGACATGATGCAGCATAGCCACCCTGCATTCCCATCAGATTGTTATTGATCAGTAGGATCACTGAATTAATCTTTAAGACTAAAAATGGGCATATTTCTGGATTAAAATAAATCTGGGAAAATCAAAGTCAGATGCAGAGCGAAGCTCCTTCACTTCTGCTCCAAGCACGTTCCTCAGCCCCAAACTATGAACAGTGCCCCTACGGTACCTTTCTGGCTTTCCATCCCCCATGCCACGCACAATTTTAGCATGGCCAATCAACCTAACCTGCACATCTTTAGACTGTGGGAGGAAACCGGAGCACCCGGAGGAAACCCACGCAGACACAGGGAGAATGTGCAAACTCCACTCAGACAGTGACCCAAGCCGGGAATCGAACCCAGGAGCTGTGAAGCAGCAGTGCTAACCACTGTGCTACCGTGCCGCCCCTTATTTAAGCTGTTCAAATCAAGACTTTCCCTCTCAGATGTAAATGATCCCTTTGCACCATCTGAACAGCAGGACAGCCAGTCAGCAGTTCTCCTAATGTCCTGACCATCATTTCTTGCTGAACCAAAACTAATTAACACAGATCATTTGGTTATTCTTCTATTGTTGTTTCTGAGACCACGCCGTATACAAAATGGCTACCATGTTTGGCTACATTACAACAGTAACAACACTTCAGAAGGACTTAACTGTCCCTGAAGTGCTTTGGGATGTCCTGCATTGTGAAAGGTGCCACATAAAAGCAAGCTTATTCTTTCAGAGATTAATCTACACAAAATGGGATATTTGCTCCTAAGACTGTGTCAGAGCACAATGTTAGAGCTCCTGTCTCCACTGCTAATCATGTGGCTCATCTGCAATGTTAGTGATTAAATGTTCTCTTGGACTGATGTATATTCTTCCTATTTCCTTTCTCTACTGAGGGCACAGAGGAAGGAAATGGGAAGAATATATATTAGTCCAAGAGAACATTTAATCACTAACATTGAAATACATCTGCTCTCGGCTACCTCATCCTAATAACCGCTCATACGTGAGGTGACGTTATGTCGACAGGCTTTTCAATCGTCGGGCGGGACCATATACAAGCTAAATCTATTTTACACAGTGAGAGGTTCGGATCTGGAATGTATTGCCTGGGAAGGCAGATTTAGTTATGACTTTCAAAAGGGAATTGGATTATCACCTGAAAATAAAAAAAACAAGGTTATGGGGAAGGGGATCAAGGAGCAGATCAAACTGAATTGCTCTTGCAGGGAGCTGGCGCGGACTCAATGGGCCAAATGGCCTCCTCTATAACCATTCTATGATCCTATCCGTGCATACTTTCCAGAGGAAATGCTGGATAGCAGTGGGGGACTCAATCATTTTACTCCCTTCCCTGTCTTCTCTTTAACCAAAATCTTGCTAACATTGAACACTTTGTGGGACCTTCTTGATTAGTATGATTCAGCTATACGCAACACACTACATTTATCATTGGAATTGCTGACTAATCTTACCAAAATGGAGACCAGAGTAACATATAATTAACCAGGAGGAAAAAAATTGTGCCAATTCCAATTAGACATATGGTGCAGAGTGGTATTGGATGAAAACCTGAATTTAGAGCCTGCATTGCTTTCTTCCTTTACACCCCATATCCCACATCAGGGTGATTACTTGTCATTAATTAATTTGGACAAGCGATTAAATTAAATAACCTGTGATATTATTTTGTACTTTGGTTATAATTAATATTTTTTCAAAAAACCCCATAGGTTTAAAGAAAAATGCCAGGAATTATCCACTCCACCACCACCAACCACCCCCCCTCCCCCTGCCCCGTTCCCCCATCTCTCTGTCCCTCATCCCCCCATTCCCCATCACCTGTCCCCCTGTCCCCCGCCCCGTCCCCCCTGTCCCCCACCCCCCCCCGCCACCTGTCCCCTGCCCCCCACCCCCCCTGCCCCCCCATCCCCCCGCCCTCCCCCCGTACCCCTTCCCCCCCACCCCCCCCTGTCCCCCTTCCCCCCCCCTCCCCCCACCCTCCCCCCACCCTCCCCCCTCCCCGTCCCCCGTCCCTCCAATTCCGGTCAATGGTTCTGATGCTGAAAGAAATCCAAGCCAGATGCTGGGGAGAAGTTGATGGAGTTTCCTATACAGGCTGTCCACTCGATTGCCTCCATCCCACCCAAAGTGAAGATGAAAATTGCACATTAGACAGAGAATATGAAGGATGGTTAAGGTTTAAATTCTGAAGACAATTGTTAGGCATCTCTCTGGCTGTTCCCAAAGTAAAGCTTGAAACACAACTTCAACCTTCTCCAGCTCAAACTGAAAGCTATGTCTCAAAGCAGAATATTTTCAAAACTAATGCCTCCCAATTATCAATACCAGCTGTACAGAGCTCAAATTTGCAACTTTGAGAATAGAAATCTTATCTGTAAGAACCCGTGTTTTATATTCATTTTCCTTACAAGCTGCAGAACATATTTCCAACTGTGGTTTGCAGGGCACTTATAGCTGGCAGTTCTGAACTGCTGCCTGTCTATCCCCTCCCCTTCTTACACAGCCCTTGATCCCATTACATCTATCATCTTTTTTACTACCCCCTTTGCTTCCTAATACCCTACATGGTCTAATTGCCAGCCTTATTTGTTCACATCATAACCCCTATTTTAATGCAATCCCAATGGCCTGCAGTCCCCTTGCTTTGCTGTCAGTCGGCCTCACATTCAATTGTTCACTTACTTCCCACTCCTTCCAAGTTACTTTCCTCATGCCAAAAGCATTGTCACCCAAACAATGTTTCTATTCCTTCTTTCTCTTTCTAATTTCTCCCAACCGTTTCCATCAGAGGCAGCTAGAAGCTGAGGAAAAATATTTAAGACTTTCAACTGACTTAAAAGTACTGATGTCTTTTGGAAATCTGATACCTGGCACATGCGCATGCTGCATCATTGGTACTCAGGTAACAAAACCACAGACCTGGGCAAAAATATCAGGGGCAATTTTCGATCGACCATGTACTTTCTATCTTGAAAATTGAGTTAGGATCTCCAACCTTGCCGCCCAATGTCCACCTGACACAATTTTTAGACAGGTCTTCTAGAATCATAGAATCCCTACAATGCAGAAGGAGGCCATACAGCAAATCAACCTGCATCGACAACTATCCCAACCAGGCCTTATCCCTGTAATCCCGTCTATTTAGCCTGCTAGTCCCCCTGACACTAGCATGGCTAATCAACCTAATCCGCACATCTTTGGAGTTTGGGAGGAAATGGGAGCAGCCAGAGGAAAGCCACACAAACATGGGGAGAACGTGCAAACTCCACAGAGAAAGTGACCCGAGGCCGGAATTGAACCTGGGTCCCTGGTGCTGTGAGGTAGCAGTGCTAACCACTGTTCCACCGTGCCAGCCTAGAGGCTGTAACCAAAGCTGAAGAGCTATTTGTATCATTTAGGATGGGCTGGGCCTGCATCCATCCGGCACAATCCTCTGGTGAACATAAACCCAGTGTTCAGAGGCAGTGGTCCAGTCTCTGTTTGCAGGGGTTCTCTGGAATGAAACTTGAACTTTCCACCTTCTGAATAAGGATACTTTCATTAAGCTAAAGGCTCGCATCTACTAGGAAAAGAGATAATTAATTAGATGGCCACCTCCTGAAGCTACTGGGAAATGAAACATCTATATGTAACAGGTAAGTGGACATTTTAATACTGAAATTTCCATAGGATTTCTTTACACAGCTGTTATCAATGGAGTACTCAACCTATGTAAAACTTTATTGTACAGTTTTGTTCATTAAATTGTATTCATATACACTATATATCTTTGGACAGATATCTAGGAGAAAGGGCATCAATACAAAATTTAAAATTGTAATTATTGTTAGAATTGTTAGGCATTGATAATTGGCTCAGGGTTATTGTTATCTGGTAAACAGAAAAAAAATAGTTGTTTGTAATATTGCCAAAAAGAACCAATTTGACTTGGAGATGTTGGGGACTGATGCGCGATAAATCACACGGGAGGCTGGACGTACCCGGGAAATAAAGGCTTTTATTGCCAACAATAACGGAGCTACTATATACAATATACAATCCCAGACTAAAGGGTCACCAGGCAGAGCAGTGACCTTTATACCTCTCCCAGAAGGCGGAGCCAACTGCAGTGTACCATAGGACTATATTAACAGGTAGAACAGCCCAACCCTAACCCCAACAGTAACATATCTACAGACTCATAGTGCTGGCCAAACCATGGCTCAGCACTCCTGGTGGTAACCAACAATGGTTCACCACAGGGACATACTTAAGTCAAAATGTTGTGCATAAAAGAAGTCTTGTTGCTGCTCACAGCTGCTCTTATATCTTGTCTATTTTAAAGTAACCCACATAAATAGCACTGAGATCTTAGAGTTCGTTGTTACCCTTTTCTTTCTCCTTCTCCTTCTCTCTGCTCTGGTTGGATAGTTGCAACCCCTCTTACCTCGCCAAAGTGTCCACTTTCTATGTGCGAACCTAGATTGCGAGTAGCAGGCTAGCTGCTTCGTCCTGTTGTTGGCTACCCAAGAAAAGATCCCATTAAAAATGACAGAAGTTGGAGCATTGGCAGATAAGTCGATCAACACCATTTTATGGCTGCTGACACCTAGCTAATGCCAATTTGGTCCTGTTTGAATTAACCCTACTCTCTAAGCTCCCCCAAGAAGAAAGAAGCACTGAAGGGGAACCGGTGCCTTTATCTATCATAATGCAGCAAGGGTCAGCAAGCTCAATATTCCTGTGTTTATGTGAATGCTTCTAAAATGTAGTCATGATGTGGAGATGCCGGCGTTGGACTGGGGTAAGCACAGTAAGACTAAAATGTAGGCCATTTTAGAACTTAGGCCACTTCCGAAAGACGTGCTGGTTAGGTGCATTGGCCACGTTAAATTCTTCCTCAGTGTGCCCAAACAGGCGCCAGAATGTGGTGGCTAGGGGATTTTCACACTAACTTCATTGCAGTGTTAATGTAGGCCCACTTGTGACATAATAAATAAACTTAAACTAGGTTGGGAGAAAGAAAAGCTCTTAGTTTGCCCACACTCCGCCAAACAGAAATCTGAATTATGTAAGCATGTTTGTAATATCAGGATGAATTCATTTTTCAGGAGCTTTTGATATATGAGAGAGCCAATTGGAGCGTCATCTTATTTATGCAAAAGGCACTTGAAAATAGACAAAGGGAGTAAACAAGTCGTTTCAGGAACTAAAACAAAACCTCACAGGAAGCCACTGACATATCATTTCAAGTCCTTAGTTCTCATGTACAGGAGCCCTCCAGCTGCTGGGTGAAAGTATCAAATGAAAACAGCAATGATGGTATTTTGTTAAGAGTGCCTCAGGATGCAGTAGAGTCTGTTAAGAACTTTCATCAGTACCTTGAAGTGTGTTGCCTCAAGCTGTTACCTGATAACATTTGGGTCTGGTTAGCCAGCATAAAGGTATCCGCAGCAAATTAGCCTGATGATCATTGCAGGCCAGCATAAGTTTCCCTTTGATACAAATGACTGTGCAAACTCTGATACATATACTGGAGCCTAAGAATGGAATCACTCTGTGAAGAATGGCTAAGAGGATTTTAATCTTGATAACAAAGTAACAGATACGCAGAAACTTCAACCTATAACCCTGTAAAGACTTCACTAGCAGATGGACATGTGATACACAAGATGGACAGACAGATGAATAGACAGATTAATAGATGAGTAGAGCTGGATAAACATTTAGGTAGGTAGATCAATACAGACAGATAGATAACTGATGGGCAGATAGATTAAGGTCCCCATGGTTTTACATTCAGCTATTGAACTGCCTTTCCGCCCAATGATATTCAACACAAGAAAAAACACTGGTCAGGACAAAGGTGGTGGAGTTTCCCTTCCTGCCATCCAAGGACTCGCCGGCAAATGCATCACCACTGATATTAGCTGGCCTGCTCCCATTAGCACTCCAATGAGCATGAATTCACTGGAGTTGGAGCTCCCAGGAAGACGTCTCACTACCAGCCAATTTAGTTGGACAGAACTGGGACTGCAAGCCCCCGGAGTCAAAGTCCTGGAAAGCCAGGACCAGGTAATTGGGAAAGGAGGGGTGGGGAGGGGGGTGGTCTCAGGGCAGGGAGGGAAAGTGAGGCCTGGAGGGTTGGGAAGAAGGGGATAGGGGTTTTGGTGGAGAGGCCATGTTGGGAGGGGGGTGCAGGTGAGTCAGGGGGGAGGGAGTACCCACTTTTCAGACTTCCCTCCTGCCCCTAAATTATCTCGCCAGCCTGAAAACTGAAGCGGAGCAAAAATCAGTGATCATTACTTATGGGCATCAGTTGAGGCTAGGGTGAGCTGGCTGACCTTAGCCTCACCCACCCTGACATAAAATTGTGGAGCAGTCAAGATGGACTGCAGGGCAATGTGGAAACCATCTGAGGAAATTTACAGGCCACCCCACTTGCAAACCCGCCAGCTGGGGATCGTGAAATTCTGCCCACTGACTTGTATTCCATTGCAGGCCATCAACAAGATTTCTTTCAAAGGAGTTATTTATTTAGGAAGCAAAGGGTATTTAGAGATATGAGGATAAGTTTTTTGCAGCTCCTCTACTGGCACAGTGTTGCTCAATCGGACCACGATATGGAGAAACAGGCATGTGTGAAACCTAAGATTTAATTAATGGATGGAAAATCATGTAGGTTGAAATTGAGTACATTGACCCTGGCATAGAGTTTCTGATAAATTGATCCCATTCCATGAAGCTCTCCGCCAAGAGCACGAACTCATAAATTTACCTCACAATAAGAACATGCTGCTTATAGGTGTTCAACTAAATCATATCTGTTTTATTACAATGTTTTAATTGATCATTTTTAACTTGCCTAAACAGCAAACGTCAAAAATGTTGGAGAAAGGAACTTAAATCTCATGATCCACAAGGGACAAAATGACATGGTAATTGATTAGGTTGTAGTCCTTGCCAGCACATTGCATGCTTTTTGTTTCCAGTTTTTTCCCCATTTCTCCTGCAGATGTGCCACCTGCAGCAGTGTTGAAATTGCATGATCAAACCTCAAAGCGTGGCGTTTCTTGCCTGTATTGCTGTCGACTAGTGCAGATTGCCAGATGTATCAGATGTATCAACTTGGCTCACATCTGGCTCAAAGAATTGTGGGCTTGTGTTTCATTGAACGCTGATGACAAAAAATGGCTTCTGCAATAGTTGACACAATGATCACCGTAGCTCAAAAAACAACTTGCAGCGTGAAGTTTGTTGAAATATTTTGATATGATTAATTGCTATAAAAATGATAATATTTCTTTTTCATAGAATCATAGAATAATACAGTACAAAATCAGCCATTCAGCCCATCAAGTCCACATGCTCTTTCAAAGAGCAATGTGAGCCAAGTTGATACATCTGATACATCTGGCAATCTGCACTAGTCGACAGCAATACAGGCAAGAAACGCCACGCTTTGAGGTTTGATCATGCAACTTCAACACTGCTGCAGGTGGCACATCTTCAGGAGAAATGGGGAAAAAACTGGAAACAAAAAGCATGCAATGTGCTGGCTCAATTTTACCATTGCGTCACCCCGTTTTCGGGTGCGAAAACGTGGTAAAGTCGGGTGAGAAGCCATTATCGCGATCTGCACCCGCGTCCGCGCAGATTGCCACTTTACCGAAACCCAGGAATGGCGGTGATTCGATTCGCGCCCAAAACGGGCTCAACAGTGATTTAAATGCATTTGCATGCATTTAAATTGAATTAATGAACTGCCTGCCCAACTTTATCAGCATTTCCCCCTTTCCCACCGTGTTTGCCAATCTGGGACCGCACCGTAATGGACGTGCAAAATAAAAGTCTGAATCGGGCGCTCCAGCTGCTGAAGAGCACATTCCGAGCTTCCAACGGCTCTCTGACTCAGATCAGTGGTGGGAGGGGGGAGGAGGGAGGAGGGAGGCAGGCCTGATCATTCTCTGGTTGTGGGGGGGAGAGGAGTGCGGCCAGATTGTTGTCTGGTGGTGGGGGAAGGGAGGAGAAGGTGGGTCAGATGTATCTCTGGTGGTGGGGGGGGGGGGAGGTGGGAGGGCTGATCATTGTCTGGTGGGAAGGGAGGAGGAGGCGGGTCAGATGTTCCTCGGGGGGGGGGGGGAGGTGAGTGAGGCCAGACCATTGTCGGGGGCGGGGGAGGAGGGAGACAGGTAAGATGTATCTCAGGTGGGGATGGGGGCAGATGGATCTCTGGCGGCGGGGGGGAGCAGATGGATCTCTGGTGGGGGGGGGCAGATGGATCTCTGGTGGGGGAGCAGATATATCTCTGGTGGGGGCGTGGGAGGTTTGGGGGGTCTGCTGCCACTCGGCTGGCGATCGGTGTGGGGGGGAGGAGGGCAGGGGTTGCGATCGGTCTGGGTAGTAGGGGGGTGGATAAGGGGCACAGCGATGTGTGTGAGTAGTGGGGGGGGTGGATAAGGGGGACAGCGATGTGTGTGGGTAGTGGGGGGGTGGATAAGGGGGACAACGATGTGTGTGGGTAGTGGGGGGGTGGATAAGGGGGACAGCGATGTGTGCGGGTAGTGGGGTGGTGGATAAGGGGGACAGTGATGTGTGTGGGTAGTGGGGGTTGGATAAGGGGGACAGCGATGTGTGTTAGAACATAGAACATAGAACATAGAACATTACAGCGCAGAACAGGCCCTTCGGCCCACGATGTTGCACCGACCAGTTAAAAAAAAACTGTGACCCTCCAACCTAAACCAATTTCTTTTCGTCCATGAACCTATCTACGGATCTCTTAAACGCCCCCAAACTAGGCGCATTTACTACTGATGCTGGCAGGGCATTCCAATCCCTCACCACCCTCTGGGTAAAGAACCTACCCCTGACATCGGTTCTATAACTACCCCCCCTCAATTTAAAGCCATGCCCCCTCGTGCTGGATTTCTCCATCAGAGGAAAAAGGCTATCACTATCCACCCTATCTAAACCTCTAATCATCTTATATGTTTCAATAAGATCCCCTCTTAGCCGCCGCCTTTCCAGCGAAAACAATCCCAAATCCCTCAGCCTCTCCTCATAGGATCTCCCCTCCATACCAGGCAACATCCTGGTAAACCTCCTCTGCACCCTCTCCAAAGCCTCCACATCCTTCCTGTAATGTGGGGACCAGAACTGCACACAGTACTCCAAGTGCGGCCGCACCAGAGTTGTGTACAGTTGCAACATAACGCTACGACTCCTAAATTCAATCCCCCTACCAATAAACGCCAAGACACCATATGCCTTCTTAACAACCTTATCTACTTGATTCCCAACTTTCAGGGATCTATGCACACACACACCTAGATCCCTCTGCTCCTCCACACTATTCAAAGTCCTCCCGTTAGCCCTATACTCAACACATCTGTTATTCCTACCAAAGTGAATTACCTCACACTTCTCCGCATTAAACTCCATCCGCCACCTCTCGGCCCAACTTTGCAACCTGTCTAAGTCTTCCTGCAAACTACGACACCCTTCCTCACTGTCTACCACACCACCGACTTTGGTGTCATCAGCAAATTTGCTAATCCACCCAACTATACCAACTATATGTTGGTAGTGGAGGGGTGGATAAGGGGGACAGCGATGTGTGTTGGTAGTGGAGGGGGTGGATAAGGGGGACAGCGATGTATGTGGGTAGTGGGGGGGGGGTGGATAAGGGGGACAGCGATGTATGTGGGTAGTGGGGGGGGGGTGGATAAGGGGGACAGTGATGTGTGTGTGCACCATCGCTGCCGCTTTTTGCTCCCGGGCCGCTTTCTCCGCTTTCTGCGGCTCAGGGGCGATCTGACACGGGCGCGCTTTTTCAAATTTTTTCCTAACTGCGCATGCACAGTTCAGAGCTCCGATCGTTTCAGCCGTGCTAAGCCTCGCCCACAGCGCGAATGGGACTGGAGATGTTTTTTTCAGGCTGAGTGCGTATGGGGGCGCCTGAAAGCAGATTTCTAAGTCGGATCTACATTACACCCAGATTCAGCACTTAGAATGAAAATGGTAAAATCAGGCCCATAGACTGGGATTTTTTGACCTCACTCGGGCAAGGCTCATAAAATCCCGCCCGAGCCCAAAGCTGAATTCTGTTCTGGGAGCCTCACCCGCCCTGGAATTGGGGTGGGCGAGGTGGTAAAATTCCAGTCATATAGTCATTTACAAAATAGAAGGAGGCTATTCAACTCATCAAGTCCATGCCAGGCTTCCATTCCCCCATTTATTCCCCATATCCCTGCAAGTTCATTTCCTTTATGCGTAGGTCCAATTTCCTTTTGAAATCCTTGAACGTTTCTCTTTCTACCTCCCTGGTGGGTAGTGGATTCCAGGTCTTATCATTCGTTGTGTAAATAAAAGGTTCTTCCATTCTGCATGTCTTGTGCAAATCCTTACAACTGTGTCCTTCAGCTAATGAGAACAGTTTTCCTTATCTACCTTATCTGTTCTACCCCCACTATCAGAACCTGTTAGCCTGGCCCTGGTGAGACGCTAGACTTAACTAAAAGACGGGGTCCATCAGTGACTTCTCTTTGGGACTGTATGCAGTGGTTGTTACCTGCATAGAGATGGAGCAATGCAGTCAGTTGACCATAGATATAGATCCACATGCAGTAGATGGAGGATTTCCAAATTACCTCTTCAATAAAGAATATTCTTCTATTACAAATATCCGTATTAAGGGCCTCATTGGACCTCATTCTGTTGCCTACAGAGGGATAATATTTTGTGGGGCGCATGCTCCTTAAATGCATTCACATTTCTTGCATCCTCTCTGCTTCTCTTCTGCCACTTGTAAACGAAGGTAAACGTATAAGTGATACCAGACCTACACCTGGAAAACTCTCACTGTGGATGAAAGAGAATGCAAAATCTCCAAGTGGACTTGTACTCCCAGTTCAGGGTGGCATAGGCTGAATATCAGGATGATACTCCCAGCTGCTGTATTTGCTGGCGAAAACCTCAGGTTTTCATACTGCAACTTGTACATGTGAATATTGGGAATGGACTGCAATAAGATCATATGTGATGCCCTGTCATGTTACAGAACTTACTAACATTGAGCTAAATGTTTTCTATCCTTCCTCCACAAGGTTCTTACCCATTTATGTATCTGCGACTTCCCATCAAAAGTGATGGATGATGAATGATATCTGGTGGGTCAGCCTAGGCGGTGAATGTAATAATATCAGAAAGTGAGGCAAACAAAAGCTATGTTGGAAATAATGAGACACACGGGTCCGCCTTTTGCTGCTTTCCATCAATTTGTGAAATATTACTGAAGCCTGGCTGGTGAAAGGTCATTTAAAATGTAGGTCTGTAAAATTTCACTTCCAGAAAGCTAGAAAGCCTAAGGGCAGAATTTTCCATTCCAGCACTAAATCCTGTGGCAGGGGCAGGAACCAGGAATGTTTCCCGCCATGGAGGCCAAGTGCGAATTTGCACAATACTGGCCCAATTACTTATGCCGTCAGGGGTTTCCTGAACTTTTGAACAGTGGGACGGGCTAGATGGCAAGTGACCTGCCATCATATCTGGGCACCATATTTAAAAGGTACCCGACATCAACTTACCCACTGAAGAAGGAAATGGCACACTGAACACAGGGACCTCTGAACCCCAAATTTAGTTACGCATCCCTGGAAGTGCTGTTCAATGCTGTGGAGGCCAGGAGGGGCATCCTCCACCCCAGCCATGGAAGGAGGAGGCCGAGCCATCCAAATAACCCTGCAAAGGAGGGGGCCTCCAGGTTAGTGCCCTGGTCTGCCCTGCAGTGCCAGGAACATCCTCTCTGCCAGAGTCAGTGAACTCTCAACTGCTAACTCTCGTCTCACTGAGTGGTAGAGGGGACATTGGCCTCAGTGGCCAGGACACCCTCCATGCAGTCCAGATATAAAAGAGCTACTCAACGTGATATGGTGATGCCTCATAGCCCCATTGTAGTCCATCTAGTTTGCAAGTGGAGAGGCCACTGTGGATCCTGTACCCTTCCACACAAAAAGCTCAGGTGCTATCAGGAAGGTGGAGAGGGGTTGGAGAGGGGCAGAAGGGGATTAGGCATTGAGGGCATCAGCAAGCACCGCTAATGACATGTCTCTGTCAGCCTTATCTGTTATCTGCATGAGCTCACTGCTCTGGAGGATGCTGCCCAGAACCCTCTGGACAACTTGCAGTGTATCAATCAGATAGCACACAATTCAGTGGATTATTTGTCAGACTGGAACCATGAGAAAAGTACATGAAACCCAATTTCTCACAACCCCGTCTTCTGTCTTTGAGCAGGAAAAGTTAAGGCACAACAGGAGAGGGAAGAGGGCGGCACGGTAGCACAGTGGTTAGCACTGCTGCTTCACAGCTCCAGGGTCCCGGGTTCGATTCCTGGCTTGGGTCACTGTCTGTGTGGAGTTTGCACATTCTCTTCGTGTCTGCGTGGGTTTCCCCCGGGTGCTCTGGTTTCCTCCCACAGTCCAAAGATGTGCGGGTTAGGTTGATTGGCTATGCTAAAAATTGCCCCTTAGTCTCCTGAGATGCATAGGTTAGAGGGATTAGTGGGTAAAATATGTAGGGATATGGGGGTGGGATTGTGGTCGGTGCAGACTTGATGGGCCAAATGGCCTCTTTCTGTACTGTAGGGTTTCTATGATTTCTATGATTTCTAAGAGGGGAGGGGGTCGGTCTGATTTCACATGTTCATCTGTTGTCAGCAAAACATACTGATGTTCTCCTTCAGTTGTCCAGTTGAGCTGACCTGCATCTCTGCCCACCCCTGATGACCAACTCCCATGCAGCAGCTTGAGATCTCCACCATGAGGTTCTACATAGTCAACCATAGCTATGGTCGTTGTTAACTTTGATGTGCAGTCAAATACCATTACTCCACCCTCATGATCCACACTCTCACCCCACTCCCATAATCATTGAGCCCGCCAGATGCAACATTTGACTTTCCCACAGTTACCCTTCACCCAACCCATATAACGGTCTGTCCCATGCAGACAAAGATCAACAGCCTTCCAGAGGAGCCTATTCCTGTGACAGCAGATCTACCCCCTCAGTCTTCCAACACCCAGAATCTGCTTCTCCCTCCGTATCCCCTTCAACAGCTCCCTGCCCCATTATCCATCATCGCCAAACCCTCGCCCTCCCATTCTACTGGCTCATACTGCCCCCTCTAACTCTCACTATCCCTTTCTTTCACTAATTCACTCAGTGTTTCCCCCGCCCTCACCCCAGGACTCATCAGTTGACAGCACAGACCCTCCTCTGAACCCCCTTCCGCTCTTCCCCCCATTCACATTTGCACAATCTCACACCATCAGCACTTCACAAGGCCCTTCCCACCCTCCCGCTCCAAACCAGCTCACCCATTCCATGACTTCCACAGCATTGCCCTTTTCTCTACCTCCTCTGCCCCCTCCAGGTCTCCACACCCATCCTACTTCTTTATTCCTCGCTTCCTCATCTAATTGCTCCCCCCCTTGCCCCTGTACAGACTATTGCTACACAACAGTGCCTCGTGCAGCCGTCCACTTTCAGCTTGAAGATCCACCTCCTGGAAGCGGCTTCAGTGATAAGATCCATGTGGTTGATGCTCCAAACCGGTATATGTGGTGCTCCAGGGTGACTGGAGGCCTCCATCTTCCAACATCCAGAGGTTACCCAGAGGCTACCCAGGCCTTCTTCAGGTAAGTCCAAACTTGTGCACACCATGTTGGTTCAGACATGCTCTGGACTGGTGTAAAATCTGGCTAGTGGTGTGGAAGGAAGTGTGAGGGGAATATTTCAGTCGGGCCTTCATGTGCATCCCATTAGCAGGATACAAAATGGTCTCTTGTCAGTGTCTGGTGGGAATGGTTACCTGCCATGGTGGGTGGGAGCACACGGCCCCACCGTCATTTTATGCAGGCAGGAAACTAATTTTTTTCGCTCCTGCCGCATTGCGCCTCCCACCCACCAGTAAATCCGCTGCAGGAGGGACTGGAAAATTCCGCCCTTCAAAACAATGAGTCATTGGATACCCTTCATCATGTCAACTTCCAAAGATTCCATTTCGCCGGTCACACTTTAGCATTCCCACTTTCTCCCCAGAATCTCAGTGTTGATACTCGAAGGCACCCTTTGTTCTATCGAGTGAGAGGATTAAAGGGATCTTCTAATTAATGTTGCATTAATAGTTTTGCTGCTTGGAGGTTTGGTTGAATGTGTGCATGGCAACAATTTTCTTTGTCTTTACCTAATACGTTTATAAGGTCTTCGTGCAAATTTAAACTTCAATAACTCTGGATGTAAACATGATAGAAGCAAACTCTAAATGTCGTACAAAAGCATAATTCATAAATCTTTTTATTGTAAATGTTGTTAAGGCTGTTTTCATTTTTTTGCTTTTATATCAAATGTTGAAACTGAGCTTACGGTAGAAAAAAAGGTGGGTTGTGGCTAGCTGAGCTGAAGTTCATAACATCTGTGAAAAGAAAATTCACTATTCATTATGGGAAATTTATGGTTACTTGAGCCACTTAAAGTTTGCATCTATCATATGTGCATCCAAAGTTAGTAAAGTTTAAAAATGCACAAGGACTTTTATAAACATCCTGTCTCTGGAAGACCTTGTATCCTTCCCAAATTTTCTCCTGTTTTGCCCTGAAGGAAGTCTTGCTGGGACTTGTTCTTTTGTTGGCTGCCCTCCAGTATCTCACCCAGGCAATCATTCATCATGTGTAACCCTGCACACTGACCCTCTGCAGTTTACTCAACCTTTGCGGGGCACCACAATCAGTTTCCATCCGGTCAACTGACATCAATAATTACACATACCATCAGGAGTTACTAATTGATTCTTGTTCTTCTCTAGCCTGTAGATACAAAGGCCACATCCAACTGGGATCCAGGGATTGAACCTTGGTCTTCCTATTCTGATAGAATTCTTTTAATATTTCCAAACCTTTCTATCTGCACCTTGCTAAGTTGGTAAGATTTGAAGTAAACAACCACATGGTTTAAAAAGTCAATGGGGAGGTGTTCAATATATGTCTAAGAAAAAACAATAAAGCAGCAAAAATTAAAATAGGCAAATTGGCAAGCATATGACATCAAAATATAAACCATGTTTCCCACTCTTGCCAAAATGGACAGAAGACAGCTTGAAAGTAGAATTAATGGAAAAGCATGAGGAGTTGGAGACTCCCACTTAGATAGATGTGAGAAAAAATAACACAAATTAATAGAGTTCACAAATAAACCACCAAAAAATTATAGAATCACATCTTTAAGCATCTTTTTTTGTTTTAATTTCCTCTCTAACAGCAATTGGCTACTGCTGGAGGACGAGTATGTCTCCAGAGCCACATATTACTTAGACTTACACAGAATCTAGAGACAGAAGCAGACCATTCACCCCAAGTGGTCCATGCCAGAATTAGCGCTCCACCCAAGTCTCCGCCACGCACCTGGGACCAGGGCGGGGTAATCACCCAAGCAAGTGCAGGCTTCTGGATCAGTATTATCCTGCAAGCTGACTTGCAGCCACAAGGCTGCAAGCTTCTGTATTAAAGTTTTTTGTAAATAAAAGTTACGGTTGTTATTTACCTAACCATTGGACAGGAATTATTACAATGTACATATTACAAGTATGTACTGTGATGGTACTGTGCCCTTAAGAAATGTATTTAATACATGACTTCACAGAAGGGCTGTGATTTGATTGGCTTACAGGGAGCTGTACTAAAGTTGAAAACCCATTTAAATTACTGGTTAGACATTGCATTGCGACTGAGGTAATAAGGAGATATATATATATTTTAAATTTTAAATAAAAATAATTTAAAACCCAAATTAAATAAAATAGAGATGGCGGCTCAGGTGATGTGTTGTTCATGCACGATGTGGGAGCTGGTGGACCCCATTGTGGTTCCCAGTGAGCATGTCTGTAGTAAGTGTTGGTTGCTTGAGGAACTCCAGCTCAGAGTGGATGAGCTGGATTCTGAGCTTCGGACACTGCGACACATCAGGGAGGAGGAGAAATACCTGGACACTGTGTTCCAGGAGGCAGTCACACCCCTTAGATTAACTACCTTGAATTCGGCCAGTGGACAGGGACAGGAGGGTGTCGCTGCGAGTGAGGTAGGTAGATGGATCCAGGAGGTAGGGTTGCAGAAGCCTCAGTCCCTGAACTTGTCCAACAAATTTGAGATTCTTGCTCCTTGTGTGGAAGGCAACGGGTACTGCAGGGAGGATGAGCAAACTGACCATGGCACTGTGGTACAGGGAGCTGTTCAAGTGGGGGGAGAAAATAGAAATGTAGTCGTAATTGGGGATAGTATAGTTAGGAGCATTGACGCTGTTCTGGGTGACCAGGATCGAGCATCCCGAAGGTTGTGTTGCCTGCCTGGTGCTCGGGTTCGGGATATCTCATCTGGGCTGCAGAGGAACTTGGAGTGGGAGGGTAAAGACCCAGTTGTCGTGGTCCATGTAGGTACCAATGACATATGTAGAACAAGAACAAAGGTTCTGCTAAGGGAGTATGAACAGCTAGGAGCTAAATTAAAAAGCAGAACCAAAAAGATAATAATCTCTGGATTACTACCTGAGCCACGAGCTAATTGGCACAGGGTCAATAAGATTAAGGAGGTAAATGTGTGGCTCAAAGAATGGGTTTGAATTCATGGGACATTGGCACCAGTATTGGGGAAGAGGGGACCTGTTCGAAGGGATGGTCTTCATCTGAATCGTGCTGCAACCAGAGTCCTGGCGAATCGTATAACTAGAGCTGTAGATAGGGCTTTAAACTAAATAGTGGGGGAGAGGGTTCAGTTGTATGGAGAATTAGAAAATCAAAGTTAAAGGAGAGGGTAAAAGTGCAGGTTAATGGAGCTGGGGCTCAGGAGGGGTTAGTAAAGTTTCTAGACCATGTAATAAAACAGAGAGTATAGAAGGTGGCAGGAATCTAATCTCAGGCAGAGCAAAAAAGGTGACAAGTATGAGAAGGGAGGTGGTCAATGCAGGACTGAGGGTGTTGTACTTAAATGCGCGCAGTATACGGAACAAAGTAAATGAGCTTGTTGTGCACATTGAAATTGACTGGTACGATGTTGTGGGCATTACAGAGACGTGGCTGCAAGGGGATCAGGGCTGGGATCTAAATATCCAAGGGTATGTGTCCTATCGGAAGGACAGGCAGATGGGCAAAGGGGGTGGGGTTGCATTGTTAGTAAGGAATGAAGTTAAATCGATAGCAAGAAGTAATATAGGATCAGGAGGCATAAAATCTCTGTGGGTAGAGTTGAGGAATTGCAAAGGTAAAAAAGACTCTGATGGGAGTAATGTTCAGGCCCCCTCGCAGTAGTCAATTTGTGGGGCAGAAAATAAATCAGGAGATAGAAAAGGCATATAAAAAAAGGCAATATTACGATAATCATGGGGGACTTCAATATGCAGGTGGATTGGGAAAATCAGATAGGTGATGGATCCCAAGAAAAGGAATTTGTGGAATGTCTGAGGGATGGTTTTTTGGAGCAGTTTGTGACAGAGCCGATGAGGGAACAAGCAATTCTGGATTTGGTGATGTGGAATGAGGCAGACTTGATCAGGGAACTTAAGGTGAAGGAACCCTTAGGGAGCAGTGACCACAATATGATAAAATTTACCCTGCAGTTTGAGAGGGAGAAGTTGGGATCAGATGTAACAGTATTACAATTAAATAAAGATAACTGCAAAGACATGAGGAAGGAGCTGGCCAGAGTTGATTGGAAAGGGAGCCTAGCAGGGAAGACAGTGGAACAGCAATGGCAGGAGTTTTTGAGAGTTATTCAGGAGGCACAACAGAAATTCATCCCAAGGAGGATGAAACATGCCAAGGGGAGGACGAAGCATCCATGGCTGATGAGGGAAATCAAGGACAGCATAAAAGCAAAAGAAAAAGCATACAAAGTAGCAAGGATTAGTGGGAAGCTAGAAGATTGGGAAGCCTTTAAAAGTGAGCAGAGGACAACTAAGAAAGCAATAAGGGGGCAGAAGATGAAATATGAGTGTAAGCTAGCTAGTAATATAAAAGAAGATAGGAAGAGTTTTTTCAATATATAAAAGGTAATAGAGAGGCAAAAATAGCCATTGAACCACTGGAAAATGAGGCTGGAGAAGGAATAATAGGAAACAAAGCAATGACAGAGGAACTGAATAGTTACTTTGCATCAGTCTTCAAGGTGGAAGGCACCAGCTCCAGGAGAGTCAAGGGGCACAGGTGAGTGTAGTGGCCATCACTAAGGAGAAGCCTCTGTGGAAACTGAAAGGTCTGAAGGTGGATAAATCACCTGGACAAATGGACTACACCCCAGGGTTCTAAAAGAGATAGCTGAGAAAATTGTGGAGGCTTAGTGGTGATCTTTCAGGAATCACTGGAGGCAGGGACGGTACCAGAGGACTGGAAAGTAGCTAATGTAACACCGCTGTTTAAGAAGGGAGGGAGGCAGCAGATGGGAAATTATAGGCCGGTTAACCTGACTTCAGTCATTGGCAAGATTTTAGAATCCATTATTAAAGATGAGATCGCAGAGTACTTGGAAGTGCATGATAAAGTAGGACTGAGTCAGCACGGATTCGTCAAGGGGAGGTCATGTCTGACAAATCTGTTAGAGTTCTTTGAGGAGGTAACAAGGAAGTTAGATAAAGGAGAACCAGTGGACGTGATTTATTTAGATTTCCAGAAGGCCTTCGACAGGGTGCCGCACTGAGACTGTTAAATAAGTTAGGTGCCCATGGTGTTAAGGGAAGATCCTGGCATGGATACAGGATTGGTTGACTGGCAGAAGGCAGAGAGTGGGGATAAAGGGGTCTTTTTCAGGATGGCAGCTGGTGACTAATGGTGTGCCTCAGGGGTCAGTGCAGGAACAATAACTTTTCACAATATAAAGTCGTAGAATCATGGAGGTTCACAGCATGGAAACAGGCCCTTCGGCCCAACTTGTCCATGCCGCCCCTTTTTTAAAAAAACCCGTAAGCTAATCCCAATTGCCCGCATTTGGCCCATATCCCTCCATACCCATCATACCCATGTAACTATCTAAATGATTTTTAAAAGACAAAATTGTACCCGCCTCTACTACTACCTCTGGCAGCTTGTTCTAGACACCCACCACCCTTTGTGTGAAAAAATTGCCCCTCTGGACACTCTTGTATCTTTCCCCTCTCACCTTAAACCTATGCCCTCTAGTTTTAGACTCCCCTACCTTTGGGAAAAGATATTGACTATCTACCTTGTCTATGCCCCTCATTATTTTACAGGCCTCTATAAAATCACCCCTCAGCCTCCTACGCTCCAGAGAAAAAAGTCCCAGTCTATCCAGCCTCTCCTTATAACTCAATCCATCAAGTTCTGGTAGCATCCTAGTAAATCTTTTCTGCGCTCTTTCTAGTTTAATAATATTCTTTCTATAATTGGGTGACCAGAATTGCACACAGTATTCCAAGTGTGGCCTTACCAATGTCTTATACAACTTCAACAAGACATTCCAACTCCTGTATTCAATGTTCTGATCGATGAAACCAAGCATGCTGAATTTCTTCTTCACTATTCTGTCCACCTGTGACTCCACTTTCAAGGAGCTATGAACATGTACCCCTAGATCTCTTTGTTCTCTAACTCTCCCCAACGCCCTACCATTAATTGAGTAAGTCCTGCCCTGGTTCAATCTACCAAAATGCATCACCTCGCATTTGTCTAAATTAAACTCCATTTGCCATTCGTTAATATACATTAACGATTTGGAGGAAGGAACTGAAGGCATTGTTGCTAAGTTTGCAGATGATACAAAGATATGTAGAGGGACAGGTAGTATTGAGGAAGCAGGAGGGGCTGCAGAAGGACTTGGACAGGTTAGGAAAGTGGGCAATGAAGTGGCAGATGGAATACAATGTGGAAAAGTGTGAGATTATGCACTTCGGAAGGAGGAATGGAGGCATAGACTATTTTCTAAATGGGGAAATCAGAAACACAAAGGGACTTGGGAGTCGTTGTTCAAGATTCTGTTAAGGTTAACGTGCAGCTAGGAAGGCAAATGCAATGTTAAGATTCATGTCGAGAGGGCTAGAATACAAGAGCAGGGATGTATTCCTGAGGCTGTATAAAGCTCTGGTCAGACCCCATTTGGAGTATTGTGAGCTGTTGTTGGCCCCATATCTAAGGAAGGATGTGCTGGCCTTGGAAGGGATCCAAAGGAGGTTCACAAGAATGATCCCTGGAATTAAGAGCTTGTCTTATGAGGAACGGTTAAGGACTCTGGGTCTGTACTCGTTGGAGTTTAGAAAGGATGAGGGGGGATCTTATTGAAACTTACAGAATACCACAAGGCCTGTATATAGTGGACGTGGAGAGGATGTTTCCACAAGTAGGAAAAACTAGAACCAGAGGGCACAACCTCAGGCTAAAGGGACAATCCTTTAAAACAGAGATGAGGAGGAATTTCTTCAGCCAGAGAGTGGTGAATCTGTGGAACTCTTTGCCTCAGAAGGCTGTGAAGGCCAGGTCATTGAGTGCCTTTAGGACAGAGATAGATAGGTTCTTGATTAATAAGGGGATCAGGGTTTATGGGGAAAATGCAGGAGAATGGGGATGAGAAAAATATCAGCCATGATTGAGACTCATTGGGCCGAGTGGCCTAATTCTGCTCCTATGTCTTATGTTTCTCTGCAGGATGTTTTGTCGGCACCATGTTGTCTGCCGCCAGTGTCCTTTATTGTTACTGAGGCAGTATAATTTATGTCATGTTAATTTTAATCTGAGTTCATGCAGTGTTCTGTGGTTTTAATGTTCCCCTGGGATTGCTGAGTGGATCTTGATTGGGGATGATTGACAGGTTATGTCATGTGACTGAGGGACAGCTATTTTTCACATAGCATTCTAGTTTTAATTTTGCTTTCAGAAGCTGTTTGAAGTTAAGCGAAACATCAGTGATTTTTCCCTCTCTCTGGAGTTGGAGGTTTTGCTGTTTAAGTGTTGCTGTGTTGGAAACTGCCAGAGACTGGGTTTACGTCTCTGAGGTTGTGCTGTTTGGAGATTATGTCCTTCTCTGAAGATGGCTGTCAGGTTCACTGTCCAGAAGTGTTAAAAAGTTGAAAAACCAGCATCATGCGAGCATGCTTGTTTTGTGAATGCCTGTGGGATAGTGCTTTACATTGAGACAACAGAGATAACTCGCTGTTAGGAGTTATACTGTGACATTTTTAAGTCTTGTAATTGGTAAAAGTTATGCTAATTCTTTTTGTTATATTCTAACTATGTTCTTAAATAAACATTGCTTGATAAAATCTTCCTAGTGGGTCACTTGAATCTACCTGGAGTGAAACACCTTGGGCCCGATTTTAACAAAACTTCGCGCCCGTTTTCCGGCGTGAAATCGTGGTAAAGTTGGGCGTCGGGCCTAAAACGCGGTCCAGACCCGACCCAAGGCAAATCGCGCCTTTACCAACGGCCGATCCGGGCGCCGATCCGGCGCGCGCCCGAATCGGACAGCGGGCCGATTTAAATGCATTTGCATGCATTTAAATCGACATAATGAAGCCCACGCCCAACTTACTCAAGGATTCTCACTTTACGAGGCTCCGATCCGATCGGCGCCCGCGCATTTACCGTGTTGCTGAATTCAAGTCCGATAGGGCTTCAACTCAGCAACTGAACCGCTGAATCGCCCCCGACCACCCTTCGTGGACCGCCCCTGCAAACCACCGGGGTAGCCCACCCCCCCCCGCGATCGGACCACCCTGGGACGCAGGCGCCACCAGCAGCCTCCAACCCCGCCCCCCCCCCCCCCCCCGCCCCCCGGGATCGGACCCCCCGGGCCCACGACCTACCTTGATCGCTGGTGTCCGTCGAAAGCAATCCTGGGGGATGTGGCATCTCTTCACTGGGGTCGGGGGGGGGGGGGGGGGGGGTAGTGGGGGAGGGGGGGGATGTGACATCTCTTCCCTGAGGGGGACAGGGTAGGGGGGGGTGTGACATCTCTTCCCTGAAGGGGGGGGCGGGGTGGGGGGGGGGGGGATGTGACGTCTCTTCCCTGAGGGGGGGGGGTGCGGGTAGGGGGGGATGTGACATCTCTACCCCTGGGGTGTCGGAGACGTCACATTCCCCCCCACTGCCCCCCCCCCCGGAAGAGACATCACATTCCCCCCCACCCCCCTTCAGGGAAGAGACGTCACATCACCCCCCCTGCTTCCCCTCAGAGAAGAGATGTCAGATCCCCCCCCCCCCCACCCCGCCACCCCCGTCAGGGAAGAGATGTCACATCCCCTCCTGCCCATCCCCCTCCCCCCCGGGAAGAGACATCACATCCCTACCCCCTCTCAGGCAAGAGACGTCACATCCCCTCCTGCTCCCCCCCACCCCCCCACCCCAGGGAAGAGACATCACATCCCCACCCTACCGCCCCCTCAGCGAAGAGACGTCAGATCCCCCCCCACCCCCCCTCAGCGAAGAGACGTCAGATCCCCCCCCACCCCCCCTCAGCGAAGAGACGTCAGATCCCCCCCCACCCCCCCTCAGGGAAGAGACGTCAAATCCCCCCCCACCCCCCCCCACCCCCACCAGGGAAAGTCAAAGGCAGTGCAGACAGCAGTGCAGACAGCAGTGCAGACAGCAGTGCAGACAGCAGTGCAGACAGCAGTGCTGTCAGCGCTGCCTTTGACTTTCGCGCTCGGGCGAGCTGGGGCTTCAAACCGCACATGCGAAGTTCGGCGCTCTCTGACAGATGCAAATGCACTAGGCCCTGCCCACTGGACCCGTGCCGAAAAAAGGCGTATGGGGGCGCTGGAGCGCGGCTGCCGGGCGCAGGTCTGATTTACGACCGCACCCGGCACTTAGAGCCGATTTGGTAAAATCGGCCCCCTTGGCTGGGATTCTCCAACCGCACTCACCCAAAACCAACGAATCCTGCCCGAGATCGATGGACCTTTGTGTGGTCCACCCCCTGCGATTCCCATGATGGGCAGGATGGGAGAATACCCCCCCTTAAGTTTATTTATTAGTATTTCAAGTAGGTTCACATTAACACAGCAATGTAGTTACTGTGAAAATTCCCTAGTTGCCACAGTCCAGCGCCTGTTCAGGTACACTGAGGGAGAATTTAGCATGGTCAATGCACCTAACCAGCTCGTCTTTCAGACTGTGGGAGGAAATCAGAGCACCGATAGGCAACCCACACAGACACGGGGAGAACACGCAGACTCTGCACAGACAGCAACCCAAGCCGGGAATCAAACCCAGGTGCCTGCCACTGTGAGGAACTGTGCTAACCACTGTGCCACCGTGCCGCCAACGATCATTCAATGCTTATCATCAATCATTGAACAGTTTCTTCAGGCAAAACTTATAAATTCCACTCTCTCTGGTTTTAACTGAGACCAAGCTTAGCAGGAACACTTGAATGCAGCCTAAAGCCATCATCATCATATCCTATTAATCATATATAAGCAACCTTCCAAACGGGCAACCCACACACAGTATTAATACCTTGAATCAGACAGTGATGAACAACAACACTAAAAACTTAATACAGTAGTTTTTACTCCTTTATTTGATTTTTGGGGGTTTTTATTGGGAAATTTAATGACATTGTAGGGTGTCTGACAATTAACATGCAAACCCTGCTGATGGAAATTTAAGTAATGTATAAAGAATGAGTGATGCAACAATGTTGGAATACTGCCCTTTTGAACTCAGCCCAGAGTGATGAGCTCCTCTATTTGTTCATTGCGACACAGTAATTATAGTTCAGAGTCACTCATTTGCAGTTCTGGTTCTCTTGCTGGTAAAACCCAAATGGTTCATTGTCTAGGTATTTTCCAACAGGAGGGAGAAAGTTAAGAAAATGTGGGCACTGGTAGCTGAAATGCCTCAAGCCCTCTCCACGTGTATTAAATATTGATGCTGAGGTATGCATTAAACAGTGTACAGTGGGATGTAGGAGTGTTGACATACCATTTTAAATTTATTGCAAGCAGCTCCAAGATAGCATTGCTCATAATTACTCAGAAGGGTGTGTAGGGAAGGCATAAGGTGAAGAAAATGTGACCTTTATAGGAAATGTGCACATGCGCAGACCTTTTAGTACATTATAATCATGTTGTTACACAGTCGAATGGCCTGTTTCTGTGCTGTACATACTGTGCAATACTATGTAATGCAGCTTGTTTTTGGCCAATTTAAATACATAGCCTGCCACATCAGCAACTTCTTCTATCCCATTTCAGCTGTGGTACATATAGGGGTGAAAGGATTGGGTACAGTTACTATTTGTGTAATTGCTGTTGTTGCAATTACTTTACAAAGAAAGTGAACAAAGTCAACAGCAATATTTTAACAAAAAAGGTGGGCATTGGCCAAGTTGGCTTTTTGTTATTTGATCGTACTGCTTCTACGCTGCAAAACTGCCCATTGTTTAAGCAGAAAATAGCACTCTGTTTATAGTGTCATTTAAGGGCCACCAAATAATCTGGAATGTGAAATAGACAAGTCACAGTGGTTGATTAGGACTTTTCTGCTGAAGTTGGCTGAAAAGGAAAATGGAGCTTAGGGAGTGCCAACAATGGTAGAGGTGAGTTTCTTTCACTTTCAGCAGTACATCTAAAGATAAAGGGCGGAATTCTCTACAAAAAATTCGAAGTGTTGCATTCGCAGGAAGACTGGAATAATTCACGTTGTTTTTTTCAGTGGGAATTCAGACTAGAATCTCCCACACTCTGTGTAATGCAGAGGCCACCAGCACGAATATCATTAAATTTCAGGGGGTGGGACCTATTCCTGCCCAGGAGGCTGAAACCAGTGGGTCTCTGCGCATGTGCAGTGGTCCCAAAGTGACAGCCTCCCGTTTGCGGCCAGCTCAATCGCTGGCCAGTCCAGGACCCCCGCAGTGGTGCCCCTCCATGGACTGATCACAGCCCCCCTAACCATTCCTGGGCCAGCCCCAAACGCCCTCCGTCCTGGCCTGACCCTGCCACAATCTCGAGCTTCCCCCCCAGACAGCTCCCACACCCCCGACAGTGTTTATCAACCCCCCCCCCCCCCGCTGTGCAGACACCTCCCGGCTGACCCACCCATCCAGCCCACCCTAATCGCTGGCCTCTCTCCTGCCCCCATCGATCCCAATGGCAGAGTGACAGTGGGACCCCCCACACTCACCGATCGTCCCCTAGGCCCCGCCCCCTTGGTATTGCCCCATGCCCAATGTGCAGTGCCAAGTTGCCCCCTGGGCATTGGCACTTTGCCACTTGGGCAGTGCCAGGGGCACAGGCTGGCACTGCCAGGGTGCCAATGCCAGGGACACCACCTGCCTGCCGCCTGACACCCTGGGGAGCCCTGATTGCTCCCCTCCCTTCACTCCAGCAGGGTCGTCCCAATAGTTCCCCAATAGTGTGGACCTACTGTAAGCCCTGCTGGACTGAAACACTCTGGAATGTTTCACTTCAATCCCGGGCCCACTAATTACATTTCAATCACATGAAAATAAAGATTTAAATTACTTACCTGTCTTCCCGCCGGTTTCCAGCATGGGTCTGACCGCGCCGGGAATCCGGCGCTGGGAGATGCACTCACAGTGGGAACGCATGCATGAATCCCAAGCATGCCCGGCTGCGATATTCTCCTACCTGTGCACAGCAGGGTGGGAGAATCACCCCCAGAGTGCATCTGCCATTTTCTCATGATTTCTCCAAGATCTATTTCGTTCACTGGAAAGCTTGTTGAAGTACACAATTCATCTTGGTCCTTTGTTTAAAGAGGGTAGCAAGGATAATCCTGATGGACACTCACCTTTGCAACCCAAATGAGGTCGTTCAGCTTCTTCCTGCATGGCTTCCAGCACTTCCCTCTCCCTCGGGGAACTCCTGGGTCCCTGGGATACACCAGGGGACAGCAGGGCAGCTGCACTGAGCACCAGAAGCCTCTGTGTCACCTGGCGCTGCCAGTCCTGGAGGCCTAACTGCATCTGCACAATGGTGTGTGAGCCCTCAGCAATGGCCCTGTTAGTCTGGACCAACTCTGGAGTCCCTCAGCAAGTGTCCTCTGTGACTGGGCCATGCTCTTGAGGCCTGCAGCCATGGCCCTCTGAAACAAGGCCAAGCTCTTAAAGCCCTCAGCCATGGCCCTCAACTATTTGTAAGAAGTCTCACAACACCAGGTTAAAGTCCAACAGGTTTATTTGGTAGCAAATACCATAAGCTACCAAATACCATAAATAAACCCGTTGGACTTTAACCTGGTGTTGTGAGACTTCTTACTGTGCTTACCCCAGTCCAACGCCAGCATCTCCACACCTCAACTATTTGGCCATGCCTTGGACCCTTCCACCTATGGCTACCGTTTCCTGCCCCTGGCTTTCCACCATGATCGCCACCCTTGGAGTGTCAGTCTGAGTACCACACAATGCCAGTACCATCTCCTTCACCTGAAGGGTGTTGGACTCCTCATGGCTGCTGGAATTCTCTAACATCTTCTGCACCCCCAGTAGCTCTGTGAGAACATTTTCCAGGAAGGTGTACAAAGCAAGTTTTTTACACAGAGGGTGCTGGGTGCCTGGAACTTGCTGCCGGGTGAGGTAGTGGGAGCAGATACGATAGTGACTTCT
The DNA here is from genome assembly GCF_964213995.1 of Mustelus asterias. Lineage (NCBI taxonomy): Eukaryota > Metazoa > Chordata > Chondrichthyes > Carcharhiniformes > Triakidae > Mustelus > Mustelus asterias. The sequence continues at coordinate 71,510,928 of NC_135816.1, read as the reverse complement.
AAGAGGCGTCTTGACAAATATATGAATAGGATGAGGATGGAGGGAAATGGTCCCCAGAAGGGTAAGCGGTTTTAGTTCAGTTGGGCAGCATAGTCGGTGCTGGCTTGGAGGGCCGAAGGGCCTGTTCTTGTGCTGTAATTTTCTTTGTCCTTTGTTCTAGCTGGGACCAGTTGTGTCCTTGGACCCAGTGGGCCTCCACCTGTTTGGGGATTCCACCATCGGTCTTCTCCTGTTCTTTTCAGTTGTGGGTAATCTTTTCCAGTGGAGACATAAGGAATTGATTGAGAGCATGGTGGCTAGTGGGCCCGAGGGTGGGGGAGTTGGTGGGGAATGGGTGGCGTAGCTTGGAACCATGCCTCACCAAGCAGCGGTTGGGACGGGGGGTCCCAGTGTGGGACCCTGTTGGACAGTCTTAAACCTGACTGTGAATCAGTGCACACCTTAAGTAAAGTGCTCCCAATGTTCAAGTTATCAAGTCTACCTCATGATTCTTTATGTATCCTTAGTCCATAGGGGCATACATAATAAGGGGCATGGTTGCAGCAAGTGGAGGAAATAAACTGGTGCTTAACTTTCTTGTCCATGATATTCCAGGATTAGTAGATGGCTTCGGTAGAGACATTCTACACCTTAGCCTCAAAAAAGCAATGACATTAAGATTTTAAAAATCCATGATTAAATACTTACTCATTATTACGCCCACTATAGTTCCCCTTCAACCACACTGCAGTGAAACATTTTGCTCTCTGATACCAGGAAAATATGGTATTGAGAGAAAAAAGCAGGAAAATCCTTTATTTGTTACAAGTCAGTGTTGAAATAACTGATGGCAATGGGGACACTACAATTAGCTTTGGCATCCCAGCGGTAGTTAAACAAATCTTGGTACTCCTGTTGAAAAGTGCTTCTGTCTACCTAACACGAGAGGATATTATCAATATCAACTGCAATGGCCTAAAATGCTGACACTTCTAATCAAGGTTCACACATAAAGAATGATTATTTTAATGGAGGAATGATGGGTTCCACATCACATAAAAACAAAGCTTCAATAGAATCTTAGAAACCCTACAGCACAGAAAGAGGCCATTCAGCCCATCGAGTCTGCACCGACCACAATCCCACCCAGGCCCTACCCCCATATCCACCCACTAATCCCTCTAACCTACGCATCCCAGGACACTAAGGGCAATTTTAGCATGGCCAATCAACCTAACCTGCACATCTTTGGACTGTGGGAGGAAACCGGAGCACCCGGAGGAAACCCACGCAGACACAAGGAGAATGTGCAAACTCCACACAGACAGTGACCCAAGCCGGGAATCGAACCCAGGTCCCTGGAGCTGTGAAGCAGCAGTGCTAACCACTGTGCTACCGTGCCACCCTTAGAGAAGTGATAAGGAACAAAACTCATAAACACTGCACACAATGGGCAGAATTTTACGAGATTTTTTCTAACTGTCCAGCTAGCATAAAAGCGGGAGAGTTCCTGATCCGTTTTTCGGCGCGTTTTCACACCGAATCTTACGCACTCAGTCTTTGAAAAAGTGGGCCAAAACATTTCTAGCCACTGGAGGCGAGGCTTAATTCGCCAGACAGCGAGCAGCTCGGATCGGAGGCACAAATTGCACATGCGCAGAAAAAGCAAAATAAAAAGCAGCTCTCGTGGCAGAACACACCCGGGCCAGATACAGCCTCACCCTCCCCTTCCTCCCCATGGACATCAGGGACCACATCCCTCAACATTACTGACACCCTTACCCGCCCCCCCCCCCCACCTTCCCCCAGACCACCTTGCACAGGGCCCCCTCATCACCCCCCACCCCCCCCTTCCCCGGCTCCAATGGCTGACTGACATGACCCTCTCTCTCCCCTGTCCCCACCCCCTCCATCAGCACACCTGCAAATGCTGACTTGACTATCCCACCATGGTAATGAGGCAAACTGCATTAAACTCGCTGGACTGGTCTAACAGGTGTGTGACTCACCCAAACTGCCTGTAGCTGATCTGCCCTAACAAGGGAAAGCTCCATAGAAACACCAAGGATGGACAGACAGGCAGACAATGCAGGAAGAAATGGCCACCAGGAAGACAGTTCCCCATTTTTCTGATGCTGATGTGGCCAGGTTGCTTGAGGTGGTGGAGGAATGGCTCTTCTCCCCCAGCAGGACATCGTCCCAGGGGAAGGGATGAGAAGCAGTGGCAGCATGTATTAGTCATGATGTGGAGATGCCGGCATTGGACTGGGGTAAACACAGTAAGAAGTCTCACAACACCAGGTTAAAGTCCAACAGGTTTATTTGGCAGCAAACGCCACTAGCTTTCGGAGCGCTTCCCCTTCGTCAGGTGAGTGGGAGTTCTGTTCACAAACAGGGCATATAAAGACACAAACTCAATTTACAAAATAATGGTTGGAGTGCGAGTCTTTACAGGTAATCAAGTCTTAAAGGTACAGACAATGTGAGTGGAAAGAGCATTAAGCACAGGTTAAAGAGATGTGTATTGTCTCCAGACAGGACAGTTAGTGAGATTTTGCAAGCCCAGGCAAGTCGTGAAGGTTACAGATAGTGTGAATGAACCCAAGATCCCGGTTGAGGCCGTCCTCATGTGTGCAGAACTTGGCTATCAGTTTCTGCTCAGTGACTCTGCGTTGTCGTGTGTCGTGAAGGCTGCCTTGGAGAACGCTTACCCGAAGATCAGAGGCCGAATGCCCGTGACCGCTGAAGTGTTCCCCAACAAGTTCTAAGTGTTCTCTTCCTGTTGGGGAACACTTCAGCGGTCACGGGCATTCGGCCTCTGATCTTCGGCCAGGGCACTGGCCAGAAGAACCAGGAAGCATGCCACAAAAAACTGAATGACCTAATCTGGGCAGCAAGGGTGAGTGTTTAACCTCATCCAGCATCTTCCCCCTCACTGACCCCCACCAACCCCCAGCACCCTGCATGCTTCCAACCCTGACCCCCAAGCACCTCCCTCCTCCCCCCTAGAGTATCACAACCCTTGCCCTTTGAGGACAACCCCCTGAGACCCTGTTAGACTCTTGGCATCAGATTTTACATGGCTCCTTCTGTCCCCACAAGAGAAGAATGCCCATAATCGCCAGGAGATGGTGAAGACAGGGCGTGGTGTGCCTTAGATCTGGGTCCTCATCCCTTTTGAAGAGCGGGCACTGCAGCTTGTGGGAGAGGAGGGTATGCAGACCATTAACAACTGGGCTGGAGCATAGAAGTGAGTACCTGCCAATCCTCCATTTGTTGGAGATATCTCAAGTAAGTTGCATGCAGCCCAGATTCCTCTCCCTCCCTTGCACTTAACCTTGTGTTGTATGTTGCAGGAAGGGACCCTGACACGACTGGGCCATCTGGCATCGTGGCCCCTACTGCTGCTCCCACCCGTCCTGCCCCCGACAGCTCAGAAAACTCCTCAGAGGAAGCCAATGAAAGGATCTCCGAGGCCGGCACCAGTTTTGTGTCAGCTTCCACCTCACAATTCACCATCCCAGAGACTCTCACATCGGTGGGTGAAGTTAGTGGTGAGGCACCTGGGTCACTGTCTGGTGTGCATGACACATCTGCTGATGTACATCGGTGGAGGAGGGAACATCCGAGGCCTCTGACACACGGGGGCCTGCCAGAGGCGAGGACTCAGCTGGCCCCAGGCTACATGCTGGGCGTCAGTGATCACTTCTCCCTCAGCTGCTGGAGATGCAGCAATAGTGCCAGGGAATGCAGGGGGGGGGGGGGGGGGCCTGACAGCAACACTGGACTGACTGCGAGGCTGTTGGGTGGAGTCCCAAAGCTTTCAGGCAGACCAGCTATTGCCTATCTTGCATGGTTCCCAGGCCAACACTGCAAGGGTGGCATCCTTGGTGGAAAGCTTGGTGCAGGAAATCCTCACTAAGAGTGGCAGGGTCCAAGCGATGGCCAAGTCACATGACGGAGTCCCAGAGGGCCATGGCAAAGTCACAGCAGGCACAGCTGAGGGCCTCAACAGGCTGCTCAAGATTCTGCGGCCCATGGCTAAGAGGCTCGAGAGTTTTCAGGAGACCCAGCAGGACAGTGCTGAGACACAGGGGGCTATCGCTGCAGCCTTTGAGAAGTTGGCTCAGTCACAGAGGGTCATGGATGAGGGGCTGCAGAGCATGGCCCAGTCTCGGTAGGCTGCCATTGACAGGTGACCCCCAACTTAGATTGCCATTGCAGAGGGTTCGGCCACCATGGCAAAAACGCAGATGTTTCTCCAAGACTGGCAGGGCCAGGTGACAACGGAGCTTCTGGAGCTGTCCCAGGAGTGACCCAGTGGTCCACAGAGGGAGGAGGAAGGGCTCGAGCCCATGCAGTGACCTTCCAGCCAGGAGAGTGCAGCTGTGGCTACACTTTCTGACTCCCCCCATCCTGACATTGGAACATCTCAGGGGAAGCGGGATGAAGAGGGTGTCATGGATACATCCATGATACCTGGAAGCCGGCCAGGGCCCTCAAGGTCAAGGCCCTCCAGAGGATAATTGCATGGACATCACAGGCTCTGGGGTGCAGTAGACAGCTGGCCCTGAGGCGCGGTAGGCAGCTGGCCACCTCTACCTACGATGTACATCCTGGGGAGACACCGTGACGTAGTGGTAAGTCACATAAAGTTAAGTTGTAGTGCCACTAAGATGCCACGGGTGAAGGGCAACACTAGTTAGATAGAATATTTAGGTACTTTCAAGTCTCACGTTCGTTGTTATATTAGCACTTATTATGAAGGCACTTTCATTGGCACCAATAAATGTTATTTCACCCCACACCTGTGACTAATTTGTCTCTGATTAGCCTCTAACAGGAATGTACCTACCTTGATGGTCGCCAGAGGGACCCTGCAAGTTGATGTCAGTTCCCTCAACACACTGCTACTGAGAAAATCAAGGCGCTCAAATAATTCAACCTAACCCGCACATCTTTGTACTGTGGAAGGAAACCGGAGCACCCGGAGGAAACCCAAGCAGACATGAGGAGAATGTGCAAACTCCACACAGACAGTGACCCAAGCCGGGAATCGAGCCCAGGTCCCTGGAACTGTGAAGCAGCAGTGCTAACCACTGTGCTACCGTGCCGCCCTGAAACAGTTAATTTGGTCATTGCTATTTGTGGAACCTTGCGACATGCAAGTTGATTGCCATACTTATCTACACTTCAAGTATAATTATACATCCTCAGGACATCCTAAAGCATTATATATGAATGCAAACTATTCTCACTTAGAATAACGAGCACCTTAAATTACAAATCAGTATCTTCAATGCATCTTTAACTCATCATGAACTATGATTATGGTAACCATGTATTATTCTGTTGGTTAGATTACTCAATTTGAAATTAGTGTTAAAAATTGCAAAACTATTACACCACTGGCTAACTCATCACCATGGTTTACTTTTAATTGTTCTTATGAAATCTATCCACAATGAGGAAATATATAACACTAATAATTGATGGAGAGCAAAGAAATGCTCCAATTTGAATTCAAATGACGAAATCACATATTGGATTGTTTTCATAGAATCATAGAATCTACAGTGCAGAAGGAGGCCATGTGGCCCATTGAGCCTGCACCAGCAACAATCCCATCCAGGTCCTATCCCCATAACCCCACATATTTACCCTCCTAAACCCCTGACACGAAGGGGCCAATCAACCTAACCCACACATCTTTGAACTGTGGAAGGAAACCAGAGCACCCGGAGGAAGCCCACGCAAACACAGAGAGAATGTGCAAACTCCACACAAATAGTGATCCGAGGCCAGAATTGAACCCAAGTCCCTGGTGTAGGAGGGAAATAAAATGAGTCAAGCCTTGGCGACTGTGTCAAACTTCAAGGAAAGCTTTTATTCCACATGCATGAGGGAGAGCTGAACTCGGGCCTGAAATCTCAAGTTGCTTGCGAGTCCTCTCTGCCCCAGTAGATTTGGTACTGTAATATACCATTTCGAGTCACAAACGTTTACATTAGCATATTAATTCATTGAGTTGGATACAAAATGGCTCTTTTAATCTCGTTATGCAGACTGCATTGTTCAGTACAACTTTGTTAATCAGTTTCTTGGGCAGTTCCGTTTACCCAATTATAATGTCAAAGCGTTGTATTTGCCCAACCCAATTTGCACTGATGTGTTAATCGTTATCCCCCTCTGCTAGATGATCAAGTTTTATGGAAGACTATATCCTCCCTAGACTATATGGAGCCTGGCTGTCTTAATGCCGGTTCTCCCATTGTCGTAATAATTTGAGTGATCTCCCGCACATCAGAAGTTGATAGCATGCGTTAATCATTATCTGTTGGCAGAGAAGGCCTCGAGCTGCCTGCCTCTGGTGGCCCCTTTCCCTCCCTCTGGTGAGGTCCGGCTCCCTGGGCTTGCTCTATGTAGCCCTGCACGTATTATACTAAAATTAAATAACATATGAACGGACACATAAATTAAAATATAAAAGACACGAACCCCGATATTGCCCTATAACATTGGTATTGTGAGGCAGCAGTGCTAACCACTGTGCCACCATGAATTGTACAATTCAATTAGTTTATTTATAATGTCACAGTGTTGTCAACCTGAAAATAATTGTTTGCATCAATGGGTCAGCTAATACACAGTAAGAAGTTTAACAACACCAGGTTAAAGTCCAACAGGTTTATTTGGTAGCAAAAGCCACACAAGCTTTCGAGGCTCTAAGCCCCTTCTTCAGGTGAGTGGGAATTCTGTTCACAAACAGAATTTATAAAGACACAGACTCAATTTACATGAATAATGGTTGGAATGCGAATACTTACAACTAATCCAGTCTTTAAGAAACAAAACAATGGGAGTGGAGAGAGCATCAAGACAGGCTAAAAAGATGTGTATTGTCTCCAGACAAGACAGCCAGTGAAACTCTGCAGCTCCACGCAACTGTGGGAGTTACAAATATTGTGACATGAACCCAATATCCCGGTTGAGGCCGTCCTTGTGTGTGCGGAACTTGGCTATCAGTTTCTGCTCAGCGACTCTGCGCTGTCGTGTGTCGCGAAGGCCGCCTTGGAGAACGCTTACCCGAATATCAGAGGCCGAATGCCCGTGACCGCTGAAGTGCTCCCCAACAGGAAGAGAACAGTCTTGCCTGGTGATTGTCGAGCGGTGTTCATTCATCCGTTGTCGCAGCGTCTGCATAGTTTCCCCAATGTACCATGCCTCGGGAATTTATTGGGGAAATTATTGCTCATCTTTGCTCCATAACCCTTAGCTAACAAACTTGATCTCAGCATTGAAAATTTCTATTGACCCACATCCTCAGCTTTTTGGGGGGCCCATCGTCCAGAACAAAAAGTGCTTCCTGATTCATACTAACTGGCCTAGCTCTATTTTTAAGATTATTCTCCGACCAGAGAAAATAGATATGGATAAACTACCAGATTCCACTCCCATTTCTTCGAAACTCGAGGAAATACATTGGGGAAACTATGCAGACGCTGCGACAACGGATGAATGAACACCGCTCGACAATCACCAGGCAAGACTGTTCTCTTCCTGTTGGGGAGCACTTCAGCGGTCACGGGCATTCGGCCTCTGATATTCGGGTAAGCGTTCTCCAAGGCGGCCTTCGCGACACACGACAGCGCAGAGTCGCTGAGCAGAAACTGATAGCCAAGTTCCGCACGCACAAGGACGGCCTCAACCGGGATATTGGGTTCATGTCACAATATTTGTAACTCCCACAGTTGCGTGGACCTGCAGAGTTTCACTGGCTGTCTTGTCTGGAGACAATACACATCTTTTTAGCCTGTCTTGATGCTCTCTCCACTCCCATTGTTTTGTTTCTTAAAGACTGGATTAGTTGTAAGTATTCGCATTCCAACCATTATTCATGTAAATTGAGTCTGTGTCTTTATAAATTCTGTTTGTGAACAGAATTCCCACTCACCTGAAGAAGGGGCTTAGAGCCTCGAAAGCTTGTGTGACTTTTGCTACCAAATAAACCTGTTGGACTTTAACCTGGTGTTGTTAAACTTCTTACTGTGTTTACCCCAGTCCAACGCCGGCATCTCCACATCAGCTAATACATCCATTGCCCATTGTAAAGCTGAAATATCCAGAAAAAGAATATATAGCCAGTGGGATATCCAGCCCCTCAAACTTATTCTGCCATCATACTGATATGTAACTGAACTTCATTTGCTCATCTTTGCTCCATAACCCTTAGCTAACAAACTTGATCTCAGCATTGAAAATTTCTATTGACCCACATCCTCAGCTTTTTGGGGGGCCCATCGTCCAGAACAAAAAGTGCTTCCTGATTCATACTAACTGGCCTAGCTCTATTTTTAAGATTATTCTCCGACCAGAGAAAATAGATATGGATAAACTACCAGATTCCACTCCCATTTCTTCGAAACTCGAGGAAATACAAACCAAGTTTAAATAGGCTGTTCTCATAATTCAACCATTTAAGATCTGATATCACTCTAGTTAATCTGCCAGGACCAAATAATCTCCTCAGAGAAAAACCGAAAATGCTGGAAATGCTCAGCAGGTCCAGCAGCACCCTAAGGTACGGTACCCAAAACTGAATGTGGTCCTCCAGACAAAGGACATGGCTCTGCACAACTGAAGCATCACTCCTTCACTTTTATATTCCAACTGCTTTAAAAAAAAGTCATCATTGTATTAGCATTTTAAATTTTTAACCTGTTCATTAGCTTTTGGTGATTTGTTTACATGGACAACCAAGTCTCATTGCCTCTGCAGAACTTGGATTCTCACCCTAAGGAGAATTATACAATTTGTCTTTCTTAGGTTCTTACTTCCCCTCATTCAAATTCATTTTGTATGCTTGGTTAATCTGTCTTTGTTCTTTTGGAGCTTTCTGATTCCATTTATACAATTTGCTGTCAGCTATAAAATTGGATATGCAACTCTCTAATTCTTCTTTCAAGTTATTAATAGTGATGATGAAAACTTGAGGCCTCAGTACTTGAGGCCAAGAGAACACCACTTCTAATATTCATTCAGGGAAAGTTTCCTTTGCCTCTACTTTCTGTCCCCTACTGACCAACCAACATCACACATGTTCATTGGTCAGAACATTGAATACAGAAGTTGGGACGTCTTGTTGAAGTTGTACAAGACATTGATCACACTCGGAATACTGTGTACAGTTCTGGTCACCCTATTATAGAAAGGATATTATTAAGCTAGAAAGAGTGCAGAAAAAATTTACTAGGATGCTACCAGGGCACGATGGTTTGAGTTATAAGGAGAGGCTGTATAGACTGGGACTTTTGTCCCTGGAGCGTAGGAGACTTAGGGGTGATCTTATAGAGATCTATAAAATAATGAGGGGCATAGATCAGCTAGATAGTCAATGAGGGGCATAGATCAGCTAGATCTAGTCCAATGATGTGAGGGTTAGGTTGATTGGCCATACTAAATTGCCCCATAGTATCCCAGGATGCGCAGGTTAGCAGGATTAGAGGGGTAAATATGTGGGTTTACGGGCATTAGGCCTGGGTGGGATTGTTTTCGGTGCAGACTTGATGAGCTGAAAGACCTCCTTCTGCACTGTAGGGATTCTATAATTCTATCTTTGCCCAAAGGTCCGGGAGTCTAAAACCAGAGGGATAGGTTTAAGGTGGGAGGGGAGAGATACAAAAGGGTCCAGAGGACATTTTTTTCACAAAGGGTGGTGAGTGTCTGGAACAAGCTGCCAGAGGTAGTAATAGAGGCGGGTAAAATTTTGTCTTTTAAAAGGCATTTAGATAGTTGCAAATGGGTATAGAGGGATATGGGCCAAACGCGGGCAATTGGGACGAGCTTAGTGGTTAAAAAAAAGGGCAGCGTGCACATGTTGAGCTGGAGGGCCTGTTTCCATGCTGTAAACCTCTATGGCCCTGATTTTACAATTCTGGTCACCAAATTCGGGGTGGGCGAGGCTCGCAGAACGGCATTCCCCATTGGCCTCGGGCGAGATCTTACAAGCCTCAGGCGGCCGTGCTTGTAAAATCAGGGCCTATGACTGTATCATATGGTTAACTCTAATTCCATCTGTAATGTTCTGTGATCAGTTCTCAGCCATTGTGATAGCAGGGGTGCTCCAACTACATTGTTTGTTTGAGGGGAAAATAAAAAATATATATTTTTAACTATTGATTACTGTGAAGTGATCCTGCTGGGAAATGTGTGTATGGATGTTATGTGATAGCAAGATTGAATTCAGCTGTAAGGCGGGATCTTACTGGATCTTACATGCTGGTCAATCAGTATGGTGAACCGGTAAGATAAGGCGAGGGGCTAAAAATCAGGTTCGCGCCTGGTTTAGAGTCATAGAGGTTTACAGCATGGAAACAGGCCCTTTGGCCCAACTTGTCCATGCTGCCCTTTTTTTTAAATAACTAAGCTAGTCCCAATTGCTTGGGTTTGGCCCATATCCCTTGATAGCCATTTTACTCATGTAACTGTCTAAACACTTTTTAAAAGGGTGCCTCTACTACTACCTCTGGCAGCTTGTTCCAGACACTCACCACCCTCTGTGTGAAAAAATTGCCCCTCTGGATCCTTTTGTATCTCTTCCCTCTCATCTTAAACCAATGCCCTCTAGTTTTAGACTCTCCTACCTTTGGGAAAAGACATTGACTATCTAGCTGATCTATGCCCCTCATTATTTTATAGACCTCTATAAGATCACCCCTAAGCCTCCTATGCTCCAGAGAAAAAAGTCCCAGTCTATCCAGCCTCTCCTTATAACTCAAACCATCAAGTCCCGGTAGCATCCTAGTAAATCTCTTCTGCACTCTGTCTAGTTTAATAATATCCTTTCTATAATAGGGTGACCAGAATTGTACACAGTATTCCAACTGTGGCTTTTAGAGTGTGATTTTAGAGTTCATTATTAAAGATGAGATCGCAGAGTACTTGGAAGTGCATGATAAAGTAGGACTGAGTCAACACGGCTTTGTCAAGGGGAGATCATGTCTGACAAATCTGTTAGAGTTCTTTTAGGAGGTAACAAGGAAGTTAGATAAAGGAGAACCAGTGGACGTGATTTATTCAGATTCCCAGAAGGCCTTTGACAAGGTGCCGCACTGAGACTGTTAAATAAGTTAAGTGCCCATGGTGTTAAGGATAAGATCCTGGCATGGATAGAGGATTGGTTGACTGGCAGAAGGCAGAGAGTGGGGATAAAGGGGTCTTTTTCATGATGGCAGCTGGTGACTAGCGGTGTGCCTCAGGGGTCAGTGCTGGGACAACAACTTTTCACAATATACATTAACAATTTGGAGGAAGGAACTGAAGGCACTGTTGCTAAGTTTGCAGATGATACAAAGATATCAAAGATATATAGAGGGACAGGTAGCATTGAGGAAGCAGGGGGGCTGCAGAAGGACTTGGACAGGTTAGGAGAGTGGGCAAAGAAGTGGCAGGTGGAATACAATGTGGAAAAGTATGAGGTTATGTAGCAGGATTTTTCTTTTTACTCCACTTGCGGGCCGGTATTTGGGGGTCTGCCGATAGCTGTGAGTGTCTCTCTCCTACAAATTTCAAAGGATCGGGGAATGCCGCACTAGGGCAACTCCGCAGGAGAGAGCGCTGAACCAGGCTCACCGTTTATACCTGACCGGTAGCCTGATCCTTATATCACACAGCTATACCAGAACCACCACCAAGGCCCGAGTGATTCTCTCCCTTGTCGGTAGGACAATAGCCACCCTGTACCCACAGCACTCGAGTGGGTTCCCAAGAGAGAGAAACAGCGAGACTCTGATCCTTTATCTCCTGACCAGCAGTCTCCCTGGAGTGAGCGGGTTCGAATCGCTCAGATCACCCTCGGTTCTGGACTGCGGATTTATGGTAAGGGATATTGAAACTGTGACCTCGCCAGAGTGCGTTGATGAGAGAACAAGAGGCAAGACGAACTCCAAAATGAGTTTCAAACACTTAGTGATTTATTTAACAATAGAATCAACCTCTCCAATGCCACACCACACATGAATAAAACTTATGCTTTATGCTATCACTATGGGAGAAATGCTAATGGACACAAGTAAAATCTTACTTTACACAGTTCAAACAAGATTACGGAACTTTAAAATTACAATTCACCACCCCTCCCCTTTCCCTCAACCCCTATCCTATCTTCGGGAACTTCACAAGGTTGGCTGGGATACTCACAATTCTAAAAGGGGTTCCTTTGTGGTTGGCTCGAATGTCTTAGTGCAGGGTCGAAACTGAAGAGAGCTCGGTCCTGCTTGTCTGTTTCTCAGCTTGTGATTCTGGAAGAGGGCTCCTTCTTGCTTGTCTGCTTCTCTTGCTCTTGACTTCTGCCTTGAACCTGTATCTTTTAAATCTTGACTTTTCAAAAGGGTCCGATCAACTCCGCCCCCGTAGATGCTTTCAAAGACAATGGGCTTTCGATCACCCGCAGTCTTGGTTTAAATTGAGTCAAGTCCAAACACAAAAGGCTGAAACTGCCTTGATTGATATTTTAATGTCCTTTTGATGTCCCCCTGGAGCTTCCGGAATGGTATCCCATTAGTGGGATGGGTCTCCACTTGTCTTCTGGGGATGGGCCGATTTCCATGGCCATTGCCCCCCGCTGATTTGTTTACTTCTTCTTCTGCTGGTCTCCATCTGCCTTTGTTCCAATGATTAGATCACAGGTGTGTCTGCCTTTCTACTTCCACAAATAGTGTGACATGAACCCAATATCCCAGTTGAGGCTGTCCTCGTGTGTGCGGAACTTGTGTTACTTGGAATCCCCACACCCCCACTTCTTGCCTTCAAACAACCGCACAACCTCAAACAGACCATTGTCCGCAGCAAACTACCCAGCCTTCAGGAGAACAGTGACCACGACACCACACAACCCTGCCACAGCAACCTCTGCAAGACGTGCCGGATCATCGACACAGATGCCATCATCTCACTTGAGAACACCATCCACCAGGTACACGGTACAAGTTCCACACACACGAGGACGGCCTCAACCGGGATATTGGGTTCATGTCACACTATTTGTAACCCCCACAGCCTGCCTGGACCTGCAGAGTTTCACTGGCTGTCTTGTCTGGAGACAATACACATCTTTTTAGCCTGTCTTGATGCTCTCTCCACTCACGTTATTTGTATCTTAAAGACTTGATTAGCTGTAAGTATTCGCATTCCAACCATTATTCATGCGAATTGAGTCTGTGTCTTTATATGCCCTGTTTGTGAATAGAATTCCCACTCACCTGAAGAAGGGGCTTGGAGCTCCGAAAGCTTGTGTGGCTTTTGCTACCAAATAAACCTGTTGGACTTTAACCTGGTGTTGTTAAACTTCTTACAGTGTTTACCCCAGTCCAACGCCGGCATCTCCACATCAGGAAAGATGGAAAAGCAGCAAGAAACCCAATGAAGAGGCCACACAACAGCAGCTGGGATATGTCAATTGGAGGCTGGTAAAAAAGTACTGGTAAAGAATTACCCTAAGGGTCCAGTATGGCCATCAGCAAGAATTGACTCTAGGACGGAGCCAGTATCCTGCAAAATACGCGTGGATGAGACCATCCAGAAAAAACATATAGACCAGGGGTGAGCCTTGAAATCACAGATCATCCAGGAGCCTACTATGCTCAGTGGGCCAAAAACCAAGGAGTGTCCTCCCAGACCGGCCACCCCAGGCTCTCCATCACTTGTAGTTAGGACTTCAGAGTCTGAAATCGACACTGCAGACAAAGCTGCAGCTACTCCTTTGCCTCCTGAGGAAAGGAGTGAACTGGAACTCTGGCACTCACGTGTAAAGAGATAAATGCCTGTTCGATACATCCTGCGTACATCGGACACCGAGTTGGAGGAACCAGAGTCGGCGCAGAGTCTGTGCAAGAAACCCATGAGGGCATGAACTGCTGAGGTTCCTTGGACTTAATGGGGAGAGGTTTCATAATCTGAACAAGGCCCGTGAGGTTGGCCTCTTGGAGTATGAGCTCACTGATTGAGGAATGTCAGGGTTACTAACACCCTGGATTCTGACTTTGTACCTTTTAGGAGTGGAATTGAGTTTGTAAATAAAGGGAATCTGCTGAGGAGTTATTTCAGAAAGAGAAACAAAGAGAAGGAAGGAAAGACTTCATTAAGAGAGAGTAAAAGAGACAGTAGGGAATGCAAAGAAAAACAATACATTTTAAATTATAAAAATCGCTAACAACAATTGTGAGAATGAGAACATTTCAATGGTTTCCTTTCTGGCCAGAGAAATTGATTGTCATTGCATTATCAGTGATCACATAAATAAGATGTTACTTTCCAAACAACTTCCTGTGGCGGGCTTAATGGACAATTGACGTGCAAATTCAGTACAATCTTAAAAGTAACAGGGAGGTCATGGGTTTGATACCATTTATGCAAAGCAAATGGTAGAGCAGCGTAAATCGACCAGCAAGTTCTGGAGATTCATAGCTCACGTAATCCTCTTATTCCTGTGAACTTGTTGACTGATCTGTGCATTAATATTGGCATTAACACACCATTAGCTTTCCACCAAGATACATCCCATTATGTCTGTATTAACATTTTCTGGGAAACTAAGATATTAGGGCTCATTAATATGGAATACAACTACCTTTACCATTGCTTTTGTTAATATTTTGATTGACAGTTCTGTATCAAGGTAGCTCAGTACGTGACAGCTGCTGGAATTGTTTTAATTCACATTATTTTACTGTTCACACTATAGTGGTGAGACAAGTGCCATAACCACTATACTACCATGCCAATACACAACAAAGACTGTACTTCAGAGAATTCACTGTATGTGAGGTCCTTTGAGATATTTCTGAGAAATGATAACCTGCTATATAAATGCAAATTCCTTCTTACTTGTATCCATTTTACACAATGAGCCGGTTCCAATGTAGTCCTCTCTGAATAATTAATGTAATAGATCTGACTGCGCAGTTGGATAAAGAAGTATACAATTGAATCATACAGGTCAGGTTCAAGTAAAGCACAAAATAAACTTGCATTTCCAAAGCTTATTTCACAAACTCAGGAAGTCATCCTGAAGTGCTTCAAAGTCAATGAAGTACTATTGAAATGTAGGGTGGGATTTTCTTGTCCCGCCAGCAATGGGAACCGTGGCGAGCAGGAGCACAAAAATAGGAGTGATGGCAAAAGTTAGTTCTCTGCTGGCAGGAAAATAAGTAGAAATGTTCCCCTCTGGACTCTCACGGTGGCTAAGCTTTCCCACTGCTTCATGTCAGGAACTGTATTTGTATCCCTTTGCATCTCATGTATGCTCCTGAAAAACCCAGCTCACTGGAATCACGTTTGCACTCCAAATCTAATTGCCCTGCCAGTGGATAATTAGATTGATTTGATTCACAACCAGATGTAATTGGCATGCAACTGGTGAACTGCACTTTGCTTACGACTTTGAAGTTTGTGTGCACAGCATTGCATACCTTTCACTGCATTGCTCTTCCGGCTGCTCCAACTCCATGTCAAGGCTGTTCAGGTAAGACCAGTGGGAAGGAAGAAGGGAGGAAAGCAGACATTTGACTGCTGGGTGTGGGTTACTGGACAGAGGTAAGGGAAGGGGTGGAAGGCAGATGCAAGACTATGGGTGGGATTATTGGAGTCCAGGAGGGAAGGGATGCATGTGGACATAGATACATTACTTGGGGTGGTGGGGGGGGGGGGGGGGGGGGCGTCATTTAAGATCGAAGGGGGAAAGAGTGTGAGGGGCACTGGGAATTGCATTATCAGGGTCAGGGTCAGAAATGAATGGCAGTCCTGGGGTAGCATGCAGCACAGTGTCATGGCCAGAAATTAAAGGCAGTCCTGGGCAGTGTGGAGAATAATGCCGGAGCCAGAAATTAAAGGTAGTCCTGGGGCAACGTGGAGAACGGTAACAGGGCCAGAAATTAAAGGCAGTCTTGGGCAGTGTATAGCACAACGTCGGGGTCAAAAACTGGAAGGCATTCCTGGACAAAGTGGAGAACAGCATCACAGCCAGAAATTAAAGGTAGTCCTGGGGTAGTGTGGACCATGCTATAGGGCTATGCCTGGCGTGCATGTATTGGTCTCTGTCCAGGAAGGGTGTGTGTGTGTGTGTGTGTGGTGTGTCAGTCCTGTACACGATGTTGTGTGGGGTGTGGTTAGTACCTCATGCATTTTAGTCCTGGGGTTAGTAGCTTGGTACTGGGCAGCAGGTGGCTCAGTCACAGTCAAGTAAATGGGGAACTAGTAAGTAAGAGAGGGGCAGTCAATAGTCCCATAGGGGGAGACCTGGTAGCTTACTGTACATAAGGCTTCAAGATATGGAGGGGTGAGGTCAACATGGGGCAACGGGGACATCCACAGAAAATGGGTCAGAGGGGATGACAAGGATATCAAATGCAATTATACCAGGGTTAAAGGGGGGGATAGGAGAGTGATAAAGGGGAGGGAATCTTGCACATGGCAAGCTTTGAGAGTGATAAGCGGGACTTGAACAGTGATTGGAGGGGAAGGGAGGTGATGGTAAAAGCTGGTCTTGAAATAAAATCGGAGCAGCACCATCTCAACAGCTAGTGTAATGACACAGTTGAAAAATAAGCTTGGAAAAAATTACCAATGGAAGGGTCTAAGGGCTATGTAAATTAATGATTATTTGTCCCTCACAGAGAAAAGTGAAAAGATCAGAAGGATCAAATTATTAATGATTATAGTATATATATATAACATACTCTGAACAACTCTGCACATTGCAGTTCAGAGATTCAAGATTTACACAATTCAAAGACTGAAGTCATTGAATTAGTGCAAGGCTATGATCTAGTCCACTTCATCGAAGGCAGCCTGACAGTGCCCTGTCTGAGATTGGTATTGCCTGGCTGTATTCATCCAGATCCAATCCTCTTTGTGAATGCACTGCATGCCTAGGTTGGAGGGGATGTGGGAGGGGTGGGAGGGGTGGGGGGGGGGGGGGGGGGGTGGGGGCAGTGTGGGGAAGCTCAGCTACCTGCAATCCTTCAGGATGTACTTCAGCTACTGCTACTGGGGTTGGAGTGTTTTGAATGGGGCAGCCCAAGACTTCACAATAACTCACTAGTTTGGTGATGGACAGTGATCATTGCAAGGGAAGGTGCAATCATGTCTCTCATCTATTTCTCCACAGACACCAGGAGGAATGTGGAGTGCAGGCTGCAGGCAACGCTGCCTTTTCCATAGCTTTGATGCAACTGAGGACATGAAGAAGGGCCCATCACTGTCTGGTAGGGGTAAGGGAAGAGTCTCGTCCTGAGGAATATAGGCCATGGAGATCCAGAAGCTGAGGAAGAGAGACTAATTCCATGGAGGCATTTGGCGTAACCCAGGGCACACCGAAGATGCCTTTCATTGTTGCAGATGGGCAAGAGAGATGGTGCCAGAGACACTTTGCTTGTCAAGCGATGTGATCGCTTACATCTGCCACATACTTTGGAAGGGACACAGGGACTGGCAGACCATCCATTGCCAGTGGCTCTGAAGGTGTCTGCTGCACTCAACATTTTTGCAAATGGCTTGTTCCAGGGCCTTTGTGGAATATTGTAATTGGCTATACATAAATTCATATGAGAGGTCACTGTCGCATACAATTATGTCCAGTTCTGCTGGATGAAGCCAGCTAGGCTGCCAGACAGTGGGATTTGTGATGACCTCTGGCTTCCCAAAAGGGCAGGGTGCCAACGACAATGCGTGTGGCCTTCTGGCCATGGCTACGAAGATTTATTAAATGAAAAGGTTTCCACTCTCTCAATGTTCAGCTGATCTATGGTCTCCAAAAGCAGGTTATGCAGATTTGTGCAAGGTATCCTGGGAACTTACATGATTCTTCCATCTTGAATCACTCACAGGTGCTACAGATCACACTGCTAATTAGTGATAAATGCTACCTACAACAGACATGGCTAATGACCCCCGTTTGGCGGTTACAGAATGCTTAGTAGGACAATGTAGCTCATTCTGCAACACATTCTTTGATTCAGCTGATCATTAGCATTTTGGAGATGTGTTTCAGATGTCTCGTCAGGTGGTACTCTCTAGTATTCTCCCCAGAGGGTGTCCCACATCATTGTGGTTTGCTGAGCTCTATGCAACATGGTGCTCCAAAGGGTGGATGAGTTGCCACATGGGGTGACACGGTGGTTAGTACAGCTGCCGCACAGCACCACGGACCAGGGTTCAATTCCAGCCTCGGGTGACCGTCTGTGTGGAGTTTGCACATTCTCCCCGTGGCTGCGTGGGTTTCCTCTGGATGCTCGTTTCCCCCCACACTCCAAAGATGCGTGGGTTAGGTTGATTGGTCGTGCTAAATTGACCCTTAGTGTCAGAGGGTTTAGCAGGGCAAATACATGGGGTCACGGAGATAGGGCCTGGGTGGGTTTGTTGTTGGTCTATGATTCTATGACGAGATGGGGGAGCTGCACGTCTCCTCCACTGAGGAGGACACTGAAAGGGATCACATCAAAGAGGGCGAGGCTAATGAGGTCCCACAGGAAGAGACCAATGCACAGGCAAGAAGCAGCAGATGTGTCTGTTGACCCTTTTAGTGACAAAGTTCCAGGGCGATGAAAAATACTAGCCAATTTCACCTGTCTTTTCAACGCAGGGTAGACATTAACACCTTCTTTGTTATCAACATCTCAAAGAAGGACATCAGTTTGAGAATGAGTAGTCACAATGTTATGATGTGTGACAATGTTATATATGTTATGATGGCCTCATCCTTGTAAGGCTAGTCAGCCTATGGAGCATGTTCTGTCGTGGGATAACATTGTATTTTAAAAGAGAAGCTGCAGACCACAAAAGGTATGAAACAAATATGAGCTTTTATTGGGGCAGGCGTTGTTCTGACAGGCCCTTAGATTAGAATGACTGTAAGCCCAGCCCAACTGCTGATGATGTCATCAGTACATCATGTGATCAAACTCTATAAGGGACCTTGTCCCAACAAGGGACAAACATGAATACACAACAGAAAATAATTCCACCAGCACTCACTGAAGCAGGGCTTTCAAGCATTGCACAAGCATTTCACAGTCTACGGCAGACTTCAAAAAACACAGGCAGTATTGCAAACATTAATATAATCATGACAGTATGACTGGAGTGTTGCAAGGTGCCTCAAGGAGGATAATCACCAATCACTGACTATTGCTTGACCACCTGGGAACTGATCTAAATCCAGACATCAGCATCTCTCCAGAGGCCATCACTTATGCTTGAATAATGTTCTGGCCCCATCCTGATACTGAGTGCACAAGATGAAATTGCTCTTCAGGATGTGTCACTGTCAATCACTGATGCAAGCCTGCAAGTCACCTTAGTGTGTCCAGAGAGCTGCAACAGCACCATCGTCTGATCACTAACAAGCATTCATGATCCAGTTTTTGTTGGGAGCTTCACAAGTTCACGTTCAACATTGCCATAGCAGCTGGAAGTGTCGTGGCACAGTTCGTCTCACCATTTTAGTTAAGGATTACTTAGTAACTTTGTTGAGACTACGCAATAGATGTATTGGAGCTTTGCTCTCATCCCATTACAGGCCTCAACATTTTCACTCCAGCAGATTCAAATGTGTATGAGGAAGCCTAGGACACCGATGACACTGTCATGACCAAAGAACTATGTTGATTGCCCTCATGAGAATTAGAATCATAGAATCCCTACAGTGCAGAAGGAGGTCATTTGGCCCATCGAGCCTGCACTGACAACAATCCCACCCAGGTCCTATCCCCATAATCCCACGTATTTACCCTGCTAATCCCCCTGACACTAATGGTCAATTTAGTATGGCCAATCCACCTGATCTGTACATCTTTGGACTGTGGGAGGAAACCGGAGCACCCGGAGGAAACCCATGTAGACACGGGGAAGAACATACAAATTCCACACAGTCACCCAACACTGGAATTGAACCCATGTCCCTGGCGCTGTGAGGCAGCAGTGCTAACCACTGTGCCACCGTGCCACTAAATTAGCACAAGGATTATGTCAAGTGACGCTAGCCAGACCTTCAGGTGCCAACGAGCATCCTCATGTAATAGGCTGCCATCATGAGACTATGGATATAATATTGCATGGTTAGTGTCCAGCAGACATTTCAAGGATCATCAAGTACTAACTAGGTCCATTGCTCTACATCCATGCAGGTAGAGAGTCGGAACTATTATAGGGGTAATATTTAGCCATCAACTCGGTCATGACTTAACACTGCAGGTTGAAAGGCTAAGGTTCCCGACCTCGGAACATTGCATCACATGGAAGAGCCATTCACTAACTGAGACTTTAAGGCAGAAAAGCAAAATATATTGACAGTGGCGAGTCCAGAAGACCCGCTGCTGGTCATTGATAGGCTGCCTTCACCACAGCAAAGCACACTGCAGGGGGAGCGGAATTTCTTTGATGACAGGCCATTGACTTGAAATGTTAACTCTGTTTTCTATTTCTTTTCATAGATGCTGCCTAGCCTGCTGAGTATTTCCAGCATTTTATGTTTTTATTTGAGATTTCTAGCATCTGCAGCATTTTACTTTTCTAAACATCTTATAGTCCGACACTGAAACATGATTCACGTTCATGCCTGCAAATGGGAATAGTGTAACACAGAAAACGATACAATAATAATCAACATAGCTAAAAACATTACTACCCATAGCCAGAGGCTTCTAGTATGAATAATTCTGTTTGCTGCTCCAGTTCTGTCTTACAGTGTGGCAGTTTCCTGGAGGAGTCTTGGTGACAAACATCAGAAGAGAGAAAACTGCTTGGGGCAAAATGCAATCATACCTAAAAGCAGGTGGAGGTTTGCAATGCACCAACTTTATGTTGCCTGCTCATTTCAATGATTTTTGCGTCCTGTCAGCATTAACCACACAATTGATTGGAAGGACATATCAGTGAGTTGGTGGGTTTGGGGAGGAGGGTGGTGATGAAGTGGGCTTGGAATATTGTGAGTGGCTAGCATCACATAAAGCTAAACAGCATTAATGAAAGCTATCTCGGTCCTCTTAAAGAGAATGTGCATTGTGGCTGAAGTAGGATTGGCAGTTGTGCTAGATGCGATTGTGACGGGGAAAGACATAGGAAAGGCACAACATGGGAGAGCAGTCTCCAAGGATTTTGGAAGCTTCCTTGGATGTCTTGTTATGGAGAGGGTGGAAACGAAGAAAGAGGCCTTGTATTCAGAGAGCCAGGACAACGTGCCCTCTAATTTTAACTTTGTTGTAGGCCCTTGACATATTTACGTGCAGCCCAATACACACATTATCTTAAAGCGGTCAACTGGTGTGTGGTATGTGCTGAAACTTTTGGGTTGCTGCGCAGCAATGTGGCTTAGAGGGCCAGGAGGCCCTCCAGAAGACAGTGACAGCAGATAGATGTGGGAGCAGTGCCAGGAGTGTTATGATCCTTGGTAAGGCCCCCAGGTTATTGGTGAGATCAGGTTAGGGACCAATAACCTTTTGTTACCAGTGGAAAAAGTTTGGATTTAAGGCACTTACTGAGTGAATAAAGCTACAAAGAGTCCATGGCCTTTGAACAAACAACAATAAACTTTACAATACAAGATCAGAAAGTTAAAAAACTTTCAGGGTAAGTATGAAGTACATGCGAATTAACAGACAAACTGTGGTCAGACACACCACACTACACAGTAAATGACAGATGTGACCAAAGGAGATTCCATGGATTTCTCAACAACCCACTCACAGTGAGTCAACCAATCTCACTGAAATTTCATCTCTCTCACAAGGGTTTCCAATCTTCATCTTCAAAAATCTTGCCTTGGAACTCTCTCCAAAGGTAGCTACAACTCAGACAGCTTCAATGACAGCCCACCTTGTGGTGTTTCAAAATCTTACCTACTGAGATTCTGTTCCCTAAATTCCAGAGCACACTCAAGCATCAACATAAAAGCATAATTTCAGCTTTTTGCCCATGCCAAGCAGACATTACTGCTCTAAAGGAGTACCTTTGTCCCAACAGCCCAGAGCATGGAATCGCCAATCTTAGGCTATCTCCTTGGATCTTGATGACTTCTCCATTACCAGGCTTTCTTCCAAGCCCACCTCATTTGAAATCTGCTCCCTTGCATCCCTTTTCTCTTTTGGAGCCTGTCTCTCTGCTTCTCGTTTGTTCTGATTTAACTGGGACCTGTTTCTGTTCCCTTTGTCCCTTATCTGGGATTTCCTTTTGGGACCTTTTGCTGTCCTCTTCCCTTGTCCCCCTTTCTGGGGCACTTCTTGGGACCCCTCCCTGTTCCCCTCCATTGTGCCTTTCTCTGGGACGAATACTGACTTTGGCACTCCACATCGAGTCACCTAACCTGAGTTTTTGCGCCCTTCTTCTTTTTCCTCCAGCGCAGGCATGCCCAAAGAACATAAAGGTTCTGAACTGAGATGCATTCCGCTCTTGGCTTGCACGTGCATAAATAGTCTGCGGTTCATCGATACTTGGAATTCCCGACCTCCAAGGTAAGTTGGGTTTCTTATCATGGGTCAAGCCCCAAGGATCTGGAAAGCACTGCCATAAGAGGCTTAATGACCTCCCATGAATGGTCAAAACCAGTGACTTCAATTTCAAATGCAACATCCTACTAGTTGCACTATTAGAATCGGGCACTGCTCAGTTCACCACACCTCCACCACTTACTTAACAACAATATCTGACATTTATTTGCTTTGCTGAGCCCTCACAAACCTAGTATTGCTGCAACACTCACACCCACATCTCTCAGGTTACACAGACAGTCAGTTTTTCAATCACAACAGCTACATTGCCTAAACAGATTGCACAACATTTAATGGGAATTTCCTCTCTTGCAGGACAAGGTGGTGCACATCCAGAGGAAGCAGGATCTAATCAGAGGTAGATTGGTATGCCTGCATTTCCTGACCCTATAGATGAGATGCTGCTCCCTATCACAGAAATGGTCATGCCCAGCAACAGAGCTGAAACCATTGAAGATGACCTTATCCTCATACTGAATCCTCCTTCCCACATTCCACTTCCCCTTATCTGACTTATTTAATTTACAAACTGTAAATGGTTTAAGCATGAATATCTTACTTGCCCACTCCTGCACACCACCACCCCTCCACCCCCACCCACACACACGCTGACCCTCCCACCTCTCACCTACATCAACCTATATTCTTGTGTCTTTCTCCTTTCAGATGGTCAGGCAGTGTAAGCTATTTAGGCAGTGGTGTCAAAAATCATTGATGATGAAGATGTATCATTACTCAATTTCATACTTGCAGCCAGCAACTCAGCCACGAAACTGCATATAACCTAGAGCAAAGTATAGGAGTGGAATGTCCAAGTGGTGAAGCTCTGCTCAAAACTAGCCTGCAGCCAGGGTAGGAACAATAGTGTAGATGTCAGCTGGCTGGAAGCTGAGGTTACACACAGGTTTCCTGCTGCAAAAGACTCAGGTGAATATTTTGATGGGGCAACCTACAGAAAAAGGCTGATGGGTAGTCACAAAAAAAGGTTTGGGTGTACTGCGGAATCTGGCAGAATGTCAAAGAGCAAGGAGGAGTGTGGCACCAACTTGGCACAGAGTTTTGAGAAGATCTCTGGGTGCTCTGGTTTCCCCTCACAGTCCAAAAGATGTGTGGGTTAGGTTGATTGGCCATGCAAAATTGCCCCGTAGTGTCAGGGGGATTAGTAGGGTAAATATGTGGGGTTATGAGGATAGGGCCTGGGGGGGATTGATATTGGTGCAGGCTTGATGGGCTGAATGGCCTCCTTCTGCACTGCACAGATTCTATGATCAACAGAACCACCACACAATGGGCCCAATTTTACCAAAGATTCGCGCCCGAAATCGCGGTAAAGTCTTTAACGCGATCTGCACCCGAATCCGAGCAGATCGCAGCTTTACCGACACCTGATTCGGGCGGCCCGACGATTTAAATGCATTAGCATGCATTTAAATCGACTTCATGAACCGCGCGCCCAACTCTACCGCCAAATCCCACTTTACCGTCTTCTGGTCCGTTCCGGATCCGCGCTGTAAGCGACCTGCCGAATAAAAATCCGAAGCGGATTTCTACTCTGCAGGGGAACCTCCGAAGCCCTCTCTGCCCTTGTGAAGTCACCATCCTCCTCGACCATCCTTCGCAGACCCCCCCCGCTAACCACCCCGGCAGACCTCCCCCCTGCCCCCCGGGATCGGACCCCCCTCGGAGGCAGGCCCCCCACGGCAGACTCCCCCCCTGGATCGGACCCCCCTGGGAGGCAGGCCCTCCTCGGCAGACCCCCCTGGGAGGCAGGCCCCCCCCTCGGCAGACCCCCCTCCCTCCCCAGGATCAGACCCGCCCCCCCCCAGGATCAGACCCCCCCTGGGAGGCAGGCCCCCCTTGGCAGAGCACACCCCCAACCTACCTCGATCGCTGGTCTCCCTCCACCATCCTTCCGACTTGCAGTCCTTCGAGAGCCTGCAGCACCTTCCTGGCCTGCCGCTGGCGTCCGCCGGAGGAGGGGGGCGGGCTCAGATGGATCTCTGATTGGGGCGGGGGGGGTGGGGAGAGGATGGACTTGGGAGAATCTTGCAAACTGAAAATAATGTAGCATCTTCTTTGTGCTGCCTAATTATCTATGGGAAAAATATATATCCCCCCATCCATATTTTAAAATATTTTCCCAATTTTTTGACTGTCAGGTTTTTAGTTCCTGCGATTATAATTTTGACATTATCTTCCAAAGGGAATTCCTCTAATTCTGTGCAATGTTCAGATGAAAACAAGGTGAAAGAAAGGATCCAAGGCTGCTCCAGAGGCAGATTAGCTGCACCCAATGTTGCCCATGCAAATCACATTCATAAGTAGGGGCACATCTGCCATGGAATGTGAGAGAAGAGTTGCCAATACAAACTTCTTTTCACTATTGTTGATTTCCCAGATTTAGTAATCTCCTTGAATCTTATTTCCAACCAAGTTCCACCACGGGGACAATTCTTCCAAGTTCACCACATGACTGAACATTTGACCATCAACAATCCAGTTACAGACCACAAATGTATTATACAGGTCACTAATTGCTCACTAGGACACTGGAGTTTAATTACCTTTCCCATAGATAATTAGGCAGCACAAAGAAGATGCTACATTATTTTCAGTTTGCAAGATTCTCCCAAGTCCCTCCTCCCCCCCCCCCCCCCCGCCGCTCTCTCTGTTTTTTTCTTTCGCGCCCGGGCGCGCTGCTTTGGATTTGTTTTGAACTGCGCATGCGCAGTTCAGAGCTCCGATCGTTCTGGCAGCGCTAAGCCCCGCCCACTGCGCAGATCGGACCGGAGCTGGCAAAAAGCGTATGGGCGCGCTACAACGAGGATTCTGGACTCGGATCTATTTGATGCCCAGATTCGGCACTTAGACTCAGAATAGTAAAATCAGGCCCAATGTCTGATGGCTGATTCTGATGCTTTCATTGCAGCACAAGTAGCAGCTGCCCAAAGTCTGAGAATTGCAACTGTTATGCAAGGTTAGACTGCTGCCATCATGGCTGTGGATTGCAATGTGCAAAACGTCACAACAGTCCAGCAATCTTTTATCCAGCTGATTGCTCGGATTGCTGAGGCACCATAGCAGGGCAATGGCAGTGGTTGCATAGAGCATGAACTTGCTGTCCTCTCTTAGAACATTGACATTCATCCTCCACTCTGCCAGTGATCGAGGTATTTCCCATCTGTCAGGCAACTGGTGTCCATGCGGTGATGGTACAGTTCTCCTGTGCCAAAGATGCTCAAAGACATTATCCAAGGCCATCTGCAATCTTCTCTACTGAAAATCAACAGCCCTCTGCCAGCCATACTGCAGCCACTGGGGTAACAATGTGCAGGAGCTCAAGGCCGGGAAGACAGATATTAAGGGAAAGTACGTGATTATTATTGACTTTTCAATACATTTGCTATAAGCTTATAAATTTGGTTTGGAATGTTTATTTTGTGACAGTTTTTATTTTTGCCAATGGATATTGTGATAGTGGTAAGATATGGGACTTTCAGTGAATAGGGAATTAGGGTTGAGATTATTGGTATCGCACTGGATGAGTTCTTCATGAGTTGGCCTACCAGAAGATGATTGCCTGTGTCATCTAGGTTGCCTGCTTCTTCCTTCTCTTGTTCCCCAGCTGTTATATAGCAGGTGGCAAGGACTGCCCTCTCAAGATGAAGTTATGCAGCATGCAGCAGGCCTCCGCGCATCTCGATCTGCTTAGCTGAACACTGCAGGGCTCTTCAATAATGGTCTAGGCAGCGAAAGAGTTGTCTCAGCATGTCAATGATTTCTGTTATCACATTTCATGTAGCATCATTTGCTTCACACATGTGCATAATACACCTAAGTCTTCAGCCTTATAACCAGTGCATAGCCATGGTCACCCAGTAGGCACCGTTTAGTTTGCTGTAGTGGTTCAAATGCAGCTGGCAGTGAGTTGCAGAGATCAAGGCATCATGCCTACTGCCAGGATTCCAGGCATGGACTAATTTGCTGCAAGTGATCACATGTGTTTAAGAGTGGAATCGTTTTCGATTCTGACAAAGGGCAGATTGACAGGTGGCACCATATTCTGCAAAGGTACGTGCAGCGAGTGAGAGCATAGGTTTAAGATGAAGGGGAAAGATCTAAGAAGGACCTGAAGGGCAACTTTTTCACACAGAGGATGGTGCATATATGGAATGAGCCGCCAGAGGAGGTGGTGGAGGCAGACAACATTTAAAAGGTATTTGGATAGGTACATGGATAGGAAAGGTTTAGAGGAATATGGGCTAAATGCAGGCAAATGAGACTAGTTCAGTTTAAGAAACCTGGTTGCCAAGGACGAGTTGGGCCGAAGGGCCTGTTCACGTGCTATATATCTCTATGACAGGATATTTCCTCGCTCATAGACTGAAAAAGTTCAGTGAGCTACTTGACCAGGCATTGACATTCAGCCTGAAGACATCAGCTCGGATAGCTTTAGCTCTTGGAGCTCTGTTGCTAATCAGGAATTTAATTGCCTTTGTTATTTCTAATGTTGTGGGAGGGTCATCAAGAGAGCAGTTAATAGCACCCTTGGCAGCTTATTGATTGGTGCATGCCAGCACTAACCAATCAGCTTGTTTTTCATCTCCATGAATGCTCTCTGTTGCCTTCCATGATGGTAATCCTGGCATTGAAGACATTACATGGATGGGTAGCTGTTCAATCTAAGACAGCTCCAGGCAAAGACCAAGGTCTCCAAGGGCATATTTTGTGATTTCCTGTTTGCCGATAACTGCTTCATAGCTTCTGGTTCAGAGCTGGACTTGCAATGTGACATTGACTTGTTCTCCAAATCATGTGGAACTTCAGTCTTGCAATCAATGCCAGGAAAGCCCTTTCTCTAGTTCAAGGTTTCAGTAAGTATCCATGAGTAGATCCTGTTCATTTATCTTGACAGCATACTGCCTTAGGCTGTCTGTATTGATGATGAGACAAGAGCAAAAATTGCCAAAGCAAATGTAGTGTTCAGCAGACTTCGAAAATCAGTCCAGAAATTAAGGGAAGAGAGTAAGTCTGCCTACCAAACTGAAAGTCTAACTTGCAATAGGCCTGTCTACTATGCTCTTTGCATGTAAGACTTGGACTGCATACCAGTTCATGCCAAGATGATCAACCATTCTACAAGTAACTACAAAAGGTGGTGAACGAAGTCCAGACCATCACGCAAACCAGCCTCCCAACCATTGACTCTGTTTACACTTCCCGCTGCTTTGGACAAGCCGCCAGCATAATCAAGGACTCCACGCATGCAAACATACTCTCTTCCACCTTCTTCCGTCGGGAAAAAGATACAAAAGTCTGAAGTCACGCACCAACTGACTCAAGAACAGTTTCTTCCCTGCTGCCATCAGACTTTTGAATGGACTTACCTTGCACTAAGTTGATCTTTCTCCACACCCTGGCTATGACTGTAATTCTACATTCTGCACCCTCTCCTTTCCTTCTCTATATACGGTATGCTTTGTCTGTATAGAGTGCAAGAAACAATACTTTTCACTGTATGCTAATACATGTGACAATAATAAATCAAATCAAAATCATCTTATTTTTGGAACCTTCGAAAGAGCAGATGGCAGGACAAAATACCAGATACCGAGATGCTCACCTGAGATGGCATGCCACGCATTCACACCAGATTGAAACAGTCACAACTGAGTTGGGCTGGTCAGGTTGCCAGAATACCAGATCCTAATTTACCAAAGCAAATCTTCTAAGGATAGTTTGAGTCTGGGGTACACTCTCACTGTAGTCAAAGGAAGAACTGAGGGCTTCATTTCGGCGTTTTGATATTGACTTCAAGTCTTGGGAGAGGGGCAGTGCTAATGAGATTTGAAGGGCAGGAAATGCTGTCAAAGTATGAGGGGCAAGAGTGCAGATCCACATGATATCAACAAATAGATGAAGGCACTGGATACTGCAAAGGCATATCCTGGCAATATTCTCTCCAGGACACTCTGGTCCACTCCTCTGTCACACCAAACACCTCACCCCTGTCCATGGCACCTTCCCATGCAATCGTAAGAAGGTGCAACACCTGCCCCATTACCTCCTCCCTGCTCACCATCCCAGGGTCCAAACATTATTTTCAGGTGAAGCACTGCTTCAAGTGCACCTCCTTCAATCTGTTCTATTGCATTTGCTGTTCCCAATGCAGTCTACTCCACATTGCAGAGACCAAACACAGACTGGGTGACCGCTTTACAGAACACCTTTGGTCCTTCAGCAAGCAGGACACATACCTTCCTGTCGCTTGCCATTTCAACACACCACCCTGCTCTCCTGTCCACATGTCTGCTGTTGGCCTTTTGCAATGTTATAGTGAACCCCAATGCAAACTGGAGGAAAAGCATCTCATCTTGTAATTGGGCACTATATAGCCTTCCGGACTGAACATTGTGTTCAACAACTTTAAAACATGAACTCTCCCCTCCACCTTCAACCTATTTCCATTTATTTTACTTTGTCTTTTCATCTCATTCATCCATTTTTATCATTTTTCATTCTTACTTCTATTCTTCCACTTCTGAAATCTGTCTCCATCTTGTCTCCAACACCACTGCACCCCTCACCCCCCCCCACCCCAGGCCAATTGCTACATTCCTCAGGTAGTCCCTGAACAATCTGTACCTGTTCTGCCATTCATACATTCTGATCACTTAATGGATGCTTTAAGCACCTTTCTCAGCTTTCATCTTCACTATTTACATTTCCCTTGTCCAATTACAGCCATACCCGCCCCATAGTATAAATCTTAACTGATTTTCTTTGCTTTTTAGCTCTGATGAAGGGTCATCCAGACTTAAAACATTGGCTCTATTCTCTCTCCACAGATGCTGTCAGACCTGCTGAGTTTTCTCAGCATTTTCTGAGACCTGGGCAATATTCAGGCTTGGGCTGACAAGTGGCAAGTAACATTCGCACAACACAAGTGCAAGGCAATGACCATCTCCATCAAGAGATAATATATCCATCGCCCTTTGACATTGAATGGCATTACCATTGCCTAATTCTC
This sequence comes from Mustelus asterias, assembly GCF_964213995.1. Taxonomy (NCBI): domain Eukaryota; kingdom Metazoa; phylum Chordata; class Chondrichthyes; order Carcharhiniformes; family Triakidae; genus Mustelus; species Mustelus asterias. The sequence continues at coordinate 71,481,381 of NC_135816.1, read as the reverse complement.
GCACTATTAGTATCCTGGGAAATGGTTACCATTGTACAGAAACTGAACTGGACTAGCTATATAAATATTGTGGCCAAAAGAGCAGTTGAGGCTAGGAATCCTGTGGTGTGTAACTCACTTTCTGATTCCCCCAAAGAATGTCGATCATCTTCAAGGCACAAGTCAGGAGTGTCATGGAATATTCTCTACTTGCCTGGGTGAGTGCAGTTCCAAGATCACTCTAAAAGCTCGACACCATCTGGGATACAGTTTGCTTGATTGACACCTTCCAAACCCACGACCACTACTATCTAGAAGGACAAAGGCAGTAGATGCATGGGATCACCACCACCTGGAAGTTTCCCTCCAAGACTTCCTGATTTGAAATATATCACTGCTCCTTCACTTTCACTGGGTCAAAATCCTGGAACTCCCTCTCGAATAACACTGTGAATGCACCTATACTACATGGACTGTAGTGTTTCAAAAAGGCAACTCACTACCACCTTCTCAGGACAATTAGGGATGGGTAATAAATGCTGGCCATGCTAGCCTAGCCAGCAATTTAACTATTTACTGATCCCTTGTTCTCTGAAATTTTGCATTCTATGAATCTTATTAGCTGATTAGAAATCCCCTTCTTCAGTTTCCAAACTACACCTTTGAAGAGCACACTTTGGAATCTTCTCCCACATACAGCTTTCTCTTGAATGTCTTCATTAAAACCACAATTTCAACCTCATCGCTCGGTATTTCTCTCCCCTGGATCACCACGTACGTTGAAGCTTCTCCTTCCACAGACTCGGTCAGGTATCCAGCCATGCCAACAGAATATCGCTGCTTCACTGACCTGTAATAAGTAGTCACCAGCCTTCTGATTAGCTCGGATGACTGACTTCAAATCTGGTTCCTGTAGCTGTTTCTTTAATTCGGAACCCTTTTGCCGCTCTACTTTATTTTTCCTGAACAGGATCTTGTTCTGATTCCGATCTTGTTCTTTGTTCCCTGACTCAACTGTCATTCTTTTGTGCCCACTCCCTGGAACTTTCTTTTTGGAAATCTGCTCTCTTTCTCTCCTGTGTTCAGCTGCTCCTACCATTAGCTTAGAACCTTTTGCTGTCTTAGGTGGCTCCTGGTTGCTAAGCAACAGCCAAGTTTTTCTTTAAACCCTGTTTACTTTAATGTTGTAAAACCCTCACTACAATGAAGTCACCTGAACCGAACTGATGTTATAAACCCTTAACACAAAAATTTAGAAACACAAAATTAAGCTTATCATGTTTCTAATACGTACAAAAAATAAATATAAATTATTTTAAACTGCCTCAATTTCCTGACACTGCACATGGACACCCAGCTGGCTCTGGGCTTTGTATGCGCAGATACCAGCCATGATCATGCAGCGACAAGAGAAATATACAGGACAAGTGGCATTCTGTGAAGCCCACACCTTGCACATGATGCAGGAGGTCAAAAACCGGCATGGTCCCGGAAAATTGGTCACCCTGACAGAATACTCTTGGACTGTTTGGCTGCCAGTCTCTTCTCGTACTCTTTGCTTTGTCACTTCACCTCTGAACCTGCTTCTTGCTTGTATTCCTTGACGTCATTCTGAATAAAACTACAGAAAATTGCCAGGTACACATTCAAAGCATACATTAAAAATTTCCAAACGTCAGTCCTCATTCACTGCCCCGGTGCACAGCTCCCACCCCTACTATTGGCACAAGGACAGGCAGCACCTTGGCACAGTGGTTAGCGCTGCTGCCTGACAGCGCCAGGCACCCCAGTTCGATTCCCGACTTGGGTCAGATTCTGTGGCGTTTGCATGTTCTCCCGTTTCTGCATGGATTTCCTCCCACAGTCCCAAGGTCGTGCTGGTTAGGTGCACTGGCCAAGCTAAATTCGCCTTCTTTGTACCCGAACAGCCGCCGGAGTGTGGCAACTAGGGGATTTTCACAGTAACTTAATTGCAGTGTTAATTTTAGCCTGCTTGTGACACTAACAAAATTAACTTAAAAGGAGAGCGGTTGGACAACGGGAAGGGGGGGTCCTGCGTGGGCTTGTGGGAGGTGTAGTTTCCACGGCTGCACAGTCGCTGCTTGCAGGGGGGAATGGAGACTACAATTCCCAATGTGCACTGGGGCGTCCGCCGTTAACCGCTTCGCGCTCGCGCTGCGGCTCGAAACTGTGCAGGAGGAGAAAAATCTCAGAGTGCGGGGCCAGAGCGCGATACAATTGGCGCGGCCCGGGGCCAGAACACGAGGCAGTTGGCGGGGCCAGAGCGCGATGCTGTTAGCAGGGAGTGCGGAGCCACAGGGCGAGACAGGTAGCGGAGGGCGGGGCCTGACCGCACAAGGGGTGGTGCCTTTTGGTGACGCAGAAAATTTGGTCGGCGTGATGACGTTTGACGCGTTGACGTAGTGACTGGTTGGTGATCGGGAGCCCAGAGCAGGAGGGGGTTAGGGAGGGGGGAAGCCCGGCTTCTTGTTCAGCAAGTCCTGCCTGTGAATTATTGGGTTACTTCACCTGAGCGGCAGGGCAACAGCGGTAGTAGCGGCGGTGGTTGCTGGGGGGGCGGTTGAGGAGAGGGCCCCGAGTGAGGAGATCAAATTGCCGGACGGGGAGTAAAGGCCGCTGTCGAAGCGAGAGGAGGTGAAGATGCTGAACATGTGGAAAATGCGCGAGCTGGTGGATAAGGCGTGAGTAGATCATGGCGTGCGGTTAAAATGAGCGCAAAGGCGAAAGTTGGCGGCGGTGGCGGCGGTGGCGGCGGCTCCTCTGGCTCGGAGGTGACACGTCAGTGGGTGCGCGGCGTCAGGCCCAGCCACTATCATGCTCCCCCCCCCCCCCCGGAGTGGCATCCTCCACACCCGCCTCCCCCATCTTTTCAACACCCATTCCACTTCACTGTCACCAAGAGCAACCGGAGAATTCGTTCCCAAACACACCTACCTCCCTTCTGAGGTTTCCTCAAGCCCGGGCCCAGTGCAGTGCTGGCACACCTGCATCTAGGGACTGGCACCCCAGTGGGAGTGCCTCCTTATCGGAGGGGTTGTACTTTGGACCAGCTGTTAAAACCGAGGAACCCCCCTCTCCCCCCTCCCAAGTACACTATTTCGGAGGAGAGTAGGGCTGTCCTTGCTTGTTGTCATGGCCAGTGTTTATCCCTCGGCTAACATCACTAACAGGCAGATTATTTGGTCGTCAATCTCAATGTTATTTTGACAGATTTTGCTGTATGTAAATTGGCAGTTGCTTTGCCCACACAGTGAACAAGGGATGACACTTCAGAGGCAATATATTGGCAGTGAAGTGCTCTGGGATGTCTCAATGCAGATCTTTGCATTTTTTCACTTACCGCGCTCATTACTTGCTTTATAGTGATAAATTCTGTTTGAGACTTTTGATGATTTTATTTGTCAGAGGGGGGAATTGCTTTCAATAATCTTGCCTATTTATAATTCGATCCACAAGTTTGTGATGACTATTTCAAATTTGGACCACCTTATCTGATATGACAATTTTTAATGTATTTTGTGCAAAATATTCCAAGTTTATGTCCAATTTACTCTGAAATACTGCGAGCCATTGTCCTGTTTTGAAGTTTATTAGTAGAGACCTGGTTTAGTGCCAGGCAGAATAAGTAACAAGTTTCAAAGTTTGTCAAGTTGGGCTCACGTGGAGTGACAATTATCATTGCTTTTATAGTGTGGCCCTACTTTAATCATCTGCTAAAAAGTAAGTGCAACTTAGTGTATTTACATCAGTGTCAATGTTTCCAGTCATAAAGGTTCTCAACAGTTTCCTGATGCTATCATTCCTCTAACCACAGCACCCAGATCCATGCACTTTCCCAAATCAAATATTTGGATAAAAACAAAATACTGTGGAAGCTGGAAATCTGAAATAAAAACAAAATGCTGGAAAACCTCAGCAGGTCTGGCAGCATCCATGGATAGAGAAACTGAGTTAATGATTTGAGTTTGTATGAGTCCTGTTCAGGGTCTGTTCCTCAAATATTTGGATGCTTGCTTTATGCAAATTGGATGTGGTGCTTCCTACATCATAACAGTGACCATAATTTGAAAAATATTTCATTAGTTGCAAACACTTTGAGATGATTGTGAAAGTTGCTGTATAAATGCAAGACTTTTCCATTGTGTTTGCTAAAAAATCTATTTACAGTTCTTAGTACTTAATTTTTTTAGCTAAATTGAAAGGTTTGTGATTGCCCAAAACACTTTTTTTGGTGTCAAAAGCTGCTGTAGCTCCCAGAAACTTTGACAGCAATTGGGGCGGCACGGTAGCACAGTGGTTAGCACTGTTGTTTCACAGCTCCAGGGACCTGGGTTTGATTCCCGGCTTGGGTCACTGTCTGTGTGGAGTTTGCACGTTCTCCTCGTGTCTGCGTGGGTTTCCTCCGGGTGCTCCGGTTTCCTCCCACAGTCCAAAGATGTGCGGGTCAGGTTGATTGGCCAGGTTAAAAATTGCCCCTGTGAGTCCTGAGATGCGTAGGTTAGAGGGTTTAGCGGGTAAATATGTGGGGGTAGGGCCTGGGTGGGATTGTGGTCAGTGCAGACTCAATGGGCCGAATGGCCTCCTTCTGCACTGTAGGGCTTTTATGATTCCTATGTAAGTACATTTAGCATCATGTACTTTTCCTGAGGCTGGAAAGTCTGACCATAGATCACACATTTGTTTATGGTATTCACTGACATTTTTCCTGTTTGCTCTCTATATTGGTATTTAAGATTACCATATTGATTAATTTTGGATCGTAAAATCCAGTTTTCATTTTTTTATTTGAATTATTGTCACATGTATTAATGTACAGTGCAAAGTATTGTTACTGGCATGCTCTACAGACAAAGCATACCGTTCATAGAGAAAGAAAGAGAGAGTGCAGAATGTAGTGTTACAGTCATAGCTAGGGTGTAGAGAAAGATCAACTAGTGCAAGGTAGGTCCATTCAAAAGTTTGATGGCAGCAGGGAAGAAGCTGTTCTTGAGTCGGTTGGTACGTGACCTCAGATTTTTGTATCTTTTTCCCTACGGAAGAAGGTGGAAGAGAGTATGTCCGGGATGCGTGGGGCCCTTAATTATGCTGTCTGCTTTTTCAAGACAGTGGGAAGTGTAGGCAGAGTCAATGGATGGGAGGCTGGTTTTTAATTTATGCAGGTTATGTGGACATTTTTCTAAAATGTAAACAAACACCAAGCCAGATTTTAAAAAATAAGGTTGTTGGCCTTGAAGAAATAGCTTAACATTTTAATATTTTAAAAAATATATTTTTGTTTACAAAATACCTATTCACCAAATTTTATCACCCAATTTAAATGTGGACTAGTTCCTCCAGACAAACAAAGCTCACTGATCACTTTTTCACATAAGATGCTATTGCCACAGAAATCTGTGCATGGGTCTTAACTATTTGGAATCTATATCATTGACTTGAAGGGATTGAATATTTGGTAGCTAAGTTTGCTGATCACATCAAGATAGGTAGGAAAATAAGTTGTCAAGAGGAGGAAGAGTTTACAAAGAGATATAGACCAGTTAAGTGAATGGACAAAAAAAATCACCAAATGGAGTATAATGAGGGAAAATGTCTACTTTGGCAGAAAGAATAGAAAGACAGTATATTATTTAAATGGCGAGAGATTGCAGAACTCAGTGGTGCATGAGTCACAATGAATTTATACACAAATATAGCAAGTGATTAGGAAAGGAAATGAAGTGTTGGTGTTTATTGCTATGGGAATGGAATATAAAAGTAGGGAAGTTTTACCGCAGCCGTGCAGGGTCTTGGTGAGACTATATTTTGAGTAGCCTGTATAGTTTTGGTCTCCTTATTTGAAAACAGGATATAATTGGGTTAGGAGCGGTTCAACAATTTCTGGGATGAAGGACTTGTCTTATGAAGCAAGGTAAACAGGTTCGGGCTATCCCATTGGAGTTTAGAAGAATGAGAGGTATCTTATTGAAGCATAAGATCCTGAGGGAACTTAATAGGGTGGTTACCTGAAGGACGTTTCAGCTTGTGGGATAAACTAGAAAATTAGGGGAGACAGTTTGATCTCCCTTTAAGATGGAGATGAGAATTTCTTTCTCTTGTGGGTCGTTGGTATGTAAAAAAAAATTTCCCCAGAAAGCAGTGAAAGTTGGGTCATCAAATTTATTCAATGCTGATTTTGATAGATTTTTGTTGCAGTGATATGTAAACCATGATGAATTCTCAGACTTCATTAGAGTCATAAACTCAATGATAACTTCATTGTTTTTTCTCCTCCTTTATTCCCCCATCTTCAAGGTATTCAGTTAAGACGGTTTAGTTCCAGAAGCGCTATAGGATATTGTTTAAAAGGCCATTATTTATTTGTGAGCAGGCTATTCAACTCTGAAGAACATTATAGTTCAACCCAGTTCCGTAAGCATGATCAACCTGTTCCACAAGGGAAGGTACTACATTCCAGGACCCAATACCTTCATGCCCACATTCCAAAACTATTACCTGGATGTTTTTTGTAACAAGCATGGATCTGCTTTCAGATGCTCACTCCACTGATGGTTGAAAGAAAATCATGTTTGTAGAGTTGTTTCACCAGAGGAAAACAAAAAGAAAGTTCTAAATAAGTGATAAATGTCTGACCAATTCTGTGAAACAATTAACCCAATATTCGACCTCTGGTTTTTCTTTGTAATATTCTCCTCCCCCCTTTCAAGGAAGATTTGTAGTCTCTGGGCTCTGCTGACTTCCATCTGGGTAGCAGTTTTGGTGCTACAGCTGGCCTTGGTGCTCCTTTGTTAGGAAAGGGATAAAGGACGAGGGATTTGGACATCATTGACACCTAGTGACTGCTGTTGGAAGTCTGTGTTTGGAGGGAGGACAAGATTGAGGCCCTGAGGTCACTTATCCTGCTGACATTTACTATGTAGGTTCATATGTGAAGGACATAGATGGTGACTAGGACATAGAAAATTATATGTCAGTGAGGAGTCACTGTCTTCAGGCACAAAGGAAAGGACTAAAGCTAATGGAGAATGGAATCATAAGTGCAGTTTAAAAAATATGGCATTATATTGGAGTATTACTTGTTGGATTACATAACATTGTGTTGTTTGCTGTAGTTAATGCAATAAGTCACCTGTTGATTTGGCTCATGCTTGCTGGTGTCATTTAGATAATTGAAATGTGTAGAGTTCTCACTTGCAGATGTTCTCCTGCAGCAAGATTATACCGCTGTAAATGTGCTTCTTGATCACTAAGAGGAGGAATTTTAACTGTCTGGGAGCTCATTTGATGTGATTCTCTTTTCAAATTTAAAATAATATGCAATAATTCAGAGGACTAAATACCAATAATTGAAGGGGGAGAAACAACAATGTTTTGAGTAATAATGAATGGGTGCAGTGCTGATCAGTGCAGTTGGACTGGACCATAGAAAAGGCTGGTTTGGTCCGGCAGTTGATTCAGTTCTTGGTGCTGGAAGACATGCTCATAGTTTAAGGGCGCTTTCTAAGCAAATCAGATGTGATGCTATAAACTGGTCCTTCTGGTGTAAGTTAACCGACACTTTGAGTCATCACCAGTTAAGTTTTTAACTGCCTAGTCTGTTTCTGCAGTGGAGTCAGGAAAACTTTAAAAAAATGAACATTAAGCTTATTTCTTAATGCACATGTATTTTTAAACTCATTTTTGAATTTTATAATGTGGCATTAGTTATTGGCATTATTAGACAAATTTATTCCTAAAAAACCTTGACCAAGAAAGCAAATATCAGATCACTGACCAATTTCCTGCTTCATGAGTTTTTAACTTGTTGAAAGGCATTGTGCCCCTGGATGATAATTTAAAAATTGTGGAAAACATAAATGTCTGATGCCTTTTCCAAATTCAATGCCAATTTAATGCTATTGACTAACTAGTTGAGAATAAATGCACAATACTGTAGGTAACAGCCACTAGACGCTTCATTTTTTAAAAAACCCTTCATTTCTAGTGGAAAGTCTTGAATAGGTTCCAATTTCCATTCCAGTTAAATATCATCTCAAAGTTTTGGTGTTGCTCTTTAATTTTAAGTAGTAGGCAACCAAATAGTGTCAGTGTGCTTTTATCTTTGCAAAACTTCAATTATTTTGATACTGTTGCACATTTCAAAGGAACAATATGCCCTAACTAAAATGATTAACACGTCAGCAATTTATCAAGAGTTACTTGTAAAGAAAAAATGACATGGATTGTTCGTTTTTGTGCTTTTATCTATTTACCCATTGGGTTCAGTTAGTTTACATTATGCTGTCATACATTGATATTTTGAAGAGTGCATCGACCAATTTGTATGCATTATATTAACTCTTTAAAATAGTTTCCAAAGTCTACATCAAAAAGTGTAACTTGCTCCACTGTGAACTTTTATGCTGTACTTCCTCCTTCACCAGTAAATATTGGCTCTTCCCTTTGCTTCCATTCTACGTCCACCTCAATTGAACTTTCCAGGTTCTGGAGTCGACCTGTGATTCACATTCGGTAACATGATTTCTGCTTTAGAGGCTTGACCATTTGCACTCTGCAGATAGGAATTCCTGATGTTGCAGTAGTTTACAACAGCAGAGTCGTCACCTAGAGTTTGCAGAGGCACAAGTGAGGCAATAAAACAGGACGACTTCTTGCTGTCTGCTTCAAATTTTCCAATAATCCTGATATTGATGAGAGACAAGTTAGTGAGAGCCAGCCAAAAAATGTATAGTGCCTATCCCTTCCTATTCATAGCTTTACTGGTTTTGAGAACACTTAATCAAAACATGGTACTTCAGCTTATAATTTTTTTAAAAAGTACACGCTAATGCAAAAATAATTTTGACATGCCTGATTTTTTCTTAAGAAGGAACTGTTAAGCTGTTGACCACTGTTTCAAAAGGAAACCAATTTGAAGGTGCAACCAACTTTTGACACACTCAGTTTTTCTGGAAATTACCTCCACTATATTATTGGGGTTTCTAGGCAATTTATTTCCTTATTGTAGGTTGTGTTTACTTATGCACGATCTTACTCCATACCTAAATCATCCTTAAATTTTGTGTCATTAAATCCATTGTTTTTCAATTATTGGTGTCAGACTAAGAAGTTTCTAGATTTGTTTTGTTTTATTTTGAAGGTAGATACTATGTTGACTTGTTTCTATTTCTGTGGGCGTGTCCTTGATTTCAGTATTCAAAAATGATTTATATTTAGTATTAATCAACTGATCACAGCCCTAGAATTCTTGACATTGAGGGCTGGGTTAGTTGATCTAAGGATGGTTTAAAGCTCTGCTGCAAGGGAGAGATGTGGCTGTTGCAAGGTTGTGACTGGAATAAGCTTTGTTACAGGAAATATGTGCTGCATTTAAACTTCAATATTCTGCAGCTGTCCAAATGTTTGAACAACACAGCCACAAGTTCATAAAACATCCCACCAGTATGAACAATGTTCTATCAAGCAGTTTTCAGAGACTTTCCTGCAGTAGAACCTGTTTCAAAATATGTTTTGTCAGTTGTAAACAGAAATAAAAATTCTACCACTTGGATGCAGAAGTTAAAATTCAAAGTTAATGATCACATAGCTGCATCTAGATTGCTCGATCATGTGATGGACTTTGTTCCAGGTACTGCATTGCTTTCTGCGCTCCCTGAAGCCACCGGGACTAATTTCAGGAGACAATTATCTTTGCTTAATTTGCCCCTTTGTTTCATTTGTCCCTTTAATTGAAACCTGTGCTATTTAGTGTATAAATTCTCTGGTTCATTTGAACTGTTTCTGCTACTCTTTCATCCATTACTTTTGTTATTTGGCAGTTTGCAGCTTTCAAAAATGTCTGACCAAATCCAGTGCCTCTTTTGTTCACTTACATCGCATGAGGGTGTGTTTATTCAGGCCTATTTTCAATAATTGAGATTAAACATGCTGTATTTCAGCCAGGATTGTGAGAAATCTTGTTTCTTCAACAAGACTGATGAAAAACTTAAAATAACCTCTGTCACTGTTGTGTTGGTAAATGAGGCAGCCAACTGATTTACAAGAAGATTCTATAAAAGAATAAATGGAAATAATTTGTTTTCTTGTTCCACTGAGGGATGTGTTGTCTAAGGCACTTGGACAACTTGCTATTCTTTTAATTGTGTTGTAACTTTAGCGCAGATACGGCCTTGGCTTAATGTTTCACCCATAAAAAAAGGACCATGCTGAAACATTAGAGGGGACAGCAAGAGACAAATAAATACTATAGTTTGGAAATATTAGTTCAGTAGATCAGTCTTGGAAGCTGCTGGAAAGGCAAATGAAGCCGCAGAAGAATTTGAGTGTTTATATGTAAATGCAAATAGGTAAAATAAGGTTGGTGAACTGTAGGCAAAAATTATTGTATGGGACTTTACTTTTAAAGAGGGAGAGCACTAGGAACTTAATTCCTGGCTACAAGGAATTCAAGAAAAGGAGTGAATGGTTGTATTGATCAAATTACCTATTATATCACTGAAAGAGGATGAGGTAGTTGAGAGCTCAGAGAACCTACTTGGTGAAAATTATGAACAACAAAGAAATTGTTGCATTGCTCAGTGTGTAACCAAAGACCAAATAGTGGGAATCAGATGTGTAACAAATATGGGAAAGGTGCAAGATCTATTGTGCAATGACATGAGAATTTTCTTGACTAGTGTGCTCACGCAATGAGGGAAGTGGTGCTGGATCTAGTTCTGGAGAATAAAATGTTTTAGTGCATGCGGAAAACAATGACCATTAGGTTTAAAACAGCTATGGAGATTGACACAACCAAGTGTAAAAATACTTCATGGGCGGAGGACTAATTTCAGTGGGTTAAAAATGGATCTTGCTGAGACTGAATACAAACGTACAGAGACGATTTAACGAAGGTAGTAAGGGGCCAAATAATTTAATAGATTAGTTAATAAAAAGATAATTGTATGATTAAAGGGACAGTGGCACTGTAGGTACATAATTGGCTAAGGGACAGTAAATAGTATTGGTAGATAATTGTTTTTAGACTGGAGGGAAGTATAAAGTGTTTCCTGGGGTCATAATTAGGACCACTTCTTTTTGACTTGTATCAGTAGCCTGAATTTGGATGTACATGGTATAACTTCAAAGTTTACACACAACCAAAATTTGGAAATGTAGTAAATGGAGAAGGAAAGCATCAGACTTTAGGAAAACGTACAGTGATGAAATATTAACATGCAGAAATGTGAACAGATATATTGTGGTAGGTAGAGAGAGGAGAAGCAATAGAAATGAAATTATACAATTTTAAATGGAGTGCAAGAACAGAGACCTGGAGGTGGCAGGACAAGTTGAGAAAGCTGTTTTTGTTTGAAGATATATTACCTTTGGTTTTATTAATGGAGGCATAGAGTACAAAAGCATGCATGTTACATTAACCCTTTATAAACACTGGTTAGGCCACAAGTGAAGGATAGTGTCCAATTCTGGGCACAGCAATTTAGAGAAGATAACTATGGAAAGGCTATGAAGAGGGTGCTGAAACGATTCAGTAGAAAGATACTGGGGTGAGGACCTTCGGTTATGTGAAGAGACTTCGAGAAGCTGTGGTTGCTGTAGAGAAGAAATGGTTAACAGAAAATTTCAGAAGAGGTGTTCATACAGTAAATATGGAAACAATGTTTCCAGTGGCAGAAGGATTGGTAACCAGAGGTCAGAGATTTAAGACTTAGAGGTGAAATATGGAAACATTTTTTTTATATAGCAAGTTATAACTTGGAATTCAGTGCCTTGAGGGATGTATATTGCAGTATAAATAACTGAAAAACAGATTATAGAACAGTACAGCTTGGTAGGAGGCCATTTGGGCCCTTGCAAATGCTCTTTCAATAGCAATCCAGTTAGTCTTGCACTCCAATTCTTTCACCATGGCTGTACAGCTTTATCCAATTCCCTTTTAAAAGCTATCATTGAATCTGTTTTCACTTTCCTATCAGATGGTGTGTTCCAAATCCTAACCAGTCATTGCAAAAAAAATTGAAGGGACAGTAAACAGAGTTGGCAGATAGTTTTTAGACTGGAAGGAAATATAATGTGATTCCTGGGGTTGTAATTAGGATTTTGTCTCTTTAACTTGTATCCATGACCTGGATTTGGATGTACATCATGCCAGTCTGGCTATGTTATAAGTAAGCTTAAGTCCGTGTCCTTGGGTTAAAATGGGGAAAATAGACTTGCATTGAGAATTTTGCAACCACGACTTCTCAGATCTTGATCATGTAATGTAAAGCTTCCATATATTGGAACACATATGTTTTGTCCCATAGGTAGCATTTTGAACATGTTTTTGCAATCTCATTGTGTTGTTTATGAAGCTGTCTTGAAAGAGCATTTGCATTGAAAGAACATTTGCATTGCTGTTTACGCAAATGATGTAGGGAGAGAAATTTCCATACACAGTTTTACATGTTGCTAGAAGCTAGGGTACTAATCTCTGCTGTGTAATGTGGAGGCTCAGAGAGAACAGGACTGGCTCAGAGTGTTGTGTTATTCAAAATGGTGGCCTTGATCTGAAGAAATTTGAACACAATCTAGGCTGTCATTGCACCACTGAGGGAGCATCGCACGGTCAGAAATGTCACCTTCCAGATGACATTAAAACAATGCCTGTATGCTTGATTTAAAACAAATTATCCTGTTTATGTCGTGCCTTCAGCATTAAAAAAAAGTCTCAACACTTCACTGAGCCATAAGGTGTTACATAATTGCCAATTTGTTCATGCAATATTTTTTTCCCAGGATAAGGGAGCTGGATTTAAATCTTATTTTAGTTCACTGACATCTATAAACTAGGCTAAAGCAGCTCCAGATAAACAGTGCCAATTTAAAAGCACCTGAATAGTCGTCAGTGTTCTCTTCCTACACTGCTCACATGATGTTGAATGATCTTTCCTTTTAGAAAATAGAGCTGAAACCTATCAGGGGTTACCAGGGCTACAATTGTTGACTTAATACCAGTTTTTCAGGATTGGGCCTGGTTGTTGATTTGTCTAACAGTACTTAGCATGACTGAACTAAAAGTTTCATAATTCAAATGCTTGCACTATGTTTTAATTGAGCAGGGGATTTGGAAATGTCAGCTTGTGACGTTTTTAACTGGGTTGCGCAAATTAGTTTCGTTAGCATTCCAGGCGAGTATACACCTTGAACAATGTTATCAGCCAGAAAGAACAACCTCCGGTGGCTTGTACCCAGAATTGTGCTCTTTCTGAGGAAGGCTTCATACCAGAAGATTCAATTGCCTCCTCAATTGATGCAGTCTGACTTGTTGGGTATTTCCAGTGTTTTCTGTTTCAAATTTGCAGCACCTGTATAAATTTGCTTCTTCACTCTTGCTTTATAAGTAAATTACTGAAATCATAATTTAGTTAATTATCTCACAATTCTCCAGCAGACATGAATATTCACTTGTGGCGGTGTGATTTCGGTTCCAAATCAAAAATCAGGAAATTCAAAGCTGGGATCAGTGAAAGTGCATATGGAGTTGTTGGACTTGTATAAACATCCAACTGTTCACGAGGGAGAAAACCCACTGTCATTGTTTGTCTGACCTGTATGTGACTCCAGCCCACAAAAATATGTTTGATCTTAATTGAGCTTTGAAATGGTCTAACAAGTTATTTGATTTCATGAAAACAAGTTCAACCCAAAAACTTGATTAAAGAGGTAGATTTTGAGGTGTATCTTAAAGGAGAAAAGGTAGGTGGAGGGTATTAGGGAGGTAATTAGGGAGGCATTTGAGGTTTGTAGAGATCTTGTTGGATTGCAGGGCTAGAACAGGTTAGAAATAGCAAGCAGATAGATAAACCATGGTGGGAGGATATGAAAATGAGGATGAACATTTTAATATCAAGGTTGGGAGCCAGTGTCAGTCAGAGAGCATAGGGAGTGACAGATAATTGGGAGTTGGGAAATGAACAACAGGTTTTGGATGAGCTCAATCTTGTGGAGGATGCAAACTGGGAGTCCAACTTGATGAGTATTAGATTGATTGAGACTAGCATATGAGCGGAAGCAGGGGCAGAGGTGGTATTACAGAACTTGAAGTGGATATGGGGCCAGAAATAAATGGCAAGGGCTGGAAATACTCAGGAGATTTAACAGCATCTCTGGAGAGAGAAACTAAGTTTGCTTCAGGTCTTGACCCTTCATCAGAACTGAAATTTTAGCGCTCTTTTTCTCCCCATAGATGCTTCAGACCTGATCAGTATTTCCAGCATTTTCTATTCTTTCAGATTTCCGGTATCCGCTTAAGGGGCACAGCTAAGAATCACGGGCAAGGTTTCAAACCAGGAAATTCAGCTTCAGATAGTGACAAGAGAGATGGATGTAGTCAATAACTAGGGAGTGGCAATTTTGGTCGGTACCAAAGATAATATTCAGTTGAAGAAAATATCTGCTCATCAAGGACTTAATGTTGGACAAGATAGTTGGAAGTTCTGTAATGAGGTACTGGGGCTGAATAGAGAAGGAATTCAAAAGGGATTATATGCCTAGATTGCTGAAAGTGCATCCATATAGTTAGATGGGAAGAAGGAATGTAAGGCCATAAGGAATTTAAAGACAAGGACAGTAATTTTAAATTTGATGTATTATGAACTTCTCAGTTCTTTCGATCTAGTCACTATGCGTCCAGATCAGCTGTGCCTGGCAACATTGTTGGGAGGTTGCCTGTAATATCGAAAGTCAAGAACTAGAACTTTCTGATGTATGTTAAGCTGCTGTTGGCTCATACACCTTAATGTGGATGCCAGCGATTAATAACTTCCTTGTATTTGATACTGGAGGTGGCATGCTACATAATAACAGTGGCTTTGCTGCTACTATAAATCATGACGGTAATTATTTGCGATCCATCACTGGGAAACTATAACAGAGAGCCTTTGCTAAATTGTCATTACTGTACTTATTTTGGAAGGGAAAGAAAAACCGGCACATTTACTTGATGGAATTTTTAAAAAACTTCACAGAAGAGGAAGTTTTCTTTAACAAATGGAACCTGGAAATTTAGTTACTTTTAGAGAAAACTCCTGACTTTTTGAATTTTTGAAAGTTTTGTATAAAAATACTTCCTTAAAATTTGTTTTTAAAGCCTTCCTAAATTGACCTCAATTATAACAATTCTGAGTAATTTGAAGATGGTTGCAGGCAAGAGAGGTTATTCAGCGGCTGCTGCTTCAGATCACAGCAAGTTGTGAAAATAAGTTCAATAGTAATTTGAGGCTGGTTGGAAATAAAGTATTATTGCTGCTGGATTGTTATTCAGAAACTCAGCTGGTACGTAATGTCCTCGAGTTTAGGATTTTTGGAATGGGGTAGGCCATTTAGCCCTTCGAGCCTTTACTGCCATTCTGTTAGATAATGGCTAATCTGCTACCTGACTCCATCTATCTGTTTTTGCCCCATGTTCTTTAATCTTTTGGGTAACTTGCAATTCTCATGGAGATCCACAAAACAAGATAGCCAAATTTACCGAATGGCCCCGCCCTCTTAAAGAAATTACTAACACGATTTCACCTTTTGTAACTTCTACTTTAACACAATTCAAAACATGAAATAAGAGACAAATGATATTTTATTCGAAGAAGAACTTCACTTCAAATAGTTGATCAAATAAAGAAATGTCTCTTGAAATTACAAGCACACACATCACTTGCTGCCAAAATCTGGCACTAAATGGAATCCTTCCAACTTGATCTCCAATATGTATGGTGTCTCATTTTTTCCACTCGATGGATTTAGTCCTCTACTCACCTTCAGCAGCAGCTCCACTCTGAGTTCCAAGAGGTGGTTGTTACTCAAATGGCACATTCCTGAAGAACCTTATGAGCTAGATCCATGACAATCTTGATGGCACAGATTTCCCAGAAACTCCTTTAGTAAACCCCAATAAACAGTCTAGTTGGCTCTGAAAAAAACTAAGCAGAAGCACAAGAATTATTTAATTCACAGTCCCTGCTGTAATCTTGTCTTCAGCTTTCTGGTCTTTTCAACTCACACGCAGCTCCTTATTGTAAATGTATCTTCTCTGTTCTCAGCATCCCAGCTGCAGAACTGAATCTACATGGCCTCTGTATTTTAACTTACTATGGGTATTGTTACAAGTCAAGGGTCACTAGATCACATTGACCAGGATTTTTTTCTTTATCCAAAAAGAATGGTTGTTCCTTTGCAAGTGGTACAAATTCTAAAATGTGCTTTTGAAACATTTTTTTACAAATGTAAAAAATTTGCCATACTGTAACTGGTTTTGGATCAAAGGTTGTCACAACAAAATTCTATCAATGTCCACTTTAAAATTTGCAATTGCTGGTTGTAGACGAGTATTCCAAACTGCTGCCACCTTTTTGTATGTAGAAGTGTTTCCTAATTTCACTCCTGGAAGGCCAGATTCTAATTTGTAAACTATGCATTTTAAATAGAGTCCCAGACTCCCTAACAGTCAAAATATTTTCTGTCTGCCCTATCCGTTCTCCTTAATACAGATTAAACCAGATATTACGAAGAGTTAGTAGATGATAACGCTGACTAGATTCTGAAACCTGTAAGGCCCTTAGTGTATTAATGTTAGATTTTAAATTTGTCCATAGTCTCAACCATTCAATCTGTACCACTGTCATCCCGTTCCTATGATACTGTCTACACGTGTCAACTAAACGGTTGACTTTTAATGCCCTCTCAAATGGTTTATCAGCCACTTTGTAAAATCAATCAATGGAGCCTTCTTGGGCACAATAGGTGATGGATGATAAATTTAGGGCTGATGGTGTCATCCATATCCTGAGAAAAGTAATTTGGAATTAATTGTATCTTTAATTATTGAAAAGTATTATCTATGTGAAATGTACTAAATTGTTGAAAAAAGGTTTTTATCAGTAAAAAAAATTTACTGTTGGTTAATGAAGCACCTGAATGTGGGCTTGCTGTGTTTGATTTGTTATCTTTGATGTGTCACCAGTGTGATCATCTTGAACAGCTCCCATTCAACTGAGTGAGATCAGTGGTCTGACCCCAGACCCTGATCTTTATACATATGTGTGGCGATAAAACTTGGTAGCAGCTAGATCTTCAATCTGAAGAGGTATCCAAGGCAAGGAAGAATACTAGCATTCAGGGAATAATATCTGAAAAACTAATTTATAAGCTCATAAGCAGGCTGGAGGGGTAAAATGGTGCAGTTTGCATCACAATGGACCATTATCTCTCGAGTAAATTAACTTTACAGTTTGGGAATATTTTGGATTTAACTCTGACCTCAAGTGTAAATTGGAATAATTGGAGCTCTGTTGATCTTAAAATAGCTACAACTGGTATTTTGTGTGCATTCTATGCAGATATAATGCACTGCTCTGTTCAACCAAATCTTGTTCTTAAACATAAAACGAGCAGAACTGGAAACATCCATGAACTTTTTAGTGATTGATTGCGATTGACTATGTAAACTACAGCTCCTTAAAAAGATAGCGCAAATGGAACAATCAAGAGATTTAATAACAAGTCTGTATGAAGTGACTTTACAATTAAATAGTGTCTACTTGTGTTTCAGATCAACGAGACTAGCAAAATAATTACTGTATGGTAAATAGTTCACAAGGACTGGGGGTTCAAATAATGTTTAAACTGGAGGACCAAATGTTCATAACTTTTTGTGTTTGGGGATAGAATTCTAAAAGTAACTTAAATTTTGTCTTTCATATCTTCAGGTCACCTCCAAATACTTTACAGTCAATGATTTATTTCTGAAGTATAGTCCTTGTTAGGCAAATATAAATGCCAACCAATTTACACATTGCAGCAACAGCAAATAAGATAAAGATATATATTTTTGTTATTGGTTGAATGAAGATTTTCAGCTAGGACACCAAGACCTTTTGCACCTCTTGAATCAATATAAAACCATTTTTATATCCACCTGAGTAGACCAATGGAACTTTGGTTTAAATTTACATCTGGAATTTGGCACCTTTGGACGATGCTACAGTTAAATTGACGTTAAGTTCAGTAGCCTCAAATACATGCATTTTTTTAAATTTAAAGAATCATGCACCATTCTGCAGTTCGAATACATACTGCTTGTTTTTCAGGCTGTAGAAAAATTGCCCAATTCTCTTCGATAGCTAAATGTTTCAATGTAGTAAGTGGTATTTGATTTTTGATCATCAGCTCATTTTGGTGAATTACAACACTAGCACATTTGACCAGTATCAGATTTTGGCTCTGAGGCAACATTTTTGCCTATGATTTAGAGTTCAATTTAGAGATCAAGTTCAAGCTCTATTTCAGAGACATGAGCACAAATCCTAGGCTGAAATCTCAATGCAGTAATGAGAGAGTGATGTATTGTCTGATGTGCATTTTTTGATGTGATATTAAATCAAGGTCCTGTCTGTCTTCTCAGATGTACATAAGGATGTCTGATCATCGTCTTGTATTTGTTTGTTGGATCTGACAGTATCTAAATTGAATGTTGCTTTTGCCTGCATTATAACAAAAATACATTTCAAAAATACTTCTTTAGCATATGGTATGCTTGCCTTTATAGGACGGGGTATAGAGTATAAAAGCTGGAGTCTGATGATGCAGCTGTATAGAACGCTGGTTAGGCCACATTTGGAGTACTGCGTCCAGTTCTGGTCGCCGCACTACCAGAAGGACGTGGAGGCGTTAGAGAGAGTGCAGAGAAGGTTTACCAGGATGTTGCCTGGTATGGAGGGTCTTAGCTATGAGGAGAGATTGGGTAAACTGGGGTTGTTCTCCTTGGAAAGACGGAGAATGAGGGGAGATCTAATAGAGGTGTACAAGATTATGAAGGGGATAGATAGGGTGAACGGTGAGAAGCTTTTTCCCAGATCAGAAGTGACGATCACGAGGGGCCATGGGCTCAAGGTGAGAGGGGCGAAGTATAACTCGGATGTTAGAGGGATGTTTTTTTACACAGAGGGTGGTGGGGGCCTGGAATGCGCTGCCAAGTAGGGTGGTGGAGGCAGACACGCTGACATCGTTTAAGACTTACCTGGATAGTCACATGAGCAGCCTGGGAATGGAGGGATACAAACGATTGGTCCAGTTGGACCAAGGAGCGGCACAGGCTTGGAGGGCTGAAGGGCCTGTTTCCTGTGCTGTACTGTTCTTTGTTTAGTAGTGAAACACTTTAGGAAATTGAGGTTCCAAAAAAATGCAAATCCTTTGTGTTTGTCACATGGTAAACTAAAAGCCTGGCTATCAATAAGTAACTTTGCTTTGATTATCTGTACATTAGGATGTAGTTTGTTCTGGCAAATATCAATTACTGAGTCTGAACATTTGAGAGGAGAAATGACTGACAGGGTTCCTCAAGTACTGCAAGAATCTGATCCACAAGTTTCAAAAACAAACATTTCTACCTTACTGTATACCTACTGTAAAGATCTGATTTATCACAACCATCTTTTTCCTTTAATGCATTAGTATTGATCTCTCTGAAACTGTCGTCTGTGGCTTGTAAAAGACGAGCAGCATTAACTCTTTGATTTATTCCAAATAGTCATTAAAGCTCAAAATCACATTGCCCAACAACTATTTGAATTTATTTCAGATGTTGCCTCAAATAAGCAAACTTGGTGGGGGAGGGAATTCTTCCCAAACCTCTTGTCACTTGCAAATCCCTGTTGGTTAGTGAGATGCAATCATGCAAAGAATAGTTTTTGTTTCACTTTCAATCAGATATGCTCAAAAGCTGTTTTAGAACAATGTTCTGTGCTTTTGAAGTGACACAGTAAGAAGTTTAACCACACCAGGTTAAAGTTCAACAGGTTTATTTGGTAGCAAAAGCCACACAAGCTTTCAGAGCTCCAAGCCCCTTCACCTGAAGAAGGGGCTTGGAGCTCCGAAAGCTTGTGTGGCTTTTGCTACCAAATAAACCTGTTGAACTTTAACCTGGTGTTGTTAAACTTCTTACTGTGTTTACCCCAGTCCAACACCGGCATCTCCACATCATGACTTTTGAAGTGACTGCAGACCTGTTTAATGACTGAAAGGGGGAGATGGTGACATGGTGGTAATGTCGCTGATCTAATTATCCAGAGGTTCAGGCTATTGCTCCACGGCAGTTGGTGGAACTTAAATTCAGTCAATGAAATCTGGAATATAAAGACAGTCTTGGTAATTTTGCTGATTGCTGTAACAAAGGTTCAGTGATGCCCTTTAGGGAAGGAATTCTGCCATTTACCTGATCCACAGCAATGTGATTGGCTGTTAACTGCCCTGTGAGTTGGCTGGACAGGTCACTCAGTTCATGGGCAATTGGGGATGGAAACAAATGCTGGCTTTGCTAGCGATGCCCACTTCCCATAAATTATTTTTAAAAAGGTGCAATGGTGAAGTGCCTTTCATGACCTCAAGACATCGTAAAGAGGTTTCCAGTCAATTACGTACTTTTGAAGATTACCTGCGTTTGTACTATAGGAAACGTGGTGGTTGTTGTGTGCACAGCAAGATTTCACAAACAGCACAGTGTTAATGACCAGATAACCTGTTTCAGTGATGTTTAGGGATAAATATTGGCGAGGGCTATGGCAACAAGGAAACCTTCCTTGTTCTTCTAATTTGTGTTTTGGAATTGTTTGCATCCATGTGGGCCAACAGAGGGAACCTGCAGCCTTCTCACAGCATCATACTGGAGTGTCCACCGAGATTGTCTACTTGACTGTCTAGAACAGGACTTGAACTTTCAATCTTCTGATGCTTTGGCACAGTTTAAAACTGAATTACATAGCTTTTACAGTGGTACACAAAGTACTCATTCCCACCATCAATTATGGAAACTATGTCTCTTTTGTCCGACAAATAGACTTTGTGTGTCCAGAAATGTCTTCAGAAGTTATAAATGTACCAGCAGCTACCCTGTATTGGACTTCTGAACAATCCATAAAGTGACCCTCTTGTAGATGGGGCTGCATTTAAGTGTGTTTGCTGATGCCCCATCAACATTTAAAAAGAAAACAGTGTAATCTGGATTAGTATTTTGAAGCAGCATATTGGCCAGTTGAGGGGATTGAAATTCAAATTATCAGTAATTTGCTTAAAGGCATGTTCTAGCTCAATTTTCCCATATCCAACCATTGTCTCTGATCTCTTTAATTCTCCAGACGATCAATCATTCTTCAACTCATTCAAAATCATAATTTTCACATGATTTTCTTTTCTCTTCCATCTGTCAAACACCCCTTTTTCAACATCTCATTCACCCAGGACATTCTGTTCAGTTTATTTGCTTTTTCCGATCACATCAATTAAACTCCATTCTTTATCATTGTTAGAGCTTCCTAATTACATTTTTTAATCTATCCACTTTTTTTCTTCGTGCATCTTCAAGCAAACTTTTCAAGGCTTAAGCTTGAATTTTATTCTCAGCAACTGTTTCAGCAATCTTCTCAGACTCTTCACTAATTTTTTATTCATCTCTCTCAAAATAGAAAAAAATAGGATTTGTTTTAAATAGTAATTGAGTGCTTACTAGTGATTTTCCATCATTGCAACAATAAAAAATTACAGATTGGTGGGAAATTATTCATAGTGAAACTTCATATCTGTACTTTGGTCAGTGTAATAAATAAATCACTTTTCAACTTCACAGAATCTCAATACTACTGTGCAAAAGAGACCCTTTGGCCCATTGAGTCTGCACTGATGCACGAAAGGTCCTAACCTGCCCACCTAATCCTACTTGGCAGCACTTGGCCCATAGCCTTGAATGTTACGGCATACCAAGTACTCATCCAGGTTCTTTTTAAAGGATGAGAGGCATCCCGCCTCCACCACCCTCCCAGGCAGTGCATTCCAGACCGTCACCACCCTCTGAGTAAAAAGGCCTTTCCTCAAATCCCCCCTAAACCTCCCACCCCTCACTTTTAACTTGTGTCCCCTCGTAATTGACCCTTCAACTAAGGGGAACTGGTGCTCCCTATCCACCCTGTCCATGCCCCTCATAATCTTGCTGATTAGACTAGGTTGAATGCATATAACGAGGAGGAGGTGGAAGAGATACTTTCCGCAGAACAGAATTATGATATGCACACGGGTGGGATATTCACGTTCTACAAGTCGTATTTTTCAGGAGTTTTATAAGATGTTGCGTGTTGTGTAATGTGCTTGAGTTCAGTGGTACAACTGCTTTATAATTTGACTATGTCTAAGGTGCAACAGTTAATAATTTATATTTATATGGCTTCTTTACTATAGTTAAACGTCCCAAGGCACTTCACAAGAGCATTATAATACAAAGTATCACTGAGTCATGTAAGGCGGTGTTAGGTCTCATGACCACAAACTTTTCAAAGAGGAAGGAAAGCGAGATGAAATGGTTCAGGCAGAACATTCCTGAGGTTAGGATCCCCAGCAATGTTTGAGCATCTTAAAATTGAGAATGCTCAAGATGCTAGAATTAGGTGAATGCAGCGATCTGGGTTAATGAGCTAGAGTAAACTAAGGAGATAGTGGGGTGAGGCCATAGAGGGGTTTGAAAGCAACTGGGGAGCTTTCGATTGGATTTTGGAAGCTATTTATTGCAGGAATAGAGCAATATGTGTTTATATGAAACAACTGGCAAACCTTTTGGTCAACAGTGACTTCCACAAATTTTGTGCGTGAAATGCTTATGGTGAAGCCTTGTGAGGAATGGAGTATTAATCACAAAAGCAAAATGGTGATTATAACCGGTGAGCAAGCACCAGACAGTCATGAGTGGTGTGGGGCTTCTAGTTGAGGCGTTTGATGCGATAGTTTACTTGTCAAAATTGCTTCTCTTGGCTGATTGTGAAACAGAAGTTTTGCAGTTGAGATCAAATAATCCCAAGCTCTGGTTATAGTAATTGTAGGGGAAGAAAAATAATGAGCTCAAATAACAAGCTGTAGGTTTTCCATTATTAAATATTAATAATAGACTATTTTGTTCAGGGTTATCTTTGCGTAAAATTTCTGGAATTTAATTTCAGCAAGATCCAAATTTCTCCTGCAGTATATCTGTACTATTATTCTGGCTTAATCCTAGGCATTGGCGCAAACCACAACAATTCATTCCACTTTGTGCTTCCTGCTTTTATCAACAAACGTTTCTTGAAGAATTGCCTCACATTTAGGGAGCAATTATACAGTGGTTAAATACTTATTTAATATTAAAGACATTTTTAAAAAATCAGATGGTACAATAGACCGCCTGCAGATTTCATAGAATCCTAGAAATTTGCAGCGCCAAAAGAAGGCAGTCTGCCTATCGTGCCTGTGCTGACCCTTGTATTTGTGTTTAGTTCTGTCACGAACCACATTGATATCTGCAATGGAATGGTGTGAGGAGTCATGTGAAACCCCAAGTGAGAATAACCAGCCCCATCATTGTGTAACAATGACTAGATACTGATCATTCTCTGCACCCTTTCTGTAACTGCAACACTATATTCTGCACCCTCTCCTTTCCTTTTCCCCTATGTACTCTATGAATGGTATGTTTTGTCTGTATAGCGCAAGAAACAGTATTTTTCACTGCATCCCAATCCATGTGACAATAAACCAGGATGCTTTCTATAGTTCATCTGTAAAAATTGGTGAAAGTCGTAGTGGACATGCTGAATTTTCACAGCCTTCTGAGAAAGTATAAGTGTTGGTGGGCTTTCTTAACTGTAGCATCGGCGTGGAGGGGCTAGGACAGATTGGTGATTTGAACACCTAGAAACTTGAAGCTGTCTCAGTGAGTTGTGGTTGACTAGCTATGGGTGTCAGTGGTTCTTGGTCCAGCAATGGAGATAGTTAAGGGAACATTTCTAATCAAAATCACTGCCCGTTTTCTGGCAACTTTAGGTAATGATTCTCCTAATTTTGTTACCATCCCTTTTTTTGCCTTGCACCATTATCGCTTTGTCATTTAACACTACTGACCTTCGTTTTTATTCTTCTCTTCTACATCCGCCATTCTATTTCTTCCTCCAGCCTCTATACTTATAACCTGTTGATAAAGAAAAAAATCTGTTTAGCATGTGTAGTTAAAGGGTGTGTCTTTAGCTGCTCCTCTTTTTGTGCAGTCATGGAATATGTAAGAGTGTATTGTGCCATTGCATTTCTTTGCCTAGGAATGCACGTAACATTCTTTCCCTCGTAAGACAATCACTGTGGCACTGAAACTTCCACTTAGTCATAGATAATGGATGCAAAAGGTAGAAAAGCACAATAGAATATTGAGTGTAGGGGGTGTTCAAGGAAGGGTCGAGTTTGGGGATTTTGGGTAGTGGATGGGCTCCAGTTGGATGGGGTCGGGGATCAGGTTGGTGGCGAGGAGTCCTGTGTGGGTGGGGGAGTCCCATGGTGGTTTGGGGGGTGGGAGGGGGGGGTGGGAATTCGGTCTGGGTCTTTACAATAGTTACCCAGATGTTAGAATAGGTTTTAATTGCTCTTTGAGTAACGATTAATTATTGTTGGAACCATTCAAAGTTTGTGATTTAAATCACATTTTTGGATGGTTCATGGCGCAGGGCAATTGTCCAGAGGGTGTTTGCATTTCTGGGCAATTGCCTTACATATGCTTACCTGTGAAGTTCCCAGTGTATCTTTGGGATATCCCCCAGTCCTATGCTGAGGAGCTCAGAAGTTATCTCCCCTTTTATGTCCAACCCCATCATCCCAGGAACTAATTTAACGAACCTCCTACAAGCCAAGTCCCTCCTCGTTTAGATGAGTTCAGACAGCTATTGTACCGCTGTTGTCTCTGCAAAGTCCTGTATAATTGCAACAAGGCATCTTACTCATACTTCAACTCCCTTGCATTAAAGGCTAACATATTATTTGTTTTCCTAATTCTTTGCCGTGCCTGCATGTCTTGTATGCAAATCTTTCTGAATACCAACATTTACTACCCCCTCGCCATTAAAAAAAAATCTGCTTTTCCAATCTTTCTACCAAAGTGGATAATTTCATATTTTACTTAATCTGCCATTTTCTTGCCCACTCTCTTAATCCATTTATTTGCAGTTCTGTCCTGTTGTTTTACTAGCTTACCTTCCTACCTAGCTATGTATCATCATAAAACATGCATGGTAATCAACCCCATTACCTAAGTCATTGATGTTTATTGTAACCTTTTTATATGCTTTCATGGGATGTTAGCATTTGTTGCTGATCCCTAATTGTCATTGAAAAGATGATGGTGAGCCACCTTCTTGAACCTCTGCAGTTTATTTGGCATAGGTACACTTACAGTGCTGTTAGGAAGCGAGTTCTAGGATTTTGACTAACAACACTGTTAATGTACCTATGCCAAATAAACTGCCGAGGTTCAAGAAGGTGGCTCACCATCATCTTTTCAATGACAATTAGGGATCAGCAACAAATGCTAACATCCCATGAAAGCATATAAAAAGGTTACAATAAACATCAATGACTTAGGTAATGGGGTTGATTACCATGCATGTTTTATGATGATACATAGCTAGGTAGGAAGGTAAGCTAGTAAAACAACAGGACAGAACTGCAAATAAATGAAGGAACGGCAATATAGTTCCAAGTTAGTTTTGTGTGCGGCTTGGAGGGGAACTTGCAGGTGGTGGTGTTCCTATGCGTACGCTGCCCTTGGCCTTTTAGGCAGTAGATGTTTAGAAGATGCCATCGAAGGAGTCTTGATGTGCTGCAGTGCATTTTTATATGGTGCACACTGCTGCTGCTCTGGTGGAAGGAATAAATCTTTAAGGTGGTGAACGGGCTGTCAGTCAAGTGGGTAAGATCAAGCCCAAGATGGGTTGCAATGCCTTATCTTGTCAGCTTGGATCTTGTTTGTGTCTTATCGTGACCATGAATTGCATTCAATTAGAAATCAGTTTTTGCAGCAAGCGAGGAGATGGATTCAGATCTGCCCAGTCCACTATGAGCATTGGCTTTGTAACTTTAAGAATGGAGTAAAATTTTGGAGAAAAAAATACTGCTTTGCTTGGATTGTGTTGAGTATTATTAGAGCCATACTCATCAAGTAGCTGAGGCCCAAGCACAGGTCCTTGCACCACCTCACAAATTAAAAGCTGTTTATCCAAAAATGACCAGTTTATCGTTACTTTCTGTTTTCTATTCATTAACCAACCCATAATCCAAGCTAATATATTACCAACTCAGTAAGCTCTCAACTTGTGTAATAATCTTATTGAAAGCCTTTTGAAAGTCCAAATACGCTACATTCACTAGTTTCCTCTCATCTACCATGCTGGTTGTATCCTCAAAAATAGATTTGTCATTCACTGGGTTTCTTTCATAAAACTGCATTGACTCTGCCTAATTTTATTAACATTTTCTCAGTACCCTGTTACCTTGTCCATAATAGAATCTAGCATTTTTCCTACTGATGTCAGGCTAACTGATCTGTTGTAGTCTATTTTCTTTTCTCCTTTCTTGATTAAAGGAGTTAGATTTGCTGCCTTCCATGAGAGAATCTAAGAAAGGGGTTCTCGTCCTTTTTGCTTCTGATGTTCTCCCTCCTAGAATACAAGAAAATCCATAGACCCCTATAACACAAGTATGCCTTCTGTATAAAAAAATAATTATATAATTAAAACAAAAAGTTGGTATAAGAACAATGGGCATGTTGCCATTCTGTATGATTTTATGAAAGGTGATCCATCACTTTTATAAAGTCTCTAAGTACCAATGTTATCGTTCTTCAAACAGTTCAACAGCAAAGAAGTTCCTCATGTAACAGTGTCATGTTTCCATCTGCATATATGATTTTGTTAAAAATGCTCCAATCTTACCCAGCCCACCAGCCATCTCCATTAAATTCAAAAGTGTGACTCAGACTGATGGTATTATTTAATGACAGTTCTGGAATATTCCTCCTATTAGGTAACAAATCTCTGGCATTTATTACATTTTTATTTTAAGGTAGTTTAATTGCAAATAATGACGGGATTTTACGGCCTCGCTCATCCCAAAACCGTAAAATCTCGTCCAAGGTGAATGGACCTTCCCATGCTCCGACTCTCTTTCCCGCTCTGATTCCTGTGGCGGGTGGGGCGGTAAAATTCTGGCCAATGTGTCATTTATGCAAAGAGTGAAAGAATTCTGCCAGGTCAGGATGCAGATATTGGAGAGCATTAATTGATCTGCAATACAACTATTTAACCAAATGTGTTATACATATGGTTATAATTTTTAACCTTATTCTTCTATGGGATGTGGGCATCGCTGTCTTAATCCAATCATCATTTATCTTGTTATCTGAAGATTTAAATTTAAAATGAAGATGAGAATCAGTGCTTTTAACTTCCTGTTTGAGAAAGTTTCAATTTGATTGGCTACTTGTTGACATCACTGCTGCTGAATGCCAGGAGATCCCATTGACTTAGTGCCAGAAGCAAGCAGACGTTGGAAAAGTGGAAATCCACATCAGAGATTTCTAGATCTTTGTGGACAGTTTTGCTTTCAAGGTCAGTGATGAGTGTCATTATTTTGCTACTGACTGCCAAATCTGACCTAACCCAGTTAGTGTATTATTAATCTGCAACTTCAAAATGGCCGATAACTGCCACTTGACTATAAACTCCTTCCCTATTAAATATTTAAATCTCCAAATTTTTATTCCATCCAAAAATCAAATTACAGTTGAATCCAATTCACAGTCCCTACAAGAGAGGCTGACAAGATTCAAGCTGAGGCATGACACCTCATCGTGGACTTGACCTGATGCTTCATCTTAGCCAATAGGCCGAGATGGCTTTGAAAAATTGCATCAGGCAAGGTTAAACTTCATTGACTACCCTGATCATTGACTCTACCCTAGCAAGGGAGATCAACCTACCTGATCATTTGAGACTCTCCTGCCAGCTCACCCATGCCTGCCACAGGATGATTAACCATCCACCATGGTGGGATTCAAGCCAGGAACCTTAGAGCATTGCTCTAGGTCTGTGGTTTACCGGTTCAGTGATCTATACCACTCAGCCACAGCTATATCAGGAGCCAGGATTGCATAAACGCAAGTGAGTGCATCTGGCCAGTATGGGGAACGAACCCGTGACTTTGGCATTATTAGCACCATGCTATCTCCATGTTGTGCGAAAAGTTTCTCAATGAAAAGTTGGAATTCCACTACTCACTTCTGAAAACTGCCTGAAACACCAAGCTAGCCAAATCAAATAACTCAACATTGTGTTAATAATAATGAGTTCAATATGATAATGCAATAGTAGAATTGACCTCTTGAAGGGATGATTTGCAAGTTTGAAGCAAAGAATTATAGGGTTTAATGATTTCAGACTGTTGCTTATTTAACCGTTAATCAATGTTCATTATACTTTTTTATTGATTCAAGGGGTGTGGTATTGGCTAGACCAGCATTCATTGCCTAATAGCTATTGAGAAGGTGGTAGTGGACTGCTGCCTTGAACCACAGCAGTCCACGGTGCCATTAGGGAGGGAATTCAAAGATTTTGACTCAGCAATGGTGAAGGAATGGCGATTATGGTTCTAATTCACGATGGGAGTAGCTTGGAGGGGAGCTGTTCCCATTAATCTGCTGCTCTTGTCCTTCTAGTTGATAGTGGTTGTGAGTTTGGAAGTCTTGGTGAGTTTTTGCAGCAACTGTCCGTCAGTGGAAGGAGTGAATGTTTGTGGAAGGTTTGCCAATCTAGCAGACTACTTTGTCCTGGATGATATCAAGGCTGCTTAAGTGCTTTTGGAGTTGCACTCATCCAGGCAAGGGGAGGGTATTCCATCACACTCTAGATTTGTGCTTTGTAGACAGACTTTTGGGAGTCAGGAGATGAGTTACTCGCTGCAAGATTCCTAGTCCTTGATCTGCTCTTGCAGCCAAAGTATTTGCAGCTGAGTTTCTGGTCAGTGATAACCTCCAGGATGTTGATAGTGTGGTGGTTCAGTGAAGGTAATGCCATTGAATGTCAAAGGGCGATGGTTGCGTTCTCTCTTGTTGGAGATGGTCATTGCCTGACAGCAGTGTACATATTCAGTACAAGATGCACTGCAGCAACCCGTGAAGCTTCTTTCAATAGCATCTGCCAAATCCGTGATCTCTACCACTCGAACAAGGGAAGCAGGCACATGGGAACATCATCACCTGCAAATTAACCTCCAAGCCACACACTATCCTGAGTTAAGAACATAAGAAATAGGAGCAGGAGTAGGCCACCCAGCCCCTCAAGCCTGCTCCGCCATTCAATAAGATCATGGCTGATCTGATAGTGGGTTCAGATCCACTTACCCGCCCGCTCCCCATAACCCTTAATTCCCTTAATGGTTAAAAATCTACCTGTGACTTAAACACATTTAACGAGGTAGCCTCTACTGCTTCATTGGGCAGAGAATTCCAAAGATTCACTACCCTCTGGGAGAAGAAGTTCCTCCTCAACTCTGTTCTAAATTGACTCCCCCGTATTTTGAGGCTCTGCCCCTAGTTCTTGTTTCCATTGTAAGTGGAAATAACCTCGCTGCTTCTACCCTGTCTAGCCCCTTCATTATTTTATATGTCTCTATAAGATCTCCCCTCAACCTTCTAAACTCCAATGAGTACAGGCCCAGTCTACTCAATCTCTCCTCATAAGCTAACCCCCTCATCTCCGGAATCAATCTGGTGAACCTTCTCTGTACCCCCTCCAAGGCCAATATATCCTTTCTTAAATAAGGGGACCAAAATTGTACACAGTACTCTAGTTGCGGCCTCACCAGTACCCTGTACAGTTGCAGCATGACCTCCCTGCTTTTATACTCCACCCCTCTCGCGATAAAGGCCAACATTCCATTTGCCGCCTTGATTACCTGCTGCACCTGCAAACTGAGTTTTTGTGATTCATGCACAAGGACCCCCAGGTCCCTCTGCACAGTAGCATGTTGTAATTTTTCACCGTTTAAATAATAGTCCATTTTACTATTATTCCTTCCAAAGTGGATAACCTCTCACTTACCAACGTTATACTCCATCTGCCAGATCCTTGCCCACTCACTTAGCCTATCCAAATCTCTCTGCAGACTTTCTGCATCCTCCACGCAATTTGCTTTCCCACTCATCTTTGTGTCATCCGCAAACTTTGTTACCCTACACTCGGTCCCCTCCTCCAGATCATCTATGTATTTGGTAAATAGTTGAGGCCCCAGCACCAATCCCTGCGGCATGCCACTAGTCACTGATTGCCAACCGGAAAAGCACCCATTTATTCCGACTCTCTGCTTTCTATTAGATAGCCAATCCTCAATCCACGCTAATGCTTTACCCCCAACTCTGTGTACCTTTATCTTATGCAGCAACCTTTTGTGAGGCACCTTATCGAATGCCTTCTGGAAATCTAAATACACCACATCCACCGGTTCCCCTCTGTCAACCGCACTCGTTATATCCTCAAAAAATTCCAGTAAATTAGTCAAACATGACTTTCCCTTCATGAATCCATGCTGCGTCTGCTTGATTGAACCATTCTTTTCCAGGTGTCCTGCTATTTCTTCGTTAATGATAGATTCCAGCATTTTCCCAACTACGGATGTTAAGCTAACCGGCCTGTAGTTACCTGCCTTTTGTCTACCTCCTTTTTTTAAACAGTGGTGTTACATTAGCTGTTTTCCAATCAGCTGGCATCTCCCCAGAGTCCAGTGAATTTTGATAAATTACAACTAATGCATTTGCCATTTACTTCTGCCGCTTCTTTTAGTACCCTGGGATGCATTCCATCCGGACCAGGGGACTTGTCTACCTTTAGCCCCATTAGCCTACCCAGCACTACTTCTTTAGTAAGAGTGATCGTTTTAAGGTCCTCACCCCCTACAGTCCCATGACTGTCAATTATTGGTATGCTATTTGTGTCCTCCACTGTGAAGACCAACATAAAAAACTTGTTTAAGGCCTTGGCCATTTCCTCGTTTCCTATTATTAAATCCCCCTTCTCATCTTCTAAGGGACCAACGTTTACTTTAGCCACTCTTTTCAATTCCTTCATTGTCGCTGGGTCAAAATCCTGGAATTCACTCCCCAACAGCGCTCTGGTGTAACTACTCCAGATGCTCTGCAGCAGTCTTGCGAATTCACTCTTTTCCCACGTATCAATTTCTTAGTCACCTTTTGCTAATGTTTTGAACCCTCCCATTCTTTAAACCTACTTTGTCAACATTTTGTTTCTTTTAACCATGCAATCGTTAACTTTTGAAAACTTGCATTTATGTAAATACTTTAGCAACTGCAAATTGTGGTAAATGTTTCAGTCAATTAATTACTTTTTAAGTGCGGTCACCACTGGTTTGTTGGCAAATGCAGCAGGTAATTTTACATATCAAAATCCTTCAAGCAAGACTCAAGATCAATGGTCATTGAATTTTTCTTGGTAATGTTGACCAAGGTTGTATTGTGCATTCTCCAAACTTATTCATGCCAGCCCAGTGTGTTCTCCAGAAATGGTGGCCTTGTAGCTTTCCTGACAATAACTGTATCAAATTAGACAGTCTAATTATAGTACTATACAAATATAGCATTACCTTATTATGAGTATTAGAGTGAATTAATAATGCTTTTAAGAAAATAGGTAATTACTTAGTGGCAATTTTGAGGACAATTAAGGCAGTAATAAGATAAATCAGGCAAACCAGAAATAAGGAAGAAGTGCAATTCCACTAACTTTCCGTGTATACCAACAGAGCTCCTATTAATGTGGTTAAAGATTGGGTATGTATGCTGTTAACAGGCAATTATTTCACAGGTCACATTGAATACAAATAGTATTGATTGGCTCAATCAGTATCTACAGTCGTCATTTAGATGTTCAGACTCAAAGCAGGTTATTTTAAATTTAACAAAGTTTCCCATAAACATTAATCCTCCTTGCCTCTAATTCTATTATAGAATATTCACTTGAATGTGACATTCCTGGGAATATTTTATAGACCTGTATAAATGCAGCCCAGTTTTTATTAAACAGTTATTTGAACAATCAAGGATTTTAGATTATTTCAACCTGTTGTCAGATTTAAGTTGAATCAAACTGAGAGCTTTTCCACAATTACAAAAATTAAAGCAACAAGCGTTTAATATAAACTGGAAATGCTTAGCAGGCCAGACAAAATTAAACTGACACTCTCAATGCAGCAGTCCAAATTCCGTGTACTCCAGTATCTCATCTGCCTACTCCTGCTGAAACTAAATGTAAGACTCAACGCTGCGAACCATGGCAGTTGAGGTACCCATCACCACATAAAGGCCTGGTATTTGGGAACTGCAGGGTGGACGTCTTCTAGAGGGCCCAATACTAACTACCATTAGTTTATACAAAGCTAACGACTTGCCTATTTTCCTTCTCCACGCCCCCCCCCCCCCAATTTTTTTCTCTCCTTGTCACTGGATGGATCATTTTGCAGATGCCCCGGAAAGTGTGGGTTCGTGGACCCATTTTGAAAACCACTGCTTGACAGCTGACATAATCGAATTACACGTGCCAAAGCTGTTGAGTATTGTCTTCCCAGTTGCTGTTGGGAATGAGAAAATTAGATATTTGCACCAATATTCTGCAAATAGAGAAGCCATTGTTATATAAATTAAAATCCACTCAAATATAGTCCACGTTTACATGATCAAATGCTAGAAATACTCGGGTCAGGCAGCATTTGTGGAGAGAAACAGCTCCGTGATAATGTATCATCAAAACTGAGGATGGGGCAGGGTTAAGATCTAAACTTGCTAAACTCCATGTTGAGACAAAAAGACTATAGAATGCCAAGTCAGAAGATGATGTGCTTTTCCTTGAGCTTGTGTTGACCTACATTGGAACACTGAAGCTGGCCAATGGCAGGTCAGAGTGGGAGCACAGTGGAGAATTGAAATGACAAGTGACAGAAACCTCAGGGTTACGCTTATGGACTGAAAAGAGGTGTTTGGCCTCTGCAATTTATAGGAAACTACACCATAAGCTGCTAATACAATCTACTAAATTGAAAGAAGCACAAGTAAATCGCTATGCAACAGCAGTTTCTCTATTTGCATTAAATTGGTGAAAACCACTGATCTTCTCATTCCCAACAGGAAGTGGGAGGACCATAAACACACAAGCTCTGGTGCATATAATTTGATTGGACGGACTTTTTGGGGCTTTGGATGATAAGGGAGGAGATAAAATGGCAACTTTCCACGCTTGCATGGAAAGTAGTAGGAAACAGAGGGGCTATTGAGGATGATTAAGGTGTCATAGAGGGAATGGTCCCTTTTGGAATGTTGAAAGGGGAGGCTGGGAAGATGTGTTTAGTGGTGGCCATCAGTGGTGGTCATGGAAATGACAGAAGGTAATCTGTTGAATGTGGAGACTGGTGAGATGGAGGTGAGGTCGAGGAAACCCTATCACGTTTGCGGGAGGCAGGAGAAGGATTGAGAATAGAAGCACGTGAAGTAGTTGGGACGTACTGTCAGCCATGTTGGGGCAGAATCCTCAGCTGAAGGGAAAGGATGACATGTCAGAAGCATTCATCTGAATAGATGAAACCGAGAAACTGAGAGAGTGGAATAGAGTCCATACAGGAAATGGGATTTGGGGGACATTTAGCCAAGGTAACTCATCATAGAAGAAATCATAGAAACCCTACAGTGCCGAAGGAGGCCATTCGGCCCATCGAGTCTGCTCCGACCACAATGGGAACTATGGGAATCTGTGGCATCCTAGTGAATTTTAGTTGGTAGCTTATCCCCAGGAGCCAGAGATGGACCAAGTTAAGGTGAGAGAAGGGTGAAAATTGGAAACGAAGTCAATGAAATTTTCCAGTCCATGATAAAAGCAGGAAACAGTACTGATCATAATGCAAGAAGCGATTCTCGTCAATGCAAAATGAGATGAGAAATTTTTCTGTTGGACAGTTTTAATGAGCTTCCTAATGACAGAGGGGTCCATTTTGCACTGAAGTCCTCGTGTAGCTTTCACTACATCAGTAGTTTTTCTTTTCTGTTTCCTCTACTTCCCTGCCCATTCTCCCTCAATGTATAATACAGGTAGAAGAAGGCTTGCATTTAAGTGGTGCATTTTATGACACAGGGCATCTCAATGCTTTACAACCGATTAAGTACTTGTGAAGTGTAATCACTGTTGCAATGTAGGAAATATGCCAGCCAGTTTGTGCACAGCAAGCTTCCACAAACAGCAATCTGATGGTGACCCAGATTAAGATGTTGATCTGAGGGAGAAATGTTGGAATAACTCCTTGCTATTTCATTGGAACCTTTCACATCTACTTGAGTAAGCAGAAAGAGCCTTGGATTAATGTTTCATCTGAAAGATGGCAACTCCGATGGTAGAACGCTCCCTCAGTACTGCACCAGCTTGTCAGCCTTGATTTTTCTTTTTGTTCTCAAGCCCAGGAGTGGACTTGACTGAACCCAGAACCTTGTGCCCCAGAGGTGAGTGTGTTACCAGCTGACACTAATAATGAGCACATGCCAGCAGATTGCATTGAGTGTGAAGCTTTAATGCATCTTAGGTCAGGAAGAAAGCTGGATTTAAATAACTTCATCTCTGTCTGAGCTCTTGGCAATTTATACAACAGCTACTTACTTTTACCCAACGCCTGTGGACGGCACGGTGGCACAGTGGTTAGCACTGCTGCCTCACAGCGACAGGGACCCGGGTTCGATTCCAGGCTTGGGTCACTGTCTGTGTGGAGTTTGTACGTTCTCCATGTGTCTGTGTGGGTTTCCTCCGGGTGCTCTGGTTTTCTCCCACAATCTGAAAGACGTGCTGGTTAGGTGCATTGACCCGAACAGGCGTCGGAGTGTGGCGACTAGGGGAATTTCACAGTAACTTCATTGCAGTGTTAATGTAAGCTTTATCTGTGACTAATAAATAAACTTTACTTTAATGCAGTAAAATGTCTCACGGTACTTCCCAGAGGCATTACCAAAAAACTGGACACCAAGCCAGATGAAATAAGGTGATCAACATCTTGGTCAGAGGTAGTTTTTAAAATGCGCCTTAGAGCAAGAGAGTGTGTGTAGGGAGGGAGTTTCGAGTTCAGGAATGAAGCAACTGAAAACAAGACTGCCAATAATGGAGCAATGAAAATTGTACAAGAGGCCAGAACTGTAAGGTCGCAGAGATCTTGGCGTGTTGTTGAGTTGATAAGTGTGATGCCATGGAGAGATTGGAAAACATAAATGAAGGTTTTAAAATTGAGGTTGCTTCACCAGAAATCGATATTAATGGATGAATGGGACTTTGTGCAAATTGGAATATAGGCATCAGAGTTTTGGATTAGCACAAATTTTCAGAGCTTGCAAGTTGGCCAGGAAAATATTGAATTTGTTACATCTAGGCGTAACAAAGGCATGGATGAGGGTTTCAATAGCAGGTGAGCTGAGGTGGAGTGATACATGATATTACTGATGCAGAAATAGACAATCTTGGTGATTTGTAAGGATACAGTGTTGTAAGCAGTAAACTTTTTCACAAAAAAATCACTGCAGAACCCTCCACCACCACTGATTTTTCAAGTTGCTTGTCCTTCATGCTGTTTGTACAAGCAGGAATTTCCTCCAACTGAATATTGGGAAGATGGAAGTCATAGGGGGCAATCTTACTGGCTCGTCCCACCGGTCGATCCGTGTGGCAAGCCGGAAAGATGGCGCGAGAGGCAAAAAATGAATTGGCAGCAGAAGTACGAAGCTGATTTCAATATGTATGACCCCATTTATACTAATTAGTGAGTGCCGGACACACTCGCCTGGGCTCACCTGCATTTAACTACTTGCTAGTCGAGGTCCTCACTGGCGAGGATAATGTATGGTCCCTGCCAATGGAGACCAGACATAATGCTCTCTCTGATGGGACCGGAAGCCATTGAAGTCCCCAAGGTGGCTGGAGGCAAGGCTCTATAATGGAGGGAGGGAAGGGGGTACTCTGCATCGGGGGTGATCGGGCCGGGGGGCGGGAGGGTTGGGGGCGTGTAGTGACATCGCCTTGTGCATTGTGCGCGCCCCGTGTGCCCGCCCATCGGGACACCCTACACAATGGCGCTCCTAGAGCTGAGGCCAGCTTCCCAGAGAGAATAGGCTCTGCCCACATTTCCTACTGGCAAGAATCACATCTGGACTCTTTCTTTTCTAAGTGCTGTATGGTCTGTGAGCTCACCCAAAAATCGCCATGATTCTCTCCTGTTTTAACGCTTGTTTGGCATTTAGAATTTTTTTGATAAGATCGCCCCCTTTTTGGTCCCTACCATTATGGCATAAAGCCCTTTCAGGAATCTTAATGGACCTTAATAAATTAACACAAATGCAAGCACATTTGCTCTATTTCTGCTTTATTTCAATTTAACAAACCGGTTAGGTGTTAAAATACGTTTGGGTATCACCAGTGTCATGTGGAAACTGGCATTGCATTTACAGCTGATATTACAGAGGAGCAGCATGCGGATAAGGAATAGGAAGTGGTGATTAAAGATAGATACTTGGACAGAGGTTTCTGAGCCACATTGAGTTCAAAACTACTTTTTAATTTCCACCCAGTCATCTATTTGCTGGTTATGACTTGCAAGGATATTTAAATATGAAGTAGAGCTTTTGGTTTTTATCATGTTGTTTTAAACATGATTGATAGATGTTATTTAGTTTAATATTTCCAGGCAGTAAAGCTTGTTTGTGTATCTTTGATTTATATACAACACAATCACTTTCCTCCCAGTTGGCCTTTTTAGTTTGTCCAATAATTTGTGTTGTGAGGTTGTGGGTTCAGGGGTTGTTTGCAAGTGGCTGTTAAGAATCTCCCAGAAGTGAGAGCATTACTTTTGTTTGCCTTCGTCTCCAATACTGTAAATTCTTATCATCTCATGCCTGTCAAAGTTACTGGATCAGTGAAAATATGGTATCAAATGTAACACTAATAACATGCTTTTGTTGAATTATTGTTGTTAGAATGTGATTGATACGTGATACAATATATTCTTGAACTACAAACAAGACCCAACAGTGCAGCTGTAAGTTCTGGCCTATCAATGTGAATTGTCTAGAGAGCTTTTACTTTGGTCATCCAGGTGTCTGACATGCACAGAAATCCACCCAGGCTTTAAAATCTTCAATCTAATATCGCCTTTGGTTTGACATTATTTTTTTCTTGACCACAGTATTGTGAAGAACTTTGGGATATTTTCTCTATTAAAGGTACTTTATGATTGCAAATTGTTGAGATTACTACTTGTAATCCCTTTGCTTAAAATAATTACTGGTAAATGTATGAATAAATTCTAACTGCAAGATTGAAATAATTCTGATTAAAAACCACAAACAGAAATTGCAACGTGACTTTTGCTGTGGTTTAAAAATGTTACGTAATTGCTGTTTAAAATGTTAATGTTTCCAACTTCCTAAATGTTTTTGAGCAGATTTCTCAGTTGTACAAGTTGAGTTGCCACACAAAGTTGTTCAGTGTGGGAGTCAGGAGAGCAGTTGATTCTGGAGAGTGATTTATCTTATCGGTTTTGAAGTTTTTTGTAGTAGTGAATGAATCAGCAGCGCTTTTTAAAAACAGAATTCAACACCACTTGCATTTTGCACTTAACATTATTACAGATATGCACACATTAGATATAGTATCCCCTTTTCAAAATCTCATGTTAATTGGTTCATGAAATTTAATTTAGTATGTCAAGAACATCAAAAATTGGGCATCAGCTCCCAGTTTTAAAAAATGTTTTATCGATCATTTGGGAGCAGCTGTAAGTTTTCTTGATGTTAATGGTAACTTGATATAAGTTAAAAGTATTCTTTTGACTGAAGGTGAACAACCAGATGGGGTCAGTGTTTGTGAGGGGCAAACTTTGACCTCTGTTACAAGATATCTTCTAATATGAAACTTTACTGCTGGTTCATATTCAGGATTGAGTGATGTGATCCCTGACTATGTCGTTCAGGTTCCTCTCGGGCCACATCAGTGGTAATGGGGGTTTTGTTCCTTGTGCTACATTATTGGCATTGTAGACCATTGTAATTTGAGATGAATACCCATGGTAGGGGCTTGTACTGCTTCAGTTTGAGGTTGTCGAAATTAAACCATTTTATAAAGCAACACTGATAGTAATAGGATAAATTTCAAATATTAAGCTAGTGATTTGAGCTTTTCAAACACGTAATCTGCAGACTAGACAAAGCTAAGAGAAAGTATCTGATCCTATTTGAAACAAGACTATACAATGAAACCTTTATTATTCACACTCCAATTATCCAGTAAGACTTTCTCAGGACAAAATCTTGCATGAAATGGCAAAAACATAATTTCTTTCTGCTATTGTATTCGTTTGCTTTTCCATTAATCAATGCTGGTCCAAAAACTCCAGGAACCATAAAGAGTAGTCGGAATGGATTTTGATCCAACAAACATGTCATAACTCCATTAGAATTAAAGTACTAATAATATGGATGGACAGGGATACTCTCATGGATATAATGTACTTGTATTTTCACAAGGCATTTGATAGGTTTTTGCCGATGATGCTTATAAAATAAATACTTGGTATATAATTAACTGGGTTAAAACTGGCTGAATTAAAGAACAGCAAGAAGTCTCACAACACCAGGTTAAAGTCCAACAGGTTTATTTGGCAGCAGTAGCTTCCGGAGTCTCCGCCTCCTTCATCAGGTGAGTGAAGAGCTGTGTTCACAAACAGGACATATACGGACACAAACTCAATTTACAAGATGATGGTTGGAATGCGAGTCTTTACAGGTAATCAAGTCTTAAAAGTACAGACAATGTGAGTGGAGAGAGGGTTAAGCACAGGTTAAAGAGATGTGTATTGTCTCCAGCCAGGGCAGTTAGTAAGATTTTGTAAGCCCAGGCAAGTCATGGGGGTTACAGATAGTGTGACATGAACCCAAGATCCCGGTTGAGGCCGTCCTCATGTGTGCGGAACTTGGCTATCAGTTTCTGCTCATTGATTCTGCATTGTCGTGTGTCGTGAAGGCCGCCTTGGAGAACACTTAGCCGAAGATCAGAGGCTGAATGTCCATGACTGCTGAAGGGAACACTCCTGCCTGGTGATTGTTGAGTGGTGTTCATTCATCCGTTGTCGTAGCGTCTGCATGGTCTCCCCAATGTACCATCCCTCGGGATATCCTTTCTTGCAGCGTATCGGGTAGACAACGTTGGCTGAGTCGCAAGAGTATGTACTGTGTACCTGATGGATGGTGTTCTCACATGAGTTGATGGCATCCGTATCGGATGATCCAGTATGTCTTGCAGAGGTTGCTGTGGCAGGGTTGTGTGGTGTCATGGTCACTGTTCTCCTGAAGGCTGGGTAATTTGCTGTGGACACTGGTCTGTTTGAGGTTGTGCGGTTGTTTGAAGGCAAGAAGTGGGGATGTGGGAATGGCCTTGGCCAGATGTTCGTCTTCATCGATGACATGTTGAAGGCTCCGGAGAAGATGTCGTAGCATCTCCGTTCCAGGGAAGTACTGGACGATGAAGGGTACTCTGTCCGCTGTGTCCCGTGTTTGTCTTCTGAGGAGGTCGGTGCGGTTTTTCGCTGTGGCACATTGGAACTGTCGATCGATGAGTCGAGTGCCATATCCTGTTCTTATGAGGGCGTCTTTCAGCGTCTGTAGGTGTCTGTTGCGATCTTTCTCATTTGAGCAGATCCTGTGTATACGGAGGGCTTGTCCATAGGGGATGGCTTCTTTAACGTGTTTAGGGTGGAAGTTGGAGAAGTGGAGCATCATGAGGTTATCCGTGGGCTTGTGGTACAGTGAAGTGCTGAGGTGACCGTCCTTGGTGGAAATGCGTGTGTCCAAGAATGCAACCGATTCTGGAGAGTAGTCCATGGTGAGTCTGATGGTGGGATGGAACTTGTCGATGTCATCATATAGTTCTTGCAGTGATTGTTCACCATGAGTCCAAAGGAAGAAAATATCATCGATGTATCTAGTGTATAGCATCAGTTGAAGGTCCTGTGCGGTGAAGAAGTCTTGTTCGAACCTGTGCATCAAGATGTTGGCAAATTGAGATGCGAATTTGGTCCCCATGGCTGTTCCGTGTGTCTGGATGAAGAACTGGTTGTTGAAGGTGAAGACGTTGTGGTCCAGGATGAAGTGGATGAGTTGTAGAATTGCATCTAGAGATTGGCAGTTGTCGGCTTTGAGTACTGAGGCAGTTGCAGCAATGCCGTTGTCGTGGGGGATGCTGGTGTAGAGTGCCGAGATATCCTTTGTGACGAGGAGTGCTCCTGGTTCAACTGCTCCATGTGTGCTGAGTTTCTGTAGGAAGTCCGTCGTGTCATGACAGAAGCTGGGGCTTCTTTGTACAATGGGTTTCAGGATGCCCTCGACGTAGCCGGAGAGGTTCTCACACAGGGTCCCATTGCCTGATGCGATGGGACGGTCGGGTGTGTTGACCTTGTGTATCTTCGGGAGGCAGTAGAGATCTCCAATGCGGGGAGTACATGGGATGAGTAAAAGAAAGCAGATGGTGGCGATAAATGGAAAATTATGTGACTTGTGAAATTCTACAAGGTTCCCTCCTGTATCCCTTGCTCTTTTCATAAATTATACAAAGATTGTGTTTGCTACAACATTTGCTGACAATGCCAAGTTTTATAGCTAGTTCGTGTGAAATGAGTGGGATCTGTTAAATTGGTTAATGGCCGCAGATGAAATAGGAAAAGTGAAGCGTCTAATTGGAGAAGGGTGTCTAGGCAAGAAAGATTTGTATTTGCATAGTACCTTTCACTATCATAGGATGTCACAGTGTTTTATAGCCAATGACGTTCTTTTTGAATTGTTGTCATTGTTGGAGGAAACGCAACAGCTGCTAATTTGCACAACAAGCTTCCAAAAAATGGCAATGTGAAAATGACCAGCTAGTCTGATTTTATGTTGATTGAAGGATGAAGAAAACTCCGGTGCTGCTCTTTGCAACAGTGGGTGGGGTCTTTTAAGAGCCTTTGTTTAAAGTTGCAGCACTGCACTGTTAGGCTTGATTTCTGTACTCCCCTGAGCTGGACTTGAACATACAATGCTGTGAGGCAAAGTTAGAAGATTAATATATTGTGGATGATTACATGCCATTACTAAAAATTGCCTATACATGTAGAGCTATTATCAATAACGCTAATGAATCATATTGTGACAAGCAGCTGCAGGGTATTTGACCAGAAGTCAAAAATATTCTAACTTTAATTTTGAGTTTTAGCATGGCTACATTTGGAATACCTGCTGCAGTTTCTATTCTGTTATTTCCGAAAGTATGTTGATTTGTTGGAAGGGGTTCAGAGAAAATAGCTCTGGGACTTCAGGCTTGACGTTAGAAGACTGATAGCATGGAACTGGTTTTCATTACAGAAAATGAGACTGACCGAAGAAATAATCCAGATTTCTAAAATGCTGGGACAAATGGATAATGTTACTTCAGACTGAGAATGCAGAAATAAAGGATGTGGATATAGATGGAACCCAAGATCCTAAAAAGTCTCCTTTTCCCAAGATAGAGTTATTGACTTTGTTGTGGACAGGCGGGAGTTAATTTAAGCAGCCCGCATTTCCCTTCTCGCTACCCGTACATCAATAGAACAGTGTTTTTGATTTCTGATTTACCCTATAAGTGATGGTGTATTTTCCTTAATCCTTTAAATTTTGGAGTGTTTCAATCCTGTATGAATAACTTGCTCAGGAAACTCTAAGCAAGATAAAATATAAGGGTACATTTATTTCACATACACAAAACGCGGGAAAGGAGTTTTGCAATGTCTATCTCTTTTTTTTGCACTTGTACATTGAAAGAGGGATTGGGAAAGAAAGAGGAACAGGGCTAGACCACAATAAAATACAAGTTATGGTTTAAAATTCAGAATCAATGGAGTGTTTCTTCGGAGAGTAGGTTGGTTGGTTGTTGTAGGGTGATCTGTCTTTCCAGAAGTGAGGACTTTCACAAGGAGCAAAGACACGTAGAGTTGAATTAAGCTTGTACACATCAGTTCCAGTGTTCTAGGAGTTCACTGTAGATGAGGGCCATGCAATTGTACCTAGATCGAGCTCTTTCTGCTGCTGAAGGTAAGATGTTAGACAGCGGCACACTGTTCGCCTGGATTTGCTGTTCTCTGTAGGTCAAGCAGTGACTAATGATAAGACCCAACAGCTTATTGATTAAAACGATCCAGACAGCTGAAGTCTCAGTCAACCTGAAACCACATTGTCCCATGACTAACAAGATGGTGTTTTGAAGCAGGTAACAGTCTGACCGTTAACAATTCATTGGATTTTAAGGCTCAGCTAATGCTGCCTTTGCCCTTGGAGACGGTGTCTTTGGTGTCCAGAATTATTCTTTAGTAAAGAAGCTGTGCGTAGCTTTAGGATGGGGCATTAACACCTTTTTCTCAAGATAATGAGACTCTGCTGGTTTGCCTGAAGGTTAGAAGCATGGCTAGTCAGGGTAAAGCTGTGTCCATATTAAAAAATATATTTTTACAAAGTGGCCTAGTTGGTGTAGATGTTGTGACAATACTGTGCCTTTAAGAAATGTAATTGTGTCGCGTTTCTTGTGAGGGATTGTTTTCCACTTCCGCTCTGATTATGATGCTGATTTGTCTACAATTGGCACCCACTTGCTGAACATGCAAAAGAATAATTGCTATTGAGTTAATGCAGTTTTGTTATTTTTAGGGTTGTCTCCTGGGTTTCAGAGTAGGTTTTAATTAGGTTAATCAACATTTGCTAATGAGAGGAGCTAGGCTTACAGAGAGACAAGCAGGTAGTTGCTGTTTGAATTTGTACAGCGCAGCAGCTCTTTTTCTCTCTTTCTCTGGAAGTTAAAGTCTGGGAGCTGCTAGAAAATAGGTGTACCTCTCCACAAGTCTGTAAAATGCAAGAGGTACTTTCTCTCTCTCTGATCCTGCTGAGTGAAGACAAGTCTTCCCTTGGGTTCTGCTATGTGAAGACAGGTCTCTCTGGAGTTCTGCGGTTTGAAGACAGGTCGCTCTCTGGAGTTCAGTTGTTTAAGAACATAAGAACATAAGAAATAGGAGCAGGAGTAGGCCATCTAGCCCCTCGAGCCTGCCCCGCCATTCAATAAGATCATGGCTGATCTGAAGTGGATCAGTTCCACTTACCCGCCTGATCCCTATAACCCCTAATTCCCTTACCGATCAGGAATCCATCTATCCGTGATTTAAACATATTCAACGAGGTAGCCTCCACCACTTCAGTGGGCAGAGAATTCCAGAGATTCACCACCCTCTGAGAGAAGAAGTTCCTCCTCAACTCTTTCCTAAACTGACCCCCCTTTATTTTGAGGCTGTGCCCTCAAGTTCTAGTTTCCTTTCTAAGTGGAAAGAATCTCTCCACCTCTACCCTATCCAGCCCCTTCATTATCTTATAGGTCTCTATAAGATCCCCCCTCAGCCTTCTAAATTCCAACGAGTACAAGCCCAATCTTCTCAGTCTCTCCGTATAGTCAACACCCCTCATCTCTGGTATCAACCTGGTGAACCTTCTCTGCACTCCCTCCAAGGCCAATATATCCTTCCGCAAATAAGGGGACCAATACTGCGCACAGTATTCCAGCTGCGGCCTCACCAATGCCCTGTACAGATGCAGCAAGACATCTCTGCTTTTATATTCTATCCCCCTTGCGATATAGGCCAACATCCCATTTGCCTTCTTGATCACCTGTTGCACCTGCAGACTCAGGTTTGAGAGTCAGAATACCGCGCTCTTGCGCTCGTAAATCATACGGTTTAATAATGTACGATACTTGATTCATTACCTCAAATTGCCCCCATTACAAGTGACAATCCTGCAATTGGCAATAAGAAAGAACTTGAATTTTTATCTCGGAAGGTCCCAAAATGCTTTGCAACAGGAAATACTGAACCCTTGTGTAAAGAGTGCAGTTTCGAGATAGTTAAAACCTGTGCAGTGGTTTCGAGATAGTTAAAACCTGTGCAGTACAAAGTATTTGTAAAAGAACTGGACAGATATAATTGTTTACCTTGTTACTAATCACATAAGGCAAAATATGCATAGAAGTGATTGAACGTTGTGTAAAGCATAGTTTCCTGATTGGCTGGAACCATGGAATACCATATCAAAGGTAAGATTAGACAGGTAATCCAGAGAATTGTTCAAATTGCCTTTGGGGTAATAAGGAAGAATGTTTGAATTTTGTGTTCTTCCTTCTCTATTAAATCTGAAACATTTGAAGTAGAATTATTAAGGTGGTTCAGAGCTGGATGGGAGCACCATCTTGTTCTAACTCGTGCACATGTTTGCTCTTTTCCCCAATCAAAGGCTGAGCTGGCACATTAGAGCTAATGATGAATTTTGCCATCTATGTCAGTATTCATTGAGAGTAGGCTCCCAAGATATGGAATATGGTCTACGTTTTCCAGAACGTTGGTGTTGAATTTAAT
Source organism: Mustelus asterias (assembly GCF_964213995.1). Taxonomy (NCBI): domain Eukaryota; kingdom Metazoa; phylum Chordata; class Chondrichthyes; order Carcharhiniformes; family Triakidae; genus Mustelus; species Mustelus asterias. Next base: position 71,436,984 of record NC_135816.1, on the reverse strand, counting down.
CAACAGCGGAGGGGTGGTGTACTGGGAACTAGTTGGAAAAGGACCTTAGTTTACAAGGTGCTTAATGAAAGGCCTGTATGCATTGGGGGAGGAATTGACAGTGATCTAGAGCTCAGTTAAGTGTCATCTACGCGCTGAAGCTCACTGACTCAGGTTAGAGTGACTTTGGTTTTAGATCACAAGCAGCATAGATTAAACAGTTTCCCATCTGTTCCATAGAACCCCTACAGTGTAGATTGAGGCCATTCGGCCTATGGAGTCTGCACAACTCTCCGAAAGAGCATCAGAGGCCCAGCCCTGGCCCTATTCCTGTAACCCTGCACATTTACCATGGCTAATCCACCCAAAGTACACATCTTTGGCAGTTAAGGGGCAAATTAGCACGGCCAATCCACTGAACCTGTACATCTTGGGACTGTGGGAGAAAACTGGAACAGCTGGAAGAAACCCAACAAGGAGAACGTGCAAACTCCCCCAAAGCCAGAATTGAACCAGTGGCCCTGGCACTGAGGCAGCAGTGCTAACCACTGTGCCAGCTTTTGTTTCAATTTTCTTAATTCATTTGCTGGATGTGAGCGCTGCTGCCAGCATTTATTGCTCAATCCTGCAAAGGAACCCTGTCCAAGCAGCCATTTTTCACGTGGATGAATGTAGTGGGTGCTATTTACCTAGAAGAGCAGGCATTCAAGGCAAGTCCCCAATCCTATCATTACTGAATAACAAAACATTGTGCTTTTCAATCAGGTTACTACGCAGTGATTAAAAGGGGAACTATGGCAGGTTCTTTGCCCTGGAATTTTTCCAGAATGCCAGCAATGTGAGACATGTGGGTGTCAGTGGCACCAATGCCATGGAAACCTTGTAAAGCAGCTTTATACCTGGAATTAATAAATTGCAACTGTGTGACCAAAAGTTCACTTCCACAAAACAATATTCTGCATTTTCCACACATTATTCAAATAAATTGAGCAATCTTTTGCCTTTTTCTTTGGAAATTGAAATTTACAGCTCGGGAATTGGCAGAGCACCGACTGTCAAACCAGCTCCCCAAATCTTTAACCTGTAGACTTGACTTAGAAGGGAATTTTTGAGATGTGGGGCTCTGGGTGTAGGCTGCCATTTTAAATTAGTGAATTATTACTGTAGGTCCTATTGAAAATTAAGTTGTAAAATTTGATCTGGAATATTGTTAGAATTCCTGTGTTTTCTTTTGTAATGGACAGAACGACGCCTGGTTATTCTACTGAGTTTAAAATCTTGCATTAGGCGATATGAGAATCTTTATGTTCAAATGTTTTCTGCTCTGTGCACGAGCACATTTAATGAATAAGTTGGTGGCATTTGGTCCTTTCTACAACTTGATTAGGTTGAGTTCCTCTCTGTTGTGAATTTCCACATGAAATGACCTTGGGAATCTTGCTTTTATTTTTAGTCTGCTAACTTCCAGCATCTGAGTCTGGGCACTCCCATATCTTTGCAGCATGTTGTAAGAGTTGCAGGAGACTGGGTTAGGAATCTGACCTTGAGTTGTTCCTCTGTGTTATCAATATCCTCATTGGGGATCATTCACAAAACCTTTCTCTTTCTCTCTTACTTCCCCAGTGTCCTCTCCAAGTTCATCTTGCCAATCTTAGAATTGTTGCGTCGCAGAAAGAGGCCATTCGGGCCATCATGTTTGCTTCGGCTTGCCAAATAGCAACTTAGCGAGTTACATTCCCCCTGCCTTCTCACTGTGAACCTGCACATTCTTCCTTTTAGATAACAGTATTATTCCCTTTTGAATGCCTCGATTGAACATGCCTCCACCATACTCTCAGGCAATGTGCATCAGACCTAAACTGCCCACTGTTTTTCCTCATGTTGCTTTTGCTTATATAAAACTCGCCTCCTGGTCTTCTTGTTGGCTGATGTTATTAATGGTATCCTCTGTTCAAATGCTGTCTCTTATTCTTTTAAATCTGCAGTCATTACAGGTTTCAAAACTCTTGACTCCACTGTCCTTGTAGTGCACTGTCCCATGCCTGCCCTATCATTCTTCTCCAGAGTCCTTGATTGCTGTAGAACATATTTGAATTCTCAATCAGGTTTCTATCCCCACTGTAGTATTGAAACAGCTCTATCAAAGTCACAAATGAAAATAAATTATCCCTCCTTGTCCTTCTTGGTCTATCTAGCATCCAGCTGGGTGGGACTGCAATTGGCTGGTTCCATATCTAATTCTAGCCAAAGTAACACTTGCAAGGGCTTCCCTTTCCACTCCCACCCTCTTACCCGTCACCATGGATACATTCCTAGTCCTCTTCTGCTTCTCATTGACTATAGGGCACAACCCCTCAGTGACATCATCCAAACATACATTTAGTTTTAGCAAGTATGCTAATGAAACCCAGCTTTACCTCACCACCACTTTTGACTCCAGCATTGTTGCTAAATTATCATACTGCTAATCCGACATCCAGTACTGGATAAGAAAACATTTCTTACAATTAAATATTGTGAAGACTGAGACCATTGTCTTTGGTCCTTGTTCCAACTTCCATTCTCTAGCTTACTGGCTCTGTACCTCTCCCCTTGACTACCAGACTAAACCACACTGTTTGCAACCTCTGTCATGCTTAAGTACAAGCAGAGCGTTCAGCCACATATCCACAACAGACTCTTTTTTTGACCTCTGTAACATGGCCTGACTTTGTTCATATCTTAGCTCATCTGCTGCTGAAATACTCATTCGGTCCCTTCAGACTTGACGATTCTAATGCACTCCTGGCCCGCCTCCCATATTCTACGTACTATAAACTTGAGGTCATCCAAAATTCTGTTGATTATGGCCTTAGTAGTACCAAGTCCTTTTCACTTACTACCACTGTGCCCGCTGACCTACATTAGCTCCTGGCCAAGCAATTCCTTGATTTTAAAATGTCCATAACTATTTTTAACGCTTCCATAGCCTTTCCCCTTAATAACTCTCTAATCTCCTCCAGCCCCATAAACCATCAATATTTCTGCACTCCTCTAATTCTGACTTTTTGAGCACTCTCTCGATTTTAATTGTTCTACCACTGGTGGCTGGACTTTCAGCTGTCTAGGCCTTAAGCTATAAAATCCCCTCCCTAATCTATTTAGAGTCTAATCCTCTCCCTCCTTGAAAATGTTCCTTACTAATCTTGTTAGCCCAAGTTTTTGGACATCAACCCAGCTTGGTGTTTAATTTTTATTTACATAGCTCCTTTGAAGCATTTTGGGACGTGTATTATATTAAAGATACTGAGTAAATATAAACTGTTTTTGTTGTGTGTCCATTGTCATCAGTTGTATGGAAAAATGTGTAACAGCAAAAAATCATCATCTGCATTTATAATGGAGCTGTGAAGCTCTGTCCAAAAGCACTTAACAGTGGCAAAATCAGACAAAAGTGGATGCTGAACCTAAGTTAACAATGTAAGAAAAGATTAACCAAACTGTTGATTAAAGGTATGTTTTAATGAAGGCCTTGAAGGGAGGGGTGTGGAGGTTAAGGGAAAGATTTCCAGAGTGCAGGACCGAGACAATGGTGGTGCAAAGGAACAGCAATACATGTGGATAAAGGCAAAATACTGCCGATGCTGGAATCTGAAAGAAAATGCTGGTAAACCTCAGCAGGTCTGACAGCATCTGTGGAGATAGAATAGAGCCAACATTTCAAGTCTGGATGACCCTCCATCAGAGCGAAAGAGAAGGAAACAATACATGTGGTCTGGGTTGGAAAATTGAGTATTCCTGACAGGTGCCATGATTTGTAGAATTGACGGTGGTTAGAAAAAGAGGGATGAAGCTATAAAGGTACTATTTAAATGCAAGGAAAAGAGCTTTAAACTTGAGGGACTGAGTGAGTGTAGTGCACAGGGAAGGTTGAATGGGATTTGCTCTGGGATAGAATGTAGAGAGCATACTAACAGGTGAGCTGAAAGTTTTGGTTCCAGGTGGTATTGATAGCATAGGACCTGGCTGTCTGCAGCTGATTGCATTCTAGAAGTGCCTTCTCATTAGTTCCCAAACTATGATCTCCAAAACCAGTGACTCAACCACTTAGAATGAGAAGGCTAGCAGGTGTATTTTTAAAAATTGATTTACCAGATGTGGGTGTCACTGGCTAGGCCAGTATTCATTGCCCATCCCTAATTGCCCTTGAGAAACTGGTGGTGAGCTGCCGCCTTGAACTGCTGCAGCCCATGTGGTACATCAACAGTGCTGTTAGAGAGGGATTTTCAGGAAGTTGACCCAGTGGCAGTGAAAGAACAGCATTATATTTCTAACTCAGGATGGTGTGTCGCCTTTAAGAGAACTTCAGATGGTGGTGTTCCTATGTGCTTGCTAACCATAACGTACTAGATAACAGTGGCCATTGGTTTGGAAGAAGTTGCCAAAGGAGCTTTGGTGAGTTACTGCAGTCATCCTGCTATCACGGTGCGTCAGTAGTGGATGGAATGAATGTTTGTGGAAAGGGTGCCAATCAAGCAGTTTGCTTTGTCCTGGACTATGTCAGGCTTCTTGTGTTGTTGGAGCTGCACTCATCCAGACAAGTGGAGAGTATTCGATCACATGGAAATGTTATGTTTTCTAATTAAAACACCATTTGGACTTGATTATTGCTTGATCAAAATAATGGAATGCTCTAACAGTACAGTGAAAGTACCTTCTCCCCAAAGACTGCAGTGGTTCAAGAAAGACCGCCTTTACCTATTCAAGGGAAACACAAGATTGTTGATAATGACAGCCTCAACAGTAGCGCCCACATTTCAAGATTTGTAATAAAAGATTTGTAAGGCTTCCATGCACAACAATTTTAATTCAATACAAAATTGACACTAGATTGTCAGTTTCATTTGTAAGAGAATATAAAGATGGCTGAAATTAGAAATTTTTCAGTAATGTATGGAGAAACGGCTTTTGCGTTGACCGGTGCAGAGTTCACTCTCCATCTTGACATAACCTAGGATATACAGCATTCAGCCCAACCAGCTTATCTTGTTTGGCTCCACCTGTGCTTCTTGCATCCTTTGCCATCTAACTTTATCAGTGTAATCCTCCATTCTCTTCTCCTTCATATGTTTGTCCAGCTCAGAAAATCTCACTTTTGTTGCAGTGAGGTCATCTGTGTTAGCTGATCCCGATTGGGCAGCAGAATAATGTCTCTTGGCTTTGGAGCACTATTGAAAGAGAACAGTCAACCTGGATTTCTATCCAATGACTTTAGATAATAAGTGTATGTGTATGGATTTTAGGTAAGACTAAAATTAGAGTTTCGCTTGTGATGCCATCAGCAATCAAATAGTTAGCCCACACAGGCTGTTTGGGTATGCACGTGAACAATGGTCACTTGGTGTGGGCAACTGGACATCTCCAGATAGCAAAGTGAGGGGATAAAAAGATCGGAAAGCTAATCAGCAATCATTTTCTCCAGTTTAAAGTGATGGAGAGAAAAACCCTTGCACCACAAAATATTTATATTATACACATTTCCAGCGTCACAGTTCCATCCTCAATCTTGTCGTGTTGCACTTGTTAACAGTAATTTAAAGAAACCTTTCGGTCAACTTGCTGTGAGCAATGCCATGGGACAGATGCTGTTTTACAATGATCTCATCTTGCTGTTCAGCTTGTTATAAAGCACTCAAGCATCAATCTCGTTAACAATATCTAGAACCTGTGATTAGCTTACTCCCTGTCTACACTTGTTTATCCATTATTAATGTTGTGCTTTTGCTTCACTTGCATTATGGTGAATTGACTGAAAGGGACGTTGGCGATATGGAAAGAGCGGCAGCATGTTTCTCGAGCTAACAGTTATTCATTCTTCTTGTATAAATGTTGGATGATATATGCATCTACTAATCAAGATAACATGTTAAACTAATTGCATCTAATTGGGTATGCAAATTAAGTTAGATAATAGACTTCATTCAATTAGCCCAGAAAACACATTCTTGTTATGAATCTTGGAGGATACATTTGTTACACTAAATATGATAATATATTAGTAACTGCTAATGAACTTTAATTTGCATTTGTGACTTTATATAATACACATTCCGATTTTCATATAAATTATGCTGATCAGCTTGTAAGGCTGCTACAACTGCAGAAAGCATTACACAATTCAAAACTTTGGGTGGCTAAATAATCAATTCCATGAGTGGAAACAGCAGGTATTAGTTTAAAGAAATGATTTTGGATTTGAGAGATGTTCTGAGTGGACTTCCCGTGAGATCATTGCTGAAACCTGAACTCTGTTTAGGATTTACAGTTATACAACTGACAAAAGGAGGTGGCTCCTTGTCCTTAACAATGGCTAGGTTTAGTATGCGAATACAAAAGACAAAGCTAAAGTGCTTGCAGCCAGAAGTACCAAGTGATGATCCATCTTGGCCTCTTCTTGAAGTCCCATCATCACAGATGCTCGTCTTCAGCCAATATAATTCACTCCATGTGGAATCATAGAAGCAGTAAGAGTTTTAACAACACCAGGTTAAAGTCCAACAGGTTTATTTGGTAGCAAATGCCATTAGCTTTCGGAGCGCTGCTCCTTCGTCAGATGGAATGGATATCTGCTCTCAAACAGGGCATACAGAGGCACAAAATCAAGCTACAGAATACTGATTAGAATGTGAATCGTTACAGCTAATCAGGTTTTAAAGATTCAGACAATGTGAGGGGAGGGAGCATTAGGCACAGGTTAAAGAAATGTGTATTGTCTCCAGACAGGACAGCCAGTGAGATTCTGCAAGTCTAGGAGGCAAGCTGTGGGGGTTACCGATAGTGTGACATGAACCCAAGATCCCGAATCATAGAAGCTACAGTGCAGAAGGAGGCCATTTGGCCCATCGAGCCTGCACTGACAACAATCCCATCCAGGTTTCGTCCCTATAACCCCACATATTTACTGTCCTAGACCCCTTGACACTAAGGGGCAATTTATCATGACCAATCAACCTAACCTGCACATCTTTGGTGTGTGGGAGCAAACCAGAGCACCCAGAGGAGACACGCAGACATGGGGGGAACGTGCAAACTCCACACAGACAGTGACCCAAGGCCGGAATCGAACCTGGGTCCCTAGCGCTGTGAGGCAGCAGTGCTAACCACTGTGCCACCGTGCCGTTATCAAGTAATGGTTGCTTGCACTCGACATGGCAAAGGTTCTGGGTCCTGACAGCATCCTGGTATAGTGTTGAAGACATGCTGCAGAATTCGCCAAGCTTTTCCAGTAAGATGCAGCACTAGCATCTACCTGAGAAAATGGAAAATTGCACAGTCCATAAGAAGGATGATGAATCTAATCTGGCCAGTTACAGCCCTATCAGTCTACTGTCAATCATTAGCAAAGTGATGGAAGGTGTCAATGACAGTGTCCCAATATGTGTAGGTTTTAGGGGATTGGTGGAGTAAATGCATGGGTTTTTGGGAATAGCGTAGGGGGTGGGCACGGTTAAGATGCTCTCTCGCAGAGTCACTGCAGACTCAATAGGCCAAATGGCCCCCTTCTACACTGTAGGGATTCTATGAAAAGGCCAACTCCAATTGGTCAGTGAGTGTGTGTACATGTGTATGTTGCACACTTGAAGAAAAAATGAGTTTGGTGGGTAGGAGAGTAAATATTTTTTAATTTCAAAACAATTTATTAAAGGATTGGAAGAGCTAGGAGCAGTGGGAACATTCATTGTGTCCCATTACTGTGAAGCCTCATTCAACAGAGGAAATCGAGTACTGAACCGTTTCTATTTGTAAAGTACAAGTTGGAGGGTGTCACATGCTGTGTAGCTGTTGGATCAGGCTGCTCCCTGAATCCTGCATTCATCCCACTTGGGCTCGGGGTAAGCATTCATAGCCTTAAGTTTTAAAGGCCAAAAGACTTGCTCCCTAATATCTAAGTTGTGAGAGAATTGCAAAACTCCATGCTTTTGGGAACTTTAAATGAATGGGAAGGAAACTGGGAGGTATTTAAGATACTTGGTGAAATAGAAAAAGTTCATCCAGGGTGCTATTTCAAGTTAAATCATGGTACCCAGACTTGCAGAAGGGAAATGCAAAAGCCAAATACTCCAATTGTTGGAAATTTGACATAAAAACCAAAAAGGTTGGAGGAACGCACACAGAAATTGAGCGCTTCATTCAAAGACTAATCAGTACCTTGAATGGCTTTCTGAGAAGTGCAGGCAAGAGCTCTGGTCCAGTGATGGGAAAACTGTAGATTTATACTGGTGAAGGGAAGGATAGGTCAAATAGCCTCTCCTTTGTGAATATAGGATCTGAGGGATGAGCACTAAAAGAAATTCTGGAAGGATGAGATTTAAAATTGAGAGAAAAGCTAAATTTCTGACTGCATTTTTTCCCCGATGGTAACAAATGAAATTTAGCTAACACTTCAGAAGAAAAGACTAAACCTAGTCCAATCTAAGTAAATAAAATTAAGATTAAGTTGCAGTGCAGAGCTGAGATAAAGGTAAATGCAAATCTGTTCCAGAAACAAAATCACATGCAGTGTTCTATTGCACAGCCTCTAATTTGCTGATATTTCTAACTTAGAATAAAGTCAAGTTGTTTTAATCAATCCTCTGATTATAAACTTGAAATGATCGTCTAAACCCTTTGAAGATGTGTTTTTATTTTTGCAAAGCTAGATTTGCTCCAATTATAGTGCAAAACTAAAACTGGTAAAAACTGTTATCATGCCCATTATAAAATGCCAGACCAACAATACCAGGCCTGGGAGCAGTTATGCAGCAGTCTAAGTCTGGCGATGGCATTAGCTGCAATGTGAACTCTTTAGTGGAACAACCCAGCAGTACAGATGTGAGAAGTCAATTCATTCACCCATGGAGATTTTATTGTTGAGCCCAGATTATGACGCTTGGACCAGATGTTTGATCTATGATGAACTGGTTTCCCAATATTGTTGCATTCTTGTATCTGATTTTGTTATTTGCTGTTACATTCGGAATACTTAACGCAAACATGACTTGAGCAATGATCCTGCTCGTGCACAGTCCTTCTCTTTGTGCTTTCCTTACATAGGCACATAAGAATTAGGAGCAGAAGGAGGCAAATTCAGTCCTTTGAACCTGCTCCACCATTTAATCAGACCATGGTTGATCCCTCCCTGGTCTCAAATCTGTCTTCCCACCTGCTCCCCTTATCCCTTTTTTTATTAGAAATATATCTATCTCCTTGAAACCGTTCAGCGATTTAAACTCCACCGCACTATGTGGCAGCGCGTTTCACAAATTCACGACCCTCTGTGAGAAGCAGTTCCTCCACATTTCAGTGTTAAATCTACTGCCTCTCAACCTATACCTCTTGTTTTGAACTTTGCAAGAAATAAGAACACATGATGAATAAACCTTCATTGATGTATTCTTGTAGTAGACCTTCAGGCTTCTCGACTGTATGCAAATAAAGCCAGTTTGGAAAGCATGTTGTCTGAACATATTTTTATATGCAAATTATGTAATTTATAATTTTGGTTAAAAATTGAAATTTATTTTCCAAAGATTTATGTCCTTAATTTTATAATAAAGCTAGAGTGTCTTGTTCAGCTGTGTGTGTCAGGGAATTGCTGCTTTTGTCTAAAAAGATGTCTGTTGAGGACAGGGAAAAGGAATACTGCAGCAGAGATCTCTGACCTATGAACAGCAGTCCACGTTGATATGCTGCCAATCCTATTGGGCCTGTTGAAGGAGCAGCAGGATGGATGCCAAAATTTTCCACTGCTTGCAATGCCATCTGTTGGAATTTCCAAAAGTCAGATTGTCATTGCCATCAGAGGCACCTTTATATTCATGATGTGAGCAATAGAGGGAAGGATATTCTGATGTTTTGACCTTGGGCCCACATGACAGGCGAAATTAGAGGTTGCATTGGTATTGGATTTTTAAAATTTAAAACTGAATTTTTTTCAGTGAAACCAAACAATTTGTGAAATCAATTATTACTTCAGACAATAAGGGTGAGAAGTGCAGATTCTTTATATTTCTATTGAACACCAAGCTGAAGGTAAAAATATGAGGAAGAATAGTGCAATATCGAGGGATTGTCATACTTTTGGTTGAGGCATTGAACCGAGGCCTTGACTACTAGATTGAGTAAACTTAAGATCCTGTGGTGTTTTCCACAGAGCAAGTTTTTAAAAAAACAATTGGTACCTTGGTCAACGTATGTGTCTCAGCTAATAACACTACCAAAAAAAATTGCCTGGTCAGTCATTTATTTATTCTGTGGTACCTTTGGATGTGTGAGTTGACTGCAGAATTTGCCTAAAAGGTAATACTAATACATGGAAATAAATTCATTGGTTGTAAAGTGCTTTGGGATGGTCTATGGACATGAGGGTTAGGTTGATTGGCCATGCTAAATTGACTTAGTGTCAGGGGGATTAGCAGGGTAAATACTTGGGGATGGGGCCTGGGTTGGGTTGTTGTCGGTGCAAGCTCAATGGGCCGAATGGCCGCCTCCTGCCCTGAAAGGATTCTATGATAAGGCCTATGTGAATTCACGTTTGTTCACTCTTAACTGAGGGGAGAATTATAGAGATATCTGTATTTTAGCAGAGTAAAGTATCAGGTTGGGTATAATATGGAGAAGAACAAAATATACTCTGACACAGGGATACATTTGGATCTGGGACCTAATTCAGCAAAGTTCTGACTTTCATTGACACAAAATGGAGTCTTTGGAACCTTTGGGTGGCACAGTGGTTAGTACTGCTGCCTCACAGGACCGCCAGAGACCTGGGCTTGATTCCCGGCTTCGTTCACTGTCTGTGTGGTGTTTGCACGTTCTCCCTGTGTCTTCTTGGGTTTCGGCCGGATGCCCCGGTTCCCTCCCACAATCTGAAAGACATGCTGGTTAGGTGCATTACCCTGAACAGGTGCTGGAGTGTGGCGTCTAGGGGAATTTCACCGTAACTTCATTGCAGCGTTAATATAAGCCTTACTTGTGACTAATAAATACTTTACTTTTATTTTACTTTAGTTCTCAGTCAGTCAGGAAACTGAACAAAAACATTTAAACTGGCTATGTAACAAAGTGACCAAACTAAACTCTTTTTGTGTGTTTGAGAAATTCGGTAGCCTGAACACTGTTCAGAGAATGCAGAGATCTGAAAAAGAATGTTGAAAGGAATTCTCACTGTGAACTCTTAGGGCTGATTTCATTACTGAAATTCTTGTATTGTTCAAATTGTAGGCATCAAGTTCACTGCATTTTTGGCTGGACACCTGTACGTATGCACTGTTAAAATAGACTTCATATTGGAAACTGGAATTGATGTTGTGTTGTTCAAAGAATGTTCTGAGAAAAAATAAAAATACTATTTAGGAATATGTGCTAGGCTATGGGAATCAAATGGGGAAGTAGGATTGACTGGATTATTCCACAAAGAGCTGGCATAGACTTGATGGACCAAATGGTCGCCTCCTATGCTATAAATGACTCTGACCGTGACACTGAAAATTAAACTTTTTAAAAACAAGTGTGTAGTATTATTCCTTTAGAGTTTGTTTATTTTATTAGTGTCACATGTAGGCTTACATTAACACTGCAATGAAGTTAATTATTGCTGGAGATTTAATGTTTAATTTGTACCTTTTTTTAATATTGTCGCTTTCTCTTAATCCCACAGATCTACTCTATTTTGAGTTCTGAACATGATTTGGTGTTGAATTAAATATTCTAACTGGACGAGTAGTGTAATGAGCAGTTAGTGCTATTCTTTCGCTGCTGACCATAAAATCTAGGCCAAAATATGTGACAGTAGCTACTTGTAGAGCAGTAAGGTGGCAGGTTCTCATCCCTAATAATGAACCAGGTGCACTTTGCACAATTAGCAGGATTCATAGTCATTTTTTGTGGCTAAGAAGATGAGCAGTGCCTGGCGGATGCACTGGTGAAATTAGGTGTTGGCTTTGACTTAGGAATTGTATTTTCTGTTGTCATTTTTAAGTGGCGCAGTTGGCCTATTACTTTTGGTGCAGGAATGGGTTTAGGAATGGCCTCTGCTAACTGCCTGAATAATTTTCAGTCACCATATCTTGCATATGGAAAGTTCGTCAAAGATCAGTCATCTTGGGATGCACTTGCTGTACAGTACCAGTTTTCTGTGGATCAGTTCTGCCTGTGTGCATGTAATAGAGATTCTTATTGCGGTGCTGTATTTAATTTTACAATAGTCATTAGTAAAAAGGAAAAAAAACATGTTCAGTTTGACATAGAGGGACAATCCTAGCAATAAGTCTTGCATTGGTTGCTGTACTGGCAGAGAGTTTTTAGATGCTGATAGGGAACTATGGAATTGTTTGTTACAATAGGCCTCTTAAAGGAGTACAAGGATATGGCACTACAGTGACCTGATCCTTGAACTTCTGTTGGCAAAACAAAGTTGTGTTACTTAATTTACTTTAGAATCATCATAGAATACCTGCAATGCAGAAGGAGGCCATTCGGCTCATTGAGCCTGCACCAACAACAATCCCACCCAGGTCCTATCCCCATAACCCTACACATTATCCTACTCATCACACTAAGGAGCATGGCCAATCAACCTAACCCCCACATTTTTGGATTGTGGGAGGAAACCAGAGCATCCGGAAGAAACCCACGCAGACACTGGGGGAATGTGCAGACTCCGCACAGACAGTGACCCAAGCTGGGAATCGAGCCTGGGTCCATGGTGCTGAGAGACAAGCAGTGCTAACCACCGTGCTGCCCTGGGATCTATGATAATATGATCCCTGGGATTCAGCCAAAATCTAGGAACCTCTGAAGAGTTAAATATATTTTAATTTCCCTAACTGGTTTTAGAAAATATTGACACATTGTAGCTGAGTGACTTATCATCAATCTTCCCCCTACATGAATATACTTGAGTTTAAATGAGCCAACAGTACAAAGTGATCTTAGTGTATAGAGTCACCAATCATTAAAAGTAGTTCTGTAGGTTAACAAAGTCATTAGAAGAGCAAATTTAAATACTGGGGCTTGTTTATTTGAGGAATAGAATCCACAAGTAGAGAGGTTGTTAAATTTGTACAGAACATCTGTTGGATGACGATAAAATAGACACAAACATTGGAGTGAATGCAACGAATATTGACAAAAATGATACCACAGCTAAGGGGACAGCCATCAGCAAAGATCAGACTGGAGCACTTTTCTCTAGAAAAGAAAAGATTAAAGGGCAACCTGATAGCAACCTTTAAGATTATGAAAGGGTTTGATAGTCTAGATATAAACGTTTTCCTCTTATGGACTCAAACTATCATCCAAAAATATAAGATGCTCACAAAAAATTCATGAGGAATTCAGGAGAACCTTGAGAATAGTGAGAATGTGAAATGCGCTACACCATAGTGATTGAGATGAATAGCATACACGTTAAAGGGGAAGCTAGATAAATACAAGAGAAAATAATGAAGGATGTATTGGTAGTGTGAGATACACTAAGATGGATAGAAATGCTGTGTTAAGGGTAGGGGTCCATGTGCTGAGATTTGTAGCACTGCAAAAAGTGAATGCTCAAGCTCAATTCCAAAGAGACGACTGCAGTCCTCACAGGTGCTTTTGTGTTGCACTCGTGATGCTGAGATTCTGAAACACTAGTTTTGCACAGTCAAATATAAAACTATAGGAATTTACTTAAAAGCTAATGTGACAGCTTTGTGCATTTCGGCAGGTTTGGATTGTGTTTATATTGCAATGAGATCGGCACTTCAGGAATGTAGTGATACTAGTGCAAATCTTGTACAACACAAATATTTTTAAATCTCTTAATCCCATCAAATGAGTTTAGGTGCAATTTTTCATTGGTTGCCATTTCCCTTCCTCCTGGTTATTTTTCTCTGAAACAAGGCATTATTTATTGGAAAAAAAAAGCTTCAGAAAAGTCTTAACATTCTTGCAAAGTTATGCTGCAGCTCCACATGAAATCTTAAAAACTATGAAAAGCAAGCATGAATTTGAAACCTCTGACCTGTTTCACAGCATGTTTGTAGTCATATGCGTAGAATACCTGAGAGGAGAAATACTAATTGTAGGATGCAGTGAGTGATTGATTTGTGCCAGGCATGTGAGAATGCATCGTGGGAAATGAGAGTTGGGGGTCACAACTAAGGATGACAAAATTAGACTTCTCTCATGACATGGTGTTTCAGTCTGCCCTTTTGAACATCTGATTTAACTGAAGATACAAATTGCTGTTATGCAGTTACTTTGTGATCAGGAAATGTTTATTGATTTTTTTTCACTTCTGTAGTTACAAACCAGATTAAAATTTTTTTAAAAGGTGTTTTTTTTTGGTTGTTGATCAATTAATCAAAACTGGGAAAAATACTCTCAGGATTGACTAAGCCAAGGATGAAAGAAAGAACAGGTAAAAGCACAAGTCCAACAACATTAAATAGAGTTGCAAAGACGCAGTTACATATTTTGATGGTCTAAATTACAGTTTTCTTCCTTTTCACTACAAAAAGCTACTTGTTTGTGCTGGGTGCCTTTTCGTCAGCGTGGCCATGGAGCGGGTATCATGTCTTGCTTCTATCTTATCCTCAAACTCCTTCAACATGTAGGTATCTACCAGCAGGGTGCACTGAATAGTGATCAAGAATGGAATCTTTGGCTGACATTTCCTTTCAGTGACCCATGGACATGGATCAGCAAACCTGGCACACAGCAAGGTCTTTTTTATCCATTCATGGGATGAGAGTCACTGGCGAGGTCAATATTTATTCCCCATCTCTAATTGCTGTCGAAGATGGTGGTGAGCCGCTGCCACCTTGAACTGGACTGGGGATGTTCTAAACTATGATGGCTGGACTTTTTAAAAATTAAAGTTCAACTACATTGTTGACATTCTCATAATGTTCGTTGTCAAACAAGTTAGGCCTGCTCTTCACTCCCCGTTTTAAAAAAAAATCAGAACGAAAACCATCTGGACATGCCAGACTCTCCAAGAAGCAGTTTTGGAGCTGTTCCAAACTCATCATTTGCTTTCTGTTGATGTACAGTTTCTCTGAGCCTTTTAGAACTGTAAAATTAGTCAGATTGTAATTAAGAGATTAGAGTTTCACTGATGGAATTTTAAACAAAGATTGAATTTATAGGTACTATTATTTGTCTTTTTCGAATTGCAATGTACTTGAATTTATTCTCTTTAAATTTATTAGCAAAAAAATCACTGCAGATTTAGTAGCATTGCCCATAAAATACCTTGCACCCCATGGAATGATTCTATTGTATATTTTTCCTTTAATAAAAATTTCAGTAAAACAACATTTTACAGATGTGCTATTTATCAATTAACGAGAATCTTGGTTATAACGGCAGGTGTGGCTGTGTGATTCTCTAAGGGGTTTAATGTTCTGAAAGGACCAGTTGATGTAAGTTAGAATTATATTGCATGGTATAATTGGAGGCCTATCATAATATGCATTAGCTAAATCATTTTAAATTACCTGATTTATTTATACATGGATTTTTATGAAACTATTAGCTAATGAAATTGCCTAATAAAATATGTCATCACATTCCAAACTAAAGTGTTGTCCTTCAAAAGTTGGATTGCAGCAAAGCAAATTCACCTTGTAAACAGAAAACTTAAAACAAATGTTCAGGCAAGTAATAAGAATTGTTGGTTTATAAGTTAATGAATCAAGAATATAGCTAACCCACGAGCCTGGAGTTCCTAATTATTCAATTAGGAGGTTGATGTTTCTACGTAAACCTCACAGTTAAGGCCACTTGTTTATGGTGACTAAATAAATGAAATTCTACATTATATCACACAGGCCTTTTTATTGCTTTTTGGTGGTTGCTTCCCATGATTTCAGATGTTTTTGAGTGAATTTGGAAAAGCAATGTCTAGTCCTTTAAGATACAAAGAGACTGCAGTATTCCTTATAATCCGAGCCACTCGTGTAAATGGACTGACTGAATGAACTTGTGTTGTTTATATTGTATAGATTCTATAATTTTTTTCATTAGTCTGGAATTATGTTTTACTAGCAGTTTATTCGAATAGGGGCAAAATGAAGGTCTGATATGTTGCAAAAGAGGAGAGATTGAAATTAACTTTACAGGGCCAAAGGAAATCTTGATGGGGCAAGAAAAGGAACAAAGGATATGCCAAAAGCTGTTTGAAAGCAAAAATAAGAGAAAAAAATCAATCTGCAAAAAAAGGAAACAATTGGGAACTTGGGATTGTTGGACTTAGTGTTGAGTCCAGAAGGCTGTTAGGTGCCTAATCAAAAGATGAAGTGCTGTTCCTAACTTGTGTTGAACTTCACTGGACCAGTGCTGTATGTTAGCGAGAGAACAAGGTGGAAGATTAAAATGGCAGGATACCAGAAGCTGGGTACCATGTTTGCGGATTGAAGGAGGTGTTCTGCGAAGTGGCCACCTAATCTGCATTTGGTCTTCCCAATGTAGAGGAGACAGCAATTTGAGCAGCAAATACAATGTACTAAATTAAAAGAAAATCATTTTCATCTGAAGTGTTTGGGACATTTTTGAGAGAGAACATAAACTGGTCCTTTCAGAACATTTTAGAGTCCATTATTAAGGATGAGATTTCGGAATACTTGCATGGTAAAATAGAGCGAAGCCATCCTTCATCAAGGGGAGGTCATGCCTGACAAATCTGTTAGAATTCTTTGGGGCAAGCAGGTTAGATAAAGGAGAGCCAGTGGATGTTATCTATTTGGATTTCCAGAAGGCCTTTGACAAGATGCAGCACAGGAGCCTGCTGAGTAAGAAAAGAGCCCATGGTGTTAGAGGCAAGGTACCATCATGGATAAACGATTGGTTGACTGGCAGGAGGCAGAGAGTGGGGATAAAAGGGTCCTTTTCAGGATGGCAGCAGTGGCGAGAGTTCTGTAGGGATCGGTGTTGGAACTTTATACTTTATACATCAACGATCTAGATGAAGGAGCTGAGGGCATTATGGCTAGGTTTGCAGATGATACAAAGATAGGAGGAGGGACAGGTAGTATCGAGGAGGTGGGGAGGCTGCAGAAGGACTTAAATAGGTTAGGAGAGTGGACAAAGAAGTGACAGATGGAGTACAATGTGGAAAAGTATGAGGTTATGCACTTGGGTAGGAAGAATAGAAATGTAAACTATTTTTTAAATGGGAAGAGAATTCAGAAATTGGAAGTGCAAAGAGACTTAGGAGTCCCAGTTCAGGATTCTCTTATTCTCAGCGTGGGTCACTGTCTGTGTGGAGTTTACATGTTCTCCCCGTGTCTGCATGAGTTTCTCCCACATCCTGAAAGACATGCTAGCTAGATGCATTGATTCGAACAGGCAACGGACTGTGGTGACTAGGGGAATTTCACAATAACTTCATTGCCATGTTAATGTAAGCCTTGTGACTTATGAATAAACTTCACTTTTCTTAGTTAGGAAGGCAAATACAATGTTAGCATTCATTTCGAGAGGACTAGAATACAAAAACAGGGATGTTTTGCTGAGGCTTTATAAGGCTCTTGTCAGACCACATTTGGAGTATTGAGCAATTTTGGGCCCCGCATCAAAGGAAGGATGTGCTGGTCCTGGAGAGGGTCCAAAGAGAATCACGAGAATGATCCAGGAATGCAAAGTTTGACATATGAGGAGCATTTGAGGACTCTGGATCTGTACTTGATGGAGTTTAAGAAGGATGAGGGGGGGGATCTCATTGAAAATTACAGAATACTGAAAAACCTGGATAGAATGGACGTGGAAAAGACTTTTCAATTAGTAGGCGAGACTAGGATTCAAGGGCCAATCCGCAGAATAAAGGGATAACTCTTTAGAACCGAGATGAGGAGGAATTTCTTCAGCCAGAGGGTGGTGAATCTATGGAATTCATTGCCACAGCAGGCTGTGGAGGCCAGGTCATTGAGTATAATTAACACAGAGATAGGTTCTTGTTTGTGTGGATGGAGAAAACGGCAATAACAATAATGGCTTTAAAATGGCTTTTCTGGCTGAGAGTTAAACATGCTGGGATTTTTGGTCAACTTGTAATTAAAACCACATGCAGGTTGTGAAGTTGTGCTGGTCTGGGAGCTGTGATCTGAAACCTCCCTGTGTTGGTCCAACAAGGGAAGTTGTTTAAATTTGACATGTGGCTTTGATTTGTATTGCTGTTAAGTGTGGAGCATGCAGTATGAACTAAGCATAATGGCATCGTTCTCAAGTAATTTCATTGGATGTTCGAGCCATGTGATCGGTTTCTGGTTGCAGAGTTGGCTGGATGACCGAGAATCTTCTGGAAGTAAGTGGAGGATTTATAGATAAATGGCATTGCAGCCTTTGTTTGGCAGCGATAACTTAGAAGAGACTAACTGCCGCAAGACATGTATCCTGATGGATGCTTCAGGGAAGAAGAAAATAGATTCTACGTCGAGGATATTTCTTGGCAAATGTTTCCCTTAAACTTGGTAGTATCTATTTTCAATTAAATATTTAAAGTTGAGTAAAGGAGTTAATGAGTTACGTGAATAAGGACATGGCAGCAACATTCTGGATGGGTTGTAGTTTCTGAATGAGAGGAATATGGAGGCCAGAATGGAAATGATTGAAGTCCAGTCATGAGAGGAGTAGATTTTTGGTGAAGGATGCAAAGTCGATGTGGAAGCAGGAGATTTTGGAAAAGGTGAGTTTATTGGATGCACGGGAGGGAGCTGAGCTAAGAGTCAAGATACATACCAAGATTTTACACTTCCAGGCTTAGCCTGGGAAAGCAGTTGGAGTTCAGGCCAGACCGTGTTTGGTTATAATTTGGACTTTTCAATTGCATTTGAGCGAACAAGCCTCAACTACTTCTGGCGTATTTCATGGATAACCACTGCAACTTCATACCTTTCATGTATATGAGTGGCACAGTGGTTAGCGCTGCTGCCTCAGTGCCAGAGACCCAGGTTTGATTTGGCCTTGGGTGACTGTGTGGAGTTTGAACGTTTTCCCTGTGTCTGTGTGGGTTGCCTCCCACAGTCCAAAAATGTATAGGTAAGGTGGATTGGCCATGATCAATTTGCAGGGGAGTGGGCTTAGGTAGAGTGCTCTTTTGGAGGTTGGTACAAATGTGATGGGTCAAATGGCCACCACCTGCACCGTAGAGATTCTGTGATTCAATTTGAATGCTGACTCTCCAATGGCATCACTGCAACAAAGCTTTTGGAGGAGCAGGTCCAATTGGACAGCAACTTCCTGATTTCTCTGTGCTGACACCAGTGGTTGCTATCCAGTTTCCATGTCATTAATGATAAGAAACTCATTGCTACTGTATCTCAAAATCCTGGCTGATGTCATTTTGTGATCACAGCACCGCCAAGATTAAAAATGCATCCTACTAAAAACCACCTCCATCTATTGGCTACAAATGAAACAATCTTGGGTAATTATCTTGGTGCAGTTTTAATGAAAAGGCAAGTCTTTAGTCTAAAATTAATTTTCCATTCTAAAAATCTTTCTTTCACTTTATTGCTATTCCTGATCTTGTTTCTTTACAGTATAAACTGTAATTAAACTCAAGTTGAGCAGTAACATTTTCTGAATTTAAATTACCTCCATCTTGCGACACACAGAAAATGTGCCCAAAATAATTTTTCCCAACTGTTTTTTAACTGCTATGATTTGGTCTTCATACGATTGAGAGGAGCTTTTGGTTACATACAAAAAAAGTTAATGCATTATTCAATTGTGTTGCACTCTGTGAAAGCCAGTTTCACCACACTAACCAAATTGCTGACGTGCTCAAGTTATGTTGAACATCAGCTAAGAGGTCAGATATTGGATATTTAAAGGTATCTCCCTCACAATGCTGCAGCCTTGCATCTCTGATCCATTAGTCATGCCAAGGTAACAAGATAGAGGGAAAACTGGGATCTTAATTTAAAGATGCATGTTTTGAGAACTTTTTACTTTCCCTATTTGGAGCACAAATATTCACCAGCCAATGAGCATTGGCATTGGCAAAGGAGGACGAGCGGGATAGAGAAGAGCTGCCCATATATCCAGCTTCCCCTCTCTGCTATGCAGTGGTCTCTTGAAGCATTTGGTAATGACAGTGGAGAATGCACCAAGAGGCTGAAATTTCGCTGGGAGAGATTGCGACCTGTGTCTTAAGGATGACCTTTGTTATATTGTACAGATATTACACAGATGGCTGTCAAAATCAGTGTGACCTACAATTTGTATGCATCGGGCCAATGCTGGGATATTTCCTGTGTCAGCTAATTCGTTGCCCACAAGTGCATCAAGAAGACTACTGATGCATTATTCAACAGTGCTAAAAACTATCATTGAACACAACAACAACTGGAGAGGTTTTATACCATTCTAAAACCTACCTTTCCCACAATTCAGAGGGCCATTGACTGCACTCATGTTGCCACAGACGCCTCTCTAAACAGTGCCTAGTCATGCATAATTCAGAGGGATTTTCCTTATTTCAGTGTGCATATAGCATGTGACCACTAGCACAATGAAATACTAGTGGTCTCATCACATGCATACTGAAATGCTTATGACATATTCAAGAATATCCTCTTACACCTGTGTTTAAGAATACCATCTGTGCATCCATGTTTGAATGAGTGTGAAGATCAAAGAAAAATTAAACAAAAGCAAGGTACGGGAAATGCTGAAAATCTTGAAATGAAATCAGGAAATGCAGAAATACTCCACAGGTCTGGTTGCATCGGGGAGAGCGAAGCATAGTTAACATTTCAAGTGGTTGATCTTTCATCAGAATCAGATAGACCAAGACTGCTGATCCCTGCAGCCATGACTTGTAATACCAATGCACAAACCAGAAGCAGAATTAGATTTAGTAAAGCTCATCCTGAAAGTAAAACTATTAGAAATAGCATTGGAGCAATGTATCTTTCCCGTCCTCTCTATATGCTTCACAATATTGTAACAAGAGAAGGTCTTGGAGTGTATTTCAATTGCCTTCAAGGCAGGGTTTTGATGGAGTCAAGAGGGTGTAATTGCCAATGAAACTGCTTTTCCACATTTAAGTAACAGTGGATTCTGATTCTACGTCAGTTCTGCAGAGCTAACAGCTGGCTCTGTTCCTTCTGGGCCACTAAATTGTGTCTCAAATTGTAGCTCAGTTCATTTAGAAGTTTTTGTCCCCTTTTTTTCACTGGTTTATTTACCTTTTGTAGAGTAAAATCTATGCTTTAGCCCACAGATTGAAAGTAATTAAATAGTATGTAAACCATCAGGAGGAGATTCTTCCAGAAACTACAAGTTCAAGACACAATTTCTTGTTGGCCAAGAGCTGTTAATCGTTCTTCCTTGTGATGTGATGTACACACAGAGACAGCATTTTTGGGATAGTGTAATGTATGCTTCAGTGATCCAAGTTCAGCTGGTGGCCGTGGTAATATAGAGCTGGACTAAGATTCCTGATGAACTCTGCATGCTACAAGACAAATTGCATTTGGAGTCCAATGTTTGTGACAGCTGGAGATTGAACTGCTGATCACTGTCACTTCAGGTACTGATATAAATCATCAAGAAGAATAGTAACATGTCCTGCACATATCCTAAGGGAGTTATGACTAGTATCTCAATTGGAATTTTCAAAATAACACTTGGGCAGTCTGTTATTGTGACTAGTTTCATAGGAAGAGAGGGTTGCCTATCATTCTTACTGAAATCAGACTAGAGTGAACTCCAAGGTATATAGAAGATAGAGAACAAAACTTACATTTAGATACTGCCTTTCACAGCAAAAGCATTATAACCATTGAAGTACCTTTTGAAATGCCGTCAATATTGTAATGTAGTAAACCAAGTGGTACCGTTTTCTAGTTGTAAGCTACATATCAAGTACAAAATAATTGCATTTCTTTTTCATTTTTCCTGCCTTAACCACTTTATTTCCTCATTTAATTCTTACTTGCTGTGGCAAACCACTTGCCTTCACTGACCTATTTAAAAATGTTGGATTGTTCTGTGTGTTAAATGGAAGATGTTTTCAAACTGGGAATTTTATGAGCAAGGAAGGTCTGATGAATTTTAAATGAGTTGTCAAGATCTTCCTTATGTGAAATAAGGACCTTTATCAAATGTTCAGATATTTTATCATTTTTTTAAGGATATAATTTTAAAAAATATTTAACTAGTTCTGTAATAAGAGCTTTTATACAGTACCTCCCCGTCCAAAAATGAAAGGTGTGTCTCTGCAAGTAATAGCCAGCTCTCCCTATCCTCCCTCAAATTATCAGACATGGTTGATAATTGCTCACCCTACACTTGTGCATTGTGCACTTTGGAATACTGGATAAAATTCCTGTCTGATTTATTACATTTTTTCCCTCATTCTCATACCCACTGGAGGGCAGATGTACCTAAGACATATGTAGTGACACTTCACTACCAATTGAAAAAAGTAACCAGATCTTGCATTGCCTAACTCAGTGCGATAAATGAACCCACAATTTTCTATGGAGCTGACCATTACAACATGAAGTGTGTTTACCTCTTGAGCCATGATGATTAGGTAAAGACAAAATGATGAGAACAGACCTCTTAAGTGAATGTTTTCTACCTTAGTGATCACTTTAAACAATGCTAATAATTGACATGACTACTCAAAATAATAACATTCAGAGCAATGCTACTCATAACACTGCACAAGGACTGATCCAATTTTCTGCTCCAATACTGTCTCTTTCTTTGGCCGTTCTGCCTGCGGACCTGTTGCTCCATATCTCTAAGCATCCAAATTTGGAATTGTGGATGGTGCTGCAGGTGGGGAAGTGGGGAGGGAACAGCTAAGTGCAAACCCAATTGCCCCTTCCCCCAAAACCAAAACACAGATTTACTTTCTCTGGGGTCGAGAGCAAATGATTGCCTAGAGATGAGATGAAATACTTGCACTGGATTTTAAGTTTAATGAGGACTACTTTTAGTTTCTAATGTGACATTACCAACCAACTATAACATTGACTTCTTTATATTTTTGCCAGCAAACAGTTATTTTTGCAAGTGATATATGATTTTTTTTACCTGTGGCTGAAAATGCCTACGTAAACATTAACTTTAATGCATAAAGTTATTTTATTGTAAAGCAACTGTGTTGGTAAATGATTTTAAAACTTAAATTCTACAACATAAGATTTAAAAGGCATAATTACCTCAGGCCCGTAGATTTACATGCATTCTGACGGACTTGATCCTCAATCCTCAACACAGTAGATCATTTTGGGGGCCGAATTGAACTATTCAATGGGTTTGGTACTCCGGGCTTAGAACTGCTTGAGGCACCTTTTTTACCCACTAAGGCATGAGGGAAGCCAGCTAGCCTGTTTAGTTGTGTTGCTTTTTGAGAAGCACTCCAGAATTCTGTAATGCAATTAAACATTTGTCTATACTTCATATTTGATTGCTACTTTAGGTACATCTTTTTTCTAACAATGCAATCTATTGCTGACACTTGGGATTAATTGCAATTTTTGGAGGTGTTTGACGAGACTCCAATTAAAGTGTTGCATTGTTTCATAAATGCAGGCACATTTTAAAAGCAGATGCAAAGTTCCTGGAAGCCGCTACTTAAAACTATTTGTACCAAGGTTACCTGTATTGCGGCAAGTTTTTCCATTTGACTGCATGAAATATGAGATACATTCCCAACCCAAGATTTTTGGCTCCAATGCATAACATAGATATGAAATACATTTTTATTTATAAGCCAAAAATAAACAAAACACAATGCACAATTCGCAAAAACAATTAACATCACTACTCAGCTGGGTAAGAATTACTGAGAGACTGAAGGCTTCTCTAACACTATGCACAAGTGTAAAATGTTGGACATGTTGAATAGTGTATCAAAAGCCTCCTTGAACAAATTTGTGGACAGGTGCAAAATCATACTAGTTACACTCCTTGCATGTGTTGTGGATCAGAGGCCTACTTGAGCACTGTCAAGTCCAGGATCTTTTTTTACTGAGCCAACAATAAAGATGGCTATCAATAATTTTGACCAACTACTTTATAATAGGGTAAGTGGTACACCTAAATCTAGAATAATTAGTTGACTAAATAATGAAGCTGTCCTATTCAAGACCACTGAAAATGGGGTATGTATGCTTGCATATTTTCATATGAAGTTCTATGAATATTGTAACCAAAAAAGTGGTGTGCTTGTGCAATCTAAACTGCTATCAGTTTATTCCCTCGCCCATTATTCTCCCCACTCCTTTTTTTCACTTTCCTGTAGATTTTTCCATTTTCACTAGGGTGCAGTTGAATAAGGAACCAGGTGCCTTATGATACTTCACCCAAGTAGTCTTTATTAATCCATATGTCTTGACAGTGATAGGTGCCGCCAACATAGTGATTGAGCCTTCATTTGTTCAAGGTTCAGGCATACAGATACACCTGCATCAAAGATGATGCTGTTGGCAATTAGACATTGTGACTCCTTAACTTATTTAGTTGGCCATTGCACTTATTGGTGCAATGGCCAACAAACACCACTGCTAGAAGCTATATAGCGATCCTGATACTTACGATCAACTACATCAGATAAGCCAAATTCTCACATTGGAGGCAGAAACCACAAAAGGCCAGTTGATTAAATGTGCAATGTATTAGGAAATTAATATTGAACACTAACAGATGTGTATTTGAGCATACTCCTGCAAAGCAGCTAAACCTGGATCACCTGCATAAGCATGAGAAAAAGGGGTCCTATTGAATAATGTAATGTTTATGTATTCTGAAGCTGTGCCAACATCTGTGCAGGAGAAAAGTACTTTTTTTACTATAAGAACAACAGAGTATGGGAGAAATTAAGAAATCTCATTGGGTGTAAGAGTTCAACCAAGCCCAAATTCCCCAAATTGCACTGTCAGTGGGTTGACATTCCAACCAAAATAACAGATCGTCTTTTGAAATCAGCCTTCAGTAATCTTGCATTGAAAGCAAAAAAAATATTTGCTGGGCAGAAGTGTTTAAGTAGAATTTTCTTCAATGTATTTCACAGTATCTGTTTTACCATTAAAGTACCAGGAGGACATATTGTCATTGTTTTATACATTGCTGTCAGTGTTTCATTCTGCCACCTCTGGCATATACCAAGAGATTGTTAAAATTATTGCTTTTTCTTGCATTTAAAGATTCACAAGATATGTCAACACATGGTATGCATTTGGTACACGAATACTGAATGTTCAGTTATAGATCTGCTGAACTATGTCTACTATTTTTGTTCTGCAGATCTCTTTCTCTTTTCCCTCATGCAATACCCCCTTTCTGTTTACCGAAGGAGCTTTCATTTTACAAATGTACAGCTCAATAATGTGTCAGCAGGTTATTTGATTACGGATGATAGCACAGCCACCCTTGACCCTGTTCTCTCAGTCTGTGTGCACACTATTTCCAGTAGGGGTCAGTAATGGAGACTGGTTTGAGAGGGGGACGACAACACTCTACATGTTAGTGGCTAGTGTCCAATTCTCAACTGTCTTTAACGCAAATGGTGCAAGCATAACTAGGTCATATGCTGTTATCGCTGTTTCTTTCTGCCATCCCTGGATGGTAACTCTTGAAATCTGATGCACAGGAAAGTATTTTGGTGTCAGTTTATCTTTGCACATGCTGTTTAGAATACAATGAACAATGGGAAAGAGTTTAGCTTTTTCTCATGCTTATGCAGGTGATCCAGGTTTAGCTGCTTTGCAGGAGTATGCTCAAATATACATTTGTTAGTGTTCGATATTAATTTCCTAATACATTGCACATTTAATCAACTGGCCTTTTGTGGTTTCTGCCTCCAATGTGAGAATTTGGCTTATCTGATGCAGTTGATCGTACGTATCAAGATCTCTATATAGCTTCTAGCAGTGGTATTAGCTAATGAAACTTTAGGTGCAATCAGTACATCTTGCACTTTGATCATTGTATTTGAATGGTGCTTAGTCCAAATTCATCATTCATCAATGAATTCAAATTATTGGAATTTGGATACACTGATTATGCATTCTGCAAACTAAAAATGATTGCAACTCTTGGCTTAGCCCGTTGATCGTACCGTCAAGATTTGCTGATTGAAATTCAGTTGTAGCTATTTTTTCCCCCATTTTATCACAACTGCTATAGGAAGTAAGATTTTCAAAATTCTGCTCTGGCTACCGAGATTTAAAATGCATTCTTGACTAGAATTGTAAGACAATTATTGTCAGTTTCTGCTCAATGGCATTCTCAATTCTGAAATAGACATTAGATATGAATTCTGTTGACCTTTTCATTGCCACCTACTGACTCGACAGTGGTTTTTTGCGCCATAGTGATCAACTCTGTGTTAAGCATAGACACAGTAAGAAGTTTAACAACACCAGGTTAAAGTCCAACAGGTTAATTTGGTAGCAAATGCCACTAGCTTTCGGAGCGCTGCTCCTTCGTCAGGTGGAGTGGAGAAATGCTCACAAACAGGGCATACAGAGACACAACTCAATTTACAGAATAATGATTGGAATGCAGTCTTTACAGATAATCAAGTCTTAAAGGTACAAACAATGTGAGTGGAGAGCGCATTAAGCACAAGTTAAAGAGATGTGTATTGTCTCTAGACAGGACAGCCAGTGAGATTCTGCAAGTCCAGGCAAGCTGTGTGGGTTACAGATAGTGTGACATGAACCCAAGATCCCGGTTGAGGCCGTCCTCGTGTGCGGAACTTGGCTATCAGTTTCTGCTCAGCGACTCTGCGCTGTCGTGTGTCGTGAAGGCCGCTTTGGAGAACGCTTACGCGAAGGTCAGAGGCTGAATGCCCGTGACCACTGAAGTGCTCCCCAACAGGAAGAGAACAGTCTTGCCTGGTGATTGTCGAGCGGTGTTCATTCATCCGTTGTCGTAACGTCTGCATGGTTTCCCCAATATACCATGTATCGGGGCATCCTTTTCTGCAGTGTATCAAGTAGACAACGTTGGCCGAGTTGCAAGAGTATGTACCGTGTACCTGGTGGATGGTGTTCTCACGTGAGATGATGACATCCGTGTCGATGATCCGGCACGTCTTGCAGAGGTTGCTGTGGCAGGGTTGTGTGGTGTCGTGGTCACTGTACTCCTGAAGGCTGGATAGTTTGCTGCGGACAATGGTCTGTTTGAGGTTGTGCGGTTGTTTGAAGGCAAGAAGTGGGGGTGTGGGGATGGCCTTGGCGAGATATTCGTCGTCTTCAATGACATGTTGAAGGCTCCGGAGGAGATGCCGTAGCTTCTCCGCTCCGGTGAACAATCACTGAAACAACTATATGATATCAACAAGTTCCATCCCACCATCAGACTCACCATGGACTACTCTCCGGAATC
This sequence comes from Mustelus asterias, assembly GCF_964213995.1. NCBI lineage: Eukaryota > Metazoa > Chordata > Chondrichthyes > Carcharhiniformes > Triakidae > Mustelus > Mustelus asterias. The sequence continues at coordinate 71,409,645 of NC_135816.1, read as the reverse complement.
GGTTGCATTCTTGGACACACGCATCTCCATTAAGGATGGTCACCTCAGCGCCTCACTAGACCGCAAGCCCACGGATAACCTCACGATGCTGCACTTCTCCAGCTTCCACCCTAAACACGTTAAAGAAGCCATCCCCTACGGACAAGCCCTCCGTATACACAGGATCTGCTCGGATGAGGAGGATCGCAACAGACACCTCCAGACACTGAAAGATGCCCTCATAAGAACAGGATATGGCACTCGACTCATCGATCGACAGTTCTGACATGCCACACGAAAAACCGCACCGACCTCCTCAGAAGACAAACACAGGACACGGTGGACAGAGTACCCTTTGTCGTCCAGTACTTCCCCGGAGCGAAGAAGCTACGGCATCTCCTCCGGAGCCTTCAACATGTCAGTGATGAAGACGAACATCTCGCCAAGGCCATCCCCACACCCCCACTTCTTGCCTTCAAACTACCGCACAACCTCAAACAGACCATTGTCCACAGCAAACTACCCAGCCTTCAGGAGTACAGTGACCACGACACCACGCAACCCTGCCACAGCAACCTCTGCAAGACATGCCGGATCATCGACACAGATGCCATCATCTCGCGTGAGAACACCATCCACCAGGCACACGGTACATACTCTTGCAACTCGGCCAACGTTGTCTACTTGATATGCTGCAGGGAAGGATGCCCCGAGGCATGGTACATTGGAGAAACCATGCAGACGCTACGACAACGGATGAATGAACACCACTCGACAATCACCAGGCAAGACTGTTCTCTTCCTGTTGAGGAGCACTTCAGCGGTCACGGGCATTCGGCCTCTGATCTTTGTGTAAGCATTCTCGAAGGCGGCCTTCACGACACACGGCAGCGCAGAGTCGCTGAGCAGAAACTGATAGCCAAGTTCCGCACACATGAGGACGGCCTCAATCGGGATCTTGGGTTCATGTCACACTATCTGTAACCCCCACATCTTGCCTGGACCTGCAGAATCTCACTGGCTGTCCTGTCTGAGACAATACACATCTCTTTAACCTGTGCTTAATGCTCTCCCCACTCACATTGTTTGTTTGTACCTTTAAGACTTGATTATCTATAAAGACTGCATTCTAATCATTATTCTGTAAATTGAGTTTGTGTCTCTGTATGCCCTGTTTGTGAGCATTTCTCCACTCCACCTGACGAAGGGGAAGTGCTCCGAAAGCTTGTGGCATTTGCTACCAAATTAACCTGTTGGACTTTAACCAGGTGTTGTAAAACGTCTTACTGTGTTTACCCCAGTCCAACGCTGGCATCTCCACATCTTAAGCATGGACACCCAGGAGGTTGTGACCCAGTGATCAGTTCACTGTACAGAATGTTTTTGTGTACACGATCATCATCAATCTGATGAATGTGACTAAACCAGCGCAGACATTGGTGACTTAGCATTGATTGCATGCTGATGGTATTAGCATCTCTGAATTGTGACATTTATCCTGCCAAGTGTTGCTAAGGATATGTCTGAAACAGCAAAAGTGGAAACTGTTCAGCCTTTTCTCCTACCCGGCATATATTTCCAGGTCTCACCATTGTAGGGGAGTGCATTAATGACACATGTTTGGTAGATTCATAGTTTGGTGTTCTCAGCCAGGTTATTGGTGTTCAACACTGTTACTCAGCTCGGATGTAACAGCTTTCATGTGTATCGACTTCAACATCAAGTGACAGGTTGCTGGTGTTTTGGAGCTTAGCTATGTGAAACTATCAGTAGCCTCGATTGTCACAAATCCAATGATAGTAGTAAGTGGCATGGCCACATTCTAGACCATGACAAATCTGTCATTTATTGTCTTCAGAATTCGTAGAATTCATTCTGAATCACTTTGGCTATGGCATCATCATAAGGATTCCACTCTGGACCAAATTTTGTTGCTTTTTGTTTCAGAATCACCCCTTCATAGCAAATCATTTCCAATGCATTCATTGAATAGGATATTTTGCATATTTTTGAATGGTTGGATGACGGTTTGCATTAATAGCATTCTGTGATTTGATGATGCAACCATATAAAACATCAAGCGGGTCAACATGCATATTTCCAATCTTCATACAAGTGTTTTACTCAATCAACCATCCATCTATTCCATTTGGCATAAACATGATGCTTGAAAGGCTTGTCTGAACAAAGGTTGAATTACATATGTTCAATGAAAAAAAATAAAGCAGGTCCTGGAAAACTGAAATAAATATAAGAAATGTTGGCAAGACTCAACAGGTCTGGGGTAGCATCTGTGGAGAGAAAAACAGATTTTTGAGCCATTATGACGACTTCAGAGTACACGTGGGTGTTATTTCTTTGCAGGTTATTTCTTGATCTGATTGGTTATACAGTAATAAGCTCCATTCTTTGAGTAGACCATTGGAATGCTTACTCCATACATTTATCCACAACATGAAACCATTCTTGTCCATCCAACAGTTGTCATGGACTCGCAAAAAAAATCTTTCAGGGAACTTGATTTTTAGCATGGTTTTATGATTGCCATAGATTTAATTTCATTCTGTCAGCCATGCACACTAGTACCACTGTAAATCTTGTCTTCTCGTACCTTGTGGTTCTCACTAGAACTGTTGTTGAACCTTTCGCTCTATATTTCAGTTGTTGGGCATATTAAAATTCAAGGGGATTTCATCCATGTTGCTGATGTGACATAATAGGTACTCATGTTTTTGCTGCTGCGTAATGAATCACTGGAGACTGGTATTTTTGGCTTTTGGTAATCTCTGAACGATCTTGGTCTTTTGTCACAGCACTAGATATTTTTGTTCCATAAAGTCACTTCTACCAACGAGCAGTAGGTCTGAAGTCTTTGCTGGACTTGGGGTTGATTTGACCCACTTGAATGCATTGCATTTCTGGTGACATTCTGAAAATTTCCAGGGATCCATTCTCATACATCCTTCTCAAGTGGCTGGTCCCTATTCTGGTGGCACATTTTTTGGTCTTGGGCATCATCTTCAGAGTGGATGATTCCTCCTTCCATTATTGCACCAGTTTTTCACTAACTCTGAATTGAATCATAGAATCACTACAGTGTGGGAAGAGGCCATTCGGCCCATCGAAACAGCAATGATGACAATCCCAGCCAGGCCCTATCCCTGTAACCCCACGTATTTACCCTGCTAATCGCCCTGATACACCTGCACATCTTTGGAGTGTGGGAAAAAACTGGGGCACCCGGAAGAAACCCATGCAGACAGGGAAAGAATGTGCAAACTCCCTCACTGCTACACAGTTATTTGGTAAGCTAGCAAATGCTGTGTATTTTATCTTGAAATCAGCTTTGTACTTGTGTATTTTTTGCTGGAAGACCAATTTCAGTTTGCTGTTCGCCACACGTATGCATGTCGTAAATGGCAGCATTTTGTTTTGCCTGCTTGATTCAATATGCTGACTTTTTAGGTGAGTAAAACATGTTTTCTAAGGTGAAAAACTGAGACTCCGAATGCAAATATAGCATTTCTTAGCAGAAAGGGGGGGCGGTTCTGGTGGCAAAAATGTGGGTTTGTCTAAATGCCAGGTCAACTTGTACTTCACTATCTACAATAAATCCTGTGAAACCCGTGTGGCCTGAAATTGCTTTCCCACCTAAAATGCAGTATACAATTTGTCTCTGCCATAAACTTAAGAACCATAAATGAGAACATAGATAAATGATTTTCCACATTGCAGGTGTTGGATTTCCAAAAGCCTTTAAATGTTTTGGTTAAAATCTCAGTAAATTTACTGTTGCTAAGGGGGTACTATCTTTCTATTTCTAGTTTTAATGGTTGTTGGAACTACAGGACACAGGAAATATTTTACCAGTTTCCTCCTCTGTTCTGTAATAATTTAGTATTGGACAGCAGGATGTTTTTCTTGGCCTCCTGTCTGGAGTGTGACTTCATTACACATGTCTGTCATTTCAAACCCTGAGATTTGAGAAAACCTGCAGCAATTAGGCTCCGGCTCAGTGTAAGCTGAGAAGCAGAAACGAGACAAAGAGCTCTAGCGCCTCATAGTGTCTACATACAAACTAAAGAGGATCTTTGAAGTGTCAGAAAACTAGTATCTTTTTAGTTTTAAAACCATCTAATCAAGCTACTATTATGAGCATTTTAAAACAAATAAAGCTATGGTAATGTGCAGTGACGTTAATGCGTAACTAACATGACTCAATTAAGTTGATGTTGTAGTTCACTGTTGGAATGTTGATAAATTAGGAAACCTACTGTTGGAATTGGAGTGTTGTATTATTTGGGGGAGGGGGAAAGCAATTTTTTTTTAATGGGAGCTGTGAATTTACCCAGGAATCTCCAGATTCATTTGCTCTTTGTTCTAAACTAGTGCTTTAACATATCAGAATAATTAAGGTAGAATAAAGGTTTTGCTGTTCTGTGTGTGACCTACAAAGAAACTTGCAAAACAGGAATTGTCTGTTGTGACCCAGAAACTTGAGTGAGTTGTTTTAAATAGATGGCACTGCCTGGAGTCGTATCTTGTTACAGAGTGATACTGACTCTGGTAACAAACCATTGTGACTCCTGTGCCCTGCCAGGGTGCAATGCAGCAAGTTTTTGGTTTTGCAATGGGGCAAATATGGGATAATTATAAATAGCAGTAAAAATAATCTTTAATTTTTACTGTCACAAAACATTCTCCAGAACAATTGTCTTGCAAATTTATGAAACCGCATTCACTTCTGATTACAGAATGTGGTGATGTGGAGATGCCGGCGTTGGACTGGGGTAAATACAGTTAGAAGTCTAACAACACCAGGTTAAAGTCCAACAGGTTTATTTGGTAGCAAAAGCCACTAGCTTTCGGAGCCCCAAGCCCCTTCTTCAGGTGAGTGAGGACTCGTGTTCACAAACAGGGCATATAAAGACACAACTCAATTTACAAGATAATGGGTGGAATGTGAGTCTTTACAGGTAATCAAGTCTTAAAGGTACAGACAATGTGAGTGGAGAGAGCATTAGGCACCGGTTAAAAAGATGTATTGTTTCCAGACAGGAAAGTTAGTGAGATTTTGCAAGTCCAGGCAGGTCATGGGGGTTTCTGATAGTGTGACATGAACCCAAGATCCTGGTTGAGGCCGTCCTCATGTGACGGCCTCAACCAGGATCTTGGGTTCATGTCACACTATCAGAAACCCCCATGACCTGCCTGGACTTGCAAAATCTCACTAACTTTCCTGTCTGGAAACAATACACATCATCTTAACCGGTGCCTAATGCTCCCTCCACTCACATTGTCTGTACCTTTAAGACTTGATTACCTGTAAAGACTCTCATTCCACCCATTATCTTGTAAATTGAGTTTGTGTCTTTACATGCTCTGTTTGTGAACACGAGTCCTCACTCACCTGAAGAAGGGGCTTGGGGCTCTGAAAGCTTGTGGCTTTTGCTACCAAATAAACCTGTTGGACTTTAACCTGGTGTTGTTAGACTTCTTACAGAATGTGGTGACAGAGTGGTGGAATATCCATTCATACCTATGATTTTCCCCATGCCTTCCCCCATACAATCTGAAGTGAAGGCTGAGCAGAATTACCCAAGATGAGGTAATCCTGACTTGGCGACCAGCCATCACATGATCAGGTATAACGCCATTTCTTCTAACTTTTAACAAACAATTAGGAGGATGGAGGAGCGTGAATGTTTTGGATGAGTACTCGAAGATAAGGCCATTTTCCTGGCAAGTATTTTGAGAGAAATGGGATTCCAAACGACTTGTGCTGCTACTCTGGAAGCATGGGTTACAACTTAATTTAAGTCACCCTCCTTAATCTTTTTGGTGTACATTTCAAAAACTACCAATTTATAAAAAGCAAAATGTTGGAAATCTGAACCAAGGTTAGAAAAGGCTGGCAATATTCTGGATTGCAGGATGTGTCTTTAACATAAAAAAATGTCTCAAGGTTGGGGGGGGAGAAGAGAAGAAATGCACAGTCAGAGGTTTGTAGGCTTGGGGAGCCTTGCAGGGACTGAGGGTTCAGATCGTGAATAGATTTAATGAGAATTTTTAACAGGGAACCAATGTAGGTCAAAGTTGGCAGGGATGATAGGTGAACAGGGCTTCCTGCAAGAGACAGCATTGGGCACCAGGGGTAAACTGATGTTTGTGGAAACAGGGCCAGTGAGCAGAGCCTTTGAATAGCAGCCTGCAGGGGACAAAAGCATAAATGAGTGTTACGGAGGGATTGAGGAAGCAGAATAAGGTCAACAGGCAATATTATGGAGTTAGAAGGGAATGCTCTTGGTGATTGAAATGAATAGGAATCTCAGCTTGTTTTCAAGTAGGGCATCACCATACGAATTAGGAGTTGGACAATAGGCCCTTCAAGTCTGCTCCACCATTCAATAAGATTGTGGCCTCAACTCTACATTCCATCTACCTCGAATAACCTTTGACTCTCTTGTTAGTCAAGAATTTATCTACTTCTGCCTTGAAAATACTTAATAACCCTGCTTCCACTGCTCTCCGAGGAAGAAAGTTCCAAAGACTTCCAGATCCTCGGAGAAAAAAAATTCTCATAGAGATCTTAAATAGGAAACCCCTTATTTTTAAATTGTGTCCGATAATTCTAGTTTCTCCTACAAGGAGAAAAATCCTTTTAGCATCTACCTTGTCAAGTCCCATTTGGATCTTGTATGCTTCATTCTTCTAAACTCCATTGGATACAGGCCCAGCCTATGAAGCCTTTCCTCATAAGATAATGCCCCTCCTCAACCCTCACCCCCAGCTATCAGTCATGTGGACCAAGATTGCAAACAGTCTACTCAACCTTGACATAGCAGTTAGGAAGGAGGATGGAATCAGTAGGAGCAAAGACAACAACTTCAATCATCCCAGTGATTAACTGGAGAAAAGTATAGTGCATCCAAGAATAAATATCTGACGAACAGCTGACATCTTGAAGGCAATGACAATTGCAGGAGATGCAGCAAATAAATGGTACTGATTGTCATGGATGTAAATGTGGAACCTAACCCCATAAGGAGCAGGAGTAAGCCATTTGGCCCTTTGAGTTTGCTCCATTCAGTGAGATCATGACTGATCTGATATAATCCTCAACTCCACTTTCCTGCCTTATCCCCATAACCTTTGATTCCATGACTGATTTAAAAATCTGTCCATCTCAGCCTTGAACATGATGTCCCAACCTCTATGGTCCTCTGCAGTAAAAAAATTCCACAGATCCACTATCCTCAGAGAAAAAAATCCTCCTCATCCCTGTCTTAAATGGGTGACCCCTAACTCTGAAATTATGTTCTCTGGTCTTTCACTCTCCCACAAGGGAAAACAACACTCAGCATCTACCCTGTTAAGCCCCTGAGAATCCTATAGGTCACAAAAAGGATGCCTTTCATTCATCTAAACTCCAATGAGTACAGGCCCAATCTACTCAACCTCTCTTCATATCAGCAGATGATATCACCAAGGAGCATATGGAATAAAAGAACAGTGAATAGAACTCTCTTTTCAACTTTCGTCCAGTATGTCTGTTTCACATTTTATTGAATAATTCCAGTGAGACTTTTAGCCCTAATTTTATTTCTCTTCATTTTTTATGAATGTTGTGTTTAAGGTGATGGCTATTAGTGCTAGGAATGGAATGCTATTTGAAGCACTTCGTGTAAGCACTAAATCTCGGGTCATAATGATCATGACTAAATTAAAGGAAGGAGAAAGGTTTTATTGCACTAATGCTTCTCCAACATAGTACAGTAAGAGTTTTAACAACACCAGGTTAAAGTCCAACAGGTTTATTTGGTAGCAAATGCCATTAGCTTCCGGAGCGCTGCTCCTTCGTCAGATGGAATGGATGTATGCAGGCTGTGCATACTAAATGTAGGAACAGAAGAACTTGCTAAGACTGATGCCCCTGATGATCAATTAAAGACTGGCCTTCCTGACTAGTTTTACATTTGATTACACTGGCACCATGCAAGAGCTGTATTTGAGAAGCTGACATATCTTACCAAGTCCTTTACAGCTCCTTCCACTCAACTCCAAGAACGTGCCTTAGACTCAAAAAAAAAATCCATTGGTGTGTGTTCATATGCTGGTTTTCCTTTTTCCATTTCCCACTCATTTTTGAGTCTGAATCTCTGAATAGAATTGGAGGTAGCTTTGAACTTTCCACAAAGAATTGGTTTAGATTATAAAATAGACACAATAAGGAACCCTCACAGCAATCCAGTACCAGTGGCATTTCACCTCTTCAGTTTGGCTTGGATTCATGTGCTTGAAAAATAAAAGACTAGCATCTAATTCAGTGCAACACCTAATTTGTAATTGCAATTCTCATTTGGATGTAGATGTCCACTCCAGCCAGTTATTGTGATCCATGCAACACGCAAATGTTTGTCTCTTGAGGCAATATCTATCAAACAAGCGCTAGTTCAAGATGCTTTTTTTTACTGTGGATGTGCATCCATTTAGATGGATTGAGATGGTCAGAAATGACCATAGTGCTGTTGACAGAATTTCTGCGTCATAACTTTGTAAAATGTCCATTTGAGTTATGGAGAAGAGTTCAGCAGTGTGATGACAAAAACAACTTGTTCAACACCTTCAAAATAATGAAATGTCTTAAGGTGCTTCACAGGAACACACAGAACTCTTCTGAAGAAGAGTCATATGAACTTGAAACATTAACTCTATTTTATCTCTCTTCGGAGTTGTTGCTAAACCTGCTGAGTTTTTCCAGCATTTTCTGTATTATAAAGCCAAATTTTAAACTGATTTTTCTTCTAGTATTGCATTGTGTGTGAGGAGTTTATTTTGAATGACATAACATTGAGTTGGTAGAAACTTGAGGTGATGGTAGAAGAATATCACTGGAGGCACATGTTAATGTATATTAATAAAAGCAAATTACTGCGGATGCTGGAATCTGAAACCAAAAGAGAAAATACTGGAAAATCTCAGAAGGTTTGGCAGCTTCTGTAAGGAGAGAAAAGAGCTGACGTTTCGAGTCCAGATGACCCTTTGTCAAATGTTAATGTGTATTGTCTGAAATTAGTCTTTTCCCATGTGGGGTGTTAAGTATACCTAGCAGCCATGAGAAGGGAAGTCTCATTTTAATGCATTTACCATTGAAATATTAGTGTATGTATTCTTCCAAAGCTCCCTAACGTGGTCGCCTCTATCTAGGAATAGTGTTACGTCCATATTTACATACTTTAACATTTACAGATTTGTTCTATAATGGTGAATGGAAATGCTCCTAGCCTTTACTTTTCTATTTGCTTATTATTCATGAACTGTCATGTTTAAATATCCTTGCAGCCAAATGATTCTTTGCAAATGTCAAGTAGGTTAAGGAGTTTAAAGTGAGCTCATGTCCAGGGAATCTTTGTAAACCCCTTGAGTATTGCTCAGTAAACAAATGCCTGGAAAGCCAGTCCATTAGAATTCACACCTGATGTAGAAGCAAATTATTTGGTGTAGAGCTTTTGAGTTTCCGTCAAGGATTTCAATGGAAAATTTAGCTAATTGTGCGAACAAAAATAGAAAAAAGTCATGAGATGTGTAATTGTCTGATTCTTAGATTTGCAAACACCGGTGTTCCGTGGAGGTCAAATTATTGTATGTCTACTGGCTAAATTTAGGGTAGGCATTAACCAGAAATTATTTAATGCAAGCTAATTTCCTATGTAATTGCTCAGAGTATGTCAGAAGATATGTTGTTTTGAAAAACAAATATATTGCATTATTCAGTGCATCAAATATAATTCAGCTGCTAAAGGCAACTGCAGCAAACTTGCATGTCTCTTTAAAACCACAAAGGCCAACATCCTAGGGTCACTTAGAGGCTAAGTGCTCTTTGAACCAAATTGATGCCAAATAGAAGATACTTGTGATGCTAGATAAAGCTTGATGATGGATGCAAATTATTGTCAACACTTTTCTTAATATAGGATGGTCTGATTGATTAGTACGATGGTGTGCTGAATTTTATAATTTGTTTATGACTCCTATCCAAGTCAGCAAGTTCAATGTACTTTCTCTGCACTGATTTCCCTTTTTGTCCTTTTCTCCCTTCCCGAACAACAAAAATGGAGTGTGAAAGTGTTTGGCATTTCAACATGAGCTATGTTTATAGTTATAAAGTTATAATACCGATCAAGTGTAATCTGTACTATAACTTTACTTTAAACTCTCATAGGCGTCCAGCAGGGCAAATTCTCTGAAAATAGAAGCTGTAGGAGAATTATACCCTGAAACTTTTGTTTTTTGTTACTAACCTGTATATCTGGATCTCCAACTTTTGTATTTTCTTTTTGCTTTTTATTTGTACGAAAAAAATGTTTCCAGGTTGAAAAGAAGTATCATTGTGTTAGTGCAACATCCTCTAGTGGTCATATGTTAGAATGTTCCTTCATGCATTCAGTCATGCTCTTCCTGAAGACTGGTTCTTGTCTTATTGTCTGGTGATGCTTCTTTGGCAGCTTTTTCACTAGTGGTTTGCCGCTGTCTTCTACTCTTAGGGGCATAGGGAGATGGCAGTCGCAACTCTATCTTAGCTGGAATGGGAAATGCCTGACCAACCCCAGTTGTGTTCGTAAAATTACGAGGGGGGGGGGGGGGCAGAAATGCTATTTAACAGGTAGCAATCAGCTGAAGTTAATAATTTAGCTCCTAACAATTTAGAAACCTCTTGTATAAGAAATAATTAGGCTTGCTCTTCAGATTTTTAACTGAACAGTATTTTACAGTGCGTGCAGTGAATGGCCTGGAACTTAGAATGTTAAACTTTGAACCAGATCAAATTACAAAGTCTGCATTTACGGAATAAAATGCTGTATTTTGTGCAGTTAATTATAATTCAATACATGCTACTTTATAGGTAACTTTTTAAAATCAAATTATTCTTTAATAGCAATGGAGACTAGTCACACCCAGATGTAGGAAAAGACAAGTAAGTTTATTTTTTTCATATTGCAAGAACCCAGCATGTGTATTTGATCCAGATTCGAATGCATTTGCAGGTAATTGATATATGTGTAGCTGTACTATTGGGTCAGTCAGTTTGGCTGAATTGGCAGTCATAGTGCTTAATCAGTTCATGGATTCATTCCCTATTCCAGATTTGAATACGTAATCTAAGCGGTCATTCTAGAGTAGAACTGAGGGAGTGCTGCATTGGTGATTTTTCTCAAAGGATCTCATCTTTTTTTGAGATGTTAAAGACAGTACTGTTTTTAACATCTCAAACTTATTCCAGTTCTGATGAAAGGTCAACAAACAGCTAGACAGTAACTTCCACGCTCCACAAATGCTGCCTGATCTGACCATTTCACGCATTTTCTGTTTTTTTTTATTTTTGTAAAGCAAGGTTCCTTCTGCCTATTGAGAAGACAAAGCAAACAGTACTCTTTGAAGAAGAATATTGAGCGTTCTGGTTTCTGAACTAACATTCTACAGGTTCCACACTCCCCCTCTTCGCTGTACCCCCTAAAATAGATTTAATATTTTCACTTTTTTCAGACATTTTGATTCTGTAGTTCATTTGTGTGAAGTACTTTGCAGCTTGCTAAAGACATGATGACATACCATATAAATGCAAGATCATTCTTTCCTTAAGTCATAGAGTCATTTATGGCTCAGAAGGAGGCCATTCAGTCTATCAAGCTTATGTGGAGCAACCAGTTAGTCCCACTCCCCTACTCTGATCCATGTAGCTCTGCAAGTTTATTTCCTTCAAATGCCTATCCAGTTTGCTTGAAATCCATGATTGTTTCTGCTTCCATCACCAGGTCATTACCATTTAATACTGCATTTTTAAAAAAACGTTTCTCCTCTTATTCCGTTCGCATTTCTTGCCCAATACCTTAAATTGGTTCCTCCCATTGTTGTACCAGCAGCTAAAGAGAATAGTTTTTCTTGTCTATCTTGTCTAAGCTTGTCATAATCTTGTGTACCTCTATCAAATCTCCCCTCAATCTCCTTTGCTTCAAGGAGAATGATCCCAGCTTTTCCATAAATTTGTAATTAAAATCTCCCATCCCTTTAATTATTCTGTTAAATCTCCTCTCGAGGACACTCTGTGGTAACCAGAACTGGAGGCAATGCACTTTGTTAAATAGAGTACTCCTATTCTGTATACTTGTCACTGAAATCACGATCCCTCTCACTCAGCTTATTCTGCAATCTAGCTGGTATGATCATCCTAGTTGGACAAACTATGTTTTCTATATTACAATGTGACTGTATTTCAAAAATAATTCATTGCTTGTAATGCACTTTGGGTTTTTCTGTGGTGACAAAGAACTCTAGAAATCCAAATTTTTCCTTTAAAGGATTAATGGGGGATATATGACACCGTTGCTACTTTATTCACTTGAACCTTGAAAGAAACATACATTTTGCTTTTTACCTGGCTGTTTCCAAATTGGCTTTGTATTTGAAGAAAGCATTTTGAGCTGTGTACTAATTTGAACTAATTACAGATGCATCATTAGTGATTGTATTGGCAGGAGCAATTCCAGATGATGGATTAAGATTACCACGCAAGAAACAAATGATAGCACTGAAGTGTATTTAAGTGTGAGTTTTTATTTTCCTGTAGTATGTTCAACCTAACACACTAATGAAGCCCAAAGTTAAGAAAGGTGATGTTTTCAAAAAAAAATGTTGATTGTAAACCTCACCTAATATACATGAAAACTTATCTTGAATCAATAGCAAGGGAAGTGTAGGGATTTTAGTTATAAAATTTACAATGCAGTGGTGCTTGATCGATGCCTATCCAATGGAGCTTTAACATTCCAATAAAAATATATAATCCATGGAATCCAAAATGGATAACCTACCAATATTATTTTCTGCTTCAGAAAATAAGTTTGCGACACTATCAATGAACTGCAACTGTGCAACATCAGTAAGTTGACAAATACTGGGTTCACATTTGCAAGATGTACTGATGCCAACCATAGCTGAATCCCACTTTTATTTTCTCTCTGGTCTGACTAATTTGAATTCAATATCTTTGTTTGAAAATTGAATATGATCTAAATAGACTTGATCCTTAAATTATGAAACTTTGAACCCTGGGGTGTAACTGTGTGTCTGCAGACAGACACTGCAGATGTCAAACTTCATCAGATATTAAAATTGTATATAAAACAAAAAGAAAGGGAGCAATTCATGTTGAGTTGTTAGACATTTAGAAGGAGTTAATATTGCCTTGTAATTAATACCAGGAATTTTTTTTAAGGGGCTATAGTTACTGGGGTTTGTCTATTCAGACCACTTCCTTGCAGAGAGTACTTGAGCAATGGCCTTAAAGGGATGGTCTATCCTAAAAGAGTTTCTATCTTCATTGAGCATTTGTGCCCCAGATTAATGGTGAGATCTGTTAATACCTCACTGGTACGGGTAGGAGAGGGGTTAATTTTAAACAGCCTTGATTTCTCCCTTCCCCATAAACCGTTTTTATTTCTCCCCTTTATAAGTGGTGGCATAGATTCCCTAACCTCTCCGTTTTGCAGTGATCCAATTCTCTCGTAATAATTCCATAGCAAACTCAAGATGGGGTTAATTTATTTTACACACATTCAAATACAGGGAAGGAGTGTCGCTATGTAACTCCCAGTATATTCACACAATAAAAGAGGTATAAGGGAAAGAAAGAGGTAAAGGACAAAGACCACAGACAAAATAAGAATTAATGTTTCACTTAAGTCTAGAGTTCAGAAACAAAAGTCCAATGATGTATTCCTTCAGAGAGGTTCACAGGTGGAAGTGGGTTAATCCACCTTTCCAGCTGACCTCCATGGTAGGAGAAGCACATAAAGATGGAATAGTCCTATAGTAGGCACTGGGACAAGAATTCAGACATTTCGGTGCCTGACAGTTTAAACCTGGACAGAGTTCTGGTCCTGCTGCTGTTTTGTTGATGGAACATGGCAGATTGCCTCCTTCAGCTTTCACAAGGCACTATTACAGGTTCTAGAATAACTTGTGGGGAGGGGAGAGGCGTGGTGGGGAAGTGGGGCATCATGTGACGTAACTGCCACTTTGGTTTGGATAAAGGATGTATGTTCCTGGTCTGAATTCTTGAGATGGCAAATATTTCAGGGTTCTTTGTCTTCACAGGTGGAACATCTCCATTGGCCAAGCTTAGCCTCAGAAATATAAAGGGGTCTTTGTGCATTTCCTTGGAATTTGATTTCAACAGTCACAGGGCATTAATGCCTCTTCAGAGATAATGAGATTACTGTGGTTTTCCGAAGGCTAGAAATTCCTCGAGTTGTAGCTGGTCATGGCTTCATTCAGTTAAGCCGTTGTCCATTATATTTTTTTAAAGTAGCCAGGATGGTATAGATGGATTTTCTTTTGTGACTTTTTTCCATGACATCAGAAAGCAACCATGCGCCAAACACTGGAAAACTTTTAATTTTATTCTCTTGATTAAATTGTGAATTGTAATTATGTCGAAACTCTTGTTGCTGTCCTGTTTCAGTACTAGAGAAGAAATCTTTGTAAAATAACTTGAGGGTTCCTGTGATTGAGTGACTAGGCCTCATACAAATTTTAAATGGTGATGAAAGATTTACCTTTTTTCCTCTTGCATGACATCACTTGGATATGTTATAACACACATGACCAACAATTGCACTTGTTATCATCTCATGCTTGATCCTTGAGTTAATATTGATATATGATGCAGATATTGACAGAACTACTTTGTGAAGTAATGGAAACTGAAGAGGAAAAATTGGTGTGCAAATAATTAGCTGTAGGAAGCACAAGCTGGAATCCTAGCATACTACTGCTACCAGCTCTGGCACGTTTCTGTAGTACTGGTACTAAAATCTAGACATCATTGGAGGAACTTTTATGTTCATTCTGAAATCTGTCAAAAATGCGTTGCCATCTATGCATTGATCTCTGGACTTTCTGAATCACCTTGCCACCAATTTTTATTGACACATCAATAGAAAGGAGTCAGCACTTTGAGTCAGGGACACTGCTGAGAAAATTTGGATCCCTAGCTTCTCCTCTAGGTTGATTGCATGAAGTTGATAACACTACCATATTATGCCTGTTACCAAATACACGTGATTGCAGTCAAAATTTCTTAAGTCAAAAACATTGTACTTCATTGAGTGGAAAGGGCAGGAGAAAAAATATTCTTATCCCATGATAAGCACTGTACAAAAGCTATTTTTAATTGATTTTATCATCTGTGGGCTTTGGTGCCATGAAGAGGAGCGCATTGCATTTTGGAGTGCCAGTGTCAAAGTATTGAGCCAAGTAGCAAGATAAAGGATCCTCTATTTTACTTCAGTGATATTTTTCTTTTTCCTGCCCCTGTAAAGCTACTAAGTAGGGGCAATTTTTCAGTTGTCTGCCAAGAACTTTATTGAAACTGTCCCAAAGTGATTTGAACCTGTGTCATTGCATCTCCGAGCACTTGGTGAATTTTATTCACAGAATAGCATAAAACTGGAAAATACATCAAGTATTCTGTGCACAACATCTTCTTTATGATTTATGTAGCCTTGTTCACCCATGAAATAAATACGCATGGCAACTATATCTGCAGTATCTTCTGATTTAACTGAATATACCCCTTCTAACAAACTGTTCATAACTATGTCCTTGTTCCAAGTTTTTTTTTCTCAGCCCCAGCTGAAACTCCATTAAAATTAGTGGCGTTCCAAGCTGGCTGTGGTAAACCTCAACAGGAATTTCTTTTTTTATGAACTCACCTGCCAATCCCTCTCCGGTTTGGACTAATGAGGATTGACTGTACAGGAGGCAGCACTCTTCTGTGCCAGAGAGTCTGCTTTATTTCCCACCTCACCACAACTCTCTTTTTTGTTACATGTTCACCAATTATTTTTCCCAACTCCAGTACTGCGGAATGGTTGACTTAACTATTAAAATTTCATTCCTGTGAATGGAGTGTTCCCTTATACCTAATATGCTATGGCATAGCTAATTATTTGTGAGTGTTGGATTTACAGAAAAGTGAGCCTATATTTGATAGAACAAGATAACCAGGAATGCTTCAATGACGAGAGACAAAATATTGGCAGCTGGCCTTGTACTACCCTGCTGCTTCACCTTCTGATCCTGATCTCTTCCCCAGTGTATTCTTCCTCACATGTTTCCCTTATCCTTGGCTGTCTGTTTTAAAAGTTAATGAACCTGGACGGTATTGATGCTATTAATAATTTAGTGGTGCACTGTTACAGAGACTTCTGTTCTGAAAGGGCTATCTAGGTGCTCTGTAATACAAAAGGATGAAGTGACAAGAGTGTCGACTTTGTCTTTTTAGAATTGTTTGGTCATTGAAAGATAATGTAATGGTCATTTAAAATGTATAGAATTAATGGCACTAAATATTGTAGCTGCAGCATTTTGTTTGCCCCTCTATCCTTCCACCACGTAAAGCTATTTCAGCATTCCCTCAAGTGTTCATTTAATATAATACTTTTTTTTTGCCCTTTAACTGCCTTTCAGCATATGTGATGACATTGGTAATAGCCTGCCTGTTAAAGCAAGCCTATTTCAGTGACATGGTCACTTCCAAATTGAGGCCACTTCTTTGAAAGCATGGTCAAGTGATGTGTTTTTCACAGAATATGAAATCCAGTCCGTTATTTGGAAGGGAGGGGGAAAGAAGAGATGTGCAAGTGCTAAAGGCCAAATATGTTACAGTTGTCTGTCCTTGAGCAATAAAGGAACTGTGGTTCTCATTTCGGTCACTTTTTAAAAAAATTCTGATTGGAGAAAGTAACAGATAAGGGAGTCTTCCTGAAGTGGGAGAATGGAGAAAGAGTGTGGTTACTTGAAATAATGTCTTAACCTTTCATTGAAATAATGATAGGGAGCTGAATGATAATTAGAAATCTTGGATGACAAATTATTAATGTAACTTTTTCAGATTTGTGGACTAATAACCACATTTGAAACCTGTACTGGGACTCTGGATGTCTATTTTCTGCTCATTTTATACCTTCCTCTTGCATACACGAGGAATACAGATATGTTGCCTTCAGGTACCTCAGTCAAGTAGCAATTCTTCATGTCTATTCATAGACCATATATAAACCTGCTGTCTACAAATATGCAGGGCCATGAGGGCTGTTGGATCACAACTAAGTGAAAAAAGTGCTTTGAGTTGTTTGAAGCTGAATGGAATGCCTAAGTGGCTGCTGTGGCTGAGGGTGGGGCATCCCTCAAAGCATCCAAGTAGTCACTGGTTAAAGTCACCAAGAAAGCACCCAAGAAGTGAAGGAAATCTCAAAAGCATAGCTACTCGATTTGCATATACTGGGTGCTGACCCAAGTCCACCCTTCCACTTAAATCTCATCCAAGGCCATGAGTGCCTTGAACTCCTTCTTTGTCAAAATTTTTGAATGCATGACCTCCTGGACCTTGCACCTCATTCACGACAACAAACAGCGCACCATCTCAGCCAGGAGATATAGACTGCTGTCCATTTCATGCTGCCGGGAGAACTGGCCAAACAAGCTGTCTTGAAGGCATGAAAATGGTCACCAAATACTCTATTTAAGTCGAGCATACTAACGATAAAAATACCCCTGCTCAACCACAGGTGCTAAAGCAGCTCAAGTGCTGGCCCAGTTAAGATCATCATACTCTAAGTTCCTTGTTCTGAAGGTTATGTACAACTTGTGACATAAATCTGTGCACTATAGTACTCTGTAGCACTTGGTATTGCTGTTTTTGTCTGTTGTGCAATTTAGCTTAAATCATTATATTAATAAAACTCTATTGATTATGCTTTATGTACAAACATCTGCCTACGAACTGTGATGCTTATAAAGTCAGTTAGAAGTTCATCTGACAATCATACCATGCAGAATTGTTTTTTAGTTTACGTAAATTACACATTCCTGGATTCCAGCAGTGCAGAGTCATGTTCCATTTGTTGAAGTGCCCACTAAATCAGCAGTTGTTGAAAAGTAGTAATTTTTTTCCTCTTTACTTAGTTCGATTTAAGACCTCAGACTATTTGAAGACTAAAAAGTAGTGTTAAATCTCTGTACTGATTACTCTTGTGTATACCCAGTGGAGGTTTTGCAAAATTTCCAGTTAACTGTAATTTTAAATTCTAGAAAATAATTCTTGTATCATGGAGTTGTTTACTTGATCAACTAATAATCAGTGATTGTGATGATTTTCCTGTATTTGTAATTCATTGATTTGGACACAGTTTGATAGAGTGGGAAATATTAAAACTTGATTTCAGTTATAGTTAGTGCAATATGCCTACTGCAGATTTAGTCTGTTACAGTAAGTGTCTGGTGTGGCTGATGTGTGCAGATTTGGAAAGAAATTGCTTCTGATGGCTGAGTTTTGGCTTTTTCTACCAGGCATTAATATCACTAATATCTGCCCAATAGCATGATAAACATTGTATGTCCCTGTTGGTTTAGGATTTGAGTGAACAAACATGGTGGTCACTGAGCACCTAAGTGAGTTTAAGGGGCAGGAAAGCGGTTACAACTGCTAAAACATTGTTGTGCGGTAGCTGGCGGTCATGTTTAAATGTCATAACATCTTTTCGACCATTAGAGTTTGGACACTTTTCCAGTGTCCAAGACACTTACTGTACTGCAATGCAGTTAAATTTAGATTTTTCTGTTTTGATGCATATCTTTGGCATTCATTTTAGAATCCCAAGGGTCTTTCTGAAAGTGTAGTGGCATATTCTCTTGTCCCACCTACAAGTAGAAAATATTAAACATCAGATATAGTGCAGTTATCTAAGTAGACCATTTCTGTTGCTCTTGTGGAATTTCTGATGGCCTGAGGCAATTTAAGTACCTAACTCTAGTTTTTTCTGGGTAATTGAGAATATTCTTTGGTTTTTTTCATGTGATGCTGATAGAGCCTGCTGTGGTGGGTGAGTGATTTTTATCTCATTTGTGTTTGACAAAGTCGTGGATGAATATGGTACTGGCTTTCCATTGAGTATTGCCATCTTCACTGTTTTATGATGTTCACTATGGTGTCTGTTGCTGATTTTGCTGCTTCAGTTGTCAATCCACAGAGTGAAAATTGAATATATTGCATACGAACCAAAATATTACATATTGCATCCATTGTGATAAAGGATTATATTTCATTCATGAAAAACTGATCTTGCAATGTGAAAATGTATGTTGCCCTCGCTGTTATCTGATAAGTTATTTATTGTGCCAATGAATATTTTCCCAAAAATAGAATTTGGATGAAGTTACAGTAAATTAATCATGCAGCTTGCCCCCAGTAAATGTTGTGCGGAGATTTTTGCATCAGTGAAAATAGAGAACAGCGTAAAGATATGAATAACAACCTAGTTTAAGGATTCTTTTACAAGGGCTTTTACCAATGACTTTCTTGGCATTGCCATGTCTGTAGGTCTCAGAGTGAGGAATTGGAAGGGAGGGATGTCAGAACCCCAACTCATTGTCTGATGTTCACTCAGCTCATAATAGAACAAAATCTGTCAATGTTTCAATTTTTCATTGCTGGTAGATGAACAGGGCTTGGCTATGATCCAGATTAATTTAGCATATTAAGAGAAATTTGGGAAGGTGAAAGTAACATTCTATTTTGTGTGAACACGGCTATGGATCTTGGTTTTTAGCTTCTGGTAAACAACATGTCTGCATCCACTAAATAAATACAAACACAAATTCAAACCCAGCTACTTTTTAAAACAGCATGTAGTGTCTCCAGAACCTCTGGATTCCTCTGGATTTCTGTTGATGGCTGAACACAGTATCTTGGCATACTGGTGAAGTCCAGTAAGAGTTTTAACAACACCAGGTTAATTTGGTAGCAAATACCATTAGCTTTCAGAGCGCTGCTCCTTCGTCAGATGAAGTGGAAATCTGCTCTCCATCTGACGAAGGAGCAGCGCTCCGAAAGCTAATGGTATTTGCTACATGGTGTTGTTAAAACTCTTACTATGTTTACCCCAGTCCAACGCCAGCATCTCCACATCATACTGGTTAAGTAGCATTGTTCTGGTTTTTTTCTGCATCAGAAGGATTTTGTCATTTCCATAACTCCAGCCAGCCTTTCTATTGTCTCTTGTATCATTTTTAGACCATTCTTTAAATAATCTTTGTTATATTTTGGGCAGCGACCAAAAGACAGATGCAAATACTTTTTTAATACCTTAGCCATGCCCTACATCTCCAAGCATAGATATCCTTTTGGATTCCCTACTGGCCCCTCCTCTTCCTCTGATTTTACTATTCCTTTTGCCTACAGAAGGCTTTTGGATTCCTCTATGTTGGGTGCCAGTCTCATCTCTCTGCCTCTTTTTTCACAAATATTCATACAGATGAACTAATCAGATTTCCAAAGGATGAACACTAGGGAAAATAGAGTTTTCAGATTGCTGGCTGTAACAAATCCATCAAGCTTTCTTAGATATTGCTGAATAAGATCACCAAGTAGGAAGGACCTAATGCAATATTATAGCTTTTACTCTATGTTAAAACAAAAAATTGGTTTTGGAGCACTCTCTCTCTCCAGTTAACTGCTAATTTTACTCACTTCAGTTAATGAAAATGACATTTGGGTAAACATATTTAGATTTCAATGGTCAATTATAATCGTTTTAAATTTGTTTTAAATTTGTGAATTAAACAGAGATCTCAACAGCTATTGGACCTGTAAGTTCAAATTCAATCCAGATGATGGGATGGAAAGTCCCACGTGTAACAATCTTGATCCATTTCCCAGTGGTTATGGGCCAGAAGTGCAAAGCTGGACCTAATTAGCATTAAATTGGCAGTTTCAGAATGTAGAATGGCCAGTCAGTGTGGAAAATTCAGTACTCTGCTCCAATAAGAGATGCTTTTCTGAGTTCAGAATGTTTCACTTTGAGGAGAGGGATCATTACTCTTCCAGTTAACCCATTAATGAAACTGGGGGACCCTGGTGTTGGCACTAGATGTCAGAATGGCATGTTCTTCTAGGAGCACAAAATTTACAATAGTCAACAAAACACTCTAGAATGTTTGGGATCAATAAATTAACTCGATTATTCCCGTTCAGTTGCCTTGATTAAATTGTCACTCTGAAAATAGGGAACAATGGATGAGTAAAATATGAATTACACAGCATTCTCAGTAAGTTAGGTTGCTTTAGTTGAAGAGTAGATTATTAAACAAAGTTCTAACTGTGTTTGTGGCTGCTCATCACAGCTGTTCAGATATGATGTGTCACCTGCTTCACACCCTGGAAGTACTCTGTGGTGTTGCATCCTGCCTCGGTTACGTGTGCACAGGATCTGATCTTGCATTTAATAGCAATAGTTGTAACCATGTAGTATAGTCTAGTATAGTATAGTTCCTTCTGAACTTTTACTATCTCAAATTGCAGTGCTTCCTCAATTTACTTCACTCCCTCTATGCAGAAGTACACATTTAGCAAAGGTAAATGGCCAGCAACTCCCACAGTCAGGCCTGCCATTGGGTTCAGTGGAATTAGATATAGAGGCATAGGGCTGAATCCGAAAACTGCAACAGGGTTTGATGCTGAGGTCTAGGTTTTCTGACACCCTCTATTCCTACTTTTAACAAAAAGTCCAGAAAATTCCCATCACTATCTCATTAGTTGAGACTCTGTCGATTTAATTGGAAAAAGCTTGTTTTCTATAGTGAGATTGATTGACCCTACTAGTTAGATCTTCAAAAATAACTCTTTACAAATGTATACATTTTGCCTTTTCCTCAGAATTCTATTTTGTTTTAAATTTCAATTTGCAGGTATTGTTAGGTAAAAGTAGATTGTGTAATTGAATAAGTTTTAGCAAAATAAATAGCAAACCTTAATGTACAGGAAATCAAAGCAACGAATAATAACTCGATGAGTGCAATTAGGGCCATGCTGTTTTGACAGTGTTGAATTAGATCTAAATCTTAATTTTTTTTCAGTGATTTTAACCAGGTTATCTTGTCATCAGTTTAAATCGGGCAATTTCTTTTTCATGGCCACACTTTCATGAGAGCAAACTCGAATTCATAGTAATTTGCATTTGCAGGACTTAAAGGGGACACACAACAGCTTGTGAAAATTTAAGCTCAGGTGAAAATTTGTCCAGATTTCTACATCTGGAAAATTGGTAAATAGGAGTTGGATGTATGGATGAATTTCAGCTTTGAGTAGAAATAGAACTCAAAGTGAAAATGTTAGAAATGTACTGTATAGTCAACTCCTGTCATTGCAGGAGTTCTGTTCCTGAAAAGGGTGAAATCGCAAATGGGGAACTTGTGCCTGCGCAGAGATGGTGCATGCACAGTGTGCACTTTCTGTTTGGGAAAGGTGAGAGTCTAACAGTTTAACATGAGAGTCTAAATTGAAGTTTTGGGGCTGCGACCCACAATTTGATGTACACGCACATTCTCGCAGGACTAGATAGAGGGAGTCTCGAATGATGAAAGTTCACTGTACCTCTACCTTTTTTTGGCCTAATTCCCCCGTTTCCTCTTTAATCTTTATTTTATAACAGAATACTCTTTTTAGTGGTTTGACTTTTGAATCAATTTTTAAGTCATTATGTAGCACTTTAGGAAAGCAACAGAATGTTGTTGAAATTATTGTTGGCTGTTTGATCAAAATGCAAATAAATGAGTTTGGAACACACTGAATCCAGTACATGAGCATAGAACCTCAGCACAAAGCTATTCCCTATTTCGCTATAGATACCACTGGGTGACTAACGTGGGCAATGGAAGTATGTCACACAAGTGCAGTAAGGGGAGCCCTTAAGCTTGGAACTGACACATATTGACGAGGTAAAGTTAGAAAGGGCCTTTACTGTTTAATTGTATTGCACCTGCCTTTAGTGTTGGCACCGAATACCCACTGCCTTACCCTAATATGCACAAATCTCTTTTTAAAAAAAATGTAACAAAACAGATGTTTAAAACTGACCCTGCTATATACCTTGAGATAGCTTGAAGGTCTGTCGTTTGTTCAAAGTGCTTATTATTTGTGCAATGCCCTATGGGAGTACTCCATAGTTTTCCCTTTTTAAAAAATTTCTTTGTCCATAATGTGTTAGCTGAGATCCTCTTTAAGATTTAAATATGGGTTATCGTTTAACCTGAATTGACCATGTACAATGTTTTATAAACTCAGCTATTTTGTAGCCACAACCACCACAAAGACTGTTAGATGAATGCAGAACAGTAGTCCAATTTTTAAAAAAACATTTTTTCAGATGTTGCTTATTAGATTAAGCTGACTAGTCATTGGTGGAACTTTGAAGTGAGGAAAATAGCAAGGGGATAACAAAATAATTGTATGTGTTGTGTTTAGCTGCTGAAACATTTCAGTTCAGAGTTCTTGACATACTAGTAGCTGCACTACTTGAGGTTTCGAGTTGTATTTCATGAGAAACTTGCCATAAGTGGGTGGATCAAAATGTTGGGGCTGTGTGATTTAAAAAGAAACATTAAAAAAGAAATATCTAGGAATAATTAGAACACCAGAGAATGAGAACTTTTGTGTACAGTGTTTAGACTTTGAGAAATAATCTGTAGTATAAATATTAGAATGTTTAAAATAATGCTGCTCAACTACCACTCCTGCCGCACCCTGTCTCATCTTTAGAGCATGCAATTATAATCACTGCTGAGCATATTGAAAACAATATCGTCACCATTTTGAGGTTAAGGAAACTTAAAACTATCCCATCTATGGCTTGCCTTTACATTCACAACCAAATACTGAGTACAAATAAGAATGTAGCTATAAAATATATATTAGCCTTTGTGCAGTATGATTCCTAAATTAGCTAACTGTTTAAGTTATTATCCAGAAACATATCGGAAATGTGTGCGCACTGGCACCGTGTGTCAAATCGTATTTATGTTGAGCTGATAGTTTTGCTCCCACAAAGATCGCAGTCAAATTAGCTTAAGCCAAATTAGGTGTCTCGTGGTATATATAATGGAGGTATTAAATTATATTCGTAATACATGCCCCAAGCTTTTCAGATTGATCTGAAACATAAGAAAAAACCCAGCTATTTATATAAGCCTAATCCAACTTGTGCCTTGCAGCACAATGCTGACGTGCATGCTTGAAAATTTCAAACTACATCTGACTTGTAATATAGCAAACACAATAGTAGCTTTGACAAAGGGTCATCTTGACACAGAACATTGACTCTATTCTCTCTCCACAGATGCTGTCAGACCTGCTGAGATTTTCCAGCATTTTCTGTTTTTGTGTGCGAGTGAAATGTTAGTTTGGTGGATGTACTGCATGAACAATTTCAGGAAGTAAATCAGCAATTTCAGCCTTCATAGTTGAAATGAGATACAATGCCAAAATATTGACTGTTCTTTTAATAGGTATTGGTCAAACTGTTGTGTGTTCACATTTTTCTGTTTTGTATCGTGGTTCAACTTTCTGCATTTCCACATCTTGGCTGCCTTGCGAGCTTCCTAAGATATAACCCATATAAACCCAATTTGGCAAGATCCCATTGCTTGCATCCTATCTTGAATACAGTGTGATTCACAGACCCTGTACTGTGTCTTTTAATTTCCTTCCATAGTACATCAGCTGGGAATTGTTTGTCTGATTAGAATCCTTGCTGCTCCCTATCATTGCACATCCCTGACTTCATTCTCCCACTTTTTTAAAAACTCTGCTGTGCTGTATATTCCCTACTTCCTTCACTGTAAAGTCAATGGCAGAGTCTTCAACACCACACTCTCGGACTCTGACTAAACCCTTGCAACATGTCTTTCCAACTTCAAAAATCTCCAAGCCTCTTTTTCAGCTAATTCTTTTCCTTCTTGCTCAGGCCTGATTCTTGGGGATGCATTGTTGCATTTAAGACACTTAACAAATGCAAGCAGTTGATAGTATCAACTGACTGAGCATTCGACTCTTGAAAACATAAAATTTGCTTCATTATGAAGATTGCTGTAATGAAATGGTTTTCAGTGTCCTTGCTTTTTCCACCTTTATCCTAGCTATCAATTTAGTAACAGCACAGGTGAGATGATGAACTTTCACAGAGCATTCCAGTTAGATGTTTAATAGACCAATTCCATGCCAATTTTAGTGTGAGTTTAAAGTCACTTTGCATTAATGCAGAATGTGATCTAACTGGAATTACAGCAACCAAATAAAATTTTCTGAAACCCATGGCAGTAATTTGGCTTTAACCAATTACAGTATAACTCCAACAGGTGGGAGCACTTTTAAAACTATAACATTTAAGTTCAGAATGCTTGCAAGCCTTTTAAGTCTTAATCTTTGTAAAGAGCACTGTCTTGTCATTTCTTCATAAAAACATCACCAGCACAGAATGCTGTGCATGCATCTAGACAGTGCTTCACTTGCCCAGCGACCAGTCTGATTTGGACACTTGCTTTCACATATTGATTTGCATTGATTTTAAAGCAAGTATATTGCAACTGTCAAACTGTGACCTGGAGTGTGAATTTTTTTGGGTTGGCTGGGCATCTGATTATTTATGGAAGTCATCACGCTTTGGTGTCTGAGCTGAAATACTGAATGCACACTTGTTTCCGATACAAATGCAGCCAACTTAACCTAAGCTTAATATTTCAGACACAGATTGGTGAGCGGAAAGATTTAGGGACTGCTGAGGTAAGGACGTTACCAGAAAAAGTTCATCAACAAAAATTCCACAGCCTACTAACATGAGTTGCAAATTAGTATTTGCTGTTTGCAGTGATCTCTGGAATATTTAATAAGGAATGTAAGACTTTCCCCACTTGTCCAGTCCTTTCCCACTGACATCCATGAGTCATTCAATGCCTGTTATTTTAACAGTTAACTGTCTCCTCTTCACCATGCACACTCAATCCCTCTTCACCAAGATGATCCGAGGGTTTTCTGCTTCCTCCTTGAATGGAGACCCAATTAATCTCCATCCACCTCCTCAGAGAATCATAGTTCAGAAGGAGGCCATTCGGCCCATCAAGTCTGCACTGACAACAATCCCACCCGGGCCATATCCTCGTCACCCCATATATTTACCCTGCCAATCCCTCTATCCTACACATCCCAGAACACTAAGGGGAATTTAGCATGACCAATGCCCCTAACCTGTACATCTTTGAACTGTGGGAGGAAACCAGAGCACCCAGAGGAAACCCATGCAGACAGAAGGAGAATTTGCAAATTCCATACAGAAAGTGACCCAAGCTGGAAATCGAACCCGGATCCCTGGCGCTGTGAGGCAACAGTGCTAACCACTGTGCCACCTGCCGTCCTCCTCTGCCTGGCTGAATGTTTTCTCACATTGAACAACTCCTTTAACTCACCTCATTTCCTCTAAATAAAAGCTGTTTGGATAAAAGTAAAAGAACAGTCCTGGTGAAAGTTCATCATGACCTGAAACGTTAGCTATGTTTCTCACCACAGATGCTGCCCTACCTGCTGAGTAATTCCAGCACTTTTATGTTTTTATTTAAAATTTCCGGCACCCGCAGTATTTTGCTTTTGTATATAGGATCCTGGACTTAAAAACAAGGCATAACAGCAAAGATGTTATGATGAACCTTTTTGGCCTCAACTGGAGTATTGCATCCAGTTCTAGGCACCGCATTTTAGGAAGGATGTGAAGGCAAATGAGAGGATGCAGAAAGATTAATGAGAATGGTTCTGTGGATGAAGAATTTCAGTTATGTGGTTAGATTGGAGAAACCTGGTTCTGCTTGGCGAAGAAAAAATCATGAAGGGTCTATTTAGAGCAGATAGGAACTATTCCCTTTGGCGTACGGATTGAGAACCAGAGGACACCAATTTAAGCTGATTGACAAAAGCAATAGCAGGAGGGAAAATCTTTTTAACACAGTATCTGGTTAGGATGCTGAATATTCTGCCTGGGTGTCTATTGAGGCTTTCAAAAAAGAATTGGATAGTAATCTGGAGCAAACGATTTGCAGGACTACATGGAAAGTGGGACTTGGTGAGTTGTTATCCCAGAGGGAAAGCATGGACTTGATGGGTCAAATAAACTTCTCCTGTGCTATAACCATCCTATGATTCCCCTTGCTCCAACATTCCCTTTCACGAGTAAAAGTATTATATTTAAATATGAATGTTGGCTGCAATAATGATCAACAGCGAATTGTTTTGCATTCTGTTTTAGACCTTTTCATGTAAAGCCATGTATAGGTTCTGAACAGAACCTATAAATTGGTGTTTATGTTGAGGTTCTTTAATGTAAAGGAATGGAAAATCTTATCTTTGTAAGATGGAAGTGCCGCGAATGATACTAGCTGCTTTTTGTTTCTTTAAAAAGAAGCAACAATGACATCAGAATTTCTTGATCAGTGTTTTGAATGTGAGCATGTTGATACGTTTGCATGTCTGCTGCCCTGGCTGCCTTACTAGCCTCACTTATACTCCTCCAAATTTTCTGTTCTCTTCCAAGGTTGATAACTATTGTCTGGCTATGGTTCTGTACATTTGCCACGTAGTATTTCAGCCAAATCAAGTTCATTGTAACATATGTGTCATCAGACTGTTATGTCCAGCCCTCAGCAGAGGTCCATGCAAGTGCTTTCTAACAAGCCACCCCTGGTTAGCTATAGGAAACAGGACCTCTGACAAATTTCCCCTCTCCAGCCCTCGAGATCCGAGCTCAGTTGTGTGCTTGTACTGCCACTTTAAATTTTATTTATTAGTGTCACAAGCACTGCATTAACACTGCAATGAAGTTACTTTGAAAATCCCCCAGTCACCACATTCCGGCGCCTGTTCGGCTACACCGAGGGAGAATTTAGCATGGCCAATGCACCTAACCGGCACGTCTTTCGGGCTGTGGGAGGAAACCAGAGCACCTGAAGGAAACCCACATAGAGATGGGGAGGACGTGCAGACTCCATAAAGAGTGACCCAAGCTGGGAATCAAACGTGGGTCCCTGGCACTGTGAGGCAGCAGTGCTAACCACTGTGCCACCATGCCACCCTAAATGGCAATTCCTTATTTTCAGCACAGGCAGTGGATTAAGTTTGGTATTTTCCAAACAGGATATCTCTCTGTAACTTTTATCAACTGAACTATGTGGGGAGCTGATTTTAGCTGATTTTTGGTGATTTTTTAATATAGTCAAATAGTCTTTCTGAAAGCATTTTAGTGTAACCTACCTTCCTTCCTTCTCCATTACCCCAACTAAAAGAAACACATACAAGAGATTTAAATTTGCTACAGGTAGGTATACTTAGCATTAAAAGTGGTGAATATGCAAATCATGTCAAATTATCCTCCCCACCATCAGATTTACTTCAACAATAAGCATAAGCAAGGCTTAAACAGCACTAGTGAAAAGCAGTACCTAAAAAGCCGAGTGGCACTGGTTTTGTGAACAGAATATCAGAAACGCACAGACTGTCAGACCTTATTGTTTCACAGCTGGCTGCTTTTGTGGGTAAGGATGTGTTAATGCAGCCTGGCTTAGGAGGGAGCAAGGTTCCCTGGATGGAACCCAGTATAAACTAATCAAACAGCTCCCCCTGGCCTCCAAAGCTGTCTACCGCTATTAAATTTATATCAATCACAGGAAGTCTTTGCATTCAAAGTCGTAATTTTTTCCCCTCACATCTGGAAGAGGGAAATTATTTTTTGCACCAAAGGTCACAAGGATTCTGGGTAGAGCAAGGAAAGAGAGCCATGTAAAACATGGGAAAGGAAGAATACAACTACTTTTCCACCTTTCCAAAAAAAAAGTTATTTTTGAATGGTTTGGTTGCAAGCCAAGCTACATGTAGATTTTGTTTTTGGTTTGCTTGATGCAGAATGCAGAGTATGGTTCCAAAAACAATGATTTGGAATGAGTTGTGTTCTTAAATAGACATCTCGACAAATAAAATTGTTCTCCCCAGAGAATAGCAACTTTTATTCCTTTGTTGAGATTTTTTTTTTCATGCTGTAGTAGAGTTGAGAGAAGGGTTTAAATGAATTTTAATGGGTATTTAATTTTTCTGTTGTACTCCATTAACTGCCACCAGGAGCTGGTGCCTTACTCAATGTCCTGTGTAAGGAGATTTAATAGATTAAAGGGAGGAAAAGAAGCAACTCAATATGGGTTTCTTCTAAAATCTATTTTTGGAATGTTGAGGCTGCACAGTAAAAAGCTTCGTGTGTGAGGAGCAGAGGTGCAAATAAAACAATTTTTAAATGAAAGTTTACAATGCATTCTAGAAAGTAGGACAGCAATAATAAACAAATTCATTATTCAGGCACCCATAATGTCAAAAGTCTGGATAAAATCAAGTGAGTTGTAGCAAAATTCTCAGTAACGAAATAGGCTGAGCACAACCAAAATAAACTTATGCAGACTTTGGCTTAGCAGGGCAACCATGTCATGGAACTTGCATTAGATCGCAAGATGATTGTCAGGATTCCAAGTGGAAATTACAAACAGCTTAAAAAGGCCATGAATCTTCTCTCTCTCTCTCTCTCTCTCCAAAAGACCAATAGTGTCTAAACTGGTTCCTCTGAACCCTGGCCCTTAAGCTGTCATATTTTTGCTTGTATATATTATTTATTGGTTTATCATGTTTGAATTTTGTGGACCTGGAGTTTAAGAAAGTGTTTTTATCTTGGCTTTATTGCTTTATTAGTAGATAAATGCTAAAAGAAAATGCAGGCAGCAGCAAGCTGTCTGCAAATTAACGAGAACACTAATTTAAACGTTATGCAGCACACACAAGGCTCCTTGTTACACACCAATGTGTTTCATGAACACAGAACTTCATGGACATTTTTTTATTTGTTTGAGAGATGTGAACATCACTGGAAAGGCTAGTATTTATTGTCCATCCAAATTGGTCTTGAGAAGGTGGTGGTGATGAACCATCTTCTTGAACTGCTATGGCCTGTGTTGTGTAGGTACACCAACAGGTGTCGGTTAGATAGGTGTACCTGAGAATATGATCCTCTGACCAGCTGATGCTTAAAAACCCAATAATCATTTGCAGAATTCTCTGATCTTGTTTATGAACAAAAGCCATCGAGTCTGGTGCAAGACAGTTTGGCATTTGAATAAATGGATGGACTACAGATTGTATCCTGTCCACTCCAAACAATAACTTTTGCAAAGTTTTATGTGGACCTGTCCAACATGTTACTTTAGGAAGAGGTTTCTGATCTACAGCACACCAAAGTGATAACTTTAAAATTTATATTATACTGAATTCCATTTTAACCTGTAATAATCTTTAAACATTTTGCAAGTGACAGTAATATTGTAGCTACGTTGGCGTAGTTGAATTTTTCAGACTTATTATACGAAACATCTCCAAGTCAAAAGGGAAATTAAATGGTATATACATTTGTCCTTCACTAGTTTTCTAATGTAGTCTCTGTGTAGCATGTTAAATCAGGGAAGGAAGGCAGTGATAGCTGGGACAGAATGTCAAGTACTTGGGTTACATCTGGCCTAAGCAATACAATATACAAAGCATTCTTGAAGCTTATTTAATGCGGGTGTCTGCAAATTAATTTTTCACTTCTTCGTTGTGAAATCATGATATACTCTTATTATGGAAAATTATAGAACTCCAATTTTTAAGCTAAAATGTTGTATTTGGTCGAATTTTATTGTAGATCTTGGGCTTCTTGTGAACTGAAACCTGTGCTTTTGTGTATGCTGAATAGACTAAGGCCCACCACCTCTGATCTTGGGGGTATGTCATATCTTGTAGCTACCCCAGACACCCCCCCCCCACACACACACACACACACACACACACACACACACAAAGGGTCTTCATTCGAGGACTGCACGGGAATTCCAATGGGCACTTAGACTGCACTGGGAACTATAAGAGAATAGTGTAGAGGTAGGGAAGAAAGTCGGGAAGGACACATATAACTCCCCCCCCCCCCCCCCCCTTTCATTTTTTTATCCCAATACCTTTTATGTTTCTACTTGAGTCAGACAAAATGGGGGAAGGAAACACTTTCCAATTTTCATTTCCCCTTCCCTCAACAACACCCCCCACAACTCCAGTTTACTACATAATGGTCTCTTCCACTGAAGGTTGACCTTTGAAACCCTTTTCTAAAGAAATATCTTGGTACCTACTCTTCCCTGAAATCCCTGCCTAAAACTCAGCAACAATACTTTAAGGTTTTTGCCAAAGCATTCAACCTTTCATCTTCTAAATGACAAGACATTGGACAAAGCTGTTCAATTCACCTACATAGTCCCCCACTTAAATCACCATGCTTATAGCAAGACTCTCCTGTCAGGTTCTATCTTAGCTTCACCCCAACTTCTCCATTATCTTTTCATTAAAGGACTCCACCATCACCTCCTGCCGCACTTCAAAGTCCTCACTGGGTTGGGAATGGTGGCAGAGGTCGTTAGCACTGCTGCCTCACAGCACCAGGGACTCTGGTTCAGTTCCCGGTTTGGGTCACTGTCTGCGGAGTCTGCACGTTCTCCCCTTGTCGATATGGATTTCCTCCGGGTGCTCCGGTTTCCTCCCACAATCCAAAGATGTGCGGGTTATGTTGATTGGCCATGGTAAATTGCCTCTTAGTGTCAGGGGGAATAGCTAGGGTCAATGCATGGGGTTTTGGGAAAAGGGCCTGGGTGGGATTGTGGTCGGTGCAGACTCGATGAGCTGAATGGCTTTC